>NC_037335.1:80828680-81453680 GCF_002263795.3 Bos taurus | reverse complement strand
TGGAGATAGGGGCCTCTAAGGAGGTAATTAAGGTTAAACGAGTTCAAAAGGATGAGGCCCTAATCCAAAAGGGTTGGTGTCTTTGTAAGAAGAGGAAGAGACACTGAAACTCTCTCTCTGGGCTGTGTGACAACATAATGAGAAGATGGCCTTCATCAAGCCAGGGAAGAGAGGCCTCACCTGAAACCAAGCCTGTCAGCACCTTGATCTTGAACTTCCCAGCTTGTTTAAGTCTCCTGGTCTGTGGTACTTTGTTATGGCAGCCTGAGCTGACTAAGACGCCTGTCAAGAAGTCTAGACTTTCTCCAAGTCGATGACAAGTTATATAACTCAACTTGCCACTAATTCAATTCACTTCTCTCTATGGAATCCCACTGAGAGGAGTGGAGGTTTCTATCTCCTTGTTCAGAGGTCCCCCACTCCCCTTTGCTGTACTTGATAACGTGTGGCGCTGCAAAGTACAGTCTCCTGGGCAGAAAAGTAACATTGCACCCTCATGCCTTGTTCAGTGATGAAGTAACCTGTTGATCGGGAGAGTCCCCTGAGGCTACCCACCCTCTGCTGCCCTGAGGAGCACTTTTCTCTGGCTGAGGCGGCTTGGCAGGGACCACCAGCAGCTCAGTCTTATTCAACCTTCAAGGAAGGGATCAGAGCAAGGGATGAACCCTGGAAATGTTTCCAAACTTTGTGCTGATTCCAGAATGGACACTTCGCTTCAGGGGGTGTCTGTGTTTTCACATATTGACGATTTACTGCATGTACCTTAAAGGATGATGAGGTGGACTGCCCCCTATTCCAGGTTAAGGGTAAAGGAGGGACAGAGAAACTTTAACCCCTATTTTCCCTTTGAGGCTCATAAGAAGTCATCTCCTCCAAGAAGGTTTTCTGGATTTTCTCATATCTAGCCTCTTTCACCTTTGAACTCACACCTGATTAGTCTTTACCTCTCTTTTCTAACTTATTTTCTTCTTCCTTCCACTATATGCTTTCCTTATCTTCAACATTAGACTCTGACCTTTTTCAAAGCAGCGTTGTGGACTTAGCCTTTTTTCTCTGTGAATCTCGCAGAGAATGGACACATGGAAGGTTTATAGCTGTGAGATGCAGCCAGGCCAGCTTTGTGCCTCTATCAGTACCGATAGATGCAGGGCAGAGCAGAGGCAGGACCCAAGCAGAGAGATTCCAGGAGGTAGAGGCAAGAGGAAGGATAAAGGGGGACTGCTCTTTGGGGATTCAGGACATAAAGGGCAGAGAGATGGTCATCAGACACCTGACATACACTCATGATTACCAGAATAGCACAAATCTGACTGTCTCAGATGGAAGCACCTCAGGGGAGAGATGGTGAGAGAGGCACATTTACATTAAACCTATTCAATCCTTGCTGAATGCCTACTCCATGCAAGGTGGTGGTAAAAACAAAGATGACGAAAACAAGAAGGACAACTGGTATTTCTTGCACACACTCCATGTGTCAGGCACGGTGCTAATAAGCTCATTCAAACACCACCCCTTCCACTCTGCAAGGTTAAGCATTTTATAAATGAGGAAACTAAGCCTCAGGGAGGTGACTTAACCTCCTGACACTCACAAAGCTGGTAAGCAGCAAAGCTGGGATTCCAACCCGGGTCCTACTTCAAACCCAGCCTTTCTGCTCAAGAATCTGCCATGGGACCTCTCCTCACAGGATTCTGCGTGGAGGGGTACACAGCTATGCACACTGCTAGCTCAGTAGCCAAGGCGGGAAAGCGGGGTGGGAGGATGAGCAGGGCACTGTGCCACTGTGAAAGAGGTTATCGCCTACTCATGAGGATAGGAGGAAGAAGAAACAAGTGAGAAAAAAGAGGTAAGTACAACTACTGTGGAAACTCAAAGTTTCTAGAAGAGCATTACTGAACTGTGAATGAGATGAAGAGTCTGGGCTATCAAAGGAAGGTGACCTTGAGCTGGCTAGTGAAAGATATACAGGATTTCAACAGGCAGAAAGAACTTGAACAAAATCATGCAGATGTGTACAAACTTGTGAATCTCAGAATTCAAATAGTCCAGTATGCAGAGATGGTAGGGGAAAAGATGTGACCAGATATTAGGAATTGGAAAACAAGCAGGAAGCAGGTTAGCTGCCACAGCTTCCTTATTGCTGGTGGCTAATTCTTTAAAGTTGAGCTTGTAAACTAGGAGTGTGTTGAGCAGGTCTGGCCTCGGTGTGTATTTGGTCTGCATATTTTTCACACTGATAAATTTCAATAAAAATCCAGAGTCATAGTTTCTTTTAAAACACTAGAAGTCCAGGCTCTATTGAGCCCTCCTTTCAACATGACAGCAGTTGGTCAGAACTGAGGGGAAGCGGCCGGTGTACCACAGTCATCCTCGTTCCCTAATCTGCAACATCCGCTGCTTCATTCCTCATTACTTGCAGCAGACACCTAAGATCATGACTCTGGATTTAAAATTTCATCTCATCACTTATCAAAGCAGAACACGGTCGATGTCAACACAACCACAACCCCAAAGGAGTACTCGAGTATGCCGCAGCACCACCTGTTCTGCAAGTCTTTGCTCAAATGTCTCCTCATCAGAGACCTTCTCCGATAAGCACCTTCTAAACCAGCACTTCCTCCACCCCTCTCTATCTGGCTTCATTTTCTTGACAGTACTCATCCCTGCAAGTTGCAGATGCTGTCGTTTACCTACCTGGTCTCCCTGTCATCACTAGATCGCGAACCTCAGTGAACCCCACGGGGAGCAAGGTCTCTCCTCTCATTTACAAAGCAAACAGAACAAGTGCCGAGGTGCATAATGAGCACTCAATACCTATCTGTTGAATGAGCGAAAGACTCAGTTGAACTTGACTCTGGGTACTGAAATGCTTAGTGCACTTGAAACTTACCTGCTGTGCCTTGGCCCAGAATACATCTTCCAAGTGAGTGGCGAACCCTTCACTCAGCCACTCCTCCGTCCAGTCTCGAGCCCCAATCGCCAGGCCAAACCAGGCGTGAGCAATTTCATGGCAGAGACGGGTCCCACAGAGCTGGCTCATTCCAGTCAAGGTGCTCTGAGAGAGGAAGACGATGTGTGGGCTGTGGATAATGGGGGAGAAAACACACAAGAGTCTTGTCAGGGCCTGTCGTCATGGCCGCCCCCTGGGGCAGCTTTCTCAGCCCTGCCAGCCTGTTATTATCATGTGCATGCTAGATCACGACCGATAGGCTCACAGCTTAGATGCTTTTAGAAATAAATAAAGTGGCAGTTTGCGTTCCTGGCAGCGGTTCAGGCTGCCGTTTCTGCCAAGCAGTTGTCTCCGTCATCAAAAGGCTATTACCTGTAATAAGTAACCTGCGCCGAGCTTTACACGGAAGAAATTACAAGGCTGTGGAAGCATTTACCCTGAAATCTGGACTGTAAAAGAAGAGCAGGTGTGGGAACGTGAAGCCCATGCTGTCAAGACAGTGATCAAAGAAGACCCTTCAGCCAAAAATCCGAGTAGCTTACAGACAAAGTGAGAAGTCACGCAGAAGGACAGGAAAAGCCGACAAGAATGGAACCAAACATTTTCTCTTTCAGGCCAGGGCTGGTTACAGAGGTAACAAACTCACAGGTGCCATGGATGGGTGAGGTTTCAAGAGACTCTGATAAAGGCTGAATCTCTGTAAGGCTGAGATTTTCAAAGGTATCTTTTCCTATCTACAGATGCTTGTAATTCACATGCCACAATGATAGGCAGAGAGAGAGAAGGAAGTTAACTCACTCAGGTGTGCAAATGGCCCCAGGGCTGGCACCAGCCAGGGAGATTTATTAATATCTAATCTCATTTCCCATACTTTGCTTTAAAACCCCAAACACCATGATTAGAGCTGCACTGATGAAACGGCAGGAAGGGAGGCTGAAGAGAGAAGAGGTAAAGGGAGTGCCTCCTGTGCTTCGGTATTTCTCATTTATCCAGGACTTGTTTACAGTCTTATGAATGAAGAACTTGCTTTGAAAAAAAAAAACAAACAAACCCCTCCTCCATCAATTGAACACAAGCAGTTGTGAAACCTTCCAAATTAAGAAACTGTACACACTGGTTCCTTCCTTTAAAAGCCATGCATTTGCCATCATGTGGGCTCTGCACAAGCCAGAACTGCTTGCAGATTTGTCCTCCGCCCCCACGGCCACCAGTAGAGAAAACCCCACCTGTATTTCCCTTGCACAACATCACCCATTCAGCTCAGGGAGCTCAACTGAAATCACGGCAGTCATGTGTGCCAAAACAGACAGCTTTCATGTGAAATAATAACAGGGCAAGCACGCAAATGAGAAAGTGTTTGCCAGGATCTCAGCAGAGTCCACCAGAAACTCCGGGAAATAAAAGTGTAGCTGGGACATTTAGGATACAAGGGTGCAATGCAGCAGGCGCCAACAGTATTTCAGAGCACTAACTCAGAGAAAAAAAAAAAAAAAAAGGAAGGCAGGGAGGAACGCAGGAAGCAAAGAGAGAAGGGTGAGAGAGAGGGAGGAGGGTGGGGGGGAACCAAGAGGCACAGGAGCTAAACTTCCTCTTCCTGAGAAAGTCGCCCATGGAGAAGACAAACTGCGAAACCTGGCATTTTCAAGTAAATGACCCTTTGCTCTGGCATGTGCAGTGCTACAAAGAAAAGCCACAGAAATGTACCAAGTAAATAACATTCCAGACATACTGCTGGCAGCACTTCACCCTTTTGGCTAAAACAAAACAGAAGTAACTTCAGGCTTTGTAAACAGGCTCAAAGACAAGCCTGCATTGGAAAGGTCTGCTGGCCAGAGACCCAGACGGTGCACGCAGAGTTACAGACATGGTGTGGCTGAGCTGACCCCTCGGCCCAGGAGGGGTACACACGTTGATGACTGTGAAATTGCAGACTGTTCATGAGGAAAAAGCCTGCGCTGTCCACAGCGACCTGCTGGCTGCTTTGTCCCAGTGTGGAAGTTGATCCAGGCCCTTTTATGCAAATATCAAAGTCTGAGAGGGCTGAAGGAATGCACAAAGCAGCTGTGTGGGGGTGGCATTTCATTTTCCTGTCCTGTAATTTTTCCCCTTCAACAGTCTTCGTTGTCTCCACCAGACCCGGTATTTTGGAGATACACCCTGGCCTTGGTTGGGCTCAGGACAGACCCAGACATTGCTGGAACGGTGCCTGAATTCCCATTCCCTGTCCTCAATACTCTCTTCCTAGCCAGGGAGAAATGTGTTTCCTACTGTCTTCTGAGAAAACCGAAGCTTAAACTTCCTTCTAGATTGGAAGGGTGTGCGTTTCGCTTGATACAAATGACCCTATTATCAGTGGAAAACATGACCTTCTCCCTGAAAAGCAATTTTCCAGTTTGAGAACCAGACCCCAAATTCTCCTGCAGCGGAGTTTTCTGTCTAAGGTTGGGTTTTACCTATGGATCATACCTCCCTATAAAGAAAATGGCTTCTTTCTTAAACTAAATAAAAACACAGAGTGAGGTTTTGATAATCTTTCTCACGGGTTGTTAACAAAATCCTGACATAAAAGGATCAATAGAATTTTTTTTCAAGTTAAGGAGAATTTACTCCTCTCCTTTTGAACTTAAATGTCAGGATTTTTAAAGGTAACTAGAATTTTTAAACTGCTTTTTTTTCAACAATGAATGAAGAACAGTATAATGCTCAAACTCACTTCAAGGAGTAATATTAAATATTTCTCTACCAACAGATAATCTCTTTCACACCCTCCTTCAAAATAGAATGAATGTTTAGAATTTTCTACTCAAACCTTTCACTTGATTTATAAGTTTCACCCCTGGGCTCCACATTTTCCCAAGTTGTCAGAATTGTATTCATGGTCCTAGTCAGTCAGCCGGGCATCAGTCTTCACTCTGACAAGCTCCATTTGAAAACGGGTTTTCTTTTTTCTTTTTTCCCTTGAAAGGGCCTGTGTCAACTGCCTCTACAAATGCCAAATTGTTGATTCATCATCATTACAGAGGATGGAAGATAATCACTTCAGTGACATCTTCATCCTAAAAATGGTTCTTTTTAAAAATGTTTTTCAAAATCAGAGTTGATCATTTTTCCCAAATAAGAAATGGGTGGGAAAGGAATATTTTCAACTGTCACAAAGCACAATCCCTCTTATTTGTATTCTCCGTCATAAATTCTCACTGCAAGTGATCTTGGGGCCAGCGGGGAGAGCAGGGGGCGGGGCAGGGCAGGGCAGGGCAGGGGCGGGGCAGAGCAGGGGGGCGGGCAGGGCCCCAGCGGGACGCGTGTGCTCCTTCCTTGCCGGGAGACCACCAGCGGGGCTGCCTCCCGACAAAGGCCACGTCGTATTGTCTGTCTGCTGCCTCCCCCCTCAAGTTTAAAAATATCGTTTCTGGTCTAAACAGTTTCTCAGGACTGTTCCTAAAAGCTCCCTCCTCACGCAGATTAGAAGGCCGTGTCCGTTAATTTAAAACACGCTTCTAGCAGAGGAGGAAGGAGTGCCTTCATTACTCTCAGGAGCCGCTCCAGTCCTTCGGGAGGAATTCAATTTGGAGAGGAAATGGAGAATTTCATCAGATCTTAAGCAGGGGCTGGTGTGTGATTTATTTCTGCTTTGTCCAGGGAGACGTGACCGGCGTGGCCCACCTTGCAGCTCAGGGAGAGGTGCAGCACCGCGGCCCCAGCGGGTTAGAGCAGGCTGCAGGCCTACCGAGAGGACAGGAAATTGCTTCTGGTTAGGGACAAGAAGAACCCCAGGGCACCCCACCATTATCCTGGAGCAGATCCAACACGCCTTAGGCGGAGCAGATTCACTTTTTATACAGGTCCTTGGGAAGTTCGTCCAGGAAACAGACACATACTCACCAAGCTTGAACTTATGGGTTCAAAGTTTCTCACAGTCTCAACATGTGGAGCCCAACATTCCATTCCAGAGAGGAAAGAAAAATCAAGAAAGAAGGGAACCCTGAGTACTTCCAGAGTTAAACTGGATAGTTTTAAAAGGACCTCATGATTATGTGAAAGCAACTTTTGCTTGCATGACTTAATTAGTTGCAAATATAATCCAGATAACTGAAAGGTTAAAGATTCGGAATGCTTCCCAGGTGGCTCAGTGGTAAAGAATCTGACTGCCAATGCAGGAGACACAGAAGATATGGGTTCTATCCCTGGGTTCGGAAGATTCCCCTGGAGTATTCTTGCCTGGGAAACTTGATGGACAGAGGAGCCTGGTGGGCTACAGTCCATGGGGTTACAAAGAGCTGGACACGATTGAGCATGCATACGGGAGAAGGCAATGGCACCCCACTCCAGTACTCTTGCCTGGAAAATCCCATGGACAGAGGAGCCTGGTGGGCTGCAGTCCGTCCGTGGGGTCGCACAGAGTTGGACACGACTGAAGCGACTTAGCAGCAGCAGCAGCAGCAGAGTATGCATACAGACTCAGAGTAAGTAGCTTGGGACAATGTGAAAGGGAGGACAAATAGGAGTTACCCATCCCTTGGTAACATTTCATGCAAAAATGGGCACAATAAAGGACAGAAATGGTATGGACCTAACAAAAGTAGAAGATATTAAGAAGTGGCAAGAATACACAGAACTGTACAAAAAAGATCTTCATGACCTAGGTAACACGGTGGTGTGATCACTCACCTAGAGGCAGACATCCTGGAATGTGAAGTCAAGTGGGCCTTAGGAAGCATCACTATGAACAAAGCTAGTGGAGGTGATGGAATTCCAGTTAAGCTATTTCAAATCCTAAAAGATGATGCTGTGAAAGTGCTGCACTCAATATGTCAGCAAATTTGGAAAACTCAGCAGTGGCCACAGGACTGGAAAAGGTCAGTTTTCATTCCAATCCCAAAGAAAGGCAATGCCAAAGAATGCTCAGACTACCGCACAGTTGCACTCATCTCACACGTTAGTGAAGTAATGCTCAAAATTCTCCAAGCCAGGCTTCAACAGTACGTGAACCGTGAACTTCCAGATGTTCAAGCTGAAGTTAGAAAGGGCAGAGGAACCAGAGATCAAATTGCAACATCCCTTGGATCAACGAAAAAGCAAGAGAGTTCCAGAAAAACACCTACTTCTTCTTTATTGACAATGCTAAAGCCTTTGTGTGGATCACAACAAGCTGTGGAAAATTCTTCAAGAGATGGAAATACCAGACCACCTTACCTGTCTCCTGAGAAATCTGTATGCAGGTCAAGAAGCAACAGTTAGAACCAGACATGAAACAACAGACTGGGTCCAAATTGGGAAAGGAGTATGTCAAGGCTGTATATTGTCACCCTGCTTATTTAACTTATATGCAGAGTATATCATGTGAAATGCCAGGCTGGAAGAAGCACAAGCTGGAATCAAGATTGCCAGGAGAAATAGCAATAACCTCAGATACACAGATGACACCACCCATATGGCAGAGAGCGAAGAAGAACTAAAGAGCCCCTTGATGAAAGTGAAAGACGAGAGTGAAAAAGTTGGCTTAAAACTCAGCATTCAGAAAACTAAGATCATGGCATCAGACCCATCAGTTCAGTTCAGTCGCTCAGTCATGTCCGACTCTTTGCAACCCCATGAATCACAGCACGCCAGGCCTCCCTGTCCATCACCAACTCCCGGGGTTCACCCAGACTCATGTCCATCAAGTCAGTGATGCCATCCAGCCATCTCATCCTCTGTCGTCCCCTTCTCCTCCTGCCCCCAATCCCTCCCACCATCAGAGTCTTTTCCAATGAGTCAACTCTTCACATGAGGTGGCCAAAGTACTGGAGTTTCAGCTTTAGCATCATTCCTTCCAAAGAAATCCCAGGGCTGATCTCCTTCAGAATGGACTGGTTGGATCTCCTTGCAGTCCAAGGGACTCTCAAGAGTCTTCTCCAACACCACAGTTCAAAAGCATCAATTCTTTGGCGCTCAGCCTTCTTCACAGTCCAACTCTCACATCCATACATGACCACAGGAAAAACCATAGCCTTGACTAGACGGACCTTTGTTGGCAAAGTAATGTCTCTGCTTTTGAATATGCTCTAGGTTGGTTATAACTTTCCTTCCAAGGAGTAAGTGTCTTTTCATTTCACGGCTGCAGTCACCATCTGCAGCGATTTTGGAGCCCCCAAAAATAAAGTCTGACACTGTTTGCCCATCTATTTCCCATGAAGTGATGAGACCAGATGCCATGATCTTCATTTTCTGAACGTTGAGATTTAAGCCAAGTTTTTCACTCTCGTCTTCACTTTCATCAAGAGGCTTTTTAGTTCCTCTTCACTTTTTGCCATAAGGGTGGTGTCATCTGCATATCTGAGGTTATTGATATTTCTCCCGGCAATCTTGATTCCAGCTTGTGTTTCTTCCAGTCCAGCGTTTCTCATGATGTACTCTGCATAGAAGTTAAATAAACAGGGTGACAATATACAGCCTTGATGTACTCCTTTTCCTATTTGGAACCAATCTGTTGTTCCATGTCCAGTTCTAACTGTTGCTTCCTGACCTGCATACAGATTTCTCAAGAGGCAGATCAGGTGGTCTGGTATTCCCATCTCTTGAAGAATTTTCCATAGTTTATTGTGATCCACACAGTCAAAGGCTTTGGCATAGTCAATAAAGCAGAAATAGATGTTTTTCTGGAACTCTCTTGCTTTTTCCATGATCCAGCAGATGTTGGCAATTTGATCTCTGGTTCCTCTGCCTTTTCTAAAACCAGCTTGAACATCAGGAAGTTCACGGTTCACGTATTGCTGAAGCCTGGCTTGGAGAATTTTGAGCATTACTTTACTAGCATGTGAGATAAGTACAATTGTGTGGTAGTTTGAGCATTCTTTGGCATTGCCTTTCTTTGGGATTGGAATGAAAACTGACCTTTTCCAGTCCTGTGGCCACTGCTGAGTTTTCCAAATTTGCTCACTTCATGGCAAATAGATGGGGAAACAGTGAGAGACTTTATTTTGGGAGGCTCCAAAATCACCGCAGATGGTGACTGTAGCCATGAAGTTAAAAGACACTTGCTCCTTGGAGGAAAAGCTATGACCACCCTAGAGAGCATATTAAAAAGCAGAGACATTACTTTGCCAACAAAGGTCCATCTAGTCAAAGCTATGGTTTTTCCTGTAGTCATATATGGATGTGAGAGTTGAACTATAAAGAAAGCTGAGCAGCTAAGAACTGATGCTTTTGAACTGTGATGTTGGAGAAGATTCTCAACAGTCCCTTGGACTGCAAGGAGATCCACCCAGTCCATCCTAAAGGAAATCAGTCCTGAATATTCATTGGAAGGACTGATGCTGAAGCTGAAGCTCCAATACTTTGGCCTCCTGATGCAGAGAACTGACTCACTGGAAAAGACCCTGATGCTGGGAAAGATTGAAAGCAGGGGGAAAAGGGGATGACAGAGGTTGGATGGCATCACTGACTTGATGGACATGAGTTTGAACAAGCTCCGGGAGTTGGTGACAAACAGGGAAGCCTGGCATGCTACAGTCCACAGGGTCACAATGAGTCAGACATGACTGAGCAATTGGACTGAACTGAATTCCTTGGTCCTGGAGAAAAATCTTGAGAGTCCCTTGGACAGCTAGGAGATCACACCATTCAATCCTAAAGGAAATCAACCTTGAATATTCACTGGAAGGACTGCTCCTGAAGCTGAAGGTCCAATACTTTGGCCACCTGTGCAGAGAGCTGACTCACTGGAAAAGATACCGGGAAAGACTGAAGGCAAAGGAGAAGGGGGCGGCAGAGGATGAGATGAGTAGATAGCATCACCAACTCAATGGACATGAATCTGAACAAACTCTGCAAAGTAGTGGAGGATATAGGAGCCTGGCATACCTCAGTCCATGGGTCGCAAAGAGTCGGACACAACTTAGAGTCGGACAACAAGAGTCGGACAACTTAGCGACTGAACAACAAACTCAGAACGTGCTTCCTCTTCCTCTGTCAGGTGTGATGTGGTTATGTGCCCGCATCTCACCCGGTACATTTACAAACCAAATGCTCAGTTCCGGCCCCTTCATTCTACAATGAAATCCCTCAGTCGCACTCCCAGATGCAGTCTAAGGTAGGGGACATAGCTGTTGCCCAAAGGAAAGAGATGGCCCAGATGGATCTGGAGGGCCCCTGCTCCCCTCTGGCTCTGGGACTGCTTCCTTCTGCTCCATCAGCCATTCCACTCTGGCCACATAGTGTAGTCTTAGACTGGAGCCTTATGAGACATGGGGATGTGGACCTTTCAGTAGCCGGAGATGGAAACCAAATCTAACAACTGGAAGAAAACTTACTGCATCTGATCAATACAAGGATTTAGGTTTGAGAGAAAAGGTTAAATTAGTATGTGTTTTCCTTTAAAAATGCTAAATAGCAAAGAGGCAGTAAAACATGTAGTCACTTATCTAAACGAATTTTGGCTCAAACTGCTAGCATGACTATAGCAGAGAGTGACTGAGTGGAATCCCCAGGGCCAGAGACTTCTACCCGAAACATCCTTCTTCTAAAGACTCAAGTGCTTGAGTATGTGCAGTGTGCTAGGCACTGTATTTTATATACATCATCTCATTTAATCTACCTCATGACCTCAAGAGACAGATTTTATTATCATCCCCATTTTAGAAATGATGAAAGTGAGGTACAGAGAGGTAAAGTGACTAGCTCAAGGTCACACACCTGGTAAGTCATGGAACTGGTATTTCTGCTCACACTTTCTTGACCCTGAAGCCCTACTCTGACTTACTCTGCCCAGGGTCACTGGGTTTAGACCTGTGATTTCAAGATCACCGTTCCTCTATGCCATTTCAAGCCTAGTGGTGCAATGATCACTACTCTCCCTGGAACTCCATTTTCTGTGTTCACCCAAGAGGAGCCACCAGCCATGCCCTGCACCTCTCTCTGTTCCTTAAATTCGTATCACAGTGAAAACTGACTGGAGGTTACCAGACCTTGTGATCACAGAGCTTCAGCCTCTTCCTGGTGAGAAGGAAGGTAGGGAAGGAAAGGAGAGGGGAAGAGAGAGGGGAGCATCACTAACACAGCTGATGCCTGCCCGCTCCACACCCTCCCCCCGCTCCGCAAGGGCTGAATTCCTGAGTGCAACACCCTTCTTCCTAACCTCGTTCTCTGCCACGTCCCTGTGGGCCACTGCAAGGAGATGCTTAGACAGGCACGTACGAGGGCGCGTGGGTCAGTCCTTAGGGTAGCGTTTTAGGATACCAGGGAGGACGACATGCCATTCTGCTACTGCCCCTCCCCAGCCTCCACCTTCCACCCACTTTTGTTTAGGCCTGACTTCTTTTTCCTAAATAGATGTTATTTTTTTTTAGAGAAGTTTTAGGTTCACAGAGAAACTGAGCAGAAAGGAACAGAAATTTCCCATATGCCCCTGCCTCCACAGTCACACACAGCCTCCCCCACTATCAACGTCCCCCATCAGAAGGTGCTTTTGTTATTAGAAATGACAGCTCTCTTGATGCATCACCACCCAGGGTCCGTAGTTTACATTAGGGTCCACTCTTGGTGTTGTGCACGCTGTGAATTTTGGACAAACATATCATGACATGTATCCACCATTATGGTATCGTACAAAATAGTTTCACTGCCCTGCAAATCTTCTGATTTTTCTTTTTTTCAAGAAGAGATGGTTGAAAGCAGGTCACAAACTCAAAGGACTTCAGGAGCCAAGAAGATGACAAAAAGAGGGAGGTGGATAACAGTGGGAAAGTAGACAATGACGCGGAGGAAGTAGACAAGGAGATGAGAGAGGAGAGAGAGAGATAGGGGAAGTAGATAAGATGGGGGAAGCTGATAACAAAAGTAAGGAAGCAGACAACAATCGAGGGAAGTCGATAAAGAGATGGGGAAGTAGATAAGGAGAGTTGGGAAACAGATAAAATGAGGAGAGCAGATAACAAAAGGTAGAGAGTAGAAAACAAGATGGGAAGTGGAGAACAAGATGAAGGAAGCAGATAACCAGATTCAGTTCACTTCAGTTCAGTCCCTCAGTCATGTCCCACTCTTTGCAACTCCATGAACCGCAGCACGCCAGGCCTCCCTGTCCATCACCAACTCCCGGAGTTTACCCAAATTCATGTCCATTGAATTGGTGATGCCATCTAACCATTTCAACTTCTGTCGTCCCCTTCTCCTCCTGCCTTCAATCTTTCCCAACATCAGGGTCCTTTCAAGTGAGTCAGCTCTTCGCATGAGGTGGCCAAAGTATTGGAGTTTCAGCTTCAACATCAGTCCTTCCAATGAACACCAGGACTGATCTCCTTTAGGATGGACTGGTTAGATCTCCTTGCAGTCCGAGGGACTCTCAAGAGTCTCCTCCAACACCACAGTTCAAAAGCATCAATTCTTCAGCACTCAGCTTTCTTTATAGTCCAACTCTCACATCCATATATGACTACTGGAAAAACCATAGCCTTGACTAGACGGACCTTGTTGGCAAAGTAATGTCTCTGCCTTTGAATATGCTATCTAGGTTGGTCATAACTTTCCTTCCAAGGAGTAAGTGTCTTTTAATTTCATGGCTGCAATCACCATCTGCAGTGATTTTGGAGCCCCCCAAAATAAAGTCAGCCACTGTTTCCACAGTTTCCTTATCTATTTGCCATGAAGTGATGAGACTGGATGCCATGATCTTAGTTTTCTGAATGTTGAGCTTTAAGCCAACTTTCCACTCTCTGCTTTCACTTTCATCAAAAGGCTCTTTAGTTCTTTTAGTTCAGTTCAGTTGTTCAGTCGTGTCTAACTCTTTGCAACCCCATGAATCGCAGCACGCCAGGCTTCCCTGTTCATCACCAACTCCCAGAGTTCACTCAAACACATGTCCATTGAGTTGGTGATGCCATCCAGCCATCTCATCCTCTGTCGTCCCCTTCCCCTTCTCCTCCTGCCCCCAATCCCTCCCAGCATCAGAGTCTTTTCCAATGAGTCAACTCTTCACATCAGGTGGCCAAAGTACTGGAGTTTCAGCTTCAACCATCAGTCCCTCCAATGAACACCCAGGACTGATCTTGTTTAGGAGGAACTGGTTGGATCTCCTTGCAGTCCAAGGGACTCTCAAGAGTCTTCTCCAACACCACAGTTCAAAAGCATCAATTCTTTGGTGCTCAGCTTTCTTCACAGTCCAACTCTCACATCCATACACGACCACTGGAAAAACCATAGCCTTGACTAGATGGACCTTTGTTGGCAAAGTAATGTCTCTGCTTTTGAATATGCTATCTAGCTTGGTCATAACTTTCCTTCCAAGGAGTAAGCGTCTTTTCATTTCACGGCTGCAGTCCAATTTGCAGCGATTTTGGAGCCCCCCAAAATAAAGTCTGACACTGTTTCCACTGTTTCCCCATCTATTTCCCATGAAGTGATGGGGCCAGATGCCATGATCTTAGTTTTCTGAATGTTGAGCTTTAAGCCAACTTTTTCACTCTCCTCTTTCATCAAGAGGCTTTTTAGTTCCTCTTCACTTTCTGCCATAAGGGTGGTGTCATCTGCATATCTGAGGTTATTGATATTTCTCCTGGCAATCTTGATTCCAGCTTGTGCTGCATCCAGCCCAGAGTTTCTCGTGATGTACTCTGCATAGAAGTTAAATAAGCAGGGTGACAATACACAGCCTTGATGTACTCCTTTTCCTATTTGGAACCAGATAACAAGATTAGGGGAGTGATAATAATATAAGGAAACAGGTAACTACAGGAGGAAAGTAGAAAACAACAGGAAGAAGTAGACAAAATTTAAAAAATAATGCTGTGTCAGAGCAAACCAACCCAAGGACAGGAGCTACAAGTTTATCATCTCTGGTTTACAGTGGTTATCTCAGGAGAAGTGCATGGTTTCGTTGCATGTGGAGGTATAACTCCTGGATCCCACCATGTTTTCCATGGCTGCTCATAGAAGACAGGGTAAGGCCTGAAAGCTGACCATGGATAACAGCTGGGAGGAGAGGGGGCTCTTACTGAGGCACAAGGAGGGGGGAAGGGGTGCTTCTGGGGAGAGCGTTGGCCTTGGCCAACTGCTAAGAGAAAATAATAATAGCATGATAATGACAAAGCCTTTGACTGTGTGGATCACAATAAACTGTGGAACATTCTGAAAGAGATGGGAATACCAGACCATCTGACCTGCCTCTTGAGGAACCTATATGCAGGTCAGGAAGCAACAGTTAGAATGGACATGGAACAACAGACTGGTTCCAAATAGGAAAAGGAGTACGTCAAGGCTGTATATTGTCACCCTGCTTATTTAACTTCTATGCAGAGGACATCATGAGAAACGCTAGGCTGGAAGAAGCACAAGCTGGAATCAAGATTGCCAGGAGAAATATCAATAACCTTGGATATGCAGATGACACCACCCTTATGGCAGAAAGTGAAGAGGAACTAAAAAGCCTCTTGATGAAAGTGAAAGACGAGAGTGAAAAAGTTGGCTTAAAGCTCAACATTCAGAAAACTAAGATCATGGCATCTGGTCCCATCACTTCCTGGGAAATAGATGGGGAAACAGTGGAAACAGTGTCAGACTTTATTTTTGGGGGCTCCAAAATCGCTGCAGATGGTGACTGCAGCCGTGAAATTAAAAGATGCTTACTCCTTGGAAGGAAAGTTATGACCAACCCAGACAGCATATTCAAAAGCAGGTCCATCTAGTCAAGGCTATGGTTTTTCCAGTGGTCGTGTATGGATGTGAGAGTTGGACTGTGAAGAAAGCTGAGCACCGAAGAATTTATACTTTTGAACTGTGGTGTTGGAGAAGACTCTTGAGAGTCCCTTAGCCTGCAAGGAGATCCAACCAGTCCATCCTAAAGGAGATCAGTCCGGGGTGTTCATTGGAAGGACTGATGCTAAAGCTGAAACTCAAATACTTTGGCCGCCTCATGTGAAGAGTTGACTCATTGGAAAAGACTCTGATGCTGCGAGGGATTGGGGGCAGGAGGAGAAGGGGAAGACAGAGGATGAGATGGCTGGATGGCATCATTGACTCGATCGACATGAGTTTGAGTGAACTCTGGGAGTTGGTGATGGACAGGGAGGCCTGGCGTGCTGCGATTCATGGGGTTGCAAAGAGTCGGACATGACTGAGCGACTGAACTGAACTGAGCTGACTGAATGACAAAACATGGAGACCACCTCTGACTCTTGAAAACAAAGATCGCCTCTGGCCAGAGACTGCAGAGCCATAGCAGAGTGGTGGACACTTCACTTCTATGGGCAGACATCGTTCCTAGTGCTGGTTTTCTGGACCTCAGCGCTGCATGCTAAGTGGAGGCAGCATTAGTACTCAGTTTTAGGAGTTGACTACACCTAACTTGGCCTACTCTATCTTGAGAAGGTGGTGGGGTTGGCATCTTGTGGTCATGCTCACCTAAAATGCTAAATAAAGCTGCCAGTGACTATTTCAGGTTTGAAAGCTAAAGAATCAAGAGACAAAAGACAGTATATGATAGCATTTTACAATTCCTGTTTCTGAAGCTTAAGGTACATGTTCAGCCTAAGGAGTCTCCGGATTCTCAGAGAGGAGAACAAAGGATTCACTTCTTGAAGTTATTGAACACTCTGGTGTTTTGGACACCAGGGGCACAGCCATACCCAAACTATATCAACGATATTTATTGTAGCTGAAGATGTCTTCTGAATCATCTGTAAGTGAGTTATGAACTGAGAGCTGTGCGTTTTCTGCAGGATCTGGAGAACTCTTCTGGTAAGTAATTACCAATTAAAACATGTTGGCAGCCTCCACTGGAGCACGTGGATGACCAAATGTGATTCTCTCCGCTCCCTTACCCCCAACTCCCGGCCTCCCCAGCCAGGGTGATGACGTTTGTTCCCATAAAGAGAGCTAATAAAATTAGCCTCTACTGTGATACAGGGAAAATCTTTATTTAATAAAATAATGCATCGTGCTTCATTCCCAGAACAGCAATAACACGGCGCAGCTGAGAAGCTGAAGAGCTCATCCAGTTGGTTTTCTCTGTGTGTACAAGTCTGTCATTTGTGACCATGTGGCAGCATGGAAAGCTGCTTCATGAAGGGGCACATTTAGGTAGCTTGCACCACCCTCAGTAAGAGCAGTGCGGTTATGAGTTTCCTTTGAAATACAGTGCAAGCACTTTGGGTTTGCAAATCAAGTCTAGAGAAAGAAATGGTGGGGATTTCCCAAAGAGTACTCAGAAATTTAATCGGGAGGGGGCCATCAGTTTGCTTTCACAACGGCGAACAAGCATCCACGGCCCCGTCAGGCAGTCTGGGGATCTGAAACTGCGAGATGTGGTCAGAAATGTGATTCAGTGGCGTACTGGGGGCTGGTGAAGGCACACATGAAGCCAAAAGGCAGGTGGTTATAGACACAGGCCTTGGTGCAGCACGGAACGCAGGCTGAGAGAGAGAGCCCTGGAAGCAGCCACTGGTACACAGACAGCCACACCATTTTTCAGCTAGCTTTCAAAGCAAGAGGTTACTTTGTGTGAGAACAAGCACTAGGGCTACCTGAGGGCCTAGGCTGTAGAATCAGTTCTATCACAAAATCAAAGTTTGTTCAAGGATAAGAGAACTGAAGGAAGCTGTATTCAAGTATTCCCTGACAGTTGGAATGATGGTGGTGGAGAAAAAGGAAAGGAAAAATAAAGGACTGATGATGGCAAACTCTTAGATGTTGCTTAACCTTTCTCAGGCACCATTCTAAGGACTTTCCATTCACTAACTCATTTAATTCTAACAATAACCCTGTGAGAGAGATATTATTATCCCCATTTTACATGCAGGTAAACTGAGTCATAGAGCAGTTACACAACTGCTCTGCCAAGATCCCATAGTTAGTATGTATCAAAGCTGATTCAGATATAGGCAGTCTGGCTCTCTTTTGCATGTTTCGCTTGATCCATGTGAGATGTGTTTCAGAATCACCTAAAGATACAGTTGCTAGATAAATACCAGACACACAGTTAAATCTGAATTTCGTATAAATTACTGATAACTTTTTCATGTGTGTTGCCTGCAGTATTGCTGAACCCGGCAGTCCACCTGAAGGGCTTCTTAAAACATTGTTGGACCCACAACTTCAAAGAGTCTGATTCACAGGCCTGGGTGGGGCCTGAGATCTGCCTTTTTTATAAAGTATCCAGTGATACTGATGCTGCTGATCCAGGGACCACACTTTGAGAGCCACTAATCTGCACTGTGGCAGCTGCTTTTTAACTTAAAAAAAAAAAAAATCAATTGGCAAAATTTATAAATGGGAAGATTTCACTAGAAATCCAGATTTTCTAATTTTATTTAAAATTTGCAAGATGTGACTACACTCGACTCACATTCCTATGTAGTAACTGCAGCTGAACAGCAGCTGACCCTTTCAAAGGGGACTTGGGCTCGCCAGCTCCCCACCACTCCTCCATCTCCTCACCACTGGCTGACTCCACTTGTCATTTATAATCATGTGACTATATGTGCTTCCCTCTACCTATTTCTTATAACAGGATTAAGAGAAAAGTGAAATATTCCTTCTATCCATGTCTCCATCAAAGGCAGGTAGAGAAGATCAGGTATTTCTTAAAGGGTGCTCTGCCCATGTGCTTATTTATATTTGCTGCCTGACTCCTTATGGACATGTGGATTTAACCTGTTTAGTTTTTCTTATGAAAAAAATCTACTATCAAACTTGCTTATGGCTATAAGACAGTTCAGCAACTCTGGCTTTGTGAAGAGAGCAGACACAAACTCCAGCCTAGGTCAAGTCAGTCACTACAAATTCCATATTACTAAGAGTGGGATTAATTGGGTTTATTGTACTTTTTAAACCCAAACACAGTTTCAATTATTGCCAGCCACTAATGGCTTATAATGAAGGCAGAGCTTGTTAGCTAAGCAAACAACTGGCATGTTTGTTTAAAGTGTAAATAGAAGGAAAATTCATGAATTAAATGAATGAATTCACTGATTGTTCTCCCAGGCCTGTAAAGGAGCATTCAGCTGCCATAATATATATCACCACCTTTGTTAAAAGGATTAGCCTGCTCAGTTATCTTTATCCAGCCAGAGATCTTCTTAGTGGTTGCTTACAAAGTAAATGTCTCTCTGAATTTTTGAAAGTACTCATCCACAGCAATAAGTGCCATTAAGAATAGGGGATCATCTGGCTCTTGGGGGTTCATAAATAACTGAGCTTTTAAGAACAATAGCCATATTTCCGAATCTCACTTTGTGACTCCACAAATAGCCCAACACAGCATACGCATGGAGATAAAGGGACAATATGCCTCATATTTTCCAGGGTGGTCCTAGAAAGTATGAAACAGATGGTCATGCTCAGAGGTACTGAACTTAACAGCATTTCCCTTAAAAAGGTAATAAACCTTACCAGAAACAAAAATAAACAAGTAAAAGGTCTTGCTAACCTTTTTCATTTAAAATTACGAGCACTGCATTTCTTCTCCAAACGTATCAGGTTTCCTGGCTATCTAGAGTTAAGTCCCATTTTCCTGGGATGGTTCCCCTGGAGGTGCTCACTTTACTGATAGTATGTGTATGGGGGGAGGGGACCGTAGGAATTCTTCACCTTTGGAATAATTCTTAGTGCCCGTGTCCACGTTTGGGGTGCCTTCAGTTGCAAGTAACAGAAAAGACGACTAGCGCTGGCACACACAAGGAGAGGTTTTCTTCCTCCCCGTAACACGAGCCCTTGAGGAGGATGGCTGCTGGTTGGTTCCGTGACTCAGCAGTGTGGTCAGAGAGAGATTCTTTGATGAGGAGAGTAAAAAATCTGGCTTAAAACTCAACATTCAGAAAACTAAGGTCAGGGCATCTGATCCCATTACTTCATGGTAAATAGAAGGGGGAAAAAATGGCAACGATGACAGACTTTATTTTCTTGGGCTCCAAAACCACTGCAGATGGTGACTGCAGTCATGAAATTAAAAGACGCTTGCTCCTTGGAAGAAAAGCTATGACGAACCTAGACATCTTCTTAAAAAGCAAAGACATCACTTTGATGACAAAGTTCTGTACAGTCAAAGCTATGTTTTTTTTTCCAATGGTCACATGTGGATGTGAGAATTGGACTATAAAGAAGGCTGAGAGCCAAAGAATTGATGCTTTCAAACTCTGGTGCTAGAGAAGACTCTTGAGAGTCCCCTGGACAGCAAGGAGATCAAACCAATTACTCCTAAAGGAAATCAACACTGAATATTCATTGAAAGGACTGCTGCTCGAGCTGAAGCTCCAATACTTTGGCCACCTGGTACAGAAAGCTGACTCATTGGAAAAGACCCTGATGCTGGGAAAGACTGAAGGCAAAGGGGAAGGGGGAGCTGCAGAGGATGAGATGAGTAGATGGCATCACCAACACAATGGACATGCGTTTGAGCAAACTCAGGGAGATAGTGAAGGACAGGGAAGACTGGCATGCTGCCATTCATGGGGTCCCAAAGAATCGGACGTGACTGAGTGACTGATAAACAACAACCATACTCTGCCGCCCTTACCATGCTCACTTTTATCTTCATGCTTGCTACCTCATGGTCACAAGGTGGCCACCACAGCTGCAGGCATCACTTGCATTCAAAAGAAGGAAAAAGGAAGGGGGAGGTGCAGAGGAGGGAAGCTGCGCCAGCAACATCTATTCCTTTCATAGGAATCTTTCCTAGAAAGCCTGCAGCATATTTCCCCTCATTGGTAACCCAAGTTACAGGGCAGCATTGGGTAAGCAGATTTTTGTTTTTTTCTGATTCTCTGGTAGAGGTAGATAGGAGGAAGGGGATTGCTTATGGGGTGCTGGGCTCACCAACCCACAGGGTCAGCTGCAGTACCCCAGGGTAGCCCTCTTTCTCATCAATATTAGAGAGTCATTCCTTGGGTCTTTTAGAATGCAAATACTTTTGTGGTTGTTTCGTCGCTAAGTCATGTCTGACTCTTTGGTGACCCTATGGACTGTAGCCGGCCAGGCTCCTCTGTCCATGGAGTTTTTCAGGCAAGAATACTGGAGTGGGTTGTCATTTCCTTCTCTAGCAAATACTTTGGGGGAGGATAATATAATAAATTAATCCACACTGAAGTGTTAGTAACATACCATATCACATTTTTCTAGACAGGAGGCATTCTAAACATGTGGATAGTGGGGTGGGCAAGTTGCATACTTCAAAGACACATTCCACCTATTTCCCAACTTCACCTGATGCTGGCAAAAATTTGACTTTTATTTACCTTCTGATCCTCCACAGAGGGCCAAAACTCTACTAAAGCTAAAGGCAATACTATACCTGGTGGTGGTTTTTAAGAACTCAGGGTTTGGAGACAGCGCCCTGGCTTTGACTTGGGACTCTACCATCTACCATGTCAGCTTTCTATGGCTGCTGTAACAAATAACCACAAACTTAGGGGCTTAAAAGAGCACAAATTTTACAGTTCTCTAAGTCAGATGTCTGACTGGGTCTCACTGGCAAAAATCTATGCTATTAGAAGTCAGGACACTGGGCCTTGTGTGCATCAGGTGGGCGGTGACTGGACGGGGGAAGACACAGAGGTTTTCTGGGGCACTGGTCATATTCTGTTTCTTGATCAGAGTGCTTGTTACGGAGGTGTGTTCAGTTTGCAAACTTTTAATAAGTGGTACACTTAAGATGTACACTTTACTGCATGTATCATACTTCAGTGAAAAGCTAAAAAAAAACACACACACAAACAAATATCTTGGGAGATCTCCATTTTCTCCTTGGAGAATCAAGGCAAAGATTAAGCCAGAGTGTTGTCAGTAGGGGCAGAAATGAGATGCAGACTAGGCCTCCTGTCCCTCGTCTTTCCCAATGAATGTATTCCAGGCCAGTTCCCAACACTAATTATACATATATTTTAAATCTTTTGAGGAAAAGGGTATTTTTTTTTTAATTTGCTTTCGCCATAGAGTCACATTTCTATTGCAAGTAAAAGGTACATTGTATCCTTCAGACACACCTGTAAAAACACAACTGATACTGTCATATATCCGCGTCTGCTTCATTTTCTTTCAGACACGGTGGAAAACACGAGACAATAATAAACCCCTTTTCCATCCTGGCCAGCTGGAAAATTACGTTATACTAAAATGACATCATTCAGCTACGACACCGAGCCAGCGGCTGCTCTGAGAAATCAGGGTGAGGCAGTGACAGCATGGACGTGAACACCACTCATCAATGAATCCCGCCCCTTATGTTAGCAAATGGCTCTTTCATTGCCATGACATTCTGAAAATGAAAGTGCAGCAGCTATGTCATCTGAGGCAATTGATCACCCAGCATCCCTTATCTCTGAAACTAACCACATTGGCCCAAACGAGACAACCAAGGGAGTGGCGAGAGAGCAATTTTAAATAACTAGTTTAAAGGCAGGAGACCAGGGGCCAGGGCCAAGGCTCATGGCTCCCAGGGGATGACTTAGTGTTCCCTCTGTCTCTATCAATTGTTGCTAAAGTGACTTCAAGTAGTAGCAGCAACAGTATCTACAATAATATTCTTTGATATTCAAGACTGATGCTCTTCTGTAATATAATATTCTAGGCAAATATAACATCAGGACAAGGCCTTGGCCCTCCTTCATCTTTTCAGCTTCTAGGATGAACTGTATGAAATTTCTGATACTTGACATTTTCAACCTCCTGAGATGAGCAGTTTCACATGGCACATCCTATAGACTGCCCTTCCCTCACTCAAGACCCTTTTCTGCAGAAATGGCAAGATCTAAGGAAATTCCCATACTTCTCAAACAAAAGAATCAGAAACATTACTGCATCACACTGTGGAAAAGTATAGAGGACAGGTCCCTGATGATGACACTGTGCTGTCCTCAGAAACAGCTGGTCCCTGGTCACTGCCCCAGACCAGTGCCACCTCAGTCCTTTGCCTGCTCAGTGTGAAGCCAGGTGCCTTAGGGTAGAAGTCCATCTTCAAGTCCACGGGAGAAGAGGAAACTGGAGCAGCAGTGGCCCGCAAGACTTGAGGGAGGCTGAGTGGATCTGCATGGATCTGCAGCTGAGGTGCTACAGGGCCACTCAAGACCCCCTTCTGCATCTGCACCCCAGGGTGAACAAGGCTGGGACACCACTGCAGCGAAGCTGGAGGTCTGGTTAGACAGTGTGATTTCATTCGGCCAGCCTTCCACAGATGCCTCAGTCAGCCCCAGAGGATTAAGTATTACCCTTAATCTGGGCCCACTGGAGAAAGAACACTGCTTCAGAGCCACCACCCCTAAGGTGACCATGTGTTCACCTCAGTTCCAACTGCCAGGAAGGCTCCAGGAAAGAGAGTGAGTTCATTTTGACAGGGGGCTGGCGATGAGGAGAAAAGGCAGGTGTATAGGGAGCACAATCAAGGGGAAGGAATTAGTCCAGAAGGAATTAGGGGTGGGGTGGGAAGAAGGGCACACCTAGGGCAGGGACACACAGAGTCAAAGGCCAAGGCAGAATCAGGCTCACTGCTGGAGAGAGATGAGCACACGGCGAAGAAGGTGGAGAAGGTATGAGCCATGCTCAGGAGCGTCTGCACACTCGATCCAAAAGGCGCCTCCCCATTCTACACAGTGGAGAACAAAGACCCAGAGAGCCAGCTCGTTCATGCCACATGGTGGGAGCTGCCTGTGTGCCATAGCTGAGTCATATGGGACCTGAATCTGCCAGACGGTTTATTCAAAACGGTTTTACAAAATCCCAGTCAGAGCAGAACCAAAGGAGATCCTTTGCCTGAAACTGGTGAGTCACTCAAGGTTGGAAGCTCATGGCGACCGAGAGCAGAAGTTTGCATGTGCCACCCTCGACAGCCACATTCATAACAGGCTTCTGAGATGGCATGACACCGCGTACCGGCAGCTGCTTACTAACCGTCTTCTCAGGCAATATTTGGCCTTTCCTTCTGCTGACAAAGGACTACCTTTAAGGAAAGTTTCAACCACATAGTGTACCAAGTCAGTTTGTTGTTCACCTGTTTCACTTGAGAAGAGAGTAACAACAAAGAGAAAGAATGCATTTCCCACTATTTTCTAAGTATAACCAGGGACATATTTCTTAAAGTTGTGTAACTATAATGATTTACCTAATTGTGTTCAATTTTTCTTTCTTTTTTTTTTAAGGTCCTGAAAATTCACCTTTGGGTTGAACCCATCTGTGAAATGAAAGCCTGGCCTGAAGAAAAACCAGGCTATGCTGGAGCGTCGATGCATGTAACCTTAACTACAGTGTTTGCTCCTGCAAACACTATAATGTATGAAATAAAATATTAATAGCCATTACCTCAGCGCTTCTGAGAACAGACCTGAGTCACAGTTTTCGTGTGGGATGGTTTCCACACATGCACCTCACCGTGAACACTGCTCACGGTACCAAGCGATGGAAGCCTCAGAGTAGGCCTGACCAAGACGAGAGTGTGTTTTTATTCCATAATGTCATGGGCAATGTTGCTTATCTTGGCGACCAAGTTCAGGTCTCCTGAATTCACCACCTAGCACACATTATAAGACCAATCATCTAAACACATACTAGGGGAGTTGCAAAATAATTTTTAACTCAGAAAGGAAAATATTGGAGTAAGATGAACATCTCTGTTATTTATCAGTAGCTAGATTTGCCATCACTCAGCTGAACTCTCTGACATTTGCAAGCACCAAGAGGGCAAAATATTTGTGTGAATGGATATCTTTCTAATGCCTCCTATTTGTGCATTGCAAATGGACATAATTGGATTTTTAAACTGTGTGTGGATGGTGTTAAGAATGTTAGAGACATTCAGCTTCCTAGGGGCCTACAGTAGGTCTGGTTTCCCCTTCTCTCCCTCTGCTTGTCCACCATCTTCTTGATAAGCTTTGGGTTCTTAGTGACCTGAAAACCAACTGTTTGACAGTGTTGTGTCTGATCATTATACAGCTCAGTTAAAGAATGAAAGTCAAGTGCCCACCCTAGTACCTGGCAGACAATAAACACGCCACAAATGGAAGTGTCTCCCCTCCCCCGCAACATATTCTTGCTAAGTGCTTTCAAGTCTGTGTTTAGAATTGATTCTTCAAATCCCCCATGAGATAGTGTAAAGTGAACATGCCGCTTTTATTGGCTGGGGGCCGGGAGGGGGAGGATGGCTAATTTACTTCTCGAGATGGGATCCTGGCATAATCCGAGGCTGGCCCGAAACTACCTCTCTCAGCCGCAGCTTAGCGGCGGGGCTTCTAGACTCCATTGCTTCTTTAGGTGGCCTGCCATGCCGAGGTGTGTTTTTTAAATCTGTGCAATAAAATTTGGTGTGGTTGGAGAGGCGGCGGACAGGAACCCACCCACAGGCAAATGACGTCAAGAAGCTAAAGGAAAACATTGGGCTTCTCTGTTCTCCAGAACCTTCTGCTATGTTAAGCAACCTCAGAAGGAAGCTGACTTTCCATTAAAAAAACAGCCGCTTTGGCAGTTGTCACAGACAGCCCGGGGTCTTACACTTCCCCTCTCAGGAAAAGTGGGGAAAATAATTTCCATAAGTTGGAAAGGAAGAAGCCTGGATTTCAAAGAGTCTTAGGCACTCAATGGTCATTTGACACAACCTCTACTTTCCGACAGCAGACAGGGAAACTGAGGCCCAGGGCAGACTGGAAACCAAGCCTCGACCCCTGGATCTCCACACCACGCTGCCATCACAAAGCCAGCAGTCCAAGCCTTCTCATCTGCTCAGGGGAGAAACTGCCTTGTCTTTCGTTTACAGACGGGTGGCTTTGGTACAAGTTCACGGGTGGCTGAGGGAGACTCGTCCTGACCCACTGAGCCCCTAGGGCCTCTGGAGAGGATGTGTGTGTGTGTAAGGGGCACACACCCAGGCGGACCCCTCCCTCTAAGACTTTTCTTTCCAGAAAACAACCTGATGTGTGGAGTTGAGCACACTTTGCAGGGGACCCCGCACCCTGCAAATGTGGAAAGCCCCACTGCACAGGGACTGGGACCAACCATTGGATCTCTCAGTTCTTCAGCTTTCTCCTCACAGAAAGGATCCTGAGGTGACTGCTGGGGGACAACTGAGAAGCAGCGTGCGGAAGTCACAAAGCAGGGCTGTCCACATGTTCCACACGTGGCTGCAGGGTTCAGTCTTCCCTGTGCCTTGGGAGACCAATAAACCCTGATACTAAAATACCATTAAGTTGCTTATTATTTATGTTATGCACATATCATTGATTACATTACTTATTATTATTGTCCTTTGTAAATTAACTCTTCCATTGGTGACCTCTTAGAAGAAAAATCCCTCAATTAGTACGATGGGCGGGGGTAGCTCAGACGGTAAAGCGTCTGCCTACAATGCGGAAGACCCAGGTTCAATCTCTGGGTTGGGAAGATCCTCTGGAGAAGGAAATGGTAACCCACTCCAGTACTCTTGCCTGGAAAGCCCCATGGACGGAGGAGCGTGGTAGGCCACAGTCCATGGGGTCACAAAGAGTCGGACACGACTGAGCGACGTCACTCACACCACTTACCCACTCAGTTAATACAGTGAGTAATAATACACTTATGATTTTTAAAAACCTTTCACCTCCACCTTTTCTTTCTCTTTTTAATTGAATCTCGACAGCTTTGTGATGCTTGTGGATTTTTTTCCCTTTGGGTAAGGCCATGGAAGCTCAGAATGTGGAAAAGACTGGACTTAAACAGCAAGCTTATATGTGGCAGAGCAGGAACTCAAGCCCGGCTCTTCTAACACCACTCTGAACACAAGCGCATGGGACCAGCTTTGGTTCCTGATTCACAAAGTAATTTCATTCCAAGAACAGAAGCTCTTGGTCCAAGACTACATGGGACAAACAGGACAGAGAAGACAGTCAGAAGACAGTGATGCTGAATCAGTCATTCATTCAGCAAATTTTTACTGAGAGCCTACTAACTGCCAGGCCCTGTGCTGAGTGCTTGGGATACATCCACGAACAGAAGGGACAGGATGGGGTCTCATGGAGACCACAGTCTAACTATGGGCAGGGGGACATGCGAAAAATGAGATTCTTTACTACTTTATTGAGTCATTCACTTCTCTTCCTCTCTTAGTTCCTGTGTTTTCACCTAGAAACTTTGGGTTGTATTTGGATCTTACCACCCTGGTTTATCTTTTGCTCACTCACGGCCTTTGTAGCCCCCTACCCCTACACAGAAGGCTGTGCTCTCCACTGCCAGCTGATATGACAGGGGTGATGGATGGTTCCACACACTGACTGCTTTAGTCTGAGTGTTGGCAGTTGTTAGTGATGGGTGTTATTATCTGATCATTGATAAATTTCATTCATTGTTTGTAGCTTTCTATCATGGCCTTTACTCAAAGAGTGTGTGTGTGTGTGTGTGTGTGTGAGTATATTTTACAATAGGTTTTAATAGCATTGAGGCAAAAGTGTGAGGTGAACAGCTTTCCAATAGGCTCAGTGGTATGTACAGGGATAGTACTTTTGGATGACAAGGCTGTTCTCCTAAATACTACAGAAAAGAAGTGACAGAAAAACATGTATTTTTGCTGTTTTAATTAAACTAGAATTTTAAACCAAACTTTATCTTTTTTCCTTTTCTATATGCAACTCTTCATTTCTGCCTCCTCCGTGTTACCCCTTTGTTATCTGGGGATTCAGGAAGAGTTATTTAATGCAATCCTTACACAATAACTGCTTTTATAACGTTTTAAACTACCTTTCTTAAACAATATGCAAATGGAGTATAAAGGAACCAATATTTTAAGTTTCTTAAAAGATCACTGATTGCTCTTGAGCATGTTATTGAGATGAATGAAACACATTCTTTGATCATGAAAAAAAAGAAAGAGAGGAAGAAGTCACATAAAAGCGTAAGTAGCAACTCAAAAATTATTTTCTTGGTTTACTTTATGTTGCAGCTACACAAGCCATCCCTTTTTGTGTGTCCATCAATAAGATATCTGTTGTGCTTTTGTACAAAGAACAAAGATGCTTTTATCAATTCTCAAAAGTCTGTAGGACAAACCATTCATGCTGTCAAACCCCCTAAAACCCTTTCAGCAAATAATGAAATCCATCAGTGACAAATGTCAACATACTAATTTGTTAAATGCAAAACAAAAGCAACATTCAGACAAGGCTCTTCATTTCATGTTATATCAGCACTCCAATTTGTACCAAGTTTATGGCAACCCACGGATCATGCAACATTAAACAGGACTCTATTATAATGACAAAAACTGGAACAATAAACTCCCCTTAGCTAGAATGCTAATAGTGCGGCAGAAATACATGCTATGATTCTAGAACATTCAACTTCTCCCAAACTACTAGAAATTCTATGAAGACACCTATCTCTAACAAATGGTGATGGTATAACCCAAATATATGGATTTCAGGTAGCTGAGAAAAGAAACTAAAACTCAGCCCAACAATACCAATCAGAACAAAATGAAATACTTTTTGTGTGGCCTCCAAATGTAACATTTGTAAACTGCTATCTTAATCAGATTCTGACTTTCTCACACAAAATGAAATTCTTAAAGGTGTGCATTTACCAGGAAATGTATAATGAGAAGATCTTCCTGATTTTTGCTGTTGCTCATGATAAAAAGGATATTTTAATGTGGAATGAGATTATCACATTCTACATTACTGTAGACTTTTAAAAAGCCCGAAGGAAACAAGAGGGTGGGTGATGCTAAGGCACAGGCTCTACCTGAGTGTCAGAGAGAGAAGCCTCTGAATAATGTTTCCCTGAGATTAAAAAAAAAAAAAGCTTCCAGTGGAACCGAATGCCCTGAAACAGTGGTCCCCAACATTTTTGGCACCAAGGACCAGTTTCATGGAAGACAGTTTTTCACAGATTAGGGGGTAGGGTTGGTTCAGGCAGTTGTGAGCGATGGGGAGTGGCAGGTGAAGCTCACTTGCTCATGGGCTGCTCACCTCCTGTGGTGCGGCCCAGTTCCTAAACAGGCCCTGGACGGATACCACTCCGTGGTCCAGGCTCTGGGGCCCCTGCCCTAGAGGATTCACAGTACACTGTCAGAGACCTAGTGGGTCTGGCACAGGCTTTGAGGCCAGACTTACTTGAATTCAAATACTGGCTCAAGTGTGGCTTCAGGCCAAGCACTCCACCTCTCTGGTTCCCAGTTTCCTGTCTCTAAAATGAGCATCACAAACACTGTGCAGGGAAGATATCAGGATTTCCAATGCCATTTATATTTCCGATACATGAATGTCTTGCCCAGGCTTTCCTCAGATCATTTGATCTCACTTCCTTTACTTTTGGAGACATTAATTCAGCTAGATTTGCGGGTAGTTCAACTGAAGGTTCACCATTTTGGACAAAAAGAAGGTTAAGTTGAGTAGCTATGGTGTGCGGTCAAATGGTGATCAGAAGTGTTTTATGACATTTTTAAACACGTATCTAGCGTGGATTTCCATGTATCTTCAACTTTCAGTTGATATAAAGAGAGAGTGATGAGGATGTCTGCTGTGACCGCTACACATTCATGAGCTTCTATTTCCCATTGTGTGGAGGGAGTGGGCTGGGAGAGGGGGTGCTGCTGCCGCCTTGCTGCAACATTTCAAACAGAAACAAGCAGAACTACTTCAAGGAAACTGAAATGCAAAGAATTATCACAGAAATATAGAAAATGAGCTTCCAATTTTCTTCTTTAATTGCCATACACACAAAATATATTCCTATCTAAGAAAACTCTAGGAAACTAAGGGCCAGAAAATGTACCTAAATTGTGGTAAAAGAGGTATATAAACATACCTTTGTAGAAGATAAGTCATATAAATCATACTGCTGATATCTTGGTAAATTCCCAACTGGGATATTGCTACCTGTCTGTCTAAAATGCCATTCCTCGTCATTTCTTTTAGATACAATATATTCCTACATTTCCAGTCCTAAGTGGGGGTGTGCTATTAGCGGAGACATTAAGCAGATGCTGGGTTTCACCCTCCCAGTAACCCATATTTTAGCAGTGGACCCTGCTCACTCTACCCATACTCTGGATCTGTTTGCTGATCCGCACAGCACACAAAACAAGATCCAGCCAGCTTCATTTTCCTTTCTCACCTTCTGAACATCATTCATACTGAACCCTATTAACTCTTCTTCACCTCTTTCTATATATATGTGTGTAAGAAATATTAAGTGACATATTCACTGGGAAACTAAAACATGTCTCTCCTTCATAAACACTCAGTTAATAGCACATATAAGTCAACTCTGAGTTCTTGATACTCAAAGTGTGGTCTAGGACCAGGGCCATGGGCATCTCCTGGGAGCTAATTTATTAGAAATTAACACTCTTGGCCCTACCTCAGAACTGCCAAATCAGAATTTGCATTTTAAAAAGATCTTCAGTTGATTCAAATGCATGTTAAAGTTTCAGAAACATATGCCCTGTAAGTAAAAGTAACTGAAGAATCGAGTTTTTCTTTTGTTTTTTTTCCTCTTGTGGATAGCAAAAGGTATGCAGGACACTGAGAAGCAGTGGAGAGTCCTAAGAACTCAAGTTTAATCCCACATTCAGGAGACAAACCCCACATTGACCATCAGGTGAACATCAACCATATGTAGAACACTGGGCCAAATGGATGGGGGCTAAGGATGAATAAATTCAGGGCCTGTCATGGCATTTAAAACATTCACTATTCCCTCAACATAATAAAGTTCATATATGACAAGCCCAGAGCTAACATCATACTCTACTAAAAACTTTTCCTCTAAGATTAAGAAAAAGACAAGGATACCCATTATTACCACTTTTATTCAACACAGAATTGGAGTTCCTCGCTGAAGCAATTAGGCAAGAAAAAGAATTAAAAGTGATCTAATTAGAAAGGAAGGAGTAAAAACTGTCATTATTTGCAGATGACATGATATTATATGTTAAAAAAAACCCTAAAGTGAAATTAAAAGTGAAATCGCTCAGTTGTGTCCAACTCTCTGTGACCCCATGGACTTTAGCCTACCAGGCTCCTCGGTCCATAGGATTTTCCAGGCAAGAATACTGGAATGAGTTGCCATTTACTTCTCCAGGGGATCTTCCCGACCCAGGGATCAAACCAGGGTCTCCCGCATTGTAGGCAGACGCTTTACCATCTGAGCCACTAGGGAAGTGCTCCCCCAAACCCTAAAGACTCTGACAAATAAGAGTTAGAACTAATAAATGAATCAGTAAATTTTCAGGACACAAAATCAATATATAAAAAAATACTGCATTTCTATATACTAATAATGACTTATCAGGAAGAGAAATTAAGAAAGTAATCCCATTTATGACTGCATAAAAAATACATAGGAATACATTTAATCAAGGAAATGAAAGATCTCTACATGGAAAACCATAAGACACTGATACTGAAAAGGACACAAATAAATGGAAAGATATTTCATGCTCATGGATTGGAAGAATTAATACTGTTAAAAGATTCACACTACCCAAAGTGATCTACAGATTCAATGTAATCCCCACCAAAGTTCCAATGGCATTTTCCACAAAAATATAACAAATAATCCTAAAATTTGTATGAAAACACAAAAGATGCTAAATAGCCAAAGCAGTTTTGAGAGGAAGAACAAAGCTGGAGGTATCATGTATCCTAATTTCAACCTATGCCACAAAGCTATAGTAATCAAAACAGTATGGTACCAACATAAAAACAAACACATAGATCAGTGGAAACAGAACAGAAAGCCTGGCATACATGGTCAATTAATTTACAACAAAGGAACCAAGAATTTACAATGGGGAAATGATGGTCTCTTCAATAAATGTTAAGGAAACTGAACAGCTACATCCAAAAGAATAAAATTGGACCACTATCTTACATTATACACAAAAGTTAACTCAAAATGGATTAAAGACTCGAGTGTAAGATCTGAAAGCATAAAGCTCCTAGAAGAAAACACAGGCAGCAAGCTCTTTGACATCAGTCTCAGTGATGATTTTCTGGATTTGACACCAAGAGCAGAGACAACAAAAGGAAAATAAACAAGTGGAACTGTGTCAAACTAAAAGCTTCTGCATAACAGAGGACTCATTCACAAAATGAAAGGAAACCTACTGAATAAGAAAACATATTTACAAATCATATTTCTGATAAGCGGTTAATATCTAAAATACATAACATGCTCATACAACCCAATAGCAAAAAAAAAAAAGAAGATTTAAAAAATCTGATTGAACATGGGTAGAGTATCTGATTAGACATTTTTCCAAGGAAGACATACAGATGGCCAACAGGTATATGAAAAAGTGCTCAACATCACTAATCATCAGGAAATGCAAATCAAAACCACAGGATATCACCTCATACCTGTCAGTATGGTTGTTATAAAGAAGACAAGTAATAACAAGTGTTGGTGAGAATGTAGCAAAAAAAAAAAAAGAAAAGAAAACAGTGTGTGCTTAGAGGAAATGTAAATTTGTAATTTACATAAATTATGTAAGTTGGTGCATCCACTATGAAAAACATGCAGGTTCCTCAAAAATTCTAGCAATTCCACTTTGAGGTATTTATCCTAAGGAAATGAAAACACTAACTCAAAAAGATATCTGTATTCCCATGTTCACTTACAGCATTATTTATTATAGCCAAGACACAGAAATAACTTAAGTGATAGATGGATGAAGAAAATGTGGTGTGTATATACATATATATATATATGTACATATATATGCACATCTGTTCTCTGTACATAAATACACATATATGTACACACATATGTGTACATATATATACACACATATGTGTACATATATGTACATATATATATATATACCCAATGGAATATTAGTCTTAAAAAAACAGAAATCCTGTCATTTACAACAACATGAATGGACCTTGAAGTCATCATGCTAAGTGAAATTAAGTCAGACACAGACAAATATTTTATGATCTCACTTATATACAGTCTCTAAAAAAACCCCAAACTCACAGATACAGAAAACAAATTGGTCACTGCCAGAGGCAGGGGGTAGTGGGTAGGCAAAAATGGGTGAAGGGGGTCAAAATGTACAAACTTCCAGTTATAAAATACATAAGTCCTGGGGATGAAATATATAGCATGGTGACTAAAGTTAATGATACTCTATTGTCTACTTGAAAGTTGCTGTGAAAGTAAATCTTAAAAGTTCTCCACACAAGAAAAAAACACATAACTATGTATGATGATAGATGTTAATTAGACTTACTACATTGATCATTTCACAATTTACTAAATACACATATAGGTTCATTATGCTGTACACCTGAAACTCATATATAATGTTGCATGTCAGTTACATCTCATTTTTAAAGATAAACACTGACTGCACTATAGTAGGGCTTCCCTGGTGGCTTGGACGGTAAAGAATCTTCCTGCAGTGCAGGAGACCTGGGTTCGATCCCTGGGTTGGGAAGATCCCCTGGAGAAAAGCATGGCAACTCACTCGAGTATTCTTGCCTGGAGAATCCCCATGGACAGAGGAGCCTGGTAGGCTATAGTCCATGGGGTCGCAAAGAGTCAGACACAACTGAGTGACTAAGCACAGCACACAGTGCTATAGTATATTGTCTAATACTAGGTTAGATTATTAAAATTGCTACAATGAAAGAATGTATTGAGGGGCATGGGGCACAGAGGAGGAGGCAATCAATTCTTTTGTAATCTGAGCAAATCTGAACTCTGTTCTTTGTCTTCCCCAGTAAAAGATAGAAGGTGCCACAAATATATCAACTCCACATAAATCAGGGAAGATTATGAAATTTTGACTTCCTGTCTATTGACAGTGAGTACCACATTCCATTAATACTTAATTGTTTTGATAATGACTCTCACCTAACCACGTACTGAAGTGATGTTTCATGTTATTTATCAACTGTGCATCCATTAGAAATAGAATGGTAGCTATCTTCTGATATGAGGAAATACAGGAAAGGTCAGTTTTGCCAAAATCTGAGAGAAAGTGGGTTAATCAAAGCATGAAGTTATTAGAGGAAAGACTTGAACAAGGTCTAAAAAATGGGGCATCTGGAAAATGTCCCACTTCACTCATGAGTCAGATGTATGCTCACTGCAAAGAGTCGTGATTTTGTTTCAAGTCAGTTCCTGGAACCTCAGACGTAACCAGAATTCAAAGCTAAGAAGAAAAAACATGTCTAAAGACAAATATAGATGACATTTGAATTATCTACACTCCCGCCTCTCAACTGGGGGAAACCTGAAAGTTGAGTAAGATACAGACATGCAGAGAAAACTTTCAAAGAGTTATTAGTACTAACTACTATTCCAGAGATGATAACTTGTTTCCCGTGATATCTTTTACATGAACACCATAGAACACTTTCCTAACCCAATGTGAGGCAGGAGCAATAAGGAAGAAGAGGATGAAAATGCAAGAGAATCTCTTGGAAGACAGGAAGCATAGGAAAGGCTTAGAAAAGGTGAGAAAAAGCGGGTCTGCACTCACCACCCTGAGGGGTGAAGAACCACCAGCTCTCAATATCACATCATCAGGACCTGAGGATAATTTTGTTTTGGACTATGGGAATGCAATTTGAAGAACAGTGTTTACCTTAGGTGTCTAAAGTGGTTGTCACAATCGCTTTGGTGGCATTGAAGGTTTACAGAATGTAATGTTCAAAAACAGAATCTGATAGCTAGAGGGGTCTTTTGCCACCAGCCATCATTTCATTTTACAGAGAAGAAAACTCGGCTTAAAAAGAGTAAGGAACTTGCTAAAGACCCACGGCAAGCAAGCTGTTGGCAGCCAGTAGATACCTATCTAGGGTTGCCATCCATGCCCTAACTCCCTGTCCAGTGCTCTTCGTATTATAATAGCGATTCCTAACCCAGGTTTCCCTGATTCCTTCAAATTCTCTAAATTCATGGGAATACATGAATTATGTTCAGTATTTCAAAAAGTTCAACTGGATCTATGTATTTGCTGGAAAAAAAAGGCGACACAGATTAACAGCATCACTGTTAAATGTTTATTACGAATTCTTTCACAAAATATTTCCAGGTATATAAGGCAAATGGAAGATGGACACTGCATCTTGTTTCTTGACTTGATAACTACATCTTGGAGCTTGTCCCACATGTAGTTCCTTCTCATTCCTTATAAGAATATTCACTGAATGGTGCGGCAGAATGCATCTATCCTGGCCCTGCTAATGGACATAGGTGATATCTAGAGTTTTTAAAAATTATCTAGTTTTTTTTTATTGAAGTATATTTGATTTGGGCTTCCCAGGTGGCACTAGTGGTAAAGAACGTGGCTACCAATGCAGGAGATGTAAGAGACGCGGCTTCAATCCCTGGGTCGGGAAGATCTCTGGAAAAGGGAATGGCAACCCACTCTAGTATTCTCGCTTAGAGAATCCCATGGACAGGAACCTGGTGGGCTACAGTCCATAGGGCCGCACAGAACTGGACACGGCTGAAGAGACTTGGCACGATGGACTCAGGTTTGATTTACAAAACTGTGTTAGTTCTAGGGGGCTTTCCTGTTGGCTCATATGGTAAAGAATCCTCCTGCAATGTGGGAGACCTGGGTTTGATCCCTGGGTTGGGAAGATCCCCTAGAGAAGGGAATGGCTACCCACTCCAGTGTTCTGGGCTGGGTTTTAGGTGTACAACAAAGTGATTCAGTTTATATATATTTTTTCAGGTTATTTTCCCATATAAGTTACTACAAAATATTGAGTATACTTCCCTGTGCTATACAGTAGGTTCTTGTTGTTTATCTATTTTATATACAATAATGTATACATTTTATTCCCCAATTCCTAATTTATCCCTCCTCCCCACCATTTTACTTTGGTAACTATAAACTGTTTTCTATGTCTGTGAGTCTGTTTGTTTTGTAAATAATTTCATTTATGTTAGTTTTAGATCCCACATATAAGTGGTACCATATGACATTTGTCTTTGTCTGATTTTCTTGACACTTAGTATGATAACCTAGACTTTTGTTTTTACCAACAGTGCTGAAGTGAACATTCTTGCCCATTTACACACCTATGCTTTGGTGAAATTCCCAGTGGTGCAAGTGCTGAGTTAAAGACAATATGCTTTTCAAACTTCGATAAATATTGCCAAGTTGCCCTCAGAAAAGTTCTCCCCTCACAAAAGAATAAGTGAGAATGCCAAGTTCATTTGCCCACTTTTGGGTTATATTATATTTTCATTTTGGGGGGGGAGATTTTTTTTTTATTGTTAAAATACTTTATAAAATAAGGATTTTAGCTCCTTATTTGTCATGTGTTGTAAATATTTTCCCTCTTCCATTTTTTGTTGTTTTTTTTTTGGTCTTGTTTGTGGAATTGCTTCAATAAAGAAGTTTAAAATTTCGATGTGAACATGTTTATTACTATTTCTCTTTATGGCTTGGGGTTTTATTGTCTGACTGTAAAAGGCTTCCCACATTTTAAAACCATAAATAAATTTACCCATGTTTGCTTACTACTATGGTTTGATTTTTTAAATATTCAATGTTTGATCTGAATTTCTGTGAAAGAAATATGATACACGGCTAAATTTCAAAGTTTATCAGCTATTTCAATAACATTTATTAATCAATCCATCTTTTAATCATTGATGTGAAATACTACCTTTATCATATAAAAAAACTTAAATGCATTTGAATCTATTTCTGTGTTCCATTCTGTCACATTTCAAGTGTTTAGTTCCTTCTCAGTAAAAAATAATTCCAATATATTTTGTAACATTTATAACTGATATAACTAGAACCCTTTATTGATCTTAAATTTTTCCCATTCATTCTCACGTTTACTTTTTTGGATGGCCTTTGGTATCTTTCTTTCTTTTCTTTCACTTTTCTAAAATATGTGTATATATGTTTGTGATCCGGGAAATTTATTGAGGTCAGTCTATAAAACATATTTACATTCACCTTGTGATTCTTTTAAATAAATTTTTACTTTAGAATAGTTTTAGATTTAGGGAAGAGTTGTGAAGATAGTATACCTCGCATTCACTTTCCGCTACTGTCAACGTCTTATGTTAATGTGATACATTTGTCAAGATGTACCATACTAGTAGTTCTTTGGAAGGAATGATGCTAAAGCTGAAACTCCGGTACTTTGGCCACCTCATGCGAAGAGTTGACTCATTAGCAAAGACTCTGATGCTGGGAGGGATTGGGGGCAGGAGGAAAAGGGGATGACAGAGGATGAGATGGCTGGATGGCATCACCGACTCAATGGACGTGAGTTTGAGTGAACTCTGGGAGATGGTGATGGACAGGGAGGCCTGGTGTGCTGCGATTCATGGGGTCGCAAAGAGTCGGACATGACTGAGCCACTGAACTGAATTGAACTGAGTAACATAATAAACCAATATTAATACAGTATTATAAAGTCCACAGTTCATTCAAATTTCCTTAGTTTCGACCTACTGTCCCTTTCCTGACCCAAGATCTTTTCCAGAACCACATTACATTTAGTCTTCATGTCTTAGCTTCCTCTTTGTTGTGACAGTTTCTCAAGACACTCCTTGTTTTTTATGAACTTGGAAAGTTTTGAGGACTTTCAGTAGTCAGGTATTTTACAGAACATCTTTCAACTTGGGTTTGTGTTACCCTTTTCTCATAGTTAGACAAGGGTTACAGGTTACAGGTTACAGGGGGAGAAAGAGCATAGACATAAAAGGCTAGTCTCATCATATCACATCAAAGGACATGTTATGAACATGACTTATTACTGTTGATGTTGACCTTGATCAAGGGGCTGAGGTCTAGTAATGTTTGCCATGTCTCCACAGTAAAGTCACTTTTACTCCCTTTCCATGCTGTACCCTTTAGAAGGAAGTCACCACACACAGACCACACTTAAGGTGTGTGGCATTATGATCCATCTCCTTAAGTGAGAGTCTCCACATAGAGTATTTGGAATTCTGCACAGGAGAGTTGTCCTTCTTGCCCATTTATTTACTTATTCAATCACTTATTGATATCGGTATAAACTCTAATCTAACATGGCATTAGTTTATTGCTCAAATGGTTCCAGGTTTGGTCATTAGGAACTCTTTCAGTTGGCTTGTGCATCCCTTTGACGTATTCACATCATTGTCAGGGGGGTTTGTTGTTTTTAGGACTTAACTTTCTGGCATTGTGGTTATCTTACGCTTACGTTGTATATTCCTGTCCTAGCCCTATTATCAGCCATTTCCTCTAGGAATTCAGTTTCCTTTTATTGGAAAACAGAGGGTTTCCTATGTAGCTCAGTGGTAAAGAATCGGCCTGCCAATGCAGGAGATGCAGGAAACCCTGGCTTGGGAGATCCCCTGCAGGAGGAAATGGCAGCCCACTCCAGAATTCTTGCCTGAAAAATCCTATGAACAGAGGGGTCTGGTGGGCTGCAAAGTTCATGGGGCTGCAAAGAGTCAGACACAACTGAGCATGCACATGCATTAGAAACTAAGATCTTGATACCAGGTGTTATCTTTGCTGCTGGGGTTTCTTTGCTTTCAGGTCCTCTGAGTGGACAGAACATATGTGCTAATATATATACTAACCCTTGTATGAAGTGAAGTGAAAGATGCTCAGTTGTGTCTGACTCTTTGTGACCCCATGGACTATATAGTCCATGGAATTCTCCAGGCCAGAATACTGAGTGGGTAGCCTTTCCCTTCTCCAGGGGATCTTCCCAACCCAGGGATCAAACCCAGGTCTCCTGCATTGCAGGCGGATTCTTTGCCAACTGAGCTATGAGGGAAGCCCCTCATATATACACATCTTTATGCTGTTGTTCAGTCACTGTCTCTATACATATATGCATCTATCTGTATCTATATTATTTAGTATCATTTTAAGTCACACTTCTCCCATTAATTCTACCTATTTCCTACTGATATTTTAATTGGCATCACATTGAATTCACAAAGTATTTGAGGTTTTTCATTTTTGTAAAAGCTTAATGTAAAATAAGTAATAGACATATTTTTATAAGCCTATCATCTTTCTTCCCCTATAATTCTCAAGAAAGTGTAGGGTTTTCTTCCTGTTTTTACACATATTTATTAGGTTTAATGCAAGAAATATTTTTTTCTGTGTTTTTCTAAATAGGAGCTCTTCTTCTACTATCCTTTTTTACTATTCATAAAATTGTCATCATCGTTTAGTTGCTCGGTCATGTCTGACTCTTTGCAACTCCATGGACTGCAGCACATCAGGCTTCCCTGTCCTTCACCATATCATAGAGTTTACTCAAACCCATGTCCATCGACTTAGTGATGCCATCCAACCGTCTCGTCCTCTGTTGTCCCCTTCTCCTGCCTTCAATCTTTCCCAGCATCAAAGTCTTTTCTAATGAGTTGGCTCTTCGCATCAGGTGGCCAAAGTATTGGAATTTCAGCTTCAGCATCAGTCCTTCCAATGGATATTCAGGTTTGACTTCCTTTAGGATTGACTAGTTGTATCTCCTTGCAGTCCAGGGGACTCTCAAGAGTTTTCTCCAACATCACAGTTCAAAAGCATCAATTCTTTGGCGCTCAGCCTTCTTTATGGTCCAAATCTCACATCCATAAATGACTACTGGAAAAACCATAGCTTTGACTATACAGACCTTTGTTGGCAAAGTAATCTCTGCTTTTTAATATGCTGTCTACATTTGTCATAGCTTTTCTTCCAAGGAGAAAGCATCTTTTAATTTCATGGCTGCAGTCACTGTCTGCAGTGATTTTGGAGCCCCCCAAATAAAGTCTGTCACTGTTTCCATTATTTCCCCATCTATTTGCCATGAAGTGATAGGACTAGATGGCACGATGTTAGTTTTTTAAATGTTGAGTTTTAAGCCAGCTTTTTCACTCTCTTTTTCACCTTCATCAAGAGACTCTAAAATAGAAATTTTATTATTTTTAAAGAAATTTATTTTGCAATTGTCCATCTTGTTGAATTCTCCTATTGTTTTTGTTTTCTATACAATTGATTGTCTTGGGTTTCTGATATATCTTCTGCCACTAATGATAATTTTGCTTCCTCTTTTTAATAATTGTATCTTTTATTCTTTGCCTTCTCTATTTGTACTGTCTAGAACAGAGATGGGCAAACTTTTTTCTATAAAGGGCCAGACAGTAAATATTATGAACTTTATTGCAAACAGCCTCTGCCAAAGCTACTCAATTCTGCAACTGCAGCATGAAAGCAGACATAGACAGTATGAGGCAAATGGGCAGTCCTGTGTTCCATACAATTTTATTTACAAAAACAGGCATTTGGCCCATAGCAGTTTACTGACCACTGGTCTAGAATCCAAATTATGTTACATAAAAATGGTGATGGTGAGTACCTTATCTTGTTTTAATCTTCACTTTGAACAGAATGTTCTTATGTGTCACTATTAAATATAATACCAGCTTTCAATTACAAATATACACACATACACCCAGTTTAAACATGTTAAAGAAATATTCATCTTATTCTGTTTTCTTTAAAAGTATTTGTTAGGGATATTGTTGAATTATGTTAACTGCCTTTTAGTTTTTTTTTTACAACTATTGAGCTTTGACATCTTTGACCTATATTAAGCTATGTTAATACATTTTTAAAGGTGGAACCATTCTTATACTTTTGATATAAAATTCACTTGGTTTGGGTTTATCATGACTTTTATGTGTTATATATTACTGAATTATTTTTAATAATCTTTGTATGATTTTTACATTGATATCACAAATAAGAGTAGCTTGTAGTATGTTATTACTCTAATTCATCAGGTTGTGGTATAAGTAGTTTGTTGGCTTCATAAATATAACCTGAAAGCCTTACCATCTATTAAACTATTTTTATGGTTAGGATTTGCCTGTTTATTGAAGTGTTGAACAAACTGACCTATAAAACCTCCTGGGCCTGGTGTTTCTCCAGGGATAACTCTTCAATAACTTTTTCAATTTCTTCCATGGGTATTGTTTATTTGGTTTTTTAATAATAGTTCTTCTGGTATTAATTTTCAGTGATTCACATGTTCTTAGAAAATCATTTATTTCACCCAGCTTGTCAAAACTGTTTGCTGAGAAGTTCACAAAGGACTATTTATGATTCTTTTAATTTCCTCTGCATCTGTTGTTGTTTGCCATTTTTCGTTTCTAATCTTCTGTATTAGCAAGTTCTTCCCTCTCCCCTCTTAATTAAGCCAGCCAATAGTTATCTCTGTTCTACTGGCTTGGCAAAACATCAACTTTTGGATTATGAACTCTGGCTTTCTTTTTCATGTTTTCTAATTACCTCATGTTTGCTTTGATCTCTGTTTCTTCTGTGTTCCTTAGGTTGATTTCATTGTTATTTTCTAACCTCTTAAGAAGTGATGTTGGTCTATGAATTTTTCATTAAAAACAATTTTATGTCACCATATAGATTGAACTATATGGTGTTTTCATTTATGTTTTTTCTAGGTATGTTGCAGTTTAGGTTTAATTTCTTCTTTGATGCAAAGGTTAAAAGAGAAGAGTTTTATTTTAGGGGGTATTTCTCTTTCAGTATTTCTTAACTTTATTATTTTATTGCATTGGGATCAGACACAGCCTTATTTCCACTTTTGAGGAACAGAATGACATTTTTAGTAAGTCCTCAGACATGATTCAGAGAAGACAATGGCACCCCACTCCAGTACTCTTGCTTGGAAAATCCCATGGACGGAGGAGCCTGTTAGGCTGCAATCCATGGGGTCGCTAAGAGTCGGACATGACTGAGCAACTTCACTTTCACTTTTCACTTTCATGCATTGGAGAAGGAAATGGCAACCCACTCCGGTGTTCTTGCCTGGAGAATCCCAGGGATGGCAGAGTCTGGTGGGCTGCCGTCTACGGGGTCGCACAGAGTCGGACACGACTGAAGTGACTTAGCATAGCAGACATGATTGATTTCTATAAATGTTCTATGAACTATATTTTTAAAAGCAATTACCCACTTTACATTTTTCTTTCCCAGACCATACAAAGTTGTTTCTGTATTATTGTTTTCTTAAGAGTGACAGACCTATGCTACTCATGTTGTATCTCTAATAGCTGGTACTGTGCTTGGTACATAATTACTATTCAGTAAATGGCTGATGAATGAATGAACAAATGATGCCTATTCAGTGAGTTTATCTTTCTGAGGATAACTACCTCTGGACAGTCTCTCCTCCCACCAGCACAAGACTGATTGGCTACTAAGCCATTCATTTCATAGGCTCTATGGTAAAATGATCAATGAAAAAGTTAAAACAGGATTTGATATGTAGGTTGTTAAAATCCTGGTTTATACTCTCATATGCTCATTTTATACTCATTTTTCTTAAGGTTGAAGATCCTACTCATCCATGAAATCAGGCTAAGTTCATTGACTTTCTCCTTAGTTTACTATTGTGACCATCATTGACTAAACTCATTTTAGCATGTGATCTAAACAGCCTTGCACTCTTATCCTGCTGTTTTATGCATTGTCTGTCTTCTTGGTAAAACTATAAACTCCTTGAGAATATTATTCCTTTCTATCCTACCATATACTCAGAAGAGTGCCTAAATAAATGCCATTGTATCAACAACACCAGTAAAAAAGAAACAAATACCTTGGTTGACATTCTACCACATCAAGGTCTGGTGACCTTAGCTGTCATTTCACTTCTGAGCCACAGTTTTCTATAAGCGCACACTAAGCCCACTCAGAGCTTAGGAAATGCAATAGGCTTTGTCATATATCTGATTCTACAAAGAAAGGGAGGCAACCACATCAAGAAAATGGCATAAAATATATGTCCAGTCGTCCAAGTGACGATAGCACTGCCGTCCTACACTCAAGTGGCAACTGCCCTGCTCCATGGCTTCGTTTTCCTCCATGCTTTCAATGTGGCCACTATCAGCTCTCATCCTCTTTTTTGCTCTACTTACTCAGAAAACATTCACTACCATGTGTCTCTCAAATCTGCCCGTCTTAAGCCTACCTCTCTCAAGCAGTATTCACAACTATCTGTCAGACCCTGCACTTTTAGGTGTACAGTACTGGCTGTTAACAATCTACTTAGTTTAAGAAGTTTTTTATCTTGGCTCTCCTGCCCCCCATACCCACAACCAATTCCCTCCCCTGACATTCCTACCAATGGCCCTGCCATCACCCTCAGAGTCATTTTTGGTTCCATCCTCTCCTGAACTCCAACATTCAATCAGTTGTCAGATCATCTAAAATCTACCTATCCATCATCTGGAATCCATTCTTTCTTTTCTGTTCCTATTGTTACCCCCTTGCTGAGGCTTGTTCCACCCTCTCAGGACCATTCCAACTGCCTCATAACTAACTAGTTTTCATATGATCCCATCTATACTACACAATGTTGTTGGTTTGGTCACTCAGTCGTGTCCGACTCTTTTGATACCCCATGGACTGTAGCCCACGAGGCTTCTCTGTCCATGGGATTTCCCAGGAAAGAATACTGGAGTGGGTTGCCTTTTCCTTCTCCAGGGTATCTTCTCAACACAGAGATTAAACCCAAGTCTCCTAAATTGGCAGGTGGACTCTTTACCACTGAGCCACCAGGGAAGCTCATCCTATACAATACAGTCAGATTAATCTTCTTACAGTACAGTTTGATATTACAAGATTGATTAACTGCCTATCATGTCTCTGTGTTGGATTAATTAATCAACCAATCAACCAATCAATCATGTTTCTCCATGTCCTTACCAAACAATTTGATATAGGACTTATTCATTAGAAACAGCAGCAGAATTGCCTTCAGAGCTGCTCTGGAGTGAAAATGGATACATTTTCCACCTCTGAAATATACTACCAGTATCCTTGGGCAAATTAGTTAACCATTCTCAGTTTCTTCAAGTGGAAAAGAGGGGAGGGGGAAAAAAGGACAAGAATAATAGTGGCTAACACTTAATGAATACTTATTACATGCCAGGTACTGTGCTCAGCGATTTATATGTATTAAGCCATGCTGATCTTCAGCCATCCCTCTTGGGTAGGTATTACCTTGATTCTTACTTTTGAGATGAGAAAACGAAGGCTCAGAGAGGTTAAATATCTTGCTCATTGGTAGCACTGCTAGTAAATAGTGTAGCTGAGGCCTAGAACCCAGGTGTCTCTGACACTGGAGATACTTGGTGAGGGTTCTGTTTTTTTTTAATTGAATTTTAAAAAGTTGCATGTAAATTTTAATTCAATTAAAAAAAAAAACAACAACTACTTTTAAAAATTTAAGTGCAACGAGACAACCCTGGTGGCTCAGATGGTAAAGCATCTGCCTACAGTGCAGGAGACGTGGGTTCGATCCCTGGGTTGGAAAGATCCCCTGGAGAAGGAAATGGCAACCCACTCCAGTATTCTTGCCTGGAAAATCCCATGGACAGAGGAGCCTGGTGGGCTACAGTCCATGGGGTCACAAAGAGTCGGACATGACTGAGTGACTTCACTTTCTTTCTTTTCTTTCCATGCAACAGAATGAACAGATCTTTAGGTGTTCTGACAGCTGAATAAACACAAATAGTCACCACTGATATCAAGAGATAGAACATTTCCATTACCCAGAAAGTTCCTTCATGCCTTATTTCTGTCAATTCCATCTTCACCCCAAAGACAACTACTTTTTGGAGTTCTAAAACACATATTACTTTCGCATATTCTTGAATTTCATCTGAATGGAGTCATGTAGTATGCATTCTTTTGTACCTGGCTTCTTTTACTGAACACAATGTTTTTGACATCCATGTTGCTGTGTCATAAAGTAGTTTATCCCTTTTTACTGCTGAGTAATATTTCATTAGGACTTCCCTGGTGGCTCAGACTGTAAAGCCTCTGCCTACAATGCTTATACTAATATGCTACAATTCATTTATTCTGTTAGTAGGCATTTGGGTTGCTTCCAATTTGAGACTATTAAGAATTAGACTGCTCTAAATAGTTTTGCACAATACTTTTTGTGGATAATTTCCTTCGGATAAATTCTTCAGAGTGAGATTGCTAGGTCACATGGTGGGTGTATTTTTAACCTTATAAGAAACTACAAAAAAGTTTTTCAAAATGGCTGTACCATCTTACACTTACACCAGCAACAGAGGACAGCTCCAGATGCTCCATACACTTGTTAATATTTGGTAAAATAAAATGTTTTCTTTTAGCTAATCTTACCTATCAGACATTCTTGTACATATATAAGTGATATCTCAGATGGTTTGAATATTCGCTTTCTCCTGATGACTGGTGGTTTTGTATACTTTTTCTTCTGCTATTGACCATTTGTAAATCTATTTGGTATGTGCATGAGGTGACTACTCATGCCTTTTACCATATTTTAGGTTGGTTTATTTGTCTTCTTTATGTATTTGAAACATAAGCCCTTTATAATGTGAATATTTTGTCTCTGTCTATGGCAAACTTAATTTTCAAAACTTTATAATCAAAGCTTTAACATTTATTGATTTTATAATTTATGGTTACTGTTTTTTATGTGCTAAGAAATCCAAGTGTACTCCAAAGTCTTGAAAATATTTTTATATTTTCTTCTAGAAGAGTTACAGGGAATTCCCGGGTGGTTCAACTGTTAGGATTCAGTGCTTTCCCTGCCAAGGCACAGGTTCAATAGCTGGTCAGGGATCTAAGATCCCACAAGCTGCATGGCATAACCAAAAAAAAAAAAAAAAGATTTAGAAGAGCTACAGTTCTAGTTTTCACATCTATGTCTATGATCATCTCTAATTAATTTTTGCTTATGAAGTAAGGTGGGGTTGAGGTTCACTTGCTTTCATAGTGATACATAGGTTTATCAGCTCCCTTCCCTCCACTGATTTCCCTTGACATCCTTGCGAAAAACCAATTGACCATGAGTGTATGTGTCAATTTCTAGATACCATATTCTGCTGTAGTGATCTTTTCCACCCTGCATTCAGCTTCCATTATTTCTGAGGTTGCCTGCCATCATTTCTAATTTTGTTCCTCTGAATGTAATGTGAACTTTTAATTTGGCTGCACTTTAAAATTTTCTGTTTATCACTGATATTTAGCATTTGACATGATATTCTTAGGTGCCATTTTGTTTTAAATTTGTCATCCGGCTTGGGGTTTGTTGAGCACGTTAGATTTGTGGGTTGATTTCTTTGATAAACTTTGTAAAATTATTGGCCATTATCTCTTCAAGTATTTTGTTTCTGCATTCTCTCTCATCTCTTTCTGGGACCATAACTACTTGTGTGTCAGAACATTTATAACATGTTATAGTTCTAAGATGCTCTATTCAGTTTTTTCAACTTTTTTTTTTCTCTTCATTTTATTTTTATTTCAGATAAATGTGCTTCACTTTATTTCAGATAAATTCAATTGATTTGTTTTTAAGTTCACTGATCCCTTTTTCTCTGCATCTACTCTGTTCTTTATCCCATTATGTAAATGTGTCATTTAATAGTTTTTCTTTTTTTTTGACTTTCCATGCAATTCTTTCTGAGTTTCCTTTTTTCCTCCTGATACTCCCCATCTATTGTCTACCACTTCTGTTAGATCCTTTAACATATTTATCATAGTTTAAAGTTCTTGTCTGCTAATTCCAACATCTGGGTTTTTAGTAGTCTGTTCCTTAATTATTAATTCTTTTCTTGATTTTAGGTCACATGTTCCTATTTCTTCACCTTTCTTTCTTTCATTTTCACTTTACTGTATACTCAGCTGTGGGTAAAAGAAAAGACTGAAGTAGGTAATATTTACCCCATGAAAGGGCTTCCCCAGTGGCTCAGATGGTAAAGAATCTGCCTGCAATGTGGGAGACCCAGGTTCAACTCCTAGGTCAGGAAGATCTCCGGGAGAAGGGAATGGCAACCAACTCCAGTATTCTTGCCTGGAGAATTCCATGGACAGATGAGCCTGGTCGATTAGAGTACATGGGGTTGCAAACAGTCGGATATGACTGAGTGACTAACATTTCACTTTCATAAACTACAGGGCACCCAAGTTACTTTCACTTTCACCCCATGAAAAGGTATGCTCTTTCCTTTGTCAGGCCAAATCAGTATACCTCTAGGCAAACACTGGCTTGTTTTTATTGCAGTTTTGGTTCAGTTAGCCACTGGCTTCAAAAAGTTTTGAGGTTGGGATCATTAATTTTCCTTCAGAATAGCCAATTCCAGGAAGAATCAGATACAGGAATTATTTCACAAGGTTTTTAAAGGTTCTCTAAAAAATGCTTAAACAAGTAATGAAAAATTATCTTGAAATAAATAAGAAAATAGAAAAATTGAGTAAAGAAAAAGAAGTTATAAAAAAGAACCAAATGGAAATTATAAAGCTGAAAAATACAATCATTAAAGTAGAAACTCACTGGATGGACTTGGTAAGTAGAGTAGAGATAATGGAGAAGAGAATAAGTCAACTTGATGGCAGACCAATAAACCTGACTCAGTATGAACAACAGCAAGAAAATAGATTGGAAAAAATAAGCAGAGCTTCAGGGTTCTGTGAGAAAATAACAGAAGGTCTGACATTCATATCATCAAAATCTTAGAAGGAAAAGAGGGAGAATCTGGAACTGAAAAGGTATTCAAAGAAATAATGACTGAAAACTCCCCAAATTTGGCAAATTTGAAACCTACACTTTCAAGAAGTTGAGCAAATCTCATATAGGAAAAACCCAAAGAAATCCACACCAAGACCCAACATGGTTAAACTTCTGAAAACCAGAGAAAAAGAAAAAATTTTGAAAACTATCAGAAAGAAACATCACATTACCCATAAAGGAATAGCCATTCAAATGACATTGGTTTTTCATCTGAAAATATAGAGGCCAAAAGTGGAACAATATTTTTCAAGTATTGAGAGATATCAACTCTGAATGTGATATATAGTGAAACTCTCTTTCAGAAGTAAAGAGAATACATTCTCAGGTGAAGGAAAATTAAGAGAATGTACTAGCAGACCAACTCTAAAAGGATGCCTAAAAGAAGTTTCTGTAACAAAAAGAAATTATAAGAGAAGATTGGGACATTCACAAAGACAAGAAGAACAAAATGGATAAAAATAAAAGCAAATATAATGGACTATTCTTCACCTCACAGGTTTCTTTAATTGTATTTTACGATTGGAACAAAAGTTATATCACTATGTAATGTGGTACTCAATGTATGTAGATGGAATACTTAAAACATATTTTAAAACTGGGAAGGGTAAAGCGATCTAAAATGTAAGATTTCTACACTTCAGTTGAGAGAGTAAAATGTCAACAACAACAGGCTGTGATAACTTACATATGTAAGTGGTATCACCTACAGAAACTAGTACGAAAACTACAAAAAATAATATAATCAAAAATGTAAATAATCAAAATGGAAGGAAGGAACAGAAAAATGACAAACACAGAAGAATAAACATAAAACGATAAAATGTTAGATTTAAGCCCTAATATGTCAGTACTCAGATTAGCTGCAAATGGTCTAAATATGCCAATTAAAAGATAAAATCCAACCCAACTACAAAAGCAACTCTCTACAAAAACTCACTTCAAGCACAGCATTGGTTGCTGCTGCTGCTGCTAAGTCGCTTCAGTCGTGTCCGACTCTGTGTGACCCCATAGACGGCAGCCCACCAGGCTTCCCCGTCCCTGGGATTCTCCAGGCAAGAACACTGGAGTGGGTTGCCATTTCCTTCTCCAATGCATGAAAGTGAAAAGTGAAAGTGAAATCGCTCAGTTGTGTCCGACTCTGTGCAACCCCATGGACTGCAGCCTACCAGGCTCCTCTGTCCATGGGATTTTCCAGGCAAGAGTACTAGAGTAGGGTGCCATTGCCTTCTCCAAGCATTGGTAGGTTGAAAGTATTAAAAAAATAGTAGAAAAAAGATATATCATGCAAACATGAATTCAAAGAGCAGGGGTGACCATATTAACATCAAATAAAGTAGACTTCAGAGCAAAGTACAAGAGACAAAGAGTATTAATTTACTAAGAAGATACAGCCACCCTAACTGTGTATGTACCAAACAACAACACAGCTTAAAATTAAAACTACTGTGTGTGTGTCTAATTGTTCAGACATGTCTGACTCTCAGAAGAACTATACACAAAAGATCTTCACGACCCAGATAACCACGATGGTGTGATCACTCACCTAGAGCCAGACATCCTGGAATGTGAAGTCAAGTAGGCCTCAGGAAGCATCACTATGAACAAAGCTAGCGGAGGTGATGGAATTTCAGTTGAGCTTTCAGATTCTAAAAGATGATGCTGTTAAAGTGCTGCACCCAGTATGCCAGCAAATTTGGAAAACTCAGCAGTGGCCACAGGACTGGAAAAGGTCAGTTTTAATTCCAATCCCAAAGAAAGGCAATGCCAAAGAATGTTCAAACTACCACACAATTGCACTCATCTCATCACACGGTAGCAAAGTAATGCTCAAAATTCTCCAAGCAAGGCTTCAACAGTACTTGAACCATGAACTTTCAGATGTTCAAGCTGGATTTAGAAAAGGCAGAGGAACCAGAGATCAAATTTCCAACATCCGCTGAATCATCGAAAAAGCAAGAGAGTTCCAGAAAAACACCTACTTCTTCTTTATTGACTATGCCAAAGCCTTTGTGTGGATCACAACAAACTGTGGAAAATTCTTCAAGAGATAGGAACACCAGACCATCTTACCTGCCTCCTGAGAAATCTGTATGCAGGTCAAGAAGCAACAGTTAGAACCGGACATGGAACAACGGACTGCTTCCAAATCGGGAAAGGAGTATGTCAAGGCTGTATATTGTCACCCTGCTTATTTAACTTATATGCAGAGTACATCATGTGAAATGCCAGGCTGGATGAAGCACAAGCTGGAATCAAGATTTCCAGGGGAAATATCAATAATTATAGACATGCAGATGTCACCATCCTTATGGCAGAAAGCAAAGAAGAACTAAAGAGCCTCTTGATGAAAGAGGAGAGTGAAAAAGTTGGCTTAAAACTCAACATTCAGAAAACTAAAATCATGGCATCCAGACCCAACATTTCATGGCAAATAGATGGGGAAACAATGGAAACAGTGACAGACTTTATTTTGTGGGGCTCCAAAATCACTGCAGATGGTGACTGTAGCCATGAATTAAAGGATATTCTTTGGAAGAAAAGCTATGATCAACCTAGATAGCATATTCAAAAGCAGACATTACTTTGCCAACAAAGGTCTGCCTAGTCAAAGATATGGTTTTTCCAGTAGTCATATATGGATGTGAGAGTTGGACTATAAAGAAAGCTGAGCACTGAAGAATTGATGCTTTTGAACTGTGGTGTTGGAGAAGACTCTGGAGAGTCCCTTGGACTGCAAGGAGATCCAACCAGTCCATTCTACAGGAGATCAGTCCTGGGTGTTCATTGGAAGGACTGATGCTGAAGCTGAAACTCCAATACTTTCGCCACCTGATGCGAAGAGTTGACTCACTGGAAAAGACTCTGATGCTGGGAGGGATTGGGGGCAGGAGGAGAAGGGGACGACAGAGGATGAGATGGCTGGATGGCATCACCAACTCGATCGACATGAGTTTGAGTGAACTCCAGGAGTTGGTGATGGACAGGGAGGCCTGGCATGCTGCAATTCATGGGGTCGCAAAGAGTCGGACATGACTGAGCGACTGAACTAAACTGAATATACACACATACAGAGAGAGAGAGAGAAATGTATACATGTGTAACTGATGAAATCTGAATAAGCCCTGTGGATTTTATCAATGTCAATTTCCTGGTTTTGACATCATACTATAGTTAAGCAAGATATTAACACTGGGGGAGGCTGGGTGATGGGTAAATGGGACCTCCCTGTACATTTCTTTGCAACTTCCTGGACTCTGTAATTGCTTTGAAATAAAACATAAATAGGCACATATAACATATGCATGGTCTCAATTTATTCTATGACAGATTAATATTATATGAGCACTATGGCCAAAATTGTTTGAAGTCTCATTTTATGGAGAAGGGAATAAAATCCTAATCGGCTGACATGTCACTTCAACTGTTATGATAGATTGTCTTGCTTATTTTCATTCTTCTTTCCCTGTCATTAAATTATATGTATACTAATGTAATTTACATAATGCTGTCTCTAAGATGTACTATTAGGAAGAAGATGAAAATTTGGTGAACAGATGTATTTTCAATAGTCAGTTGAAGCAACCCATGGCCTTATAATTAGAAAACTTACAGTATGATATATCTGTTGCCAATAAAACTCCCTCAGTGCCTACCGAGTGGAACTTTCAGTGTTTACATTGGATTTCTCAATGGGCTTATTTCACTTAAACACGCACAGCTTAGCTTCTCTTTGTAGAGGCTGAAGTTCAACTCATAATAAAAAAGCAGATTAAATAATTTAAGTAGTGCTATGAGACAGCACTTGCATGTACATTTCATCATTGATTGAATGCTAGTCTATATTACATATTCATATTACATAATAGATTTATATAAACAAATCTACATACAGTATATTTGTGGGTACTTAAAAGATTTTAAAGATAACTGCAGCTATTGGGATTTTAGACTTATGAACTTAATTTAAAATATTACATAAACCATGTGTAAAACTGTCTCCACTGTCCCATAGCAATTAAACAGTATTAAAGAAGAAAGAACAATCAGCCTAAACCCCTATGCTAAGAAAAATCTCACATGATATACTCTTCTTTTTACTTTTCTTAACTCTAAAAGTAATATATTTATTACAATTTGAAAAGAAAAAAACCTTTTCTGTATGGCTCAGATATATAGGTATCTTTTCTAAAGCATTACAATTGGAGTTTTACAAATTTAGTTTGTGGCCATCTTCTCAGAAGTGTTTGCACATCAAGAAAAGCACATCCGGCCCTTGGCTCTATTTTATTTGTGTACTTTAAAAAGTGCCAAGGAAAGTCCATTGTCTACCACCTGTCAGATGCAGGTTACTTCTACCTTTCCTTTGGGGGGTTTTTCATCAGACAGTTTTCCATTGCTAAGACCCTTGTGTTCCATTCAGATCTCTCAATTTCCCCCAAAGCTCTGTGGTTTTAATTTTCACTAGCACTTTGGGGTTTCAAGTGTACTAACCTCAGTTGCACTGACACTGACCCTGGCTGTTGAGTCAATAGAGTGAATGTGGATTTTATAACGATGGGTCAGTTGTTTATTACTGAACAGAGAATGTGTTTCACATCTCTTGGCACTGTCCTGATTTCATACAATGATACCCTGTTAAATAAATAAAAGTCTTTAAACATACAACCACATTAATCCAATATATATGATTTTGTAATATTTTTCATATAAAAGTCTTTCACAAATCAGAAAAAAAGTTTTCCAGGCCACATATAAAATGTTCAGTTAACAAAAAATAGGACAGTGATCCTGCACATGTATTAATAATTCACTCGATCTTCTAAAAGAGAGAACATGTAGGAGATTGTCCATGGTTTTAGGATTGCGACAGAGACTTTGCTTAGCAAAATCTGCATTCCCCTCTTGCTCCTGGCCTTCTGGTGTTAGGGTGTATTTTCTAGCTTCCTTTGCTGTTAGGTGTGGCCGTGTGACTGAGTTCTAGCCAACGGAATATGGGTGGGAGGGAGCAGGGCCAGGCCCAGCTCATTACAACTTCCTATGTGTACTCCATCATGTTTTTTCCCTTTTAATCATTTGAATCTCAGCAGGTAACTAATACAAAATATTTTTACATTTTTTAGTACATAATCATAATCAAAAAATCATCATCACAGCCATTATTAATATAACATCCCCTTGGTTCCGGTCTCTGATTTAAGAGCTAGCCATGCTTTAACTCATTTCATCTGAAAAATCCTGTGAGATAGGTAACATAGTAATATTGTTTCCACTTTTCAGCTGAGGAAACTGAAATGTAGTGATGTCAAGTGACTCCCCCAAGATCACATAGCAAACAAGTGGCAGGGTTGGGGTTAGCACCCTGCAGTCCCAATACCAGTATCTATGCTCTGTGCTATGCTTCTTCCATTACTCTAAGTCTTTACAGCTTAGGATCAGGGCATCTGGTCCCATCACTTCATGGCAAATAGAAGGGGAAAAACTGAAGGCAGTGGCAGACTTTATTTTCTTAGGTTCCAAAATCACTGCAGACGGTGACTGCAGCCACGAAATTAGAAGATGCTTGCTCCTTGGAAGGAAAGCTAAGACAAACTTAGAGTACTAAAAAGCAGAGACATCACTTTGCCGATAAAGGTTTGTATAATCAAAGCTATGGTTTTTCCAGTTCAGGTGTGAGAGTTGGACCATAAAGAATGCTGAGTGCCAAAGAACTGATGCTTTCAAATTGTGGGGCTGGAGAAGACTCTTGAGAGTCCCTTGGACAGCAAGGAGATCAAACCAGTCAGTCCTAAAGAAAAATCAACCCTGAATATTCATTGGAAGGACTGATGCTGAAGCTGAAGCTCCAATAAGTTACCTGATATAAAGAGGCAACTCATTAGAAAAGACCTTGATTCTGGGAAAGATTGAAGGCAAAAGGAGAAGAGGGTGACAGAAGATGAGACCTTTAGATAGCATCAGTGACTCAATGGACATGAAACTGAGCAAACTCCGGAAGATGGTAGAGGACAGAGGAGCCTGGCGTGCTGCAGTCCACGAGGTCGCAAAGAGTCAGACACAGCTTAATGACTGAACAACAACAACAACAGGTTCAGTCAGAAAGTCCTTAGTAGTTCACAGAATTTTGTCTTCAGCTTTCCCAGCAGTTGAGTTGAGCTGCCACACCCAATTCCTTATAAGTTCATTTTTCAGCTAGTAAAACAGCTTCTTGTGTTTGGATTGCAAAACCTCATTTAGTCATCCTTAGTTGTCTTTCATTAACAATTTCACCTGCTAATACCTGGAGGCAATTTGAGACAAAGGAAGAAGTAAAAAGCATCATTCGAAGGTATTTCATGGTTCCTTCCTCTCTGCATCTCTCTCTGTAACCAGAAGAGAAAGATTGCTCAGGCTTCTGGCTTACTTGGTGCTGATGAAGACAGAGGCTCACAGGGAAGATCCAGGTACCTCCTCGCCTTCCAAAGCAGATGAGCATGAGCTAGGGATGAACCATGGAATTCCAGGTGGAGGCCACTCCATGAAGTGACTATCTTGGAGTGTAGTTCTGAGGGATGAAGTAGCCAGAAGTCAGCCCTGAGCTCCAGCTTTCAGAAGTTCTGTTTGGGATACAGGCCCCACAATATCATCATTCAATGGGGACTCTTCCTTCACCCTCTGCATGTGGTCTTTTGTTGTTGTTCAGTTGGTAAGTCGTGTCCGGCTCTTTGTGTCCCCATGGACAGCAGCATGTCAGGTTCCTCTGTCCTCCACTATCTCCAGGAATTTGCTTAATTTCATGTCCCTTGAGTCGGTGATGCTATCTAACCATCTCATCCTCTGTCACCACCTTCTCCTTTTGCCTTCAATCTTTCCCAGCATCAAGGTCTTTTCCAAGGAGTCATCTCTTTGCATCAGGTGACAAAAGTATTGCAGTTTCAGCTTCAACATCAGTCCTTCCAATGAATATTCAGGGCTGATTTTCTTTAGGATTGACTTGTTTGATTTTGCAGTCCAGGGGACTCTCAAGAGTCTTCTCCAACACCACAGTTTAAAAGCATCAATTCTTCAGCACTCAGCTTTCTTTATGGACCAACTCTCACCTCTGTACATTACTACTGGAAACAAACATAGCTTTGACTATATGGACCTTTATGAGAAAAGTGATGTCTCTGCTTTTTAGTACACTGTCTAGGTTTGTCACAGCTTTCCTTCCAAGGAGCAAGTATCTTTTAGTTTCATGGCTGCAGTCATTGTCTGCAGTGATCTTGGGGCCCAAGAAAATAAAATCTGTCACTGCTTTCCCTTTTTCCCCTTCTATTTGCCATGGAGAGATGGGACTAGATGTCATGATCTTAGTTTTTCTAATGTTGAGTTTCAAGCCAGATTTTTCACTCTCCTCTTTAATCCACATCAAGAGGCTCTTTAGTTCCTCTTTGCTTTCCGCCATTAGAGTGGTATCACCTGCATATCTGAGGTTGTTGATATTCCTTCCAGTAATCTTTTTTTCTTTTTACTTTACAATATTGTATTGGTTTTGCCCTACATCAACATGCATCTGCCATGGGAGTACACGTGTTCCCCATACTGAACCCCCCTCCCACCTCCCTCCCCATACCATCCCTCTGGGTCATCCCAGTGCACCAGCCCCAAGCTTCCTGTATCCTGCATCGAACCTGGACTGGTGATTCGTTTCTTATATGATATTATACATGTTTTAATGCCATTCTCCCAAATCATCCTCCCCTCCCTCTCCCACAGAGTCCAAAAGACTGTTCTACACATCTGTGTCTCTTTTGCTGTCTCACATACAGGGTTGTCGTTAACATCTTTCTAAATTCCATATATATGCGTTAGTATACTGTATTGGTGTTTTTCTTTCTGGCTTACTTCACTCTGTATAATAGGCTCCAGTTTCACCCACCTCATTAGAACTGATTCAAATGTATTCTTTTTAATGGCTGAGTAATACTCCATTGTGTATATGTACCACAGCTTTCTTATCCATTCATCCATCAGCAGATGAATGGAATCTTGATTTCAGCTTGTGATTGATCTAGCCCAGCATTTCCCATGATGTACTCTGCATGGAAGTTAAGTAAGCAGAGTGACAGTGTACAGATTTGTTGTACTACTTTCCCAGTTTGGAACCAGTCTGAGGTTCCATGTCCGGTTCTAACTGTTGCTTGTTGACCTGCACAGAGGTTTCTCAGGAGACAGGTAAGGTGGTCTGTACTCCCATCTCTTTAAGAATTTTCCACAGCTTGTTGTGATCCACATAGTCAAAGACTTGCGTAGTCAATGAAGCAGAAGTAGATGTTTTTCTGGAACTCCCTTGCTTTCTTCATGATCCAGTGGGTGTTGGCGATTTGATCTCTGGCTTCTCTGCCTTTTCTAAATAATGCTTGTACATCTGGAAGTTCTCACCTCATTTACGTCGAAGCCTAGCTTGAAGGATTTTGTGCATAATCTTGCTAGCATGTGAAATAAGTGCGACAATGTGGTAGTTTGAACATTCTTTGGCATTGCCTTTCTTTGGAATTGGAATGAAAACTGACCTTTTCCAGTCCTGTGGCCACTGCTGAATTTTCCAAATTTGCTGACATATTGAGTGCAGCACTTTAACAACAATTTTAGGATTTGAAATAACTCAGCTGGAATTCCATCACCTTCACTAGCTTTGTTCATAGTGATGCTTCCTAAGACCCCTTGACTTCATGCTCCAGAATGTTCAGCTCTAGGTAAGTGACCACACTGTCGTGCTTATCCTAGTCATTAAGAAATTTTTTAATATAGTTCTTCTGTGTGTTCTTGCTACCTGTTCTTAATCTCTTCTGCTTTTGTTAGGTCCTTATTGTTTCTGTTCTGTATCTTGCTTATCCTTGCATGAATTATTCTCTTGATGTCTCCAGTTTTCTTGAAGAGATCTCTAGTCCTTCCCATTCTATTATTTTCCTCTATTTCTTTGCACTGTTCATTTAAGAAAGCTTTCTCATCTCTCCTCGATATTCTCTGGAACTCTGCATTCCATTGAGTTTATCTTTTTCTTTCTCCCTTGCCTTTTGCTCTCTTCTTTTTTTTGCTATTTGGAAAGCCTCTCAGACAACCACTTTGCCTTCTTGCATTTATTTTTCTTTGGGATGGTTTTGATCACTGCCTCTTGTACAATGTTATGAACCTCTGTCTTTAGTTCTTCAGGCCCTACAGATCTAAATCTTGAATCTATTTGTCATTTCTACTATATAATCATAAGGGATTTGATTTATGTCATACGTGAATGGCCTAGTGGTCTTCCCAACTTTCTTCAATTTAAGGCTGAATTTTGCAATAAGGAGATGATGATCTGAGCCAGATCCAGGTTTTGTTTTTGGTGACTGTATAGAGTTTCTTCATCTTCAAATGCAAAGAACACGACGAATCTGATTTCGGTATTGACCATCTGGTGATGTCCATGCGTAGAGTCATCTCTTGTGTTGTTGGAAAAGAGTGTTTGCTATGACCAGTGTGTTCTCTGGACAAAAGTCTGTTAGCCTTTGCCCTGCTCATTTTGTACTCCAAGGCCAAACTTGCCTGTTACTTCAGGTATCTCTTGAGTTCCTATGTTTAAAAGGACATTTTTTTTTAAATGTTATTTCTAGAAGGTGTTATAGGTCTTCACAGAAATGGTCAACTTCAGCTTCTTTGACATCAGTGGTTGGGACATAGACTTGGATTACTATGATGTTGAATGGTTTGCCTTGGAAATGAACCAAGATGTTTCTGTCATTTTTGAGACTGCACCCAAGAACTGCATTTTGAACTCCTGTTAACTATGAGAGCTACTCCATTTTTTCTAAGGTATTCTTGTCCATATTAGCAGATATAATGGTCATCTGAATTAAATTTCCCATCCCTGTCCCTTTGAAGTTACTAATTCCTTAACTTATATGCAGGGTACATCATGAGAAATGCTGGGCTGGAAGAAGCACAAGAAGCACAATCTTGGAATCAAGATTGCCAGGAGAAATCTCAGATATGCAGATGACACCACCCTTATGGCAGAAAGTAAAGAGGAACTAAAAAGCCTCTTGATGAAAGTGAAAGTGGAGAGTGAAAAAGTTGGCTTAAAGCTCAACATTCAGAAAACGAAGATCATGGCATCTGGTCCCATCACTTCATGGGAAATAGATGGGGAAACAGTGGAAACAGTGTCAGACTTTATTTTTTGGGCTCTAAAATCACTGCAGATGGTTAATGCAGCCATGAAATTAAAAGACGCTTACTCCTTGGAAGGAAAGTTATGACCAAGCTAGATAGCATATTCAAAAGCAGAGACATTACTTTGCCAACAAAGGTCCGTCTAGTCAAGGCTATGGTTTTTCCAGTGGTCATGTACGGATGTGAGAGTTAGACTGTGAAGAAAGCTGAGTGCCCAAGAATTGATGCTTTTGAACTGTGGTGTTGGAGAAGACTCTTGAGAGTCCCTTGGACTGCAAGGAGATCCAACCAGTCCATTCTAAAGGAGATCAGCCCTGGGATTTCTTTGGAAGGAATGATGCTAAAGCTGAAAATTCAGTACTTTGGCCACCTCATGCGAAGAGTTGACTCATTGGAAAAGACTCTGATGCTGGAAGGGATTGGGGGCAGGAGGAAAAGGGGACAACAGAGGATGAGATGGCTGGATGGCATCACCGACTCGATGGACGTAAGTTTGAGTGAACTCCGGGAGTTGGTGATGGACAGGGAGGCCTCGTGTGCTGCGATTCATGGGGTCGCAAACAGTCGGACACGACTGAGTGACTGAACTGAACTGAAATATGTCAATATTCCGTCTTGTCATCTCCTGCTTGAACACATCCATGTTACCTTGATTCATGGACTTAACTTTCCACATTCCTATGCAGTATTGTTCTTTACAGCATCAGACTTTAAGTTCACCATCAGACACATCCATGGGTGAGCATTGGTTCTGCTTTGACCCAGTCGCTTCATTCTTACTGGAACTTTTAGTAATTGTTCTCCACTCTTCTCCAGTAGCATATTGGACATTTTCCAACCTAGGAGCTCATCTTCCAGTATCATATCTTTTCACCTTTTCATACTGTCCATGGAGTGGGTTGCCATTTCCTTCTCCAGTGGATCACGATTTGTCAGAACTCTTGACTATGACCAAGCCGTCTTGGGTGGCCCTGCATGGCATGATTCATAGCTTCATTGAGTTATGCAAGCCCCTTCACCATGACTGTGATCCTTAAGGGGATATGGTCTTCTGTTGTTGTTCAGCTGCTAAATCATGTCCAATTCTTTGCAACTCCATGGACTGTAGTACCAGGCTTCCTTGTCCTTCACTATTCCTTCAGATCCATGACCACTGAGTCAGTCGCGCTATCCAACCATCTTTTTCTCTGCCACCTCCTTCTCCTCTGCCTTCGATCTTTCCCAGCATCAGTGTTTTTTCTAATGAGTCAGCTCTTGGCACCAGGTGGCCAATGTATTGTAGCTTCAGCATCAGTCTTCCCAATGAATATTCAGGGTTGATTTCCTTTAGTATTGACTGGTTTGATCTCTTTGCAGTCCAAGGGACTCTCAAGAGTCTTCTCCAGCAATGGTCTTTAGTATGTCACATAAAATTTCTCTGATCTCTGTTTCAATCCTTAACTCATATTTAACTTTTTAACTAATATCTACTGCTATCAACTCAAACTATTTTAGATAGATGAAAGAAATATACTTTTCTGATACTTAGAAGTATTTTACTCCTATAACTTTCTTATTCTCATATGTAATGATCATACTCGTAAACAGTACTCTCACACCATTCTTGAACTGGAACTAGAATAATTAAAAAACAATGTAAGTGAAAAAACATGATTTCTGAGTTGAATAATATCCTCCAACATAGTTCTCCACTTTAACCACTTGAAGGGTATCCAGATAGGCCACTGAATTGTACCTATCAAAGGAAATAAGTCTATTCATTGTCTAATAAAGAATAAAATTTGAGACTATTAATCAATAAAATCTTAATGGATACTTCATAAAACTTTTAATTACTGGCAGCCTATTTTTCTATCTTGGGCCTGGGAAATATTTATTTAATTCTTTAAATAATTATTTAATTCTCCAGCCAAGAATTCACCTTGATCCTCTTTCCCTACCTGGGTAAAAGGCATAAATCCACCATTGGCAGAAATACTATAAATAACATAGTTGTCCTGTTAACATTTTTCTAAAAATACTGATTGAAATGTCAATTCGGCAAAGCAAGTCTGCATCTATATCTTGGAATAATTTAGGGCTCAGAGTCTTCTGAATGCCTTTCTGGACCCTTCAAAATATGTAGAGATTTCCGTCTCTGGTTTTTAAGTTGTAGCATGTGTTATTGGGAATTTGAAGAGCTTTTCCATGACTCCTTTCTCATCACACTGAGTTTCTAGTGGGTTGGGACCGAGCCATATTTCTTCTGGCCTTTAACAAAGAAAAAGAAAAGAAGGAGGAAGAAGTAAAAAAAGAAAAAAAGGGAGTCCACATGTCTTTGGACCTTAGGATGCAGTGATTTCTTTGAAATCAAACAGAGGGAGAATTATTGCCCCTCTTCTGTGTCATGGACTGATGAGTCAACATTTGAAAAGTCCTTGAAAGTTCTTAGATGAAAGAGCACAGATCTGTATGAAGTATTATTATTATAAAAATAACTCAGTTTTCATGTGGTTATATTTTTTCCAAAAAGAATGTTCTTTTGTTTGCTGTTTGTAATCAATTAAAAAAAATTAAAACCACCAAAAGTAGAATATTCTTGCAGAAGAATATTAAATCATTAAGACTTTTCTGGGATTAAAAAAAGCAATGCCTTTGAGGATGCTCAAGGTGCTGCCTGGATGGTAATATTGGAGAACTGCATTAATAAAGTTTAAAACTTTTTATAATTATCTTTAATTAACTATAGCAGGAAAATTTCTAATAACTATTTTCTACTTTTTTTTCTATTTAGGTTTCAAGAGAAACCATATTTCTCCAGGATCACAAAATAAAATATAATTCTCTTGTATTTTTTACATATCCATTCCTTCTTTTTTTTTTTTTTTTGAAGAGAAGCAGCATTCCACATTCAGGCTGTACACAAGAAGGACTGTACTCAATCAACTACTCATAGTTTCCTCATCCTCCACCAAGAGTAGGACTTATGATCGTCTCACTTCACTGAGCACAGTGGCTGTGATTAGACTGAACTATGTTGGGAATATATCATGTACTACCTAAATCTTTTTATAGCATGCTGATGAAACAGAGAATAAGATATTACTGTTTTAAAGAAGTTGTTTGAAAAAAAATACTAAGCATTTTCTCCTGTTTATTAAGCCGATAAATATGTATGAAATACGTGAGTACAATAAATAGAATAGAGAAAATGGATTTTTTTCTTTATGGTCCGCAGGTAACAGCTAGGATTCTCTAGGTTGATGAATTCTTGTGTACAAATCAGATACAGAGGAAGAGAAAAGTGAAATGCATTGGAGTTTTGTTGTTCCTTCTTCCAACTTGGTCCAAGTCTGAGTTACTTTTCAGAGCTATCTCATAACCATCCAGGCAACTGTAATTTATTAAGTTGTACTCTGGCTCCAAAGATGTCAGGTGTTTCCCAAAGTGATGAGCTAAAGACCACACCTCACATATGTTAGCTCCAAAAAATTAGAATCAGAACTTTAAAATTATATTCTTAGTCAAAAGGTATAACACCTTCTTTCATATTCTTTCAAATTAAGAAATAAAGTAGAGGTGTGGGGAAAGTATTCAAGTATTTTAGCAGGGAGTTTTCTCCTAAGTTTCCTTTGGCCACTAAGCCAAAGCATTTTTGACAGATAATTGGACTAGAAATAGTGCCCTTGGAAACCATCAGCCAGCATTCCCACCCATTAATTAGGTGATTCATTTTCATCTTTTTTCCCCTCCCCAATTTTCCCCCCAGTTTCTTTTTCCCACCCTTTTCTTGCTGGTTTTTCTTTGCATCATCTAATACCTCTGCTCTCCTACTCTATTTATCTGTGTTATAACTCACAGCCTCTGGATATAGTTCCTATTCTTATTGCCTCTCACAGCCTCTTGGTACCTCTTTGACAGATCCTCCTGTTGTAATACTTAGAAAGTGAAAGTGAAATTGCTCAGTCGTGTCCGACTCTTTGTGACCCCATGGACTGTAGCCTACCATGATCCTGCATCCATGGTATTTTCCAGGCAAGAGTACTGGAGTGGGTTGCCATTTCCTTCTCCAGAGGATCTTCCCAACCCAGGGATCAAACCTGGGTCTCCCGCATTATAGTCAGATGCTTTACTATCTGAGCTACCAGGGAAGTCGTTGTAATACTTAACCTCCCTCTAAAAAACCTTAACCCTGTTGTAAGTGAGAAACCTCTCTGGAAGGCTCTCGGAACTGCTCCAACTTCCAATGATTTTTATTTTCCTTAAAGTTCTGTGGCACCAATGATTGGTACCACACAATCAGTACTTTATTGCTGTTTGCTAATCTCTCATGTCTTTCCTTTCCAATTAAGTAGACACCTACTCAAGGACCGGAGAAGACAATGGCAACCCACTCCAGTACTCTTGCCTGGAAAATCCCATGGACGGAATAGCCTGGTGGGCTGCAGTCCATGGGGTCGAGAAGGGTTGGACATGACTGAGAGACTTCACTTTCACTTTTCACTTTCATGCATTGGAGAAGGAAATGGCAACCCACTCCAGTGTTCTTGCCTGGAGAATCCCAGTGACGGCGGTGCCTGGTGGGCTGCCGTCTCTGGGGTCGAACAGAGTCGGACACGACTGAAGTGACTTAGCAGTAGCAGTAGCAGTACTCAAGGACATGGAATATTGTATCTAAATCTTGCAAAACATACCATATAAACTGAACAGTTACTGACTGAATAGAATGGTGGGCATATCTCATGGAGATAAGCTAGAGTTTCATTTGAGGATAACAGGATTTGAGTATAAATGAGTTTAAGATATTTAAGCTCGTTTACTCAAGAATACGGAGACACATGGGTTATAAAAAGCTAACCTAATGGAATACAGAACTTTCCCCTTTAAGAGGCATTTCTATTTATTCGTCAGTTGGAAGTTAGTTAGTTGCTCAGTTGAGTCCAGCTCTTTGCTACCCTATGGACTGTAGCCCACCAGGTTCCTCTGTCCATGGATTCTTCAGGCAAGAATATTGGAGTGGGTTGCCATGCCCTTCTCCAGGGGATCTTCCTGAACCAGGGATCAAACCTGGGTCTCCTGCATTGCAGGCAGATTCTTTACTCTCTGAGCCACCAGGGAAGTCCCTTCATCAGTTAGCGACTCAATAGTATGTGCAAGTTAAGTTTTCAAAATTCCTCCTAGAGGTTCTGAGTATGAGCCATGGGCTTGAGACTACTTCTGCCATAAATTATCATGAATAGGTCAACCTTTCTTGGGTTTAGCTTCCTCCTCAGACAAATAAGGAGTTGGATATATGACTTTTTAAAACCAAATAAGCAAAACAAAAATAAGACTAAAGAATTATTAGTACCCTCATTTAGATTTTTATCAGGAAGTGTGATTATTTACCCTGCCATAAATCTATTTTAAACATGAGACCTATCTGGAGAATGTCATTCAGATGAGACCCAGAGAAGAAAAAAGAAAAATGGAAATTCCAGGTACTACTTTTATCATCACCAGAACCATTTACTTCCTATAGATATTTTGGACATAAAATATAGATATGTTGGACAATAAAAAATCTAGTATGAAAAATCTTCAACTTGTCATATTTCTTATTACTCTATAAGATACAAGGCAAGGCAGAAACTCAACTGATCTTTAGTGCCAGCAAATATCAGATAGGTAAAATACTTTTAAGTCTGGTATGATAAGGTTAATAAAAGGTTGCAGAAATCCAAGTGTGCTGGAATGCCAATTTGACACTCGAATGTTAGTAAAAACAGCACATGCCAGAGCTATTTTCTTAAATCAAGCAATCTCTGTGGTAAAGGAAAATGGATCAAAATATCAAGGCAAGCATGCCACTGGCTTGAGGTATGTGTCAGATTTATTGTGGCTGAGAAGATTAAAATCAGCCAGCATTAAGAAGGGTGTGTATGTGCTGCATTCAGATGTCAGGAAGTCTGAAAATTATGCCATCAACCCCAAGAGGTTCCTGGGTTGATGATAAATAAAGGACACACTTAAAACAGCAAGGCTGAAAAGCAGCCAAGGCCTGAAGATAAAGTGATCACTTGAGTCATGGCATTACCTGGGCCTATGGTTAAGAGAGCAAAGCTAAAGATAGCAAGATGAATCCAGGTCACATGAAACAACCGTAATGAGAGTGAGGAGAAAGGTTGCTGACACAGGCTCAGAAATATGGTGTCAGGGTGGGGCACCAGAATGCATCCAGGGTACCGACCTTTAGGAGAATGGAACTGGGAGTTACACCCACGTTTCAGAGGGTAGAGGTAGAAGGCTGAGAAACAGACGGAGAGAAAGGGGAGTGACCGACCTTGTGCACTGAGAAAGGACACTACTTAACTGCCGAAGGAATGGACTCTGGCCTGGCCCAGTGGAGCAGAGACAGGCGACCACCCTTCAGAAGGCCAGCTAGCCACAGACAAACCTCAAGCCGGGTAGGGATCCTCTGAGGCCAAAGGCGGGTCTGTAAAAACCCAAATCACGGTGACTTTCTAGTTTTGTTGGCTCTTCCTTAGAAACCACATAACCACTAACATTCTACTTCTTTTCCCACTGAGCTGACCCACATCCAATTTATATATTCCCTATTCACAAAAGTCACAGCATACATCCAGGCATCACCCTGTGCCCAGCACCAGGGGTGATTCTCGTCTCGGGCAAGGCTGGGCTGCTGCTAAACTGGGGCATCAGCAAGCTTGGTTTGCTGGATCGTGTAAAGAACCCTGCCTCTGTGGCCATGGCAGGGTCCAATTCCAGCCCTCCCATTACCAGTTCTATGACCTTGAGGGAACTGTCTTAATGTCTTTGAATTTTTCTCCTCTACAAAGTGATAAAAGCAACGTCTATTTTTCAGGCTTGTTGTGAGGACTGAATAGTATTTGAATATGTGTAAAGCACTTGGCATGTATTTAGCACGTGATTGGTATTCTAGAAATGGAAGTGATTCTTATTAATTCTCTGTACTCTTACCCTTTAAAAAAAAAAAAAATCATGCTTTGGCCATGCCTTCTCCCTTAAAAAAAAAAAAAAGTCATGGCCTTAATCCCTTCCCCTGCCCAAGTGCCAAATACCCTTACATTGCCCCATCTTTTCTTTTAGAGAAATAAATTTGATTATGTCACTCATATCAAAGGGTGACTCTCAAAAGCGGGATTGGGCAATGATTATATAAAACAATAATTTGTGGAGAGATATTCACAGGAGATAGGCTGTCTTCAAATGACATTTCTATAGATGCGTAATCATTCATTCTGCTTCTGGGTAAGATAAGCCTTATCTGGCTTGGATTCTACATTTCTACATGCTTTACTGTATCCTAATTCAATCTAATTTGAAGGTAAAAAGTATAACCAAAAAAAACAAAAAAAACATTACCCACTTCATTCTACATGGCTATGCCATCCCACAACAAATGACTGCCAAGAGACACTAGTAAACTTTTCCAACACATATTTTGCCCAGACAATGGCTGAATGGAAACCCAATGTAACAGATAAGGGTTGATGACTCAAGTCTCCAAACAAGTTTTTAGTTAAATAAAGCTTCAAAGGCTAATCACTAGATAAAACCAACCCAAGCTAGATATAGGGCATTCATTAACAACAAACAACTCTCTACAAGATTACAAACTTGGAACTTTGGAAACAAAATTAAACTGGACACCAAGGCTACTGCCATAACAACATGGACAAATTTCAAAAACAAATAGTTGAGAGTGAAAAACAAGCTGCCGGACGTGTACTGAATGATGCTGTTCACAGCAGGTTTTAAAAAAGAACAAGCAATACTAAAGGCATGTTTTAAGAATACGTACATATGAAGTAAAAAAAATAAAGATATGCAGGAGAATAAAAATAATAGTAGTTGCTGGAGGGAGGGGTAGGAAGAGGAATGAAGCTGGGAATGGTAACACAATGGGAATGTTATTGTGTGTGTAACAGTTTAGGTCTGATTTGGATGATGGGTACTCAGATAAATGTAATCCTCTAAATCTCTTTATTTTTCTGTGATATTTTACATTAAAAATAAAAACCATCCTATGGCTCAAAATTATTGACCTATGAGACAGAAGTCAAGCCTGTTTGATAATAGTGGTGGGCTGTTAGCAATAATAAAATGCATCCTGTGCTGTGCTTAGTTGCTCAGTCATGTCCAGCTCTTTGTGACCCCATGGACTATGGCCTGCCAAGCTCCTCTGTCCAGGCAAAAATACTGGAGTGGGTTGCTATGCCCTCCTTCAGGGGATCTTCCCAACCCAGGGATCAAATCCAGGTCTCCCACATTGCAGGCAGATTCTTTACCATCTGAGCCACCAGGGAAGCCCATGAATACTAGACTGGGTAGTCTATCTCTTCTCCAGGGGATCTTCCAGACCCAGGAATCGAACTGGGGTCTCCTGCTTTGCAGGCGGATTCTTTACCAGCTGAGCTACCAGGTAAGTCTCAAAATGGATCCTAGTAACCCTTATTTCCAGTTCACAGGGCTGAGTGGGGAGAGATTAGAGGAGGGTTAGGTAAGAGGGAGCTGAATTAAAAGGGATAAGGCCTCCTTTGACACAACTCTTTGATAGGGGCTGGAAGACAGAGCAAGGGCAGTCTGGACTAGGGGAGAAGCCTCAGCCTCTGGCTCATTTTTGCTCTCAAGACCTTCCCAGCAAGAAAAACTGGATGAGGCAGGTGAAGCTTGAAACCCTACACCTTTTAGAATCTTAGTCTACATAGGAGGTCAGCTAAGGCACAGGAGTACTCAGGAGTACTTCATGAGCATGTGACCTGTGTAGTCACACAAGTGTTTCCCGTGCTTGGGTTAAAATTCTTGAAATTCTCAGTAATGTTGTCTTTGAAACCGTGTCATGTAAGTGAAGACTAATGGAATAATGGAGTGCGTGCATAAGCAGAGGAGCTACGAGCATAATGCGTATCTGCTACTGCTCCTTGCCACCCCACCCTCATATAGCAGTTGCAGTGCCCATGAACAAAGACTTCTGGTGGACCCACAATGTGTGGGAGGTCCAGTGAGACTCAAAGTGAGTGGAAGGAAGCTGTGTTACATCTAAGGTTGAGTAAGTGGGACTGCTGATAGCCTGAGAGGCTCTGCTTTCCATTTGAACCAGAATTCTCTTCAAATGCAGAAAGAAAGTAATATTGTTCTAAGAAACACTAGCAACCAAAAAACCCTATCACATCATTTCTTATTCCTGCTATTTCTCTGTGTTAGCCACCCACTTATAATGCAAAAAGGCATGGAGGAAAAGGAAAGATAGAGCAACCTACAGTTCATTTCTTTTTAGTTTTTCTTTATTCATCAGTAAGACAAAAGTAGACAGTACATGTATCAAGAAGTAAAATAAAAACTGAGAGTTAGTTTTGTGCAGTCTTTCTGATGTGCTGGTAAGGAAAAAAGAATACATGTGAGTATAAGCTATGAAGAACTGTCTCATTTCAGTGACTCTGCTTATAAGTTAAATATTCTTACATTTGCATTTAAAATTGACTGATAATATAGAGATGAGTTGTAAAATTCATGCAAATAACTAAATTTTTAAATATTTTCTTTACTTAAAAATAATAAATGACAAATCTGACTCTTTGCGACCCCATGGATTGTAGCCTGCTAGGCTCCTCTGTCCAAGGAATTCTCCAGGCAAGAATACTAGAATAGGTAGCCACTCTTTCTCTAGGGAATCTTCCCAACCTAGGGATTGAACCCAGGTCTCCTGCACTGCAGTCGAATTCTTTAGCATCTGAGCCACCAGAAAAGCAAATATAACACACTATGAGAAGTAGAGAGACAGATTGAGGAAAAAGGGGAAAAAACTCTCTATATTACTACCTTTTTCTCTGCCTTTGAATAAGGGGTCCCACACTTAATTTTGCACAAAGCCCCACCAATAACATAGCGAGTCCAGAAAATACTTAACTACCAAGTTCTTTCCCCAAAGAAGCATGGCTTCTGACTGTCTGAAATGAGTGTTTAATTAACTGATAGTATCTTACTGAGCTGCATCTCCTGAACAGCATTTTAGGAAGCACAAGTTTTGAACCCATGCTTTGAAAGAAAGAAAAATAAGTCTGCCATTTTGAAGAGAAAGAGGAACTCTAAGTGGAATATATACTTCCTAATGTTATTTAGCAATGCTTATCACAATCTCTTCTGAAACCACCTTTTCCCCAAATATCAGTAAGTAGACATGGCTGGATCATCAAAAAAAGCAAGAGAGTTCCAGAAAAACATCTGTTTCTGTTTTATTGACGATACCAAAGCCTTTAACTGCGTGGATCACAATAAACTGTGGAAAATTCTGAAAGAAAGGGGAATACCAGACCACCTGACCTGCCTCTTGAGAAACCTGTATGCAGGTTAGGAAGCAACAGTTAGAACTGGATATGGAACAACAGACTGATTCCAAATAGGAAAGGGGAGTACGTCAAGGCTGTATATTGTCACCCTGCTTATTTAACTTATATGCAGAGTACATCATTGGAGAAGGAAATGGCAACCCACTCCAGTGTTCTTGCCTGGAGAATCCCAGGGACGGGGAAGCCTGGTGGGCTGCAGTCCATGGGGTCGCTAGAGTAGGACACGACTGAGCGACTTCACTTTCACTTTTCACTTTTATGCATTGGAGAAGGAAATGGCAACCCACTCCAGTATTCTTGCCTGGAGAATCCCAGGAACGGAGAAGCCTGGTGGGCTGCCGTCTATGGGGTCGCGCAGAGTCAGACACGACTGAAGCGACTTAGCAGCAGCAGCAGCATAGTACATCATGAGAAAGGCTAGGCTGGATGAAGCACAAGCTGGAATCAAGATTGCCAGGAGAAATATCAATAACCTCAGATATGCAGATGACACCACCCTTATGGCAGAAAGTGAAGAGGAACTAAAGAGTCTCTTGATGAAAGTGAAAGAGGAGAGTGAAAAGTTGGCTTAAAGCTCAACATTCAGAAAACGAAGATCATGGCATCCAGTCCCATCACTTCATGGCAAATAGATGGGGAAACAGTAGAAACAGTGGCTGACTTTATTTTTCTGGGCTCCAAAATCACTGAAGATGGTGACTGCAGCCATGAAATTAAAAGACGCTTACTCCTTGGAAGGAAAGTTATGACCAACCTAGAGAGCATATTCAAAAGCTGAGACATTACTTTGCCAAACAAAGGTCCATCTAGTCAAGGCTGTTTTTCCAGTGGTCGTGTATGGATGTGAGAGTTGGACTGTGAAGAAAGCTGAGTGTCGAAGAATTGATGCATTTGAACTGTGGTTTTGGAGAAGACTCTTGAGAGTCCCTTGGCCTGCAAGGAGATCCAACCAGTCCATCCTAAAGGAGATCAGTCCTGGGTGTTCATTGGAAGGACTTATGTTGAAGCTGAAACTCCAATACTTCGGCCTCCTCATGTGAAGAGCTGACTCATTTGAAAAGACCCTGATGCTGGGAAAGATTAATGGCAGGAAGAGAAGGGGACGACAGAGGATGAGATGGCTGGATGGCATCACCGACTCGATGGACATGGGTTTGGGTGGACTCCGGAAGTTGGTGACGGACAGGGAGGCCTGGCATGCTGCGGTTCACGGGGTTGCAAAGAGTTGGACATGACTGAGCGACTGAACTGAACTGAACAGATATGGTTATACTTTTTACTGAAATATTTTGAACACTTTTGTGAGAAAGAAAAAGAGAGACAGCAGTCTCTGTGTGTGTCTGTGTGTGGGGGGGTATGCTCAGCAGTGCACACTCAACACAATTTTGGGCTGTCAATAACTCCCTGGGGCTCCTCTTCAAATTCCAGTTAGGAATTGGTTTTACCTTTACTTATCATACTTAAAGCATTTCACAAACATTGGCCAAATGGCTCAAAAGCTTAAGAGACATGTGATATATAGCTATAACAACTAAAAAAAAAAATTAATGTTTTGAAACAGATTTTCTCCAAGGTCAGAAAACAAGGGGACGCACAGATATTCTTAGCCCTGGCAAAGTGTCCTCCCTGCACTGGTGACCCAGGGTACATCTAGGGTATTGGATCTGGAAAGAAGCAGTAGTCATCTGCATCCTCTAAACTGCTTTCCTGGGAAATAAGTGACCCAAGGCCTGGCTATCCTGGTTACTGTAATAATTAATGCTAATGGATCTTGGGAATGACTGGTTTGGATCCACTGTTTTACCCAGAAGTGGCCTCATGTATTTGAGCTTTGCAATTTTCCTTAATAAATAACCAACAAATCTTTAGTTTGGTGGCCATTGTCTGTAGGCAAATCTCTAGAGTGTTCTGACTGTCAAAATGTAAAACAGCCACGGGGCAAGGGTTGAGAAAACAGGAAGGATTTATATTATAAACATGTTACTGTCCAGCCTCTCATTTTCCCAGCTGGTCTGATGTTATAGCTTTATTTGATACTTTGACATGGTTGAAATGAAAGGTAACTGGCTTAAATTACCTGGCTACAGGTAAGTCGTAAGAAGCAAGGTTCTTTCATCAAGAGAATGTTCCTTGATGTTTTGAGTCTGAACAGATCCTATCAGAGTTGAGAGAACTCTGGTAAGGATGATAAGGGGTGCTGACCTAGTGCCATTCTTGACTTCAGGACAAGACGATGGGAAGAGGAGCAGTCAGCTGTCCTGGCTAAAAGACCAGATGCCTTCCAAGGCAGGAAAAGAGTCAGAATAGGAAACCGGACAGAAGAATAAACCCATTCTTCAGAATATGAGGTGAATTTCATCACTCCTTTAATGTAAAGTCAAAGAATTTAGACTAAGAAAAGAAAGTAGGGAGGATGTCTTGGATAAAATATATTCTTTTACTTTGCCAGCGGCGTGAAACAGGAAGACTTGTGTGCGGACTGTTGAGGCTGACACTGAAGTGACCTCTGAAAGCAAACACCCCAGTGAAACTGTTCTGTAAACTGGAATGACTGGACATTCCAGGCCACCGCAGCATAGGCAGGCTGTGCTAACAACAGTTCACCTCCTGGAAGTAGCAAGTATTACTGAACAGAAATGGATGGATGTATATATCCTCTCTGATTTCACATTACGGATAAAATCTTACATTGGATAAAGTTGTGCAAGTAATGGTGATCTCGTTCAAAATCTTAGAGAAAGGAAAGGCTTTATAAACTTGATAGGTAGTAATAGGAAGATTTTGCTGTTTCAAATCTAAATGGTAGATACTAAATTTAATCAAAACAGCAGACCACAGACTGAAAAGTATATAATATAATATGGACTAATGCGTTATTAGCTCATGTTCACTACAATGAGATTAACTTCCATCAGCAGCATAATTAGGTCTTGGTATTTTGCTGGCTTAGATCTATGTCCAAAGGACATATAGCCAGAAATAAGCTTAATGCATTTCATATTAAAATTTTGACTTATTTAAGTAAAGTTGTTTTTAAAAAATCTTCGCATTATATAAACTGATTGTGAATCATCAAACCCTTCAAAACCCCTTACATAAACAGTCTTACAAAATCTTTTTTGAACAGTGGTTACATTGATGTTGCTTATATTTTTAATCAACCAATGAACTTTATTTGTAAAACCAAAGATTTGGTTTTAAAATGCCAGGTATTTATTTGATGTGATTCACACCAAAAATGTGCATATTCAAGTGAGCTGCCTTTAAAAAATCCTCAAATTCTAAAAACTGATTGTCATCATTAATCTCTTCTAAGGACTTTGTTTAAAGTCAACAATCTGAAATATTCTTTTTGAAAAGTGGCTTCACTGAGGCTTGTTACATTTTTCATCCACCAATAAGCTTCATTTGTAAAATTCAAGGCTTGGTTTACAAACGCCATGAGGCCTAAGCAGAATCATCAGAGAGGAGTCCTGCATTTCCTCTGTGCAAGAAAGTTAATAGGATTAAGGCTTGAAGAATTGAATAAAACCCTGAGCTGGTTAAGATGGATGTATCACATTTCAGGGTTCCCATTTCATAACCAGCATGCCCCACATTGCAGAAAATAAAACATGCTGGCGAGCTCATTTAAATGGTTCTTCAGGAATATGTTGATCTCAGAAACTTTAAAAGGAAACGCGTGTCCATTTCCTTGAACCATATGGCTTTTTGTGTACTCAGCCTGCCTGGTTTTTGGCTTGCTCCTGCTTCACAGTTAACAATTTTCTGCTACAATCCAGTTACATGGAGAAGAGAGGACAGATTTCTGTGCTCAGAGAATTTCTGTATATGACTTAATACTTTCTGATTTTTACAATGATGCAATTTGCACTGGCCTTAATCATCTGTAAATATAGCAAATCTAAGTTAAAATGCCGAAGACCTGTTATCTTCCTCCAGATCATGTAATGAACTGGGGATCTGCTGCTTTCTGCTATCAAGGTGGTTATTATCAAGTATAATTTGTGGTTGGAAATGTTTGGCATTCCTGTCTAGCAGTAGCCCAGAATGTTTAGAATAGATTTTTACATAGGAGTTCAAACATCTGTCTGTTTTAGGTCAGATTTCTGTGAGAACTTAAGCATATAGTATCTAAACAAATGCAGCTGTCCCAGATTAAATGGGAATGGTTTCTAGCATGACGATGGCAACAAAGGGTCAAGTTTAAAGTTAAGAATATAAGAATAAGCCTAAGAAAGAATGGTAAGCAAAAGGTCTTCACCGTCTACAAAATGCCAGATAATGTTACCAATTAAGAGATGGACTTAAAGGCTATTCAAGAACTATTCTGGCAAGTGAAGTGAAGTGAAGTGAAAGTCTCTCAGTTGTGTCCAACTCTTTGCAACCCCATGGACTACACAGTCCATGGAATTCTCCAGACCAGAATACTGAAGTGGGTAGCCTTTCCCTTCTCCAGGGGATCTTCCCAACCCAGGGATCGAACCCAGGTCTTCCACATTACACATGGATTCTTTAACAGCTGAGCCACCAGGGAAGCCCAAGAATACTGGAGTGGATAGTCTATCCCTTTTGCAGTGGATCTTCCTGACCCAGGAATCGAACCAGGGTCTCCTGCATTGCAGGCGGATTCTTTACCAACTAAGCTATGAGGGAAGCCCCAAAAGACTCATTAATTAACAATTGTAACACCAATTTGCCTATGGACTAATATGTAGCATTACAATTTCATTATAGGTTCCTTTTATTTGCAATTCCTCTATTACAGAAATCCAGTTTGACATGAACAGTGCTTATTAAATGAAAGCTGTATATAAAACTGCAAAGAAATATAACATCAAATTTTGGAAAGGAAGTTGAAAAAAATTAAAACAAGCTGTGATGATCTTAACAAAGACACATAAAACCTGTTACTAGGAAGAGTTGTTTGGTCAAATTTCCTGTTTTTCTCCTAAGTTCTGGTTTGTTTTAAACATGTCGTCAATGCACAGTTTATTACCATTGATTAACGTTTCTACATGTAAAATCAAGAACTGTTCTCCAGGGCTTCTTATTTAAAAATAGTCTAAACAATGTGGATTTTCTCTTTCTTGTCCAGATTGTGATCTTTACCCTAAGAAATGATAGGCTGTGGATCAAAATAGCTGAAAATTAATATTGTAAACTAGAAAGTCAAACATGGGTTAATGAAAGAGTTATAAAATATCTCTTTATCCCTAAGTGATTTTACTACAGGATTCCAGAAATCAACTTGGACTGCTACAAAAGATATCAAATCAAAGCAACACAAGTGTCACTGATGGCTCTTTTTTTGCTCAGTCAAGAAAAAACAAAACAAACAAATAAACCCTATGCAAAGACATATCTGACTCTAATGGCAACATATTATAAAATTAAAAAAAAAGAATCATACCATTGTGAGTGAAATGTAGGGAAATAAAAATTCCTCCCTGGAGAACAAGAGTATAACACATTAACATTTTTCTAAGTATTTTATAAATTATGTAGCTTTATTAAACACATACCATTAGAAATCTCTTCTTTACTGACAACACTTTTCTTAATGGCCTTTACATGTTTAAATAAATGGCTCCTGAAAATGTGCATTTATATTATATAAATAAAGCCTTAATTAATATAAACATACTCGATATAAACTTTTTAGAAATGTCAGCTTAAAACTTTCCAGTCTAAATAAATCCTCTTATAAGTGGCCCAACAAAGCAATTTTTAATGCATTTCCCCCCTAAAAAGCTCGTAACAGATTTACAGGCACAATCCAAAGGAGAAATCAAAATAGATTCGAAGAAGACTGAATGTTTCATTCATGTAATAAACAACTCTAAGCATATCCAATAGGTAGATAGTTTTTGAAACTAACCAAGGCAAGTGATTTTATTTTTGTTTTAGTGCTCAGTGTTATCTCATGGTATCTTGTTCACATATTTATTCTCCTGCTTATTGTTGTCTCCATCACTGGAATTGTAAGCTTTCTGAGAGTAAAGACATCTGTCTTGTTCTCTCTGTCTCTTAGTGTCAGGCATATAATAGATGCAAAGAATGGCTCACTGAAAAATTCATGAATGGTTTGATGAGATAAAGCTAAAAAGACTCAGTTATTTCAGTGTACCTCACTTTATCCAATTGATCCTATGTATTAGAGTCTCTGTTTTCCCTCGTCTTTCTTAGTATTCCTAAGTTTCCACTGAATACATGCCCTCCATATATGTACAAAGAGTACATTTTCCAGCCTCCCTTGCAGCTAGGTGTTGTTATTGTTCAGTCATTTAGTCATGCCTGACTCTTTGTGACCCCATGGACTGCAGCATGCCAGACTTCCCTGTCCTTCACCATCTCCCAGAGTTCGCTCAAACTCATGTCCATTGAGTTGGTGATGCCATCCAACCATCTCATCCTCTGTCATTCCCTTCTCCTCCTGCCTTCAATCTTTCAGTCTTTTTTATGGTCCAACTCAGATAGGTGTACTAGATGTGAACTAATAAGATGTAAACAAAAACATTCAACAACAGCTTCTTGGAAAGCTCCTTGAAAGACAGCCTGTGTGAGGGGTTCCTTTGCCTCCTCTTCTTCCCCCCTGTCTCCTTCCTGCTGCCTAAGATGTGATGTAATGGCTGGAACTCAAACAACCTTTATGGATTATGAGTTGACCTTGAGAGTCTAGGAGTTGACCTTGAGAACGAAAATCATTTTAGCATAGCACAGCAGCAAGAGAGAATGTTGGGTTCTTGTCCTGTGGAGTCCCACTCCACCCTGGACTCTACTTCTGCTTTTTTTTTTTTAACATGGAGAAAGAAAGAAATGTCTACCTTAACTGTAGTCATTCAGTTGCTAAGTTGTGTCCAACTCTTTGTGACCCCATGGACTGTAGCATGCTAGGCTTCCATGTCCTCCATTATCTCCCAGAATTTGCTCAAACTGATGTCCATTGAGTTAGTGATGCCATCCAACCATTTCATCCTCTGTCGTCCCCTTCTCCTCCCACCTTCAATCTTTCCCAGCATCAGGATCTTTTCAAATGAATTGGTTCTTGGAATTAGGTGGCCAAAATATTGGAGTTTCAGCTTCAACATCAGTCTTTCCAATGAACACTCAGGACTGATCCCCTTTAGGACTGACTGATTTGATTTCCCTGCAATCCAAGGGACTCTCAAGAGTCTTCTCCAGCACCACAATTCAAAAGCATCAATTCTTCAGCTCAGTCTTCTTTGTGGTCCAACTCTTCTTCTACCTTAATTAAGTCATTATTATTATGAGCTTTCTGTTACATGTAGCCAAATTGGATAGTGATATGATTTTGAAAATAATTTAAAAAACAGGCACAGGTAGGCTTTCCGTATGTCTTTTTGAAATCTATCATTTTATAAACAGACTGAGAACTCTTTCCAGTGAGTAGGCAAGTATAGTCACTCCTCAGTATCCATGGACCACTGGCTCCAGGATGCTGGCCAATTCCAAAATGCATGGGTGTTCAAGTTCCTCACATAAAATGGTATAGTACGCTTGGCCCTCCTCATCCAAAGATAAGAATGGCTGACTGTATTTGTGAGCACATATTGTCTTCAGAATTAAACCTGACACTATAAGAGAATGTAAAGAAATTCAAGACCAGGTTTTCATCCTTAAGAAGTTAGTGATTTAGCCAACAGAAAAGAACATGCATGAACTGCCAATCCACCCATTTTCAACACACCCGCCTAGAGGAAACAGCACACAGAAGCAAAGAACAAAGAGTGAAACTGTGAAGTGAGATGGTCATCATGGAAGGATTTCAGAAACCAAAGGGCCATGAGGACTGGGATTCTTGGGGAAGGTTCCAGGCAGGACTGGCCCTTGAGGTGAGCCTTGAAGGAGGGGCAGAACCTGGAGAGGCACTGATAATGGGCTGGCTGTCCCCAGGGTGGGGACCAAAAGCAGGGAAACCACGTTTCAGTAATGAGCACAGCATGTTCAAGGAGACTGGAAGGAGGTCAGCCAGATGTGTGGCCTCTGGAAAGAGGGCCCTCCCTTTTCTCAGAATGTGGTCTCTCAGCCTTGAAGAGAATCCTCGTAAAGGACGGCTTACTTCACAATTCACCCCATATTTAGGAGATGAATCTGTGCTACAGATTCTCCCTGCCTTGCATATAATACCCCGCTTATGAGTCCCCAGGGCTGACTCAGTAGTGCCTCAACCCCAGGCTCTTGCTTTTCTGTAGAGATCCTGATCAGACCTCAGCCCAGTGGTGACTTCTAGAGCAATGTGCTTCCCGCTATGCAGCAGGCACATACGAAATCCTGCCTACAACCTCCAATGGGGCATTTTAAATTAAACCATTAAGTAGCGGTAGCGTGATCTGCCTCCTATGTTGGTGAAATAACAATAAAGCCACAGGCTGACCAGTCATTGCTTCCAAAGAAGAGGCCAGGGAATTCAATTACTCACAAGCTAACCACAATCACAGGATGAAGCAGCAACTTTCCTAATAAAGTTCCCTTTCAGCTACTCCTCATAAACAAAGCCACAGTTCAGTTTCTTTTTTTAAAAAATCAACGAATACCTTTGGAGGAAAGGGCACTGTCCAATCTAATGAAAGACCTGGGCACAGCCTTCAGTTGCAGAATGTGTTTCGGAAGAGTCAGTACTTGTTGTGACCACTGGGTAGCCCAGATGAGGTGAGTAAAATGGAGGATCCCTGTGGACTCAAGGCCCAGCTGGGTTTACTAGTGACTAACAAAGTGCCGACTGAGGAGAAGGCCCAAAATGCAACAAGTCACACAAGTGTTTTTCTATCTGGAGTTTTAGGAGGAGTAAGTAACCTCTCCGGGATCTATCTGGTCTAAGGTAAATGAAACCAAATCTGACCCTTTTCCAAAACTGGGCCTAAAATTGCTCCCAAGAATCACCACTGGCAGCCTAGTAGAGCAAGAAAGCACAGACCAGCTGTGAGGAGGCTTGAGTGTTGGTTCGGCTCAGCCACAGTGGAAACTGCTGATGACCTCGGTTTCTTTCTCTGTAAATGAAGGGAGTTGGACTGGAGATGATCTATCCCTAACATCCACTCTGGCTCCAACAGTGACTCTAACTCACAACAGAGGAGTGCACAGCAAGTATAATTTTCTCTCCTCATCTTCTTTTCTGCCCATCACCATTTCTCTATACACCCCCAAATCACATTAATTCGCCAGTTAATGGACAGCCATCCTGGGTTGCAGTATCCTCCAAAGTGCAGTGAATTTCACGCTCATTTGGTGACAGCAGCAGCTGCCGCGCTCCTCAAACCACATCCTTCCCCTTCGTCACGAGGCCTCGTCACTAGCCACAGTTTGCCTTGGCCGGGGCTCCCTCTGCGTCAGCTTCCACCAGAAACTGCCACCCATACGCAGAGTTCTAGTGCATCAGCCTCTCTGAAGAGGATCCAGCTGGCCAGAGCAGCGTTTCAGGTGCTCAAGACCAAAGAATTTCATGGCACTGCAGGCAGATTAAAGCTGAAAGGGAGCACAAAACACATCGAGTTTGATAGACTCCCGCTTACAGATGAGGATGCTGAAGCCCAGATAGGTTTATGTATGAGAAGTGGCCTAGTCACAGCTAGAACCGAAGTCTATTGACTCAAAGGCCAGTTATAATTTTGAAATGACTGACTGAAATAGAAGCAACTACTTGTGGTGTGCTCCGTGCCAGGCACTGTGCCGAGGGACATCTTAAAAGTTAACATATACAAACTTGAACTCAGGATCTTTTCTCCAAAAGCGCTCTTCCTGGCCTCCCACAGTCAGCGGCACCCCCATCCATTTCGCGGCTTATGCCAGGAACTTGGGACTCAAATCCTTGACACCTCCCTCTTCTCACAACTCCCCCACATCAAACTTGCAAGTTCTGCCATTTCTCTAAAGCACATCTTGAATCTCTCCAATTTCCCCCACAATCACTATCTCCACGCTGGTCCAAGCCACCTTTGCCTCTTACCCGGCCTATGGCCAAACCTCTGCTCTCATATTCCACTGCCACCACTCCCATCACTGTCAATTCATTCTCCAACCAGAATCCAGGGTAATTCTGTGAAAACACAAACCAGATCATGCCATGCCCACTCCTAGTCCCACTCCGTCACTGTGTTAAACTCACCGTCTTCCTTATACACTTAAGCTGAAGCTCAGATTTCTAGAAGGCCCTGCCTAGTCTGTGACATCTCCAATCTCATCTCACCCCAATCCGCCACAACTCCCTAGGTCCTACCAACGATTCTTCCAGGTCCTCCAGAGTTCCACATTCCTTCTAACTACAGGCTGTCCTCTGCTTGAAGTGCCCTTCCTTCTACTCCTAGTCTGGCTTACTTCATACCATCTTTCAGATCTCAGCTGAAACACTACTTCCTCAGAGGAACCTTCCCTAAGAGCTTGTCAGGAGCCACTTCTTCTGAATAGCATTTACCAGTTTGTAATATTATATTTTTCAGAGTATTTAATATCCAATTCCCCAACAAGACTATAAACCCCATGAGGACAGGGACCATATCTGTTTGCTCACTACTGTAGTCACAGAATTTAGTGGCAGCCACATAGCAGGTCCTAAATAAATTAATTAGTTTGAGATAATATATTTATGCTCTTAACACTTATTAGATTATATCAGGACAAGAAGAAGATATAGGAGATATGGAAAATACAGGAGCCATGATATTTAGTGAATTCATTTGGAGCAAATGGAAACTGTGATAATGTGCTGAAAAATGACCCCCCAGAAGATAGTTATGGCTTCCCAGGTGGGTCAGTAGTAAAGAATCCATCTGCCAGTGCAAGAGACACAGGAGACCCCGCTTTGATCCCTGGGTCAGAAAGATCCCCTGGAGAAGGAAATGGGAACCCACTCTACTATTCTTCCCTGGAAAGTCCCATGGACAGAGGAGTCTGTGGGCTAGAGTCGACGGGGTCACAAAGAGTCAGACACATCTGAGCACACAAAAGATATCTATATCCTAATTCCTGAAACCTGTGAAAGTCACTTCATATAGCATTCAATAAATAAGGAAAAAAGGGAGAAGGTCTTTAGAGGGGATTAAGTTAGGAATTTTGAGGTGGGGAGATTATTATCCTGGATTATCCAGGCCAGCCCTACATGCAATCACAAGTGTTCAAAAAGAGAAAGGCTGAGGGAGATTTAACACACAGAAGAAATGGGGGATATGAGAACAGAACAGAAAGGTATTTGAAGACGCTGGTCTTGAATACTGGAGTGACGCAGCCACAAGTCAAAAAATGTTGGCCACCAACAGAAAGTAAAAGAGGCAAGGAACAGATTGTCTCCTACAGCCTGAGGAGGCAATGTGGCTCTGCCAACACCTTGATTTCAGCCCAGTCATTCTGGTTTCAGACTTTTGGCCTCCGGAACTGTGAGAGGATCAATTTCCATTGTTTTAAACCAACAAGTTTGTGGTAATTTGTTATAGCAGCTATAGGAACCTAATACAGTTAATACAGAGTCCATTACATAATTCTGCTACAACACAGTGGTTTATACTGGAGGAAGTTCTACCCTCTCCCTGTGTTCCCCATCTGAATTGCGCCATAGACTATTCAGCCACGGATAAACGTGGCACCTCCATTCTCAGCACCATCTCTACTCCATATTCTCAAAATCAAGAATTAACAATAAGGAAAGAGAAAACAAAAGAAACAACTGCCCACCAAGGACAAAAATGCTACAAAGCTCAGGACTTATGTCCAACCCAAAGTAAACAATGTCTTAATATTGCCTCCAAAGTGTTTTCGGACCTACAGTGATCTTCTGTTTTCACTTATACAATACACTAAATTATTTATAATAGATAAACAACTACCTTCAAATACCTAAAGGATAATATTCCATGACATTTAAAGGCCTTGTACTTTCAAATCTATCTTTCAGCCTACCTAGGGGGTCACGGAGAAGGAAATGGCAGCCCACTCCAGTGTTCTTGCCTGGAGAATCCAGGGACGGGGGAGCCTGGTGGGCTGCCATCTATGGGGTCACACAGAGTCGGACATGACTGAAGTGACTTGGCATAGCATAGCATAGGCGGTCATAGTTTTTGCCCCATATATTAAAGGTATGGATTTGGCAAACTGATAGCATATATGCCCTGGTTCAAGACAATCTATAATTTTGTAAGACAAGATGCTAAGAAATATACATTTTCAATGACTTATTTTAACTCATTAGAAGTCAAATACTACTTATGAGGTGACGTGTACTGCGAAGAAATACATTTTAACATACTTGTAATATTCCCACTTATATGCAGAGTACATCATGCCAAATGCCAGGCTGGATGAAGCACAAGCTGGAATCAAGACTGCCAGGAAAAATATCAATAACCTCAGATACACAGACACCACCCTTATGGCAGAAAATGAAGAAAAACTAAAGAGCCTGTTGATGAAAGTGAAAGAGGAGAGTGAAAAAGTTGGCTTAAAACTCAACATTCAGAAAACTAAGATCATGGCATCCAGTCCCATCACTTCAAGCAAATAGATGGGGAAACAGGGGAAACAGTGACAGACTTTATTTTTGGGGGGCTCGAAAATCACTGCAGATGGTGACTGCAGTCATGAAATTAAAAGATGCTTGCTTCTTGGAAGAAAAGCTATGATCAACCTAGACAGTATATTAAAAAGCAGAAACATTACTTTTCCAGCAAAGGTCTGTCTAGTCAAAGCTGTGGTTTGTCCAGTAGTCATGTATGGATATGAGAGTTGGACTATAAAGAAAGCTGAATGCCAAAGAATTGATGCTTCTGAACTGTGGTGTTGGAGAAGACTCTTGAGAGTCCCTTGGACTGCAAGGAGATCCAACCAGTCCATCCTAAAGGAAATCAGTCCTGAATATTCTTGGAAGGACTGATGCTAAAGCATAAACTCCAGTACTTTGGCCACCTGATGCAAAGAACCAACTCATTGGAAAAGATCCTGATGTGGGAAAGATTGAAGGTGGAAGGAGAAGGGGATGACAAAGGATGAGATGGTTGGATGGCATCACTGATGCGATGGACAGGAGTTTGAGTAGGTTCCGGGAGTTGGTGGTGGACAGGGAGGCTTGGCATGCTGCAGTCCATGGGGTCGCAAAGAGTCAGACACGACTGAGCAACTGAACTGAACTGAATATTCCCACTCGGAGGACAGGGATAATAGCTCTCTTGCTAGAGCAGCCATCTTGCTATTATTTCATTCAGTGCCTCCAGATGGGAAAAGGATATTAAGTTGTTGGAAATGAATCCTGCTAAAGGAAATCGGAAATTTTCAAAGCTGTTGTCAATATGGCTCTGCAGTTTAAGATGAACATACGTGAGGTGAATTTCACAGCAGTTAAAATCTTCTTGAAGAAATGACTATCATAAGAGCTGTGTAAGAGAGCATAAAGAGAACTCTAGATGATGAGGGAGAGAGAGAAAATGTGGTTGAGGGAATTCAGTGAGGTAACTCAATGCTGCCCAAGTTTGACAGAGGCAAGGCAGGAAGGTGAAGATATTTTAATGTAAGAAAATTTCCCGAGCAAAGGTGCTTCTCAGACAGTCCAGGACATAACTGGGAATCAGTTAAAACTATTAAAAATATTTCACTTATCATAATATTTAGGGAGCAGGAAAGAATTGTGGAGATCACTTAGCTCAGCTGCCCCATTTTACAGATGAGAAACGGAAGCGGACGCAGGCTCTCCGTGACAAGTAGCTGTCGGGCGGCCAAGCTGGGATGCATACTCAGGTCAGGTGGGCCCTCCTGCAGCACTCCGTGTGCTCTGCCTCTCCTCACTTATTGCAGATGCTAGAGATTTGTCTACTAGCTTAAACGATGACAAATTGCCTACTATTTCTTAAAGGCAAATTAAGTGTTAAGGATTGTTAGCCTATTCTATTGATATAATGAGCTATTTCAAGCTGATTGCTTTTTACCAGTTCTTTTTAATAGGAACTTCAAACAGACATAGTACCTCTATCATCTTCCTGCTCCTCCTTTACCTTTTGCCTCTCCTTAATCTCCTTGGTGGTAAATAGCTAGTTGATCAGATAATCTGTTTTCATTGAGACTATTCTGGTTTCACAGCTGAGTCATCACCAGCCACACTGAAGACTGCAGTCTGCCGTGTGGCTGCACCTTTGCTGAGTGAGGGCAAGTGCACACTGGTCCATGGCATGGGGCCTGAGGCACACGCACCAGATGTGCCCATCATACTCAGGGCCTCTAACCTCTCTGCTGCTGTGCCCCCAGCCCAGAGGTGCTGGCCTGCCCAGCGAGGGCTGGCTTCTTGACTTATGATAGACACAATTTAGGATGCGAGTGACTTGAAGCCATGAACCCTGTAGATGGCCCTTTTCTGAGTTCTACTCACGCTTCCTCAGTGGTGACTCATGGCCATCGGAGTACAGCAGTGCACCTCTCCTTCATCATATGTTCTTTGAGTCTCCCTCCAGACTCCAAGAAGAGGACACCTGTGACTTTGTATAATGGAGTTTTATAAGAATAATTTACAAATGTATTTGTCTATCTCTAGGCCATCATTTATCAAGACCAGTGGGAATCTGATCCACACACCAACCACCAGTTTTAGGCAAATTAAAAATAAGATTCCTCACAATGAAGGATAAACTAAAACATGATACTAAAAAAATCATTATTTGGGACTTCCCTACTGGTCCAAAGGTTAAGAATCCACCTGCCAAAGCAGGGGACACAGGTTCAGTCCCTGGTCCAGGACGATTCCACATGCCTCTGAGCAACGAAGCCCCTGCACAACTACTGAGCCCACACCCTAGAGACCACAGGCTGCGACTACTGAAACCTGCGCTCTCTAGGGCCTGTGCTCCATAGCAAGAGAAGCCACCACAATGAGAAGCCAGCACAATACAATGAAGAGTAGCCCCAACTTGTCGCAACTAGAGAAAGCCCACACACAGCCCCCAGAGCCAAAGAATTGATGCTTTTGAACTGTGGTGTTGGAGAAGACTCTTGAGAGTCCCTTGGACTGCAAGGAGATCCAACCAGTCCATCCTAAAGGAAATAAGTCCTGAATATTCATTGGAAGGACTGATGCTGAAGCTGAAACTCCAATACTTTGGCCACCTGATGCGAAGAACTAACTCATTTGAAAAGACCCTGATGCTAAAGATTGAAGGCGGGAGAAGGGGACAACAGAGGATGAGATGGTTGGATGGCATCACGGACTCAATGGACATGAGTTTGAGTAAACTCTGGGAGTTGGTAATGGACAGGGAGGCCTGGCATGCTGCAGTTCATGGAGTCACAAAGAGTCGGACGCAACAGAACTGAACTGAACACACAGCCCCCAGCGCAGCCAAAAATAAATAAATAAAAAGTTTAAAAATCATTATTTTAAATATGTTCATATCAGTGAAAGGGATGATGTAGTTTATAGTCTTAGTTAATGTATGTCTGGGAGAAGGCCATGGCAACCCACTCCAGTACTCTTGCCTGGAAAATCCCATGGACAGAGGAGCCTGGTAGGCTGTAGTCCATGGGGTGGCGAAGAGTCGGACACGACTGAGTGACTTCGCTTTCACTTTTCACTTTCATGCATTGGAGAAGGAAATGGCAACCCACTCCAGTGTTCTTGCCTGGAGAATACCAGGGACAGGGGAGCCTGGTGGGCTGCCGTCTATGGGGTCGCACAGAGTCGGACACGACTGAAGCGACTTAGCAGCAGCAGCAATGTCTGTCTGACATTATGTCTATAATGATAAGTTATTTTGTTATTACATATATAATGACAAATAGGTTGAGCTATCTTCTATGTAGTTCCTTATTTTTTGTTTCTACTAAATTAAAATGCTCACATGGAGAGATTGTCTGAAAGGGCCACAAGTGTTTGGAGGCTCTGTCATATATATTTGGATGTTCACATGCAGTGTAGTCCTAGAAATTATGGGATGATTTCTCACCAAGGACTTCTTTCAGTGCTAGTAAACATAAACTGACAGGCACTTTATATTCAAGAGCTAGAAGACTGGACTGAATATTCCATCAGGATTAGAGCAACAGATGCCTAATCTGCCTTTTGGTTGCATTTGGCAAGCATGTTGCAGCACTTGTGTGTGGTTTTGGCTCAGCTGGTGAAGAATCTACCTGTGATGTGGTAGACACGGGTTTGATCCCTGGGTTGGGAAGATCCCCTGGAGAAGGGAAAGGCTACCCATATTCCAGTATTCTGGCCTGGAGAATTCCATGGACTACAGTCCATGTGGTAGCAAAATTCCATGGACTACAGTCCATGGGGTCACAAAGAGTCGGACATGACTGAGCGACTTACACTTTTTCATACTATAGCCTCAGTTCTTTCACTAATGACTGAAAATCCATTCATTCAGCAAATATCTACTGAGTTACTGCAGACATAGCTAGGCATAGGGATACAGTAAGAGACAAGACTGGATCTCTGTCCTCAAAGACTCACAAGATAACAAGATTGCTCATCAACATTAAACATCTTCATGTTCAGGTCCAAAATAGCATTTCACTTGAAAAAGTGACCTAAATAATATAAATGGCTTTTACAGACACTAAACAGCATCACAAAGATAAGTTTTTAACTCATTCCACATTCTAAAATCTTTTGTGAGGCACCTTCACCTCCACTAAGCTATTTGCTGCTCATTTTCTTCATACTGCGATAAATTGACACACTTTTCATTACTCCTTTCAACTACAATCAGGATTAAGAGTCACCGTGCAGATCACCCACTGTTCTCTGAGAATGAAATAATGCTGTTATTCACATTCTAGTGCAATTTCTTTTATTCATGTAGCAATGTCCCTTCTTCTTCCTTACCTGTCACTACTGATTCCAACATACCTTTTCATTCTCTTTTATGGCTCACAAGATAATCACCAACCAAAACAAACAAAACATTCTTCCCTGTGACAAGGGTTTTCACTGAACAGAAACTCATCAAGCAATTCTCTTTCATATGAGCACTGCACATAGATGAAGAGTTGATTCATAATCTGCTCATCACTGGTTTTCCTCAAATGTAAAGAAAAAGATCTGGTAGCATGTACTATTGTATAACAGTAACTGCTTTTCCATACTTGTATCATGAATATTATGCAATATCCACTAGAGAAAAGCATTTTGCCAAGTACCCTATTCTACTTTCTCTGAGAATCACACTTGTCATTAACTTTGGAGACAATTTTAATGAGATTCCCCACATAGTGCAATTGTGTCTGGTTTTCTCTATGTGGAGTATAGGTCTAGTATCATCCTAGCCATTTTGACTTCTCTGATTTCATTATAGAATTCACAAATTTCATTTTGAAAATCACAATTTTGGATATGTTTCGGAAAAACTTAATAGATTTACCTCTGTTTTGTTAAAAATGACAGAGAAGCTTCAATGACATCATGGCACTATTCGAGGAAAGGGCACTGTGAAATGGTGTTGAATGGACTACCAGTTCAATAAAATGTGATTTCAGATATTCACCATTATTTTTTCTTCCTTTTCTGGCTGCTTATGTTAAATCATGCTACTCAAGTAATCATCTGTCACATCAGCTTACAAATACATATTCTATCTCTGTACTGGAATCCTGTTCAATATTTACAGTTAACATTATTATGAGCACTAGTAATTTACCTGACTCATTCCACTCTACTTGTGTTCTTTACCACTGAGCCTTTTTAAAAATTGGTATATAATGACTGTAAAAAATGAAGATTTATGTGAACAAAAATGGCAGATGATGCAAAAATATGTCAACTGAGATGAACTTCACTTAGCTGACCAAGAAATAGCCAAGACAAGGTGATTGATAGTCTTTTCTAACATACACAATCTTTAAGAGTATAAAGGTTATTAAGAACAAGAATACTGTGACAATGATCATGGTATTTCTAATTTATGAAACATGTGAACAAAATGACTTTACTGATCTATTCTCTGAAACTGTCAAAGCACTCATAGACCACTTGTCAGAACGGGCTGGGATAGGAGGGAATCCATCTGGGCCACACTGGGTAATTGCTCTCAGCTTTCCAGCTCGACTTAGGTTTGTGTAACACTCAGTCAAATAACTGTCATGGGTTTCAGACTCCATTGTCAACTCAAACTTAATCTCATCAAGTAGTATTTATCTTCTCCTCTCTTTCCTTACCCTGTGTCCAACTTCTAGCCAGCCCTCCCATCACAATTGGTCTATGCAAATTTCTTCTCAACATCACAAGTCAGGAAGCCTGGGATAGTCTCTGTTCAATTTCTAATATTAAAGTAGGTCAAATTCTACTGCTATTCTTATAAAGACAGTAGATCTCAATCTCATTAGAATCACTTGGAGAACTTTAACAAAATCAAAATGAACCATTGCCTAGATGCCACAGCAGATCAATTTAATCGAATCTCTGGATGGGGTTCAAATGCTTATGTTTTTTAAAAGCCTCCCCAGTGATGCTAACAGATAATCCAGATGAGAATCACTCCCATAAGCCATCTCCCACAGTAGACCTTCAATTATTGGGCCCACTGATCCTACCCACCTGTTGAGATCATTCTCTCTTATCAGGGCTACTGTGACAAGTTCCCTGCTGAATTCCCTGGATCCAATTCTGGATCCCCTTTATATCTATTGTTATCACAGTTCTCAAAATAGCCTTCAACATCTTTCCCTCTGGCTATGTCCTTCAGGACAATGGTCTCAACTTGACTAAACTCTGGAATCCACTGAAGCCTTTAAAATACCAACAGCCAGGCTGCACCCCACATTAAATAAATCATCACCTCTGTGGATGGGAACCAGGAATGCTAAAAATCAACCAAGATAGAGAATCAGTACTCTAGGACTGCAGTATCTGTCAATGACCACCACATCTAGGTTAATCTAGGTACCATGATTGAGCTTGGTTCTGGGCTTCCTGACAGCTGTTCTCAACAAGGAATTGTTTTCTACTCAAGAGCTCATGCTCCACTGGCAGAGACAAACTTTTAAAACTAATCTTTAAATCACAGTGACATTAAGTGCTATAACAGAAATACTAAGTCCTCTACAGGACACAAAGGAGGGAGCAGTGAGTAAACAGTCTATGCTTCTGGGGAAGGCTCCTCAGAGGAAATTATACTTGAATGGGATCTTGAATGTCATCAGGCTCAAAGAGAATGGGGCAACAGATGTTTTCTCAGAAACATACATTTACCCTTTCAAATATTTTTATTAAAATTTTATTACTGACACACACTGATACATAATTTTTCTCTTAGGTGATTTTGATCAGTTAGTACAGTTTCATTCTGTTAATATTCTTAGTTGTCACAACCATAGGTACATTTTTATCTTGTATTTTTCTGTGAGTTTCCTTTGCTTTTCTTTTAATAGAAAATTTTTTCTATTTTTTAAAAGAAAATAATTTTTAAGCAATTTTAGGTTCAGAGCAACACTGAGCAGAATGTAGATTTCCCATATATGCCCTGCCCCGACACATAGCCTTCCCCATTATCAGCATCCCCACCACCACAGCAATACATTTGTTCCAACTGATGAACTTACCTAAGTTCCTTACATCCTTACCTCCCAGAGTCCATAGTCTACATCAAAGTTCACTCACTATTCCAAACTCACAGAATGCTCATAAAGTTGTACGTTGTATGAGTTTAGACATAGTGATGTGTATCCACCAGTACAGTATCATACAGAGTAGTGATAGCTTCACTGCCCTGAAATCCTCCGTGCCCCGCCTAGGATGGGTATCAGCCTCCTCTGTCGGCCGGTGGAAAACTGGCTGCCACAGAGCTACACGTCACATCCAGGTGTGATGAGATCAGGGAAAGAAGAGAGGTGACTTTTCCTGCGTGTCTATTTCTCTCAGTGAAGAAATCTTTCTCAGAAGCCCTTGAAATCCTCAGAGTTCCTCGACCAGAATCTTGTCAAACATTGTCTTGCTTAGCCAGATTCTTGGGAAGAGGAAAAGGGACACCAAGTTTGATTTAGATGAGCCAGGACTGACTCATGGAAATGTGGACAGGATTCACCTTCTCTGAGACACATAGAGAGATGTAAACAACCCAACAAAATCAAAGATTTTCCAGCAAGGAAGAAAGTGGGACAAGGTTTTAGGCAGGCAACCAACAGGTTGGTGCAGGTTTACGTCATATTAGAAAAAGGCTGTAGAGTGTAGTGGTCAAAGACACACACTTTGGAGTCACAGGCAGTAAGCTCATATTCCACTGAACCAATTGCTATCTAGTTCTCTGGGCTTCAGTTTTCTTCTTTCTGAAAAAGTGAATAATTAGAGTTCCTAACTCAGAGGATTGCTGGGAGGATTAAATCTATAGTGCTTACAATAGACTCCAGCACACATTAAGGCTTAATACATGTTACTGGCCATCTCCACAGCCTCTGTAATAGGCTATAATAGCTAACAAGCAGGGACATGCCCAATTAGGCATTCAATAAGTTCATTTTGTTTTTCGCATATTAATAACTTAATTAAAAGGGCCATTTCTTCTTATTGGGCTTCCCTGGTGGCTTAGACAGTAAAGTATCTGCCTGCAATGCAGGAGACCCTGGCTGGGGAAGATCCCCTGGAGAAGGAAATGGCTACCCACTCCAGTATTCTTGCCTGGAGAATTCCATGGACAGAGGAGTTTGGCAGGCTATAGTCTGTGGAGTCACAAAGAGTCGGACAAGACTGAGCAACTTTCACTTTCTTCTTCTTATTAGTATAAAGTTGTTACTGACTAAAAGTAATTACAGTTGGAAATACTTCAATAATCCATTGCTCCCTGGAAAATATATTAAGAAAATATAATAATAATAATCATTATTTATGATGAATATTTATTGAGCCTTTACTTACTGTGTGCTAGAGACTGCTGTAAATGTCTTACATGCATTATCTCATTTAAACCTAAAACTAATTTATGAAGTCAGGCTTATCAGTAAAACATTATTAAAGCTAACCTCAAGCTAAATATAGCTTTATCTTTAAAGTATAAGTGTTTTCACAGCATAATGTCAAATGAAAATTTGAGAGGCCTAATTTCTAGTTCTAAGATATGTTTTCTCCCCTTCCTGTGATCTCTACCCCTATTTTAACATTGCTGAAATCAGGATGCATCTTACATTCTGTGCTTATGCTTACCACAATAACATGTGTGTGTCCTACTGTAATTTACTTGGTGACACATTAATAAAAGGGAGGAAATGCAGCAGTTCCAGCCATCAGGGAGTCAGGCTCCATGTTTTACTCATTAACCCTCATTAACCAAATATATGCTGCTTAGATGCTCTCTTCCACAAAGGGCCTTAAAAGGGGAACTCAGTGACTAATTACAGTATTACATTCCCCCTGGAGCCAGTAGCCAAATAATTTCCACTTTAAGTGGTAGAAATTATGTGAAGCAGTTAGGGCCTGAACATTACAGACTAAGTCATAAGTCCCCAATCCTGCAGGTGGTTCATAGTCAAGATTTACCACTTTTCTTCAGTTCAGGAACCAAGTAAAGCACTGAAAATTCAAGGCCATCATTTAAATTCTGAATCTATCATCATTTTGCTGGGTGCTACGCGCAGTTACAGAAATGCCCTGGGCTCTCATTCTTCATCTGTTAAAGGATATCAACTGTCCCTACAGAACGTCTAAGGATATTAAGAGTAACTAATGAGATTGTTTTGGTTCCAACATAACTCAAATTTTCTCCCACTCATATCTGTTTCCTCTTCTACCGCACACGAAGGCCCCAATGTCCCACTCCGTGAATGATTCAACCTATTAAGGAAATCAGCTGCTCGCCTGCAGCTAATAACATAGTTCTGCTTCATTACTTCTTGAATGAATTTCATTTTCTTCAATCTTCTATAAGACTCTATTCAATTTCAAAAAGGTAGGTGTTAACAAGAAATCAACAGCACAAAGAATCAAAGAGAGATGTCACCTGGTTGATGGCAATGACCTCTGACCACGGCTTTTGTGGGAACCAGAAGCAATCAACATGGAACTCTTCTACCATCCTACCTGTGCCCACTCCACACATGCCTTCTCTTCTGTGACAGTGAGGGAACCTTTTTTGTGCCCCTCAAAGACTCGCTACTATTATAGAGCCCCCTTCCTTCTCACCACAATGATGCATACAGTTGATGCCAACATTACCTATCTTCTTATTCTCTCCTTTCTCATCAATTTCTTCCTCTTTACTCACACCTCATCAGTCTACCAACATGTTCTGATAAAGTCTGTTCTTAAAACATCCCCTCTTGACTTCACATCTTTAACCATAAACTTCCCTATTCCTCTGATCTCTTTACAGGACTCCTTCAAAGAGCCTCCTCACTAGATATCTCAACTCCCTCCCAATTCTCTCCTTCAGTTCAGTTCAGCCACTCAGTCGTGTCCGACTCTTTGCAACCCCCTGAATCGCATCACACCAGGCTTCCCTCTCCATCACCAACTCCCAGAGTTCACTCAAACTCATGTCCATCGAGTCGGTGATGCCATCCAGCCATCTCATCCTCTATTGTCCCCTTCTCCTCCTGTCCCCAATCCCTCCCAGAATCAGTCTTTCCCAATGAGTCAGCTCTTTGCATGAGGTGGCCAAAATACTGGAGTTTCAGCTTCAACATCAGTCCTTCCAATGAACACCCAGGACTGATCTTTAGAATGGACTGGCTGGATCTCCTTGAAATCCAAGGGACTCTCAAGAGTCTTCTCCAACACCACAGTTAAAAAGCATCAATTCTTCGGCGCTCAGCTTTCTTCACTGTCCAACTCTCACATCCATACATGACCACTGGAAAAACCATAGCCTTGACTAGAAGGACCTTTGTTGGCTAAGTAATGTCTCTGCTTTTGAATATGCTGTCTGCTGCTGCTGCTGCTAAGTCGCTTCAGTCGTGTCCGACTCTGTGCGACCCCAGATGGCGGCCCACCAGGCTCCCCTGTCCCTGGGATTCTCCAGGCAAGAACACTAGAGTGGGTTGCCATTTTCTTCTCCAATGCATGAAAGTGAAAAATCAAAGTGAAGTCGCTCAGTCGTGTCCAACTCCTAGCGACCCCATGGACTACAGCCTACCAGGCTCCTCCATCCATGGGATTTTCCAGGCAAGAGTACTGGAGTGGGGTGCAATTGCCTTCTCTGGAATATGCTGTCTAGGTTGGTCATAACTTTCCTTCCAAAGAGTAAGAAGCATCTTTTAATTTCATGGCTGCAATCACCATCTGCAGTGATTTTGGAGCACAAAAATAATAAAGTCAGCCACTGTTTCCACTGTTTCCCCATCTATTTCCCATGAAGTGATGGGACCAGATGGCATGATCTTCGTTTTCTGAATGTTGAGTTTTAAGCCAACTTTTTCACTCTCCTCTTTCACTTTCATCAACAGGTTTTTTAGTTTCTCTTCACTTTCTGCCATAAGGGTGGTGTCATCTGCATATCTGAGGTTATTGATATTTCTCCCAGCAATCTTGATTCCAGCTCTTGCCAATTAGGCTTTCCTTCTCACAATGCTATCAGCATTGTTCTCTTTAAGGTTACCAGTGACCTCCACTGGACCACATCCCATAGTCCATTCTCAGAGCGTGTGTATTTCATGTCCAGTGGCTGATACACTTGGCTATCATGTCTCAGTTCTCATCCCTCTTATCTTCTCTTTCTATCTCCTTCCACAATGTGCTTTTCAGTCCCATGACTTTAAATACCACCTGAATCCTGAAGAACCCCTCAAAATTCATATCTCCAGCTATGAGCCTTCCTTTGAATTCCAGCTATATTTCCACTTAGACATTTCAAACTCAACAAATTTAAAATCAATCCTGATTTTCCCTAACAACCTTATTCTTTCCCTGCTATTTCCATCTCAATAAAAATAACACCACTGTTTTTTTTTTCAGATCCTAAACCTTGAAGTTGTCCCTGATTCCTTTTTCTCTTACATCGTACATACAATTCACTCTAAAATTTCATTAACTTGATCTTCAAAATATCCCAAATTTGAACACTTCTCACTTCATCTACTGTTACCATCCTAGTCCAAACTACTGTTATCTCTCACAGATTTCTCTATTAGCTTTCTAACTGGATACCTGCTTCTGCTCTTACCTGTCCCTATCTTCCAAACATAAATAACAAGCATCTATCCAGAATCACATTTTCAAGGTATAAATCAAATCATGTTACTTACTACACAAAACCTAAAAATGGTCCCCACATGTCACTCAGAACAAAAGACCAAGAAGGCCCTACAAAACTGTGTCTTCTGTAACTTCTCCAATGCACCATCACTCTTTCCCTTGTTCATTCAACACCAGCTACCTGGCTGTCTTTCAACATGCTAAGCATATTCTTACCTCAGGGACTCTGTCTCACCTGGCCGTCTGCCTTGCTTTGTTCAGGTCTGTGCTCAAATATCACATATTCAGAAAATTTCATCTGAATTTGCCATCAGTTCAGTTCAGTCACTCAGTCATGTCCAACTCTTTGTGACCTGGTGGACTGCAGCACACCAGGCCTCCCTGTCCATCACCAACTCCTGGAGTTTACCCAAACTCATGTCCATTGAGTTGGTGATACCATCCAACCATCTCATCTTCTGTCATCCCCTTCTCCTCCCACCTTCAATCTTTCCCAGCATCAGGGTCTTTTCAAATGAGTCAGTTATTTGGATCAGGTGGCCAAAGTATTGGAGTTTCAGCTTCAACATCAGTCCTTCCAATGAACACTCTGGATTGATTTCCTTTAGGATGGACTGGTTGGAACTCCTTGCAGTCCAAGGGACTCTCAAGAGTCTTCTCCAACACCACAGTTCAAAAGCATCAGTTCTTGGGCACTCAGCTCTCCTTATAGTCCAACTCTCACATCCATGCATGACCACTGGAAAAACCATAGCCTCTACTAGATAGACCTTTGTTGGCAAAGTAATGTCTCTGCTTTTTAATATGCTATCTAGGTTGGTCATAACTTTCTTCCAAGGAGTAAGTGTCTTTTAATTTCATGGCTGCAGTCACCAACTGCAATGATTTTGGAGCCTAAAAATAAGCTCTGCCACTGTTTCCACCATTTCCCCATCTATTTGCCATGAATTGATGCGACTAGATGATCTTAGTTTTCTGAATGTTGAGCTTTAAGCCAACTTTATCACTCTCTTCTTTCACTTTCATCAAGAGGCTCTTTAGTTCTTCTTTGCTTTCTGCCATAAAGGTGGTGTCATCTGCATATCTGAGGTTATTGATATTTCTCCCGGCAATCTTGATTCCAGCTTGTGCTTCTTCCAGCCCAGCGTTTCTCATGATGGACTCTGCATAGAAGTTAAATAAGCAGGGTGACAATATACAGCCTTGATGTACTCTTTTTCCTATTTGGAACCAGTCCGTTGTTCCATGTCCAATTCTAACTGTTGCTTCCTGACCTGCATACAGGTTTCTCAAAAGGCAGGTCAGGTGGTCTGGTATTCCCATCTCTTTCAGAATTTTCCACAGTTTATTGTGATCCACATAGTCAAAGGCTTTGGTATAGTCAATAAAGCAGAAATAGATGTTTTTCTGGAACATCTGAAAAAGATGTTTTTCTTTTCGATGATTCAGCGAATGTTGGCAATTTGATCTCTGGTTCCTTTGCCTTTTCTAAAACCAGCTTGAACATCTGGAAGTTCATGGTTCACGTATTGTTGAAGCCTGGCTTGGAGAATTTTGAGCATTACTTTGCTAGTGTGTGAGATGAATGCAATTGTGCAGTAGTTTGAGCATTCTTTGGCATCGCCTTTCTTTGGGAGTGGAATGAAAACTGACCTTTTCCAGTCCTAGGGCCACTGCTGAGTTTTCCAAATTTGCTGGCATATTGAGTGCAGCACTTTCCAGCATCATCTTTTAGGATTTGAAATAGCTCAACTAGAATTCCATCACTGCCACTAGCTTTGTTCATAGTGATGCTTCCTAAGGCCCACTTGACTTCACATTCCAGGATGTCTGGCTCAAGGTGAGTAATCACACTATCGTGATTATCTGGGTCATGAAGATCTTTTTTTGTACAGTTCTTCTATGTATTCTTGCCATCTCTTCTTAGCATCTTCTGCTTCTGTTAAGTCCATACCATTTCTGTCCTTTATTGTGCCCATCTTTGCATGAAATGTTCTCTTGCTCTAATTTTCTTTAAGAGATCTCTGGTCTTTCTCATCCTATTCTTTTCCTTTATTTCTTTGCACTGATCACTGAGGAAAGCTTTCTTATCTCTCCTTGCTATTCTTTGGAACTCTGCCTTCAAATGGGTATATCTTTCCTTTTCTCCTTTGCTTTTCACTTCTCTTCTTTTCACAGCTATTTGTAACGCCTCCTCAGATAGCCACTTTGCTTTTTTGCATTTCTTTTTCTTGGGGATGGTCTTGATCCCTGTCTCCTGTACAATGTCACAAACCTCCATCTATAGTTCATCAGGCCCTCTGTCTATCACATCTAGTCCCTTAAATCTATTCCTCACTTCTACTGTATAATCGTAAGTGATTTGATTTACGTCATACCTGAATGGTCTAGTGGTTTTCCCTACTTTCTTCAATTTAAGTCTGAATTTGGCAATAAGGAGTTTATGATCTGAGCCACAGTCAGCTCCCAGTCTTGTTTTTGCTGACTGTGTAGAGCTTCTCCATCTTTGGCTGCGAAGAATGTAACCAATCTGATTTCGGTGTTGACCATCTGGTGATGTCCATGTGTAGAGTCTTCTCTTGTATTGTTGGAAGAGGGTGTTTGCTATGACCAGTGCGTTCTCTTGGCAAAACTCCATTAGCCTTTGCCCTGCTTCATTCCATATTCCAAGGCCAAATTTGCCTGTTACTCCAGGTGTTTCTTGATTTCCTACTTTTGCATTCCAGTCCCCTATAATGAAAAGGACATCTTTTTTGGGTGTTAGTTCTAAAAGGTCTTGTAATTCTTCACAGTACAGTTCAACTTCAGCCTCTTCAGCATTACTGGTCAGTGCATAGATCTGGATTACCGTGATATTGAACGGTTTGTCTTAGAAACCAGAACAGAACAGAGATCATTCTCTCGTTTTTGAGATTGCATCCAAGTACTGCATTTAAGTGCTGAATTTGCCATAAAAAACAGCAACTGTCCTCACTCTCAGTTCCTTCAGCCTGCGTTATCCTACAGAGCACTTGCAATACCTGACTACACAGCACACCTTTGTCTGTTTGTTTATTATGTCTTCTGCAACAGAACTTCAGCTCTGTGATAGAATGGACTTTGTCTGTTCTGAGGCCCTGGAACAGTACTTGACATATAGTGAGTGTTCAATAAATATTTGTTAATTGACAGACTGAGTGAATGATTAAATTCTTGGGCTTTTTTTTTTTTTCTTTCTGAAAGGGACACCTTTTTATTGCCATATTGACTGGCTCAGGTAACTTACACCCTGGCCTAAAAGGCTTCACACTGAACTTCACTCCCATAGGTAGCCCCATCCTGGCCTGCTCGGGTTCCATAGACAGCCCTCAGAGTAGGTCCATCTGCCTCCTGAGACCCTGAGTTCTTCCAGGGCACAGACTGTGGATTTACCTTTCATCTTTCATGCTCAGGGTTTCTGGCACAAATTGTCTATTGACTGTTTTCAGTTTTAAATAATATGCTAGGTATGACTGAGCAACTCCATGGAGGAAAATAAATAGCCCAGATATAGTGAGATGAAGCATTAACTGTATCTAGGTCTATTGAAAAATTATCTTCATAACATAAATCTTTTCCACAGCATAGGGCTCAACAATCAGACAGCAATAATTGAAAGAAAATAACAGTTAGATATATATAAAAAGACAGGAAGGTATATTGGAGGGAATCAAAAAGCCAAGTGCAAATAGTATAGTTCAGATCAGATCAGATCAGTCGCTCAGTCGTGTCCGACTTTTTGCAACCCAATGAATCGCAGCACGCCAGGCCTCCCTGTCCATCACCAACTCCGGGAGTTCACTCAGACTCATGTCCATCGAGTCAGTGATGCCATCCAGCCATCTCATCCTCTGTCGTCCCCTTCTTCTCCTGTCCCCAATCCCTCCCAGCATCAAAGTCTTTTCCAATGAGTCAACTCTTCGTATGAGGTGGCCAAAGTACTGGAGTTTCAGCTTTAGCATCATTCCTTCCAAAGAAATCCCAGGGTTGATCTCCTTCAGAATGGACTGGTTGGATCTCCTTGAAGTCCAAGGGACTCTCAAGAGTCTTCTCCAACACCACAGTTCAAAAGCATCAATTCTTCGGTGCTCAGCATTCTTCACAGTCCAACTCTCACATCCATACATGACCACGGGAAAAACCATAGCCTTGACTAGACGAACCTTTGTTGGCAAAGTAACGTCTCTGCTTTTGAATATTATAAGAGAAAAAACTATGATACAATATAATCATTCCTTTCTGAAGAGTAATACAGTGTTCCAGAACCATAATTACTGCAGTAATACTAGACAAGACAAAACGAGAGTCCTGGTCAAACTGAATGGATTTTGTCTTTAATTTCCATAAAAAGCTTTGTTTCAAAGGCTCTTGGGCATTTTATGCCTGGTGCCCAACCTACCCAGTAGGCTGAAAGAGCAAAAATGATGATGATACAAACTAGACATTCATTCACTGCTTGAGTTTCTTCTAAATGCCAGACGGTGCTAGGCACTGAGGACACAAGTGTGAATAAGACACAGGAGACCATGAGCTCCTTGAAAACTGAGGCTAAGAGAAGGAGGCATGGACACACACCATCACAATAGAGTACAAAAAGTGTAATAAGAAAAACACAGGGATATATGATGAGAAAGAAGAAACCTAGAATGAACTTACTCTGGGGTATCAAAGATGGATCCCTAAGGATGAAAGTCCTGAAATGGGTTATCTGGGATAAGTGGAAGCTCACCAGGCAGCAAGGGAGGGAAGTGGGGAAACAGGGAGAGCAAGTTAGGCTATGGAAAAAGATGTAAAAGGGTGCAGAGGCACAAAACCCTTGGAGTGTGAAGGAATCTGGACAGGAGAGATCATTGTTTCTGTTGAGTGCTGTGTTGAGACATGGGCAGAGGCAGGCAGCAAAGGGCCTTGTGTAAGATGCTAAGGGGATAAGCAGCCAATTCTAGTTGGTTTTCAGGCAGGTTCGATGATTCTGACAGTGGCGTAGAGAAAGGGCTTGAGGGGAGACAGGCCAGAGGCATGAGCACCTGAGAGGAGGCTTCCTCCAAAGCTCCAGTGAGATGTCAGGGGCTCTCATCAGGAAGCACCTGCAGAAGGGAGAGGAGAGGGCCCATTCCGAAGATATTTTGGAGGAAAAACAGGCAGCGCTTGGTGACTGATAGACGCAGTGAACGTGAGGTCAGCAAGAGTTCAGGCTGACTTGAGGTTTGTGTCTTAAGTCACTGAATGGATGTCCCACTAACCAGGAGAGAAGAGGGAGGGGAAGCGGGGAGAGAGGAAGGTGACAGCTGTCAAAGAGCTGGCTGTTCGTGCCTGTTCACTCGGCCGGGTGTGGCAGTGGGGCCTCCACTACACTCAGGTTGTTCTCCAGAGCTCCCAGAGCCGGCCTGAGGAGGAGTGCCCTGGGCTCTGCCTCTCTGAAGAGACATGATGTCACAGGGTTGGGGACACTGCTTCCCTGGCACTGTGCCCCCACACTTGTTGCGCCACACAGAGGCCACATTAAATAAAGCAGAGGTGACACAGTCAACCCCATCTGCTGACAGAAACCGAAAAACCACCAGACTTGGCACTGTACAGCCTTCAAACAATACGGTAAGTTAATTGCCACACGAATAAGGCTTTGGAGGGTAAGCATGGAATTTTTGAAGACTTCAACATTTTCTTCTATGTTTGTTTCTTCTTAAGTATTATTACTTCCATATAAGATAAACATTCCATTTATAGTATGAAAATATTTTGAATTTTATTCAGTTTTCATAAATAAATACGGATTAATAAGTTTTTATTTTCTAAACTACCACTACAATAATCAATTTCAATCAGCTCTTATTAGTATCATTATAATGCAAACTATAAGAAAAAAATGAAGACTACCATAAAGTCCTTGAAGGAAAATTCTTGGTTCATGAAGGGTAAACAAATGTTAATTAAAAGAATAAAGGTCAAGGGGAGTTCCGTTTTCAAGTAGGATGAAATAAACCCACTTCACCCTCTCTCTCCCAATGAATGCAAATCTTAAACACTGACAGAATGTATAAAGCAACTACCAGAAGACTCTGAAAAATAAACTGTAGCAGGAGATTTGTACACGAAGACCAGAATTTAAAATACTATTGAACCAGTGGTGAAATTCCTGTTTTTTCTGCAGCATTCCTCAGAAGGAATCTGAAAACCAATGAAAAGCACCAAGGCAAGGACAGATAGAGCTCCAGGACAAATCCTCTAATTCAAAGGAGGAACCGGATGGAGAGGAAGAACACCTAAAGCTAAGAGAGAGGCAAGGAGGGGAGACAAGGAAAGAAATCCCCTACTTCGTCTTCTCTTCTTTCTTCTCTTTGCTCACATTCTACCCCTAGGCAATCCTGAGTGACTGTGGTGACAGGAAAGCGGGGTGGAAAGCACCTAAAACTGAGGGGAACCTCCCTTTACTTTTGGAGTGCTGTAATCCTGAGAGGCTAGGGGAAAACACCCATTGCCTTTTTTTTTTCTATGTCAATACTCTCGCTGCTTGGGCCTGGACAGGGGCAGAGTTGTGGGCAGTGTGTCAAAGGGGGGCAACCAAAGCCCCAGATTTCTGGCCAAAGCACCAAAAAAAGGAGAACCAGGTATCGAAAATACCAAGGAGAATGCAGAGAGAGGGGGGCTCAGGGACCAACAACGCTGTTTATAAACTCCTGAGTTTACTCCGAAGCTGTGCATGTAGGGATCTGACCTTAAAAGGCATACCAAAGACACTGAGAGCCACACTAAGGGAAAGACCATCTCCCAGCACCCACTGGTAGTACAGGAGGGACAGATCCAAGCAACACTGCAAAGACGTCTACTACAGAGCAGACATTGAAACCATAACCTGCAGAAGGCTGGTCAGAACTTCCTGCCTAAAGCCAGTTGTACCTGCTCTAAAAAAAGAAATTAACCTAATCCATAGATTTAACCATACCCCAAATCTCATAATGTTCAGAATGTCCAGGATACAATCTAAAATTACTTTGCATATGAAGAATCAAGAAAATCTCAGTCACGTGGGAAGAAGTCAACAGATGACAATGCGGTGATGACAGAGATGCTGAAACCACCTGACAAAAACTTTAAAGTAGTTACTGTAAAAATATTCAGTGAAGTAAGGATGAACACACTTGAAATGAACAGAAAAAAGGAAAGTCTCAGCATAGGGACAGAAGTCATATGTAGCATTATTTAGCACAGCTAAATTATGGAAACAATCTAAGTGTCAATCAATGAATGAATGAATAAAGAAAATGTGATACACACACACACTCACATACACCATGGTGGAATATTATTCAGCCATAAAAGAAAGAAATCCTTTATGCTAAGGTCAGATAGAGAAAGACAAAATGACAAACAACTTATGATCTCACTTATATATGGAATCTTAAAAAAAAAAAAAAACCAAAAACCTCATACAGAGAATAGATTGGAAGTTGCCAGAGGTGAGGAGTGAAGGTCAAAAGGTACAAACTTCCAGTTATAAAATAAATAAATCCTAGGATATAATGAAATGTTCTGGGCTTCCCTGGTGGCTCAAATGGTAAAGAATCTGCCTGCAATGTGGGAGACGCAGTTTCAATCCCTGGTTTGGGAAGATCCCTTACAGAAAAGGAATGGCAACCCACTCCAGTATTATTGCCTGAAGAATTCCATGGACAGAGGAGCCCGGTGGGCTACAGTCCATGGGGTTGCAGAGTCAGACACAACTCAGCAACTAACACTGCACTAGCAGGATGTAACATTCAGCATGGTCACTATAGTTAAAAACACTGTACTGTACATTTGAAAATTGCTAACAGAGATCTTAAAAGTTCTCATCACAAGAAAAAAAATTTAACTATGTGTGATGATGGATGTTAACGGGACTTATCATGGTGATCATTTCATAATATATGCGGATATCTAATCATTATGTTGTATATCTGAAACTAATACAATGTTACATGTCAACTCTATACCAATTTTAAAAAAGAAAGAAATAGAAGGTATAAGCAGAACCAAATAAAAGTTGTGAAACTGAAAAATATAATAATATTTTAAAAATTCACTTCATTGAATAGGCTCCATCATAGATTAGAAGTGACACAGGAACTAGTAAACTTAAAGATATAGTGACAGAATGCTATACTATTCTGAATATTACTCAGAAGCTGAATAACAGAGAAAAATTTCTTTTAATGCTTAAAGCCTCAGGGACCTGCAGCCACTAAAAGGACTGATATTTGTTTTTCTTAAAGTTCCAGAAAGGAATATTACTCAGCCATAAAAATGAATGAAATATTGCCACTTCCAGCAACATTGGTGGATCTAAAGAATATTCTGCTTACTGAAATAAGTCAGAGAAAAACAAATGCTATATGATGCCATTTATGTGGAACCTAAAAAATAATACAAATGAATCTACATACAAAAGAGAAACACCCACAGACATAGAAATCAAATGACAAATTAGAAGTATGGAAGTAATAGATACAAACTATGATACATAAAATAGATAAGCAACAAGAATTTACTGTATAGCATAAGGAATCATATTCAATACCTTGTAATAACCTATAATGGAATATAATCTTTAAAAAAACCTGAATCACTATGCTGTACCTGCATCCATGCTAGATCACTTTGATCGTGTCCAACTCTTTGTGAACCTATGGACTGCAACCTGCCAGGCTCCTCTATCCATGGGATTCTCCAGGCAAGAATATTGCAATGGGTTGCTGTGCACACCTGAGACTAATATAATATTGTAAATCAACTATGCTGCTGTTGTTCAGTCACTGTCATGTCCTAACTCTTTGTGACTCCATGGATTGCAGCATTCCAGGTTTTCCTATGCTTTACTGTCTCTCAGTTCAGTAGAGTTCCGTCGCTCAGTCTGACTCTTTGCGACCCCATGAACCGAAGCATGCCAGCCCTCCCCGTCCATCACCAACTCCCAGAGTTTACCCAAACTCATGTCCATTGAGTCAGTGATGCCATCTAACCATCTCATCCTCTGTTGTCCCCTTCTGCTCCTGCCTTCAATCTTTCGCAACATCAGGGTCTTTTCAAATGAGTCAGCTCTTTGCATCAGGTGGCCAAAGTATTGGAGTATCAGCTTCAACATCAGTCCTTCCAATGAACACTCAGGACTAATCTCCTGTAGGATGGACTGGTTGGATCTCCTTGCAGTCCAAAGGACTCTCAAGAGTCTTCTCCAAAACCACAATTCAAAAGCATCAATTCTTTGGCACTCACCTTTCTTTATAGTCCAACTCTCACATCCATACATGACCACTGGAAAAACCATAGCCTTGACTAGACGGACCTTTGTTGACAAAGTAATGTCTCTGCTTTTTAATATGCTGTCTGTGTTGGTCATAACATTCCTTCCAAGGATTAAGTGTCTTTTAATTTCATGGCTGCAATCACCATCTGCAGTGATTTTGGAGCCCCCCAAAATAAAGTCAGCCACTGTTTCCACTGTTTCCCCATCTATTTCCCATGAAGTGATGTGACCGGATGCTATGATCTTAGTTTTCTGAATGTTGAGCTTTAAGTCAACTTTTTCACTCTTCTCTTTCACTTTCACCAAGAGGCTCTTTAGTTCTTCTTCACTTTCTGCCATAAGGGTGATGTCATCTGCATATCTGAGGTTATTGATACTTCTCCTGGCAATCTTGATTCCAGCTTGTGCTTCCTCCAACCCGGTGTTTCTCATTTGATACTCTGCATATAAGTTAAATAAGCAGGGTGACAATATACAGCCTTGACATACTCCTTTTCCTATTTGGAACCAGTCCATTGTTCCATGTCCAGTTCTAGCTGTTGCTTCCTGACCTGCATACAGGTTTCTCAAGAGGCGGGTCAGGCGGTCTGGTATTCCCATCTCTGGAAGAATTTTCCACAGTTTATTGTGATCCACACAGTCAAAGGCTTTGGCATGGTCAATAAAGCAGAAATAGATGTTTTTCTGGAACTCCTTTGCCTTTTCGATGATCCAGCAAATGTTGGCAATTTGATCTCTGGTTCCTTTGCCTTTTCTAAAACCAGCTGGAACATCTGGAAGTTCATGGTTCACGTATTGTTGAAGCCTGGCTTGGATAATTTTGAGCTTTACTTTACTAGCGTGTGAGAGGAGTGCAATTGTCCGGTAGATTGAGCATTCTTTGGCATTGCCTTTCTTTGGAATTGGAATGAAAACTGACCTTTTCCAGTTCTGTGGTCACTGCTGAGTTTTCCAAATTTGCTGGCATATTGAGTGCAGCACTTTCACAGCATCATCTTTCAGGATTTGGAATAGCTCAACTGGAATTCCATCACCTCCACTAGCTTTGTTTGTAGTGATACTTCCTAAGGTCCACTTGACTTCACATTCCAGGATGTCTGGCTCTAGGTGAGTGATCACACCATCATGATTATCTGGGTTGTGAAGATCTTTTTTATATAGTTCTTCTCTGTATTCTTGCCGTCTCTTCTTAGCAACTTCTGCTTCTGTTAGGTTCATACCATTTCTGTCCTTTATTGAGCCCATCTTTGCATGAAATGTTCTCTTGGTATCTCTGATTTTCTCCAAGAGATCTCTAGTCTTTCCTATTCTATTGTTTTCCTCTATTTCTTTGCACTGATCACTGAGTAAGGCTTTCTTATCTCTCCTTGCTATTCTTTGGAACTCTGCATTCAAATGGGTATATCTTTCCTTTTCCCCTTTGCTTTTCACTTCTCTTTTTTCACAGCTATTTGTAAGGCCTCTTCAGACAGCCATTTTGCTTTTTTGCATTTCTTTTTCTTGGGGATGGTCTTGATTCTTGTCTCCTATACAACGTCAGGAACCTCTGTCCGTAGTTCATCAGGCACTCTGGCTATCAGACTGTCTCCCAGAGTGTTCTCAAATTCATGTCCACTGAGTCAATGATGCCATCCAACTATATTATCCTCTGTTGCCCTCCTCTTCTCTTGCCCTCAGTCTTTCCCAGGATCAGGGTCTTTTCCAATGAGTCAGCTCTTTTCATCAGGTGGCCAAAATATTGGAGCTTCAGCATCAGTCCTTCCAATGGATATTCAGAGTTGATTTCCTTTAGGACTGACTGGTTTGATCTTGCTGTCCAAGGGACTCTCAAGAGTCTTCCCTAGCACCAAAGTTCAAAAGCATCAGTTCTTTAGTGCTCAGCCTTCTTTAAGGTCCAACTTTCACATCTGTAGATGACTACTAGAAAAACCATAGCTTTGACTATACAGACCTTTGTCAGCAAGTGATATTTCTGCTTTTTAATACACTGTCTATGTTTGTCATAGCTTTTCTTCCAAGGAGCAAGTATCTTTTAATTTCATGGCTGCACTCACCATCTGCAGTGATTTTGAAGCCCAAGAAAATAAAATCTTCCACTGTTTCCATTTCCCCCCTTCTATTTGCCATGAAATGATGGAACCCGATGCTATGATCTTAGTTTTTGAATTCTGAGTTTTAAGCCAGCTTTTTCACTTTCCTCTTTCACCTTCCTCAAGAGGCTCTTTTGTTTCTGTTCACTTTCTGCCATAAGGGTGGTATCATCTGCATATCTGAGGTTGTTGATATTTCTCCCGACAATCTTGATTTCAGCTTATGATTGCTCCTGCCCAGCATTTAACATCTTGAGAACCCCAAGAACAGTAAGAAAAGGCAAATCAACTATACTTCAAATTTCTAAAAAGTACAGAAGAGAAAAACTGTGGTACAGAAAAAAATATTTGAAGATATGTCTGACAACTCAACAAATTCAGCAGAAGACATACGGCTACAGATTCAAAAAGAAGAGCAAAGCTTAAACAAAATAGAAATCAATTCTGAGATAAATAATTATCAAACTGCTGATAACTAAAGACAAAGAAAGCATCCAGCGAAATCACTTATAACAGGACAATGATTTGAGTGACTATGTTATTTTCATTAGGAACTATGGAGGCCAGAAGAAAGTGACATTTTTAAAGTGTCAAAAGAAAAGATGTACCCAGAATTCTGTTTCAGAATATGCTTTAATAATGAAAGTGAAATGACATTCTCAAATGAAGGTAAAGTAAGATAATTTGTCAGCATATAATTGCTAAAGCAAGTTCTTCAAACACAAGGAAAACAAAACCAGAAAAAAAAACTTAGAACATCAGGAATGAAGGAAAAGCAAGAGAAAGGGTAAGTATCTATGTAGATATAATAGACGAATTTTCTCTTATTGAATTCTTTAAAATATGCTTAACAATTGAAAGTAAATATAACATTATCTGATGAAAGTAAAAACCTTAAAAAAAGAATTGATATCACAAAAGATGTGATCTCTGACAATAGTAGAATTAACTGAAAATCGATAATCTGTAAACAATTGGAAATTAAACAACACAGTTCTAAATAACCCACTGGTCAAAGAGAGAGTCTCAGAGGAAATCAGAAAATATTAAGGTAAACAAAAATGAAAAAAATAATATATCAAGATGTGTGGAATACAGTTAAAACAGTGCTAGAGAGAAATTTATACTATTAAATGCTTACATTAGGGCTTCCCAGGTGGCCCTAGTGGTAAAGAACCTGAGATGCAGGTTTGATCTCTGGACTGGGGAGATCCCCTGGAGGAGGGCATGGCAATTCACTCCAGTATTCTTGCCTGGAGAATCCTCATGGACAGAGGCGCTTGGTGGGCTTCATTCCATGGGGTCGCAAAGAGTCAGACACAACCGAGCAGGTAAGCACAGCACAGCACAGGTAGCATTATATTTAGGACATGCCTGGTGGTTCAGCAGTGAAGAATCTGCCTGCAATGCAGGAGACTCTGGTTCAATCCCTGGGTAGGGATGATTCCCAGAAGGAGAACATGGCAACTCACTCCAATATTCTTACCTGGAGAATCCTATGAACAGAGGAGACTGGCGTGCTATGGTCCTTGGGCTTGCAAAGAGCCAGACACAACTGAAGCAACTGAGCACAGCATAATATTTAATGGTGACATACACAAAAATAAACTCAAAATGGATTAAAGATCTAAACGTAAGACTAGAAACTATAAAACTCCTACCGGAGAACGTAGGCAAAACACTCTCCGACATAAATCACAGCAGGATCCTCTATGACCCACCTCCCAGAATATTGGAAATAAAAGCAAAAATAAACAAATGCGACCTAATTAAAATTAAAAGCTTCTGGACAACAAAGGAAACTATAAGCAAGGTGAAAAGACAGCCTTCAGAATGGGAGAAAATAATAGCAAATGAAGCAACTGATAAAGAACTAATCTCAAAAATATACAAGCAACTCCTGCAGCTCAATTCCAGAAAAATAAACAACCCAATCAAAAAATGGGCCAAAGAGCTAAATAGACATTTCTCCAAAGAAGACATACAGATGGCTAACAAACACATGAAAAGATGCTCACCATCACTCATTATCAGAGAAATGCAAATCAAAACCACAATGAGGTACCATTTCATGCCAGTCAGAACGGCTGCTATCCAAAAGTCTACAAGCAATAAATGCTGGAGAGGGTGTGGAAAAAAGGGAACCCTCTTACACTGTTGGTGGGAATGCAAACTAGTACAGCCACTATGGATAACAGTGTGGAGATTCCTTAAAAAACTGGAAATAGAACTGTCTTATGACCCAGCAATCCCTCTACTGGGCATACACACCAAGGAAACCAGAATAGAAAGAGACACGTGTACCCCAATGTTCATCACAGCGCTGTTTATAATAGCCAGGACATGGAAGCAACCTAGATGTCCATCAGCAGAAGAATGGATAAGCAAGTTGTGGTACATATACACAATGGAGTATTACTCAGCCATTAAAAAGGATAAATTTGAATCAGTTCTAATGAGGTGGATGAAACTGGAGCTTATTATACAGAGTGAAGTAAGCCAGAAAGAAAAACACCAATACAGTTATCAGATCAGATCAGAACAGTCGCTCAGTCGTGTCCGACTCTTTGCGACCCCATGCATCGCAGCACGCCAGGCCTCCTTGTCCATCACCAACTCCCGGAGTTCACTCAGACTCATGTCCATCGAGTCAGTGATGCCATCTAACCATCTCATCCTCTGTTGTCCACTTCTCCTCTTGCCCCCAATCCCTCCCAGCATCAGAGTCTTTTCCAATGAGTCAAATCTTCACATGAGGTGGCCAAAGTACTGGAGTTTCAGCTTTAGTATCATTCCTTCCAATGAAATCCCAGGGCTGATCTCCTTCAGAATGGACTGGTTGGATCTCCTTGCAGTCCAAGGGATTCTCAAGAGTCTTCTCCAACACCACAGTTCAAAAGCATCAATTCTTCGGCGCTCAGCCTTCTTCACAGTCCAACTCTCACATCCATACATGACCACAGGAAAAACCATAGCCTTGACTAGACGGACCTTTGTTGGCAAAGTAATGTCTCTGCTTTTGAATATGCTATCTAGCTTGGTCATAACTTTCCTTCCAAGGAGCAAGCGTCTTTTAGTTTCATGGCTGCAGTCACCATCTGCAGTGATTTTGGAGCCCAGAAAAATAAAGTCTGACACTGTTTCCACTGTTTCCCCATCTATTTCCCATGAAGTGATGGGACCAGATGCCATGATCTTCGTTTTCTGAATGTTGAGCTTTAAGCCAACTTTTTCACTCACCACTTTCACTTTTATCAAGAGGCTTTTGAGTTCCTCTTCACTTTCTGCCATAAGGGTGGTGTCATCTGCATATCTGAGGTTATTGAGATTTCTCCCGGCAATCTTGATTCCAGCTTATGTTTCTTCTAGTCCAGCATTTCTCATGATGTACTCTGCATATAAGTTAAATAAACAGAGTGACAATATACAGCCTTGACATACTCCTTTTTCTATTTGGAACCAGTCTGTTGTTCCATGTCCAGTTCTAACTGTTGCTTCCTGACCTGCATACAGATTTCTCAAGAGGCAGATCAAGTGGTCTGGTATTCCCGTCTCTTGAAGAATTTTCCACAGTTTATTGTGATCCACACAGTCAAAGGCTTTGGCATAGTCAATAAAGCAGAAATAGATGTTTTTCTGGAACTCTCTTGCTTTTTCCATGATCCAGCAGATGTTGGCAATTTGATCTCTGGTTCCTCTGCCTTTTCTAAAACCAGCTTGAACATCAGGAAGTTCACGGTTCATGTATTGCCAAAGCCTGGCTTGGAGAATTTTGAGCATTACTTTACTAGCATGTGAGATGAGTGCAATTGTGTGGTAGTTTGAGCATTCTTTGGCATTGCCTTTCTTTGGGATTGGAATGAAAACTGACATTTTCCAGTTCTGTGGCCACTGCTGAGTTTTCCAAATTTGCTGGCATATTGAGTGCAGCACTTTCACAGCATCATCTTTCAGGTTTTGGAATAGCTCAACTGGAATTCTATCACCTCCACTAGCTTTGTTCGTAGTGATGCTTTCTAAGGCCCACTTGACTTCACATTCCAGGATGTCTGGCTCTAGGTGAGTGATCACACCATCATGATTATCTGGGTTGTGAAGATCTTTTTTGTACAGTTCTTCTCTGTATTCTTGCCGTCTCTTCTTAATATCTTCTGCTTCTGTTAGGTCCATACCATTTCTGTCCTTTATCGAGCCCATCTTTGCATGAAATGTTCCTTTGGTATCTCTGATTTTCTTGAAGAGATCTCTAGTCTTTCCCATTCTGTTGTTTTCCTCTATTTCTTTGCATTGATTGCTGAAGAAGGCTTTCTTATCTCTTCTTGCTCTTCTTTGGAACTCTGCATTCAGATGTTTATATCTTTCCTTTTCTCCTTTGCTTTTCGCTTCTCTTCTTTTCACAGCTATTTGTAAGGCCTCCCCAGACAGCCATTTTGCTTTTTTGCATTTCTTTTCCATGGGGATTGTCTTGATCCCTGTCTCCTGTACAATGTCACAAACCTCATTCCATAGCTCATCAGGCACTCTAGATGTATCAGATCTAGGCCCTTAAATCTATTTCTCATTTCCACTGTATAATCATAAGAGATTTGATTTAGGTCATACCTGAATGGTCTAGTGGTTTTCCCTACTTTCTTCAATTTAAGTCTGAATTTGGCAATAAGGAGTTCATGGTCTGAGCCACAGTCAGCTCCTGGTCTTGTTTTTGCTGACTATATAGAGCTTCTCCATCTTTGGCTGCAAAGACTATAATCAATCTGATTTCGGTGTTGACCATCTGGTGGTGTCCATGTATAGAGTCTTCTCTTGTGTTCCGGAAGAGGGTGTTTGTTATGACCAATGCATTTTTTTTTTTTTGCAAAACTCTATTAGTCTTTGCCCTGCTTCATTCCGTATTCCAAGGCCAAATCTGCCTGTTACTCCAGGTGTTTCTAGACTTCCTACTTTTGCATTCCAGTCCCCTATAATGAAAAGGACATCTTTTTTGGGTGTTAGTTCTAAAAGGTCTTGTAGGTCTTCATAGAACCGTTCAACTTCAGCTTCTTCAGCGTTACTGGTTGGGGCATAGACTTGGATTACTGTGATATTGAATGGTTTGCCTTGGAATCGAACAGAGATCATTCTGTCGTTTTTGAGATTGCATCCAAGTACTGCATTTCAGACTCTTTTGTTGACCATGATGGCTACTCCATTTCTTCTGAGGGATTCCTGCCCGCAGTAGTAGATATAATGGTCATCTGGGTGAGTTAAATTCACCCATTCCAGTCCATTTGAGTTCTCTGATTCCTAAAATGTCGACTTTCACTCTTGCCATCTCTTGTTTGACCACTTCCAATTTGCCTTGATTCATGGACCTGACATTCCAGGTTCCTATGCAATACTGCTCTTTACAGCATCGGACCTTGCTTCTATCACCAGTCACATCCACAGCTGGGTATTCTTTTTGCTTTGGGTCCATCCCTTCATTCTTTCTGGAGTTATTTCTCCACTGATCTCCAGTAGCATATTGGGCACCTACTGACCTGGGGAGTTTCTCTTTTAGTATCCTATCATTTTGCCTTTTCATACTGTTCATGGGGTTCTCAAGGCAAGAATACTAATGCATACATATGGAATTTAGAAAGATGGTAATGATAACCCTGTATGCGAGACAGCAAAAGAGACACAGATATATAGAACAGTCTTTTGGACTCTGTGGGAGAGGGAGAGGGTGGGATGATTTGGGAGAATGGCATTGAAACATGTATAATATCATATATGAAACAAATCGCCAGTCCAGGTTCGATGCAGGATACAGGACGCTTGGGGCTGGTGCACTAGGATGACCCAGAGGGATGGTACAGGAAGGGAAGTGGGAGGGGGGTTCAGGATGGGGAACACGTGTACACCCGTGGCAGATTCATGTTGATTTATGGCAAAACCAATACAATATTGTAAAGTAAACAAATAATAAATTAATTAAAAAAATTTAAAGGTGAAAGATTGAATGCTTTTCCTCAAGATTAGGAATAAAGCAAGGACATATACTTTTTCCACTTCCATTCAACATCATATTGGAAGTCCTAAGAGTGCAACAAGGCAAGAAAAAGAAAGAAAAGTCATACAGTTTAGAAAAGAGGAAATAAGGCTATTCCATTTGTTTACTTCTGGAACTAAGAAGAAATAAGATAATAACTAAGAGATAATAATAAAATAAAAAAAATAATAACTAAGAGAAATAAGATCACAACATGAAAAGTCAACCCACAAAAATGAGTCATATGGCTACATACTAGTTATGAAAAGTGGAAATCAAAATTTAAAAATAATACCAGTTATAGTAACTTCAAAAAGGTGAAATGGTTAGATTTTCATCTAATAAGACATGTATAGGGTCTTTATACTGTAAACTACAAAACACTGATGAAAGAAATCAAAGACCTAAACAAGTGGAGAAACATACTATATTCATGGATTGGAAGACTCAAAGTAAGGATTCAGTAAAGAACAGCTCTTTCCAAATTTATCTTTAGTCTTAATGAAAATATTAAGTAATGAAATATTACTGTAATGAAAATCCCAGCAAAATTTTTTAGTAGATATAGACCAGTTAATTCTAAAATTTTATATGAAAAGACAAAAGAACTAGAAGAACTAAAACGCTTTTTTAAAAGAGGAAAGCTGGAGAAATTAGACTACCTAATTTTAATAATTATTATAAATCTTCAGTAATCAAGATAGGTCCACTATTAGAGAAGAGCGAGACAGAGAGATCAATGGAAAAGATTAGAAAGTCCAGAAATAAACCCATACAAAAATGGTCACAGTTTTTTTCACAAAGGCAATGTAATGGAGAAAGAGTAATATTTCAACAAGTGAGGTTAAAACATCACTGGATATACAAAGACAAAAAAATGAACATTGACCTAACTACACACCTTATTAAAGAATTATCTCAAATTAATTGTAGACCAAAGCTGAAGCTCCAGTACTTTGGCCACCTGATGTGAAGAGCTGACTCAGTAGAACAGACCCTGTGCTGGTAAAGATTGAGGGTAGGAGAAGTGGGTGACAGGATGAGATGGTTGGATGGCATCATCAGCTCAGTGGACATGAGCTTGAGCAAACTCTGAGAGATAGTGAAGGACAGGGAAGCCTGGCATGTTGCAGTCCACAGGGTCACAAAGAGTCAGACGCAACTGAGCAACTGAACAACAACAAAAGCATATAGTTATAATTTGAGAAAAACATAGACAATCTCTATGACCTGTAATTAGATGAACAATTCTTATACATGATACCAAAAATAAAATCCATAAGAGAAAAGATTGATAAACTGGACTCCATCAAAATTAAAATCAGTTGTTCTATGAAAGACACTGTTAAGGAAATAAAAACACAAAGTACAGACTGGGAGGAAAATATTTGCAAATCACATTATCTGACAAAGGACTGGTATCCAAAATAAATAATAAACTTTCAGAACTCATCGATAAGAAAACAAACAACCCAATTAATAATACACAAAATATCTGAACAGATACCACACCAAAGAAAATAAGCATATGAAGAGGGGTTCAACATAATGAACTATAGGGAATTGCAATGAGAAACCATAACATGTCAACAGAATGATTAAAATGTTAATAACAGACAGTACAAACGTTGACCAGTGTAAAGAGCAAGGGGTTCTTGTTCATCACTGATTAAAATGTAATTGTGGAAAGCTACTTTCCAAAACAGGATGTTTTCCTATAAAGTTAAACATACACTAACCATATGACCCAGCAATCGTCTCTTAGATGTTTACCAAAGAGAAATGAAAACTTATGTTCACACAAAGACCTGTACGTGAGTGTTTATAGGAGTTCTGTGCATGTTTTATGTTATGTGATAATTACATTTTCTTGAAAAAGGTGTGTGTGCCTATGTGCACATGCACACGAACGCACGCACACACACACAAACTAGCAGAAAAAAAAGTTAACCAAATGCAAATAATCTCGTCAAGCCTCTTTCTCCAATAAACATACCCAGGTCCACACCCACTCCCTGCACCACTACATCTCTGACCTCAAGATCCTCTGCTCTGGGACTGACTGATTTTCTAGGGGAAAACAGATAGACAAAGAATGGTAGAAGAATCCAGAAAAAGCCTACTGAAACATCAATCAATTGATCAAAGGAGTCTTTGAACTCATTGCCTGGAAGAGACACTGGGACTAACCATAAATAAAGAATTGCTTTGGCCCTCTACTCTCTCCAGTCGTCTACTCTTTGGAATTTTACAGATACTATTCTGACTGAAGCAAAAAGAAAATAATTTCAAGCAGTTGCCTATAAACTCTGTGTGAAAGTCTTTTCTCTTGTCTGAGTTAAAGAGAAAGAAATAGAACAAAATTTTAATATGAACAGAAGTCTCAATATATTTCTTAGAGAGGCCTTGCACCTCTAATTCAAGTCACTGGGAAATGTAGGAAACCAAGCTAGGGACATGACAGTAAGTAAGTTAGACTTACTTTAAAGGAGCAAAAAAAAAAAAAAGGCTTATTTGATGATAGGAAATTTTCCATACCCCCTTCCATCAATCTCCAAATTCTCCCCAGTGCCACAGTTGTTCCTAGTAATGCATGTAATGAAGGAAAACACTGATCTGGTATAGGAAGGAACAGACCAAGGGTGTCCAGCTCTTTGCTTCCCCATGAACTATAGCCTGCCAGACTCCTCTGTCCATAGAATTCTCCAGGCAAGAATACTGGAGTGGGCTGCCATTTTCTACTCAAGGGAATCTTCCTGACCCAGGGATCAAACCCACCTTCTCTTGCATCTCGTGCATTGACAGGCAGGTTCTTTACCGTCTGAGCCACCAGGGAAGCTCTTAAAGTATATATTGCAGGGGAAGAAAACCTCTCCTGTATATCCTGTGGTGGCACTCCCCTAGTTGGACTCTTGTCCATCTGATCTACTTTGCTCACTTTTACTTACATATAATAAAATGCACTAGCTTAAAGGGTATATTTTGATTAGTTTTAACAAATGTGTATACCCAAGTAATCGCTACAACAGTGATGAAGGCAAGATGTAGAATAGTTTCCTTCTTGCCACTTATGTCCCATCCCAGATAATCTAATCTGCTGTCAATAAAGATTTATCTTTTCTATAGTTTCGTATGAATGGAGTTATACCACTCACTCTTTCATACCTGGCTTATTTTAGCATAATGCTTTTGGGATTCAACCATGTTGCTGGCTGTGTCACTTCTTTTAACAGGCATGTCTCATTTAATTGCACTTTATTGTATTTTACAGGTATTATATTTTTTATAAATTGAAAGTTTGTGGCAACTCCGCATATAGCACTTTTTTTAGCAATAAAGAATTTTTAATTAAGGTATATACATTGTTTTTAAAATACAATGATATTGTACGCTTAATAGAGTACAGTACAGTTTAAACATAACTTTTATATGTACTCGGACACCAAAAAATTAGTGTGACTTGCTTTACTGTGATATTTGCTTTTATTGCAGTGGTCTGGAACCAAGCCCTCAAAATTTCCAAAGTTGCCTGCAATGTTGACTAGAATTCAATTATATGGATAGTATGGATATGTGACAATTATTTATGCATTAACCTAATGGTGGATATTTGGTTGTTTCTAGTTTAAATGGCAATGAACATCAGTGTATAAGTTTTTGTGTGGACATAAATACAACTTTAATTTAGTTTTCATTTCTCTTGGGGAACTATCTAAAAGTGGAATTGTTAACTCATTTGGTAAGTGAATGTTTAACTTATAAGCTGAAAAAACTTTTCCAAAGCGTTTGTACCATTTCACATTCCCACTAGAAATGTATGAGTTGTTTAGTTGCTCCACATCCTTGTCAACACTTGCTACTGTCAGTCTTTTTAATTTTAGCCATTTGTAATGTGTAGAAGTCAATTTAGGTGTCAGTGAGGCTCATTTTGTATTTCTTTGATGACCAATGATGTGGGGCAGCATTTCAAGAATTTGTTAAGTATTTATAGACCTACTTTTCTAAAGTATCTGTTAAAAAATATTTTTTAAAATTAAAGTATAGTTGATTTACAATATTATATTAGTTTCAGGTATACAACACAGTAATTCTAAAAAATCTTCCATCAATCATTTATTAGATTTTCTTCCTATTATTAAATTTTAAGTTATTTATTATGGGTAAAAGTACCTTTTCAGATACATATATTGTGAATATTTTTTCCCAGTCTGTCTGCTTGCCTTTTCAATTTCTTAAGTATGTCTTCCAAATTGCAGAAATTTAAAATTCTGATTAAGTCCAATTTATCAATGTTTTTCTTTTATGATTCATGTATATTGTATCCTAAGAAATCTTTTCCTACCCTGAGATCATGAAGATTTTCTCTTACACTTTTTAGTGGGAGGTTTATGCTACCTTTTACTTTAGGTTTATGATCCATTTTGAGTACGTTTTTGTATGCTGCATAAGGTAAGGGTCAATATTCATTTTTAATATGGCTATCTAGCTATTTTAGAACTATTTGTTGAAAAGACTCTTTTCACCCATGAACTAATCTGGCATTTCTGTTGAAAATGAATTGGCCATATGGGTCAAATTCTAGATTCTAGAGTTTATTGTGCCCCTTCCTTTCTCAAGAATCTATAATGACTCCACACTGCCCATCTTATCAAGTATAAATTTCCCATTCTGACATCAAAGTGTTTAAATCCAGCAACTTTCTGGTTCAGCTAGACCTTACTCAACATCCACTCCCATTTCCTGAATACACCATTATCATTGCTGCTCTATTACCCATTCATTTTTCCTTATCAGCCTTGGATGCTCTCTCTACTACCCTCAAAACATTTCCTATCCTTCTGCATTCCTTGCTAACTGTATGCAACAAAGATCTCTTCTTTCACTGCCTACAGTTCTTATGATAATTATAATACATACAAATATCAGACACTTTCATCCTTAAATGTGATTCAATAGGTAGACACTGGGGATACAGAAGTGAAAACAAAGGATCATTGCCCAGAGACTCAGAGATCAGTGAGGAAAGAATCAAGTAAACACACAAAAATAATTCAATATACTTTCTTATACTGTTCACTATATCATGCGATCACTGTTTCATGAATGTACACCTTGTATCCCTCAAATATTTCAGTATGTAACCCTAAAAGGACCCTTAAACAAAACAATGATACCAATATTATGCCTTCAATACTGTAATAATTCCTTAATATTAACTATCCAGTCAGTTGTCAAATTTCCATGATAATCTCATAAATGTCTGTTTATAGCTGGATTGTCCAAATTGTCATCCAAATAAGGCCATATAGTGGAATTGTTTGGTGTTTCCCTAAATTTCTTTCAGGTTCCTCTTCTGTCTTTCTCTCTCTCTCCCCCCTTGCAATTCAGTTGTTGAATAAACCAGGCTGTTTGTCTTACAGAGCTTAAGATTGTCTAGATTTTGCTCACTATACTCCCATAGTATCATTTTATTTGTTACTCTGTCATCCGTATTTCCTGTAAATTGGTGGTCAGATTTAGAGGCTGGATCAAAGTCAGACTGGTTTTAGCTGGGGAAGAATATTTCAATGGAAGTGTGTTAAATATCACTATGAAAAGGCACAAACAATCAGTACCTAGGATCCATAATTAACTAGGCGCTGCAAACAGTAATATCACATTCTATTACTATTGTTTGTTGACTAAAATACTGAAGAGTATATTTTATGCTTTTGCATAAAAGTGTTAGTTGCTCAGTCATGTCCAGCTCTTTGCAACTCCATGGACTGTAGCCCACCAGGCTCCTTTGTCCATGGGATTCTCCAGGCAAGAATACTGGAGTGGACACCCATTCCCTTCTCTAAGGATCTTCCTGACCCAGGGATCGGGCCTGGGTCTCCTGCATTGCAGGCAGATTCTTTGCTGTCTGAGCCACCAGGGAAGCCTGCTTTTGCATAAATCAGGTGACAAACATTTTAAAGCTTACCAAATACTGTCCTAACACCTTTGGCTTGATCTATTTTTTGTATATGTGTTTACTGTTTTTATTATTTTAGTTTATTATTATAATTTTTTAATCAGTTTTTTATTGAAATATAGTTGATTTACAATATCATATGAGTTTCAGATATTCAGCATAGTTATTCAGTATACTCCATTAAAAGTTATTACAAGATAATGGCTATAATTCCTTGTGCTACACAATACATCTTTGATGCTTTCCTATTTTATATATGGCAGCTTGTATCTCTTAATCCTGTACCTTTAATGTGCCTCTTCCCCTTTCCCTCTCCCCACTGGTAACCACTACGTAGTTTGTTTTGTTATATACAGGTGGCTAAACCTATATACAGAGGTTAAAGCATCTGCCTGCAATGTGGGAGACCTGGGTTTGATCCCTGGTTTGGGAAGATCCCCTGGAGAAGGAAATGGCAACCCACTCCAGTATTCTTGCCTGGAAAATCCCATGGACAAAGGAGCCTGGTGGGTTATATTCCACGGGGTAACAAAGAGTTGGACACGACTGAGCGACTTCACTTCACTTTACTTCTTCAGATTCTACATATAGGTGATATGTACAGTATTTGTCTTTCTCTGTCTGACCTATTTCACTAAGCATAATATTCTCTAAGTCCATCCACATTAGGCCACATTGCATCTTCTTTATCCATTCATCTACTGATGAATAGATTATATTGTAAACAATGTTGCTTAGAATAGCAAATGTATGTTTTTGAATTAGTATTTTCACTTTTTCCAGATATATATCCAGGAGCAGAATTGCTGGATCATATAGTAGTTCTATTCTTAGTTTTTTGAGGAACCTCCATACCGTTTTCCATAGTGGCTGCACCAATTTACACTCCCACCAACTGTATACACAGGAGTTCTCTTTTCTCCAAAACCTTGCTAACAATTGTTATTTGTAGGCTTTTTGATGATAGTCATTCTGACAGGTGTGAAGCGATATCTCATTGTGGTTTTTGATTTGCATTTTTCTAATGATTAGCGATGTTGGACATCTTTTCATGTGTCTTTTGGCCATCTATATATACTCTTTGGAAAAATGTCTGTTCAGGTCTTCTGCCTATTTTTTGACTGAGTTGTTTGGTTTTTTGATATTGAGCTGTATGAGCTGTTTATATATTTTGGATATTAACCCCTTGTCAGTGATATCATTTAGAGATATTATCTCCCATTCTATCAGTTGCTTTGTTGTTTTGTTGAAGTAGACAATGAGATTATAACATTTCCTCACACCATATACAAAAATAAACTGAAAATAGATTAAAGACCTAAATGTAAGACCTGAAACCATAAAACTCCTAGAAGAGAACATAGAACACTCTTTGACATAAATTGTAGCAATATTTTTTTTGGATCTGTTTCCTGAGGCAAAAGCAATAAAAGTAAAAATAAACAAATGGGACCTAATTAAACTTAAAAGCTTTTGCACAGCAAAGGAAACCATTACTTCTTAATTTATTAGCTGAAATTCTTCTATAAAGAGAAACTCACTTTCTCAACAATTTGATTATGCTGAGATGCAGTGTTTGCAAGAAAGATAGGAAAAATGCCTGATTCTTTTCCTTTATTTATTTCTTTTAAAAATAGTGAGTTAATTCTCCAGCATCCTTAAAAGGCAACCAATTATGTGAATTTATTTTTATTATTATGAACCCGTGGGTTTAAACGTGTTTGCTGTGTTTTAAACCACGGCAGTTTATTACCCTATTGATGCTCAAACTGTCCCAGTAAGAACTTCTTCAATTTGGTTCCTAAGTCTTTTGGCAATGGCTCTAGTTGTCTCTGTAGCTTCTTTGCTCTGTGGTAAGACAAGAAACTCCAGTTATACACTGCTGCCCCAAGTTATACACTGTCTGCCCCAAATTTGGAAATAACCATGTCTGTAAAAAGCCTCAGTTCCTTTTAGCAAGAAAAGGGTCTTAGACTCCACACACTATGTTCTTGGGATGTTCACTGCTAGATACTATTCCTCAGCCTTTCAGCTGACAGAGATGGGAAATTATTTTTTCTCATGATGAGTTCATACACACACTTCCAATTCACATTCATGACTATTAAGTTTTCACTTCACCTCATCAATTTTACATCTGGATCTTCTTTCTCCCATGCCTTAAATCTCAGTTGTCAAAGACACCAACATAATTATTCATTTGCTTTACCCTACAATAGGCAACAGTTTCAAAATAACAATATCATCAATATAACAATATCATCACTATAAATGCTAGATAGACCAGAGTCCTCCCACTAGGAGTATTACTGGTACAGATCAAATCACCATACTTTAAAGTCACTTGGAACAGTTACTCTGTGCAGCTATGCTACCAGCTCCAAAATACAGACAAGTTCATTTGTTTCATTTGCTTTTATTCTTTAGAGATGGCTTGAAATAACTAGTTTTATAATTACATATAATATTTACTTAGTTTCAAAGTCAAATGCACAAAGCAAGTATAGTCAGCAGAAGCCTATCTGTACTTGTCTTTGCCACCTTGTTACCTTCCTTCTATCTTGGTGGTGGTTTAGTTGCTAGGTTATGTCCAACTCTTTCTACACCATGGACTGTTGCTTGCCAGGCTCCTCTGTCCATGGGATTTTTCAGGCAATGCTGGAGTAGGTTGCCATTTCCTTTCCAGGGAATCTTCCTGACTCAGGGACTGAACCCACATCTCCTGCATTGCAGGTGATCTCCTCTGTTGCAGGCGGATTCTTTACCAACTGAGCCACCAAAGAATCATTTATATTTTCATTGTTTTTGTTAAATACCAATGGAATTGATTGGGCTTCCCAGGTAGCACTCGTGGTAAAGAACCTGCCTGCCAATGCAGGAGACATAAAAGATGTGGGTTCAAGCCCTGGTCAGGAAGATCCCCTGGAGCAGCACATGGCAACCCACTCCAGTATTCTTGCCTGGAGAATCCTATGGACACAGGAGCCTGGCAGGCTACAGTCCATGGAGTTGCAGAGAGTCAGACACAACTGAAGCAACTGAGCATGCAGCATGCAGTGCAACTGATATTTCTACATCTTGTTCTTTCCACCTAACATACACCTTAAGATGGCTTTAGAAATAATCTTCATTTCTTTATACTGCTGTATAATGCTCCACTGTGTGTATGTACCATAGTTTCTTTAAATAGGCCCAAACTGATGGGCATTTGGGTTGTTTTCAGTCTTTTCTGTGCCAATAAATAACCACATACATAGGTATTTTCATATTTTTTTGCCAGTGTATCTTTAATATAATTTCCTGGAAACTGGACTGCTAAATCAAATGCCTATCTAATTTTGCTAGATAACTGTAAATTCCCCTCTATGGAAGTTAAACTGTTTTGTATTTCTACCAGCAAACTAGATGGCCTGTTTCCCTGTGCTCCAGGGAATTTGACAACAGAGTATGTTGTCAAATTCTTGGAGCTTTGCTAGTCTGATAGGTAAGATAACTCAGAAGTTTTAGTTTGCATTTCTCCTGTGATGAGCAAAGTTGGGCATCTTTTTCTAGGTTTCAGAGATATTTACATTTCTTTTCTGTGAACTCTTTGTTTAGAAGCTCATTATTTATTTGTCTGTGGCTTAAACTTCAGGTGTTTTTTTCCCAATGAATTATTGGCTTTTATTTTTTTCTTTACATGCAAATATATTTTGTTTTCATGTCTAATTTATTAATCTTTCATTTTATTGGTTCTGGATTTTGAAGCCAGGATTTTTTTTTTCAACTTTCAGATTAAAAAAGAAATTCATTCATATTTTCTTCTAGGACTCAGTGTAACATTTCAAAGGATCATCATCTTTCCCCTTTCTGTTCCTTAGAGAATGTACAAAAGCAGTCTTTTATAGTCAGTCAGTTCATATGCTGGAAGTAGTTCACTTCCCATTTTAAAAGTCAAACACTTGATGTGGCTCATGCTGTCATTTTCCTAACACTGCTCTTTCACACACATGAACCCTTAAGATTGTGCAAAGTAAAGAAACACCTGTGAACGTGTCACTGTGTTTCTCCTTTACAGAGCTCCCTTGTGCCACCTGCACTCATGAAGTCAGTTAGTATCCAAACCACCAAATGCCCCAAGCACCAAGAGAGAGCTAGCATCAAGGCATTTTGTTCTTTCTCCACTCAGGGAATGAACAGCAAAGGAAATCTAGGTGCGAGAAGGGAAGATTCTCCCTGGGGCCACCAGCACTTGCCAAGCAGCCAGGGCGAGTAAGGGGTATTCACACAGATGTTTTGTGTGTGTGCTTATGGAAGAGAGAAGAATTTGGTAGAAAGAGCAGCTGCAGCCAGCTGCTCAGGAATACTCTGCCAAATGCCCTGGCATTGTGGATATAGCTTGTTTCATGAAGTGCATCCAATTTAGGAATGGGGAATCATTTTTTACTTCTCTTTCCAGAGATATATCATATTTCCCATCTAAAATATTTCTTCATCAATAGGCTCTTGGAAGAATGACTTCCACAACTGCAGTCTGGTATGTGGGTTAGACAATGGCCTCACTACTTTGGATCTTAAGGCCACAGAAAAGTCTGACTTCTTTCATGTTGAAAAATATAAATCAATGATATTCAGATTTTTAATAATAATCTAATAGGAAATAATAACCAGGCCTAGCTAGCTTTCGATTTATAAAGCAGTGATTCTTATACTTGAGTTATGTAAGAATGATTTATATATATACACACACATATATATATATTATATTATTATATTATATATTATAAACAGATTGACTATACATATATATACACACACACACACACATATATATATATAGTCAATCTGTTTGCTTTCTTAACAAGCAGTCCAGGTAATTTTAATGCAGGTTTCCTTGTACTATACTGTAAAAATCTCTGCTCAAGAGTCGAAATCCTCTAAATCCTCTAAAAGTCTACCTTACTCCCCAAGTTTCTTGAATCGCTTTTTTAATCCCCAGGTTCTGAGACATTCTGATGCCACTGTTTTGCTGACATCTCTATCCCTGGCATCCAACACAGCGCCTGGCACACAACATGTGCATCACACATATTTGTTGAATTAAGGAATAAAAATCTGGGACAAGTAGATATTCACATGCAAAAGGATGAAGTTTTCAGATCATACCACTCCAAATAGATTAAAGACCTAAAGGAAAGAGCTAAAATTATAAAACTCTTTAAGAAAATGTAGGTATAAATCTTCATGGATTCTTAGACATGACACCAAAAGCACAAGCAACCAAAGAAAAAGATAAACTGAATTTTTATCAAAAAGAAAAGCTTTCGTGCTTCAAAGGACACTATCAAGAAATTGAGAAGACAATTCACAGAATTGGAAGAAAAAACATCTATTATAGCATCTGCCTCCATGCTTCCTATAGAAATACCCCCCTGTACCAACTCTAGAACTTTTGCTCTGCGTCCCTCTCTTTTTTTGGCATCTCTCTCTGGTCTTTTCTTTTTCACTTGTCATCTTTTTTCTTTTCTTTTTGTTCCCACTGTGTTTCTCCATCTTTTTCTTATTCTGTGCCTAGGGAATCCAATTTAAATTTTTCTTTTTATAAATGAGATTCTGGCCTTTTGTTTTGTTTTGTTTTGCTTCCCCAACCCGCCCCCCCCCCCCCACCCAATGTCCCCAGGGAATTTATTTGAGGGTTAAAGAGCCTGGGTACCACAGAGTCTTTACTACCCTGCCAGTTGCCTACTTCTGTATACTTATCCAAGGCTCACGAACAGACACACACAAAGTAGGCCTTTGATCCTGAAAACCTAGGGATCCCACTGGGACGAGGATAAATATTTATCTCTATTTGCTTTTTTCTGCTGGGGCCTGGTTTCTGGCTTGCTCAATGTCCTATCTGGCCAAAGACCAGCCAGGTCAGGAAAAGATCACACCGCAGTTCCAGTCTTGAAAACATGTGGGAAGAGCCTCCAAACAGTTCCCATATGAATTGTAAAAGGGTCATCTGAGTACACTATGAGTGTAAGGAAATATGTAGGGAGAAAAAGCATTCTTTGCCCTCATGCTAAGTTAGAGAAGAAAACCAAATATAGAATATTCTCTTATGAATTTCTTCTCATACCCTTACCTAAGCAAAGACAAGAAACATTCTAGAAAGCCTTATGAGGGCTGAAATAGCTCTCTGGTGGCTGCAAAGAAGGAAGGAGTAGGAGTCACATGGATCGTGGTTTTCAAATCTTAATTTTGCTACCTGTGAGCCAAGCCTCACTTTGCTAAATATGTAAAACCAAAATAATAAAAACCTACTCCACAGAATAGTTGAAAGAATGTATAGATAATTATGAATATAAACACAGAGCAGGGTTCCTAGGACACAGCAGCAATTCAGGTTTGGTAGAATTACTAGATACGTCCCATTCTCTTCTGATGACTCTGATTCCTGGGCTGCGGGTCACTGTGTTCCTTGATCCTAACCTGGAAACCATACAAAGAAGATGGACTGTTCTCTGACTGGAAAATGGAGACCTGCCTCTGAGAAAGGGCATGTACTCGTCTCTCCCACAAACCAACCTCATCCTTCAGTGGAAGGCAAGATCTACCAAAAGCTAGTTGTGAGCTCCACTGGGCATACTGTGTGTGGAGAAGGGACGACAAGCAGACTCCCTAAGCCACTGCATCTGTAAGATGAAGGATGGCTTCTGCAGGCAGAAGTCTGTGGCCCCCGGTACTGCCACTACCACCATCTGTATCCTATCACCATCGTTACGTCTGCCTTTCCACTGCTGGTACTGCCATTGACTACTACCATGGCCATCTCACGTCCACTAGTAACATTATCAGCACCATCACCATGACCAATACCTTTCCTTCTCCACCCACCACAACTACTACTACTATCACTATTAACACATGCCATCAGTCAAGACCCTGGTGACCAGAAAAAGAATGGGTAGAAGTCAACCTGTCAAGCAGGATGCTTTAAAGGTGGTTCTATTTAGAGAAATTTTGAATCACCTGGACAAACTGTGCTACGTCCAACTCTCAGCATGTACACAAACGGCCCCACCTAAAGTCACTTGCTACAACAAATGCCACTGAATTGGAGAGACTCCTACAGAGGCACACTCCTTCCCCTCCTTCCCCACTCTTGTGTGACACAGAGCAAGAACTGGGGGAAGGCTCCCCAGGCCTCCAAGGGGGTCTCTAACTTGGCTTTGTGCCTGGGCTACTCACTGTGTTCCAACATGCAGAGCCCAGAAGGTTAGGCTGGACTGGAGTAAGTGAGTAGCCATGGCCTCATAACTGGAAGGGCGGGCCATATTTCCATTTGTCAGGAAGAGCTCAACAGGAATTTTGAACTTGAAGCCCACTGACAAAACAGCTTTGCCAGTAGTCCTATGGGAGGCTCATGTCTTGGGAGAATAAAAATGCCCTGCCTGTCATCATAAGGAAAACTGAAACAATATCCTTTTAAAACAAATTTTACAGAGATTTTGCTGTATTTTCCTTTGAAGATATAAAAAATACATTACAACACTGTCCATATTTTAAAAATAGGTCACAAGTTTTTGCTAAAAAAAAGAAGCTATTTTTATTCCCTTGCATCCTTATAACTTAATATTATAAACAACTAAACTGATTTTTTAATTATACTTTTAAAAGACTTTTTTTAAGTAAAGGTTATTCCTAGGCTGACACTGAATATGCCAGGTCTGTAGCTAGAAGCAAATTTTTATAGCTGGTTATTAAACCCCTGAATATGAGTTTATATTGGAAAAACTGAAGCGATCTTAACTCTAACTATGCCGATGGGCGCCACTTTAATTACAGTCCCAGAACTGAATAAAACACAGTCTCTCTCCTACAGTAGCATCACAAAGAACCCCATTAACTCTCCAATTACTAAATGAGGAAACAACATTCTCTAGAACCCGAGCCAAGGGAAAAAAGAGCTCTGCATGTTCTAACTTAAAACCTTAAAACTGGGCTTCAGAGTTACAGGATACATAAGAAAGTGCTCCCCTGCACGTTAGCGTTTACTTCACTTATTTAAAATAAGTGAGTGTCCTAGCCAAGGCTCACATAAGACTATTTGTTTAACAAATAAAGATGTGTGTTTCCTGGAGTGTTCTAATTGGGATCCAGATCCCACCTCGTAAGAAATCTGGGCTTGGATACCTCCCGCAAGACGCATTTGACAGTGTGGGTATCCCCTACTGAGGGGAGTGGAGAGGATCTGGTGTTCATAAGGGAGCAAGCACATGGAAAAAACTATAGAACAAATGGTTTGTCTCCCACCAACGCATCCATCACGCTTTCAACAGGAAAGAAAAGTGGGGAAGGTCAAAATGATATCCAGTAGGATTTGTAAATTGAGCTATTCAGTAGGCAAGCAAACTTTAAAAATAGTAACTTGGGGGAGGCCAGTTTCCCTCATCTCCTCCATTCGCTCACTCCTCTCTCCCCAATCTGCCATGCTCTCCCTGCTGTCTTTGTAACAGCAGTTAAAGAGCCCTGTTTTCAAAGCCATGCTAACATATTGGGAAACACCAGGGCAAAATCAAAGATTCTTTGGCTGGGCGTGTAATATAAAACTTGAAGTTGTTCCTGTTAAATAAAAACAGCCATGTTAATTTTGGTGCCATTGAAAACACAGGAAAATGCTGTTGCCAAATGGAAAGGGAAAAAAATTGCTTACCAAATGGGAAGCAGTTGTATTTTCAAGACTTGAGAACAGTATTACAAAAACTAGAGAGCAAAACTGAAAGAGGAAAAAGAAATGAACAGAATAGTTGTTTTCTCTATTTAATTTTCAGTCATCATTTTCCTCCATCAAGGTAAATGAATGCATCCATAATTCCCTGGAGGAGACATGGAATTTGAGCCTCAGGAGCTTCACTCCCTTGTATTGTAAATAAGGAACCATTTTCTTGCTGGACCTTCAGCTCTTGGTTCCACACCCTTCTGCAAATTCACTCAGGAATACATTCCCATGGTTTACAGAATAATTGCGTGCGCTACGCAGTCATCAGAAAAGAAAAAAAAAAACTTCTGTACTCAATATCCTGTTTTGAGCTGAATTTGACCATTGATTGAAAGAGCAAAATCACAGAGGTAGAAATGAAATTGTTTATTTTCTGGTTCTACCTGAAACTTAGGAACTCTTCCCAACAGTGTTTCCAAGTGCCTCTGAGCTCGTAAATACAGCAGAGAGCAAGCTACATTTGTGATGATGGGTATGACTGCAAGGGATTCACAGGAGACCATCCTTGGCTGATTTTAACATCTTTGGGAAAGAAACCAGAAAAGGACAGAAGAAATGCTAAAGACCAAAGACTCTTGAGATCCTCTTTTAAGGGGCTTGAGGAGGTTCTGAAACACTGATTTTTGTTGTTGTTGTTGTTATTCCTAAAAAATGTGTTATGAGAGAATATTTTTCATTTTAATTTTCATTTGGGGTATTACTCTAACGGTGACTCCTGTCTTACTCTCCCCTGTTTAAGCTGATGTTCATACACTGGGAAAATCACACCAGACATCTTTGGCAAAATGTAAAGTTGATTTCATCATCACTGCTACCCCTATAATATGCATTCTTTCCCCTACATTATAAATAGTAACTGAATGTCATCTACATGCCTGGTATTGCTGGTTGTAATAAAATTCAGCATTGGGTGAATATTTTTCATAGACAGTGTTTTTTCATTCCGAAGGCATGGCTTCCACAAACTGGCATGTTGGCAGTGCCCCAGATTCTCAGTAAGAGCAATGAGTATTTGGTAACTCTGTCCTTGAAACAAAGTCCAAGTTAGATTTCCCTAGTTCTGAAGTTATTGTGAAATTCTGGTGGATCCTACAACTCTGAATAGGTAGCCAACACGACCGCTCACTCTACACATCATTCCATTCGGTTTGCCATGGAAACCCCGAGGATGGCCAGCGTAGTGTGGGGAATGACATCAGGAAGGGCACAGGACACTCAAGACTTGCTACAGGGCGTGCCAGTTAAGAGACCTCATTAGGTCTTTTAGGGAATCAAGCTTAGAGGAGTTAACAGCCTCTTGAAGGACTGAATTGGAATCCAAAGAGAATCAAAGAACTTGGAAAAGTGGTTAAAATGAATTTCCAGGAACACATGCTGACCAGCCTGAAGTAAGGAATGACTAACCATGTGTTAATAAAGTAGTAAAGGGAGCTATAACGATGTAAATGGAAAGAGAGTCAGCTGCCTAGCACAGTTGTTAGAGTTAAACATAAGGTTCTGGGGCTGGGGAGTGAAATCATGGCACCAGGGAAAAGCAGCTCAGGCTACAGGCTCCACAGGCAGAGGCTGGGGTTGAATTTCGGCTGTCACTTGGGTGATGGGAAAGAGAGAACTACTCGTGTCTCAGTTTCTTCATCTACAAAATGCCGGTAATAATCTCTACCCTGTAGAGGCTGTAAAGGCTTCAACAGGACAACACATGACATGTCCTCAGGGCAATGCTGGATCTAGGGTTAAGAGCTCCATAAATGGACCCTGTGTTCATCCTGGAGACACTGTTGCAGCTTCCTGTGTCTTGTTTTGGACTTTTCAACCTCTGAGTAATAAAGAAAACTAGAAAGTGATCCAGAAGAAAGCAACTGAGATGCTTAAAGAAAAGGAAAATAGAAACATAATAAGGAACTCAAAACTGTTGGGATTATCTAGCTCAGAAAAGCAAAAGCTGGAAGGTTTAGGAACAAAGCACATAAGCAATAAAGCACCCCCTGATTCCGGAGGGGGTGACCAGCTCTTCTACTGCTGGATTTAACCTGTGAGAGAAGGTGTGCTACTGCAGCAAGAGGAGCAAGGGTTAGCTATAAAAAAGAACTTCCCCTGCAATTTTCTTTTTATGAAGAGTCATTTCCTTTGGCCTTAGAGGCCAGATAAGCACAAGTCTACTCATCAGATGAGGCATCCATTTCAAAATATATGACCCTCCAGTTGCTGCTTTTTAGCTTCTAACAAGATGACCAAATCTGTAAAGGGGTTCAGGGTCCTGCTGGGCGGGGGAAGTGACACAGATGATCAGCATCTCCAATCTCTACGCTTTCTGAACCTCAGAGCCCTTCTGTAACGGTTCTCTTTGTCTCTTCCCCTAAGTGATGACTGTCCTGCCAAACCAGTGTGGTGATCACTATAATCTGTGTGTGTGTCTACAGGAAATAACCACCAGAGAGGTCAACAGGCCAAATGCTTGTGGTGTGTGTTTGCACACACAGTGTAGAGGCCTACAGCTTATATTAATTTGGTATCGGCTAAAGTGGTTGCCCTTTAGAGATTTAAAAAAAATACTGCCGTGCTGGTAAAACATTTTCCAAATTTGTTCTTTAGTGTCATGCCTTATTAAGGCTGAGATAAATCATGTCCATTGCTTGCCTCCCATTGATGTTACCGAAGAAATCAGATTATTCTGGCCAACATCAAACCATAATAGAGTAGCAGGCTAGGCCCTGCCTACTATTTCAAATTGAGTTTTGAGTGATACGCTTTAGAATTATGTGGGGGGTGGCGTATGGATGTTCAACTGAGCTTAAAACCTGTTTCAGCAACGCTGCCACTATTCAACCAATTCCTTCAAGAGCCTGGAAATTCGGACACATTTGGTTGTTTCCATAACCCACTACTTTCCACTTCCCTTCCTGGCATTTCATTCTGTGTTTTCTGTATTCAGATCATGCTTGGCCTTCTGCCTAAGTCTGAAGATCAAACCCATTAAAAATCTCTGTCTCCTCGACATCCTCCTATTTAAAAAAGAGATAGCATCCGCCTTCCCCTTCATTTTTTTCTATGTGGTTAAAGAATATTTTCCCTTTTCCTCCTTCGAATTTTCTGACTTGAAACCTACACAAAGGCATTATTTCATTAGGCTGGTTGCTGGTCTGAGCTCAGTGTAGCCTCTCACTGGCCTACCTCTGGAGTAAAGGCTCTGCTCTTAGAAGCCCAGCAGCAGGTCCCCACACCAGCTAGTATGGCTCACTCAACGCCAGGGTGCAACCCAAATAAAAAGCACCAAGGTCTCAAATTATATAAATAATATCCAGTTCTCTAACCTAGAAAAATAAATGGCACTTCTTAATGCTATTTAGAAACATAAAATATGTGGGTTCATTTTCTTAAAAAAAAAAAAAAAGTTCCTAAATATGTGGATTCATTTTCTTAAAAAAAAAGTTCCTGAAACTTCCAAAGTTACTGAGAATAGGATGAGCACAACTTTACAGTCATTAAAATTAATGAAATCTGAGGAACAAGACCATTACAAAACTGCTGAAAAGGGGATCATCAGTGCTTCCACTTGGTTTATTAGATGAGGTTGTTGTTGTTTACTGCTAAGCCGTGTCCCACTCTTTTGCGACCCCATGGCCTGTAGCCCACCAGGCTCCTCTGTCCATGGGGTTTTCTGGACAAGAATACTGGAGTGGGTTGCCATTTCCTTCTCCATTAATAGACGAGGACTTGGGCCTAAATAAGCAAGAGCTTCACAATGATACATTAGGTTTATTAATCTTATTTCCATCCCTGCTTTAGTGAGCCACACAAAAGCGCTGATATTCCATTCTGTGAAATCTCACAAAAATGTCACGTGTTTTAACCTACAGTTAGAGGTTAAATTTTGCCACTTGTGCTTAAACCCCACAGCAGCAAATCAGAACTCACCTAGCACAACTGCAGTTTCAGCCTCTTCCAGGGGGAGAATTTTCAACCAAACTCTGGAGTTTCCTAATCAACATTAGTGAGGTCATCTGCATGACAGAGATGCCTTTCCTCCAAAGGAAGGTGACTTCGCCTGAAACAACCCTTTCTCTTATTTTTGATTTCCCTGTTCACCCACTTTCTGCCTTTAACAACCTTCCATTTTGTACAGCTTCCCAGAGTACCTTTCTGCTTGCTGTCCGATTCATGAATCACTGAATAAAGCCAATTAGATCTTCAATTATTTTTTTGAATTTTGTTTTTTAACAAGACATGGGGGCTTATACAAAAAGCTAATGCCAGTATATACATAAATAAGTTCATTTGTATCATTTTTTAGATTCTACTTATCATATAAGTGATAACTAGGTTCCCCAGAATCCATATGCCAAGCAAGAGACACAGGTTTGATCCCTGGGTCTGGAAGATCCCCTGGAGAAGGAAGTGGCTACCCACTCCAGTATTCTTGCCTGGAGAATTCGATGAGCAGAGGAGCCTGGTGGGTTACAGTCGGGTGGCAAAAGAGTTGGATACAATTTAGTGACTAAATAACAGCAATTAATGGGAGGGATGGGCAGATGGGAAGAGAGGAGGGGAACAAAAATAGAAAGCAATTTTCCTAGGGAAATTTATTATTCAAAGGCTTTCTTGGGTTGCTTCTTTTGGAGAAGTGTTGTGAGCCATTCTCATTCTGGTCTACAGGATTATCTCAATCAACCAGGCAGTACTATTTACGGAATACTGTGTGTGCTTCTGGGATAGGGACCTTGGAAGGGCTGTAGGGCGGGGGTGATATTCAAAGGAAAGGAGCGCAGGTCACCCCCGACCTGCTGCTGCTTGCCCCTCCATCCTGGCCTTACTTCTGACTCTGGGCCTCTGGTTCCATTCAGAAGCAGCAGATATGGCAACACAGCATTCTTTTGGAAGTTTCCATCACATGGTCCTTTCAAGCAGAGGTCAGATAATGCCCCTGATACTGAGAACAGACCAGAGAAACTGCTTTAGGAGTGGATGGTACTCGATCTATGATCCAAATGTGATGGGAAAAGAGGTCAAGGAGCTCTTTTCATTAGGTCCTTTCATTGGTTCCCAGCTGGCACTAGTGGTAAAGAACCCACCTGCTAAGGCAGGAGATATAAGAAACTTGGGTTCAGTCCTTATGTTCAGTCTTTGACTGTCAAGGTCAAAACACTGGTTGAGTCCAACCAGTGGACCCAAAGCCCCAGAGGAGCTTAGACAGTTGAGTCCAGGTGGGATCCCAAACCTCCAGAAGATCAGGATTTCTTTCAGTTTATTATTAGATATGGAAATGGATCTAAGAAACGCATTTGACCTAAACCAGAATGACCAGGTGTTTTATTCTGCTGCCTTTTTCAATTTCCTTTTGAGGGGAAGGAAAGTTAATACATAAACTACTAAAGTTCAAGCTACGTCCTTGAAGGAAGACCTAACAAGGAGCTACTCTAAAATTCTCCTTCGGTGAAATGAGAGATTCCACTTGTAGTACAGTCTGAGTAATCTGGACTCAGGAACTCTTTGAAACAAACTTTTCATGTTTTCATACTACCATGGCAACTTATCACACCTATTTTTTCTTCTCCCTGCAGCTATTATTTCAGAGAATCTTGGACATTCTGAGTTGGTAGGGACCTTAAAGCTTGTGCTTCACACTAATAAGCAATAAATCTTAGATGTTTTTTGACCTAGAAAACTACCAAGTTTCTCCAAGCTGACTGAAACAAGGTCCAAGGGCATTTGACACATGATCTTATCTAATGTGCCCAAGAGTCCTGGAGGCGAGCAGAGATTTCACAAACGAATTGCTGGGCTGGGTTTCACAGCAGTCAACAGCACAGTTGCACTGGCACCTGGTCTTCTGACTGCAAAGTCAGAGCTCTCTTTCCATCATCTCAAACGGCATCCCGAGGGTTGGAAGGACAAACACGGACTCTGAAGAAGCAAGCAGTAACAGCAGCACAGCAGTAGATGCACTCAGTCACCTAGCACTTGCCTTGGCTTAGCTCACCACCCCTGCGTGGGCCAGCGGTTTTTTGTCACTCAGCTCAAGCATACAACCCATCATTAGGCTCCACTTGCCCTACGCCTCAGAGAGACACAGAAGTCCAGGTCCTGATCCTGGCTGTCAGCACCTGCTGGGACTCATCACCCCACAAGATAAACTACTCAGCTGAGCAGAAAGTGGGCGAATCATGGGAGGGGCTGGGCAGAGAGGCCTCATCAGTAACAGGGCTCCCAGGTCTTAGACAGGCTGGGCAGAGCTGCCACAAAAGCAAGCTGTGGGGAACTTGTGACAGCTGGGCCATGGAAGGGGACTGAGAGCTTGTCTTGGAGGATCAAATGAATGTATATATATACATATATATATATATGTTAATAGATGTTGTATGTATATACATATACCTAAAAGTGGGCGTGTGTGCTAAGTGGCTTCAGTCGCAGCTCTTTGTGACCCTATGGACTGTAGCCCACCAGGCTCCTCTGTCCATGGGATTCTCCAGGCAAGAATTCTGGAGTGGGTTGCCATGCCCTCCTCCAGTGGATCTTCCCAACACAAGGACTGAACCCAAGTTTCTTATATTGCCTGCCTTAGCAGGTGGGTTCCTTACCACTAATGCCACCTGGGAAGCCCATACCTAGGTATATAGTCTCTCATTTGATCCTCACAAACACACATATATGGAGACATTCTACAACTTATAGAGTCAGGTGAATCATTAAAAGAATGAAGGCTTGAGGGGACAGGATCCAGAGCTGCTCAAAGCCATTGACTCCTTCTAATCCTAAGGTCTAAACAGGCTTTTGTTTGTACAGGCAAAAAAGAAGTAGCCCTTGTAAATTAGTCTGGGTTCTGGGTTGTAAATGTGAGAAACACAGCTCAACAACCTTAGGCCAAAAAACAATCAAAGACCCATGGGAAGGGCAGGGCACACAAGTGAACACCAGTTATCTCTTGTATTTCTGCTTCTCTTACTTTCTCTGAGACCCGGTTCCCCTGGTGATTGGAAGCTTAGTCCAATTGCCCTCACATCAGATGCTTCTCACCCTACGCTACTCTTCATTCCAACTGGGAAATCCCAGGGAATGACTTGTGCCAAAAGTTAAATAACAAGATCCCAACGCAGAGGGACCCCTAGGGCAGAGACTGTGAGGGGTACAGGGTGTGCACCCCTGGAGGGAGACAGTGTGAGGTACTGCCTTGGCCTAGGAGGGTTCCTGAGGTCTGAGGAGGATGGGTGACTAGCACTGATCTTCCTCTCAGATCTCGAGTCTCATCTCAGGGGGGTGTCTACAGGACCAGCAGAGGCACCTCTGGGAGCTCACCGAACGGCAGAACACATGGCTGGTGCAGGCAGCATTGGAAAGGTAAATATCTAGATGTGGGCCTATTTCCTTGCAGACACTGGAGGAAGTATTACAGGATAGTAAGATGTACATTTGTTCTTGAGGACAAACACCCTCCCTCTCATCTCTACCTTTAGAGATATAGTACTGGTTACCTTCAACAACGTTGGGCCTTAGACATGGAAGCCAAGGAAGAGGGATTCCCTGCATAAAGAGCCAGCATCTGTATCCTCAAATTGCCTGAAACTATCCAAGCACTGGTAGGCATGAGGCTGAATCCAATTGGATTCCTTTATCTGTCCATTCACTCTCCTCATCCCAACTTCCAGACACCATTATGTAGGGCCTCAGAAAGCCCAGGAAAAACTCAAAGTTTAAAAAAGATAAAATGCAAATAGATGCCGCAGAGATGACCCTTGACCATACAGGAAAGGTCAGAATTGTTCCCAAAGAGGTCTGTCTCCCCAGATACCACTTGATCTGAGAAAGTACTTTGCCTGCCCCCACCCCAACCCTGGGGATCTGGTTACCAGAGCAGGCACAGGGGCACAGGGTCTGGAGACTGGCAGGTTTTCTGGGTCCCATTTCCTGTGGTGGCCTGGGGACCGGGGCCTGAGCCCCCCTACCAGGCAATGTGCCTTGCTGAGCTCTGGGGTCCATAATCTCCTGATTGCTTGCAGCTCTGCAAGGAGATATCAAAGCCAAGAAGAAATGGTTTGAAGCCAAGCAGAGAGGTTGAAAGAACAGGGAAGACAGACTGGGGGTGGAGGGAATCTGGAGGGGTTTGGGGGGAGAGCCTGGGGCGGGGAGGGTTAGGCCAAGGAAGAAGAGAAATCAGAATTAAATGAAAACAGCATTTGTAGCTGGGCCCCTCTCAGTAAAGTCCTGCCATGCATGCATTAACCTTCCACCGATGAAAACAAAATCCAGGGACCTGGTGCCTGCCTGCTGGGGCACATAAAGCTGAGGGGATATAATATCTTCCAGGTGGGTGTGCCCAGAAGCACACAAAGGTGCTTGACAGGTCGTTTAAAGCTGACTGTCAAGGTCAAAACAACACCACCTGCAGGTTAAACTGAAATGTCTTCATCCATCCCCCACCTCTGGGTTCTCTGTTGTTGTTTGTTTTAAACCAAAGCACAGTTTGAGCAGCAGACAAGCCTGACAACTGTTCAAACATATGTATGTGCAACTTATTAGCTTGCAAATGGAGATATCTGGAGGCTAAAAACAAGGCTGGGTGGGTGGGAGAGGACAAGTTAGCTGCTAACTTTGAGGGGCCTGCGCGGTGAATTGCCAGGCTGAAGGCAGCAGGCCTTTTTCTACGGAGCACACTCTTGATGCAATGTTTGGAAATGCTGTTTTGCATTGATGGTGCACAGAGCAGAGGCGGCTATTATGAAAGGAAGGGGCCCCTGCCCTTGAGATCTGTTTATTTTGCAATTAACTAGAGGTAAGAGAGGCCCCTTCTGAACCTCCTGCTTGCAGGCCTAACATTTAAACGCCTACTGCTGCCCAGGTGCCCAAGTACAAGAAAATTGCAGGCTATGATCTAACTCGCCCTTTACATCAAAAAGAAAATATACATGTATGTAAATTACTGAATGAAATTGAGTCACCCCCACTCCTGTTCAAAATAAAACTCAAACCTAATCAAATCAAAGAATGTTAAGGCTCTAAGCCCCTCTGCAGGCAATTCTAAATCAGCCCCTTACTTTTCCAGAGAAGAGAACTAGGCTAGGGAGGCCCAGTCACCTGCTGGGGATTCCGGCCTGTCGCTGGGCCCAACTCCTGGGGAACACACCTTCCTTATGAGTAATGAACAAGCAGGGGGCATCACCAAGGAATGTCCCCACCATCCTCTCTTCAGTCTAACATGCTCACCTGAGAGACGACAGCAGGGTGGAGAGTCTGTGAAAGATTCCCAAGAGATACTTACCTGTCCAGAGTTCCCCCAAAATAACACCTGCAGCCGAATCACCTGGGCAGACATGTTAACATTCCAGATACCAAGATAGCACAAACCCACTGACTCAGAGTTTCCGTGGTGGGGCCCAGGCAGCTGCAGAGATTCTAGGGCAATAGCCAACCCCGTGGTGTGCAGGAAGAAATGTCAGAACTTCCTTTCATCAATGTTTTTTCCTCATCCTCTTAAACTTGCATTTTTGTATGTATTTTATAGCTGTTGTCCTGTCACTAAGTAATGTTTTATAGTATATCCAATATATATATATATATATATATATTTTTATAGTATACCTAATATAGTGCGTGTGTGTGTGTGAAGTTGCTCAGTTGTGTCTGACTCTTTGCGACCCCATGGACTGCAGCCTACCAGCTTCCTCCATCCATGGGATTTTCCAGGCAGGAATACTGGAGTGGGTTGCCATTTCCTTCTCCAACCTAATATAGTAACACTGTACTAAATGTATATGACTTATAAATAAATATAAATATATGGAAGGGGTGATTGTTCAAAAATCAATGCATAATCAGAAAGGTGTGGGACCCCCAGCATTAAGTGGTGAGCCTGTCTTCTTCACTGCCCTAAAGCAAGGCCTCAGTTGCCACTGACCACATGAAGGCTGGACTCCACAGCCAGTCATGTCATGGGCTCCAACATATTTCTTCCCCAGGAATCACTTTCTAAAGTGTGTTTTGAGAAGGTGGTTTCCCTGAGACCGAGAACAGCCCGATGAAATGTGCACTGTACAGGGGATCCCTGAGCAAGGTCTTGGAGGAATATTGCATATTCTGGCCTGGTCTTTGAGAGGCATATACATGCCAGGATATTAAATCAGGATAGTAAAGATATTAAAAGCTTTCTCAGAAGCCCTCCAGTAAAGACTCCCTTTTTACTTTGTTTAATCCACTCATTTCCTAAACTAATTAACCCACAGTTCCTTTTCCCACATTATTAACATTCCACAAAACTTTAGTCTTCTTGGAACCTAGGTAGAAAATCTTGATTTAGGCTAAAGATTTCATATTTCCTGGAGCCAGAGAATCGTCTGCATTCATCACACCTGTCCATTGACATGAGTCTGCTGAATGAATCCTGGCTTTGCCCATCCATCCCTTTCCAACTGCCAGCTTTCAGTAAGATGTTCAGAAATCGCACATGGCTGATAAAAGCCAGAAACTGCAGCTGACTCAGTCTGAGAGTAGATGCTTGGGCTCTTAGAAGAGACTAACTTGAAAACTGTGCTGTGCCACGCTTAGTCGTCTGCTTAGTGGTGTCCAACTCTTTGCGACCCCATGGACCACAGCCCTCCAGGCTCCTCTGTCCATGGGGATTCTCCAGGCAACAATACTGGAACAGTTTGCCATGCCCTCCTCCAGGGGATCTTCTCAACCCAGCAATGGAACCCTTGTCTCCCACACTGCAGACCGACTCTTTACCATCTGAGCCACCAGGGAAGCCCAAGAAGACTAGAGTGGGTAGCCTATCCCTTCTCAAGGGGATCTTCCTTACCCAGGAATTGAACTGGGGTCTCCTGCATTGCAGGTGGATTCTTTACCAGCTGAGCTACCAGGGAAGCCCAACTCGAACACAAGGGTCTTCCAACCACAGTCCCCATATCTCAGCAGGCTGGCCTCGAAGAAACAAAGGCCTGGTAGTGGGTGTCCAGGCTTACAAGAGCACCCCCAGTTCCTTGGCCAACCTAAGTTTTGGCCGGGGAACCCAAGTATCACTCACACTATCTTGAAATGGAATTCCAAGGTTTCCATTTGATGGTAAAGAGGGGAAGTGGTCATTTTCAGCACACTGACTGGGAACATGAAGGGCAGATTTGGTATTCCGTCTTTCCGGAACAATGTCTAGACTTTCTGAGGAGTCACCTCTATAAATAGCACAGTTAGTTAACCAAGAAATAAAACACTTCTACTTCAAGCTACTTCGAGCTCCACTCTGGGGTTAAATCAGGGTGGATTTTTGCAATGTACTCACAAATCCCATGAAGTAATCAGTTTTGGTTTTTTTTTAAGTAATACATCTTTAAAGGTGAGCTTCCTCACATCTTTGGCCTTTTAAAGTTACTGCTTCTTTTGAGGAAAAAGTAGCTGGGATATTCTTCCAATTACATTTTAGTGGGGAGTAAAGTGACAAGGAAATCTCTGGCCCGCTTTATGCAAACAGGCCTACAGGGCTTGGACATGGTGGGTTCCAGCTGCACAATGGCTGTAGTACGACATAGGCAATGTTCCCTTGAGCAGGACTATTCATATACTGCGCTTTGCTTGAGAACTATTTCCCGAGTTGGTGCTTTCCTCCAAAGGAGTCTAGCCTTAAGAGAAATACACACACCGCTCCACGCCAAAGCACAGACACAACACAGTCCAGAGGCCGGGAGCGTGTGCTCACCCCGTGGAGTGGCTTCAGGAGTGAGAACGCACACGACTGGGAATAGTCCAACTCAGACAACTCTGCACATTCAACCTCATGCTTCTTTTTCACCCACAGTGTATATTCTATTCAGTAATGATGCTTCTGTAGAGAAATAACCAAGGGGAGGAACAAAAAAGTATGAGCCGTTTCTTTGCAATGGAAAAATGGAAAAGCCTGGCTTGACTGGCCATTTCAGGCTCAAGGGCTGGAAGAGATTAGGGGCCTATGATGACATCAATAGAGAGAGAAGATTACAAATGTAGGTAGAGGGGTGATTGCTTCAGGAAGGCCTTTCAAAGGCCTGACAACTTCTCTTGAAGGATGACCCCAGTGGTGCTCTCAGAGGTAAGACTGTCAGTCTATGCGTGTGGAGGACAGTTCAAAGAAAACAAAACACTTAAGCATAATCTTTCAGAGGGTGAGGAATCATGGCATAATGATGATAAAATGCTACTTCTGGATCTGACAAGCAGCACAGCTGTTTGATGGCAAGAAGATTCTGGCTAAGCCAAAAGCTGTGAGCTTGCTCTGCCTGTTGTTCCTCTGTAGAGAGAATCTGGCCCCAACACACACACGTGATCCAGGAATTTGCCTGGTACCCAGATTCTAAGGCTGCCTCAAAACAAGCCCATAGTGAATGCTGATTTTCAAGTAGACTCCAAGACACTATGATTCTATAGGGGGACCTTGAAGCAAATATATATATTTATAAATATAAATAATATATATATTTATAAATATAAATATATATATATATATATAGAGAGAGAGAGAGAGAGAGTGTGTGTGTTACGGATGAGTCTTGCCTCAGTCTGAACCCCAGGCTCTGAGGGCCATCCCAGGGTAAGGCCCTGTTACCTCTGTCTCTGATTTTCCAGCTCTAAGTGACTAGGGGACATCATATATGGTCCTGTACCTGTGCTGTAAAGAATGGGGCAAATGCACACCTTCTCCCTCCTGCCTCTTTCACTACAAACTGATTATGTCAAAACTATCCAGATAATCACAGTCAAGGGCTTCCAGAGTCCCAGAAGAACACTGCCTTATGAATACCCATTTCTATTTCAAGAAAGAAAAATGAAAGAAACAGAACGCATTAGAAGGGGAAAGCCCTTCTCTGTAAGGTAGGAGTAAAATAAACAATTTTCTCAAGAAGAAAAATAGAATCTCATCCCACCTCCCAGGGGACACATGGATACACGTGTATGACTGATTCATGTTGTACAGCAGAAACCAACACAACGCTATTAAGCAATTATCCTCTACTTAAAAATAAATTAATTAAAAACAGAAAAAAGGAAGAAGAAAAGCAGAAATAGAAAACAAAGTGGAGAAATAAAGCAACAAAGGGAAAGCATTTGAGGGGGACTGAGCCCCCTTGTGTAGACCCATGGACCTTGCTACCCACGATACACTCTGTTCATTGCTCCAGTGAACGGCAGGGGTGCCAGTAAACGAAGGATTAAAATTTTATAGGAAGAAAGGAAGGTATGAGCTGCTTTCTATCATTCACACCCACTTGTTTGTAAAAGCAGAAGAGTTATACAGGAAAACGGGGGAAAGACGTGCTCCTTTAAAATATTTTTTAAAACAATCCATGCAGAAAGAAGTTTAAGAATTTATTAAAGTCTGGGAAACAAATGGTGACAATAACAAAGAATTAAAACTCACACATAGACCCCCAAATCCACAGCACATCAGAGAGAGCAGATGAGCTGGAAACCTTGGTGAGCTGAAAGGTGCACTAATTTAGGGCTTGAAATCCGGTTCCCCAAGGGAAGAGTCACTATGGTTGCATCCTGCCTTGAAATCAAGGGTCACAAGTCCCTAAAATTTATCGGAGGGTTGTTTAAAAGTATGGCAGTTTTTAGTTCAGGGGATTCAAAAATTCAACTGGAAGCTAACAAGGAACAAGTAAAGAAAAACTCCCCAAACTGTGAAACCTTGCTACTTAAGATAATGACAAAAATTTATGACTGCTTCCTTCCCCAATAGAAAGGAGCACAATTAGAAGGCTGAAAACAACAGGCCCTTTGTACCAGCACGTTATGGTTTGCTTCTTCTATTACACATTGGCTGGGAGATAAGAATAAACAGGACAACACCCTGTCTAACCCCAGGAGGAGGGGGTGGAGGGAGAGCCGGTTACATTCATTCTTGGGCATGTTTGTGCACACCGTTTATTCGCAAATTGAGGTACTTAAGAAAATTGGGTATGCAACAGTCAGGAACTAGCATAAGCATTCAGAAGCCTTTTATTGCACAATCAAATCTTTTAAGAACAAGCCACGTGTAATAGGGAGCTTTATCATTTTTCTCTGCTCTGAAGTGCACTGAAGATATTTCAGTAATTGATAATTATTTCTCTGTGCTCTTTACTTATCAGTCCTATTTTTGTCCAGTCTTTGAAAACCTTAAAAATTAGGCTGAGAAAACATGTAAGTAGTGCCTCCCTCCCTGTGATCTGTTTCGTCAAAAAAGAGCTTGCAAGGAATCAGCAAGCAGCTGCTGGGGCGCGTTGAGTGCTCTGATGCCTTCTCTGTGGGGAACTCTGCTCAAGAACAGCAGGTACTAAAGCAAGTCAGGTTCCAAGCAGTTGGTCATGAGCTGCCAGAGCACCACTGGTCCCCAGAAAAGATGTGCCCTCCCTGGCAACTCGCTCTCCATATACAGGACTGCCTGGAACCATGGATCTCTGCTCAAGCTCTGCCCTTTCTTAGCGGCTCTTCCTCACTCTCCTCACATGGGTTACAGGTGGCTCAGGTGACCGAAGCCCTGCTGGACTCTGGCATTTCCTGGTGCCCAAAGTATGTCTAAGGGAAGCCATGCTAGCCACACTGGCCTTCTTTCTGCTCCTCCAGCCCATTACAATGGTTCCCAGCTTGGGGCCTTCGGACTTGAACTTTCCTCAGTCTGAGTTGCTTTTCCACCAGATTATCACACGGCTGGCTCCTTACCATTCTTCAGTTTCATTCTTTAAAGAAGCTTTTCCCTCCTCACCCTAACAATGCTTCTGGTCCCCAGTTATTCTGTCACTTACTTGGCTTTATTTTCTTCATAATACACAACTTTAAAAAAAATGTGTTTTCTTTTATTTGTATTGTCTTCAATTTCTTTCAACTTAAAAAAAATCTTTTTAATGTATTTGTTTTTTAATTGAAGGATAATCACTTTACAGAATTGTGTTTGTTTCTGCCAAACATCAACATGAATCAGCCATAGGTATACATATGTCCCCTTCCTCTTGCACAGTACACATCTTAATTATTTGTTTTTATGCATACTATTTTCTCCCCTGACTAGAATGTAACTCCCATGATGATGGAGATCTCATCAACCTCTTTCATGCCGGTAGACTCAGCATCTTAAATCCTACCTGGCACACAGTATGTGCTTCATAGAGCTTTATGAATGAATAAATGAATAAACAAGCAAATAAACTCATGAACAAGACTATCTGGTACAGAACCAGTGGGGAAAAGGTCAAAGCAGAATTTGTCACCTATCATCAATCACTCTGCTTCCATTTTTTTTTTTTTCCCCCAGTATTTCAAGAGAGACCGGGGGTGAATGGTCTACATGTGAGCGGTGGAGTGGGGAAGTACAGCCTCTAGGAGATGGCTTTTTCATTTGATGCTCTAAACATAAAACCACTCTGAAATGATAAGCAGAAGATCCTTCAAAATCAAACAGAGGAGGGGAAAAAAAAGAACGTATTTGGAAGTCAGCAAGGTAGTTCTGCCAACCTAATTACAACCTGGGACATGTAATTGTGAACTGCTGAAAGACAAATGGTGAAGCTAAGCGTTTATTATAAACATCCACAGAGGTAAGACAGAGGTGTTAATTTTGAGGCAACTGTCATAAATCTGATTCCAGGATATTATTCCATTAACATTATTATTATTATAACAAAGAGTGTAAGCAGGATGACGCATTCCTTTCATGTATTTCTCAATACCTAGGAAATTAGGCTTACTAGTCAATACCCAGCTGAGACATTTGAGAAAACACAAGGCACAATGAAAATGGCAGAATGCTAATTATGCCAACAAGAAGAGAGTTGTTCTATACACTACAGACTCATTTAAAATGCATTCTTATCTTCATTTAGACACCACAGTACTCAACCCAAGAAAGGTGCACTCCAGGGCTCCTTATATGGCAGATTCCGCCTTCATAGGAAAGCAAAAGTAAAATGAAACAAAACAGCAAGCCCCCACTTCCTGAACGAGAAAAGAATGGGAATATGACTGTCAATGGTGTCTTAGAGGCGAATAGTCGTTTTTCTCAAAGCCAGAATAACATGAAAGTATCTCTCCTCTGGAACAGTGATTCAGAAAAGGGGGAGGAGTTAATATGTTACAGGTCCTGTTATATTAAACAGTAATAAAACTCATGAAGTGCAATACTGATAAATGTTCTACTTTTACTGCTATGTTTGAAAAGCACTCCAAATTCTGAAATGTTGTGTATTATTTACTTCCTTATAAATTGATTTGTCATTATCATACATTTAAATTATACAAATGTGTTTTTTTTTTTATCCATACTGAAATACCAAAATCAGGCTCAAAAACAGACTCGGAGAGGAAAATTTTATTCATACAAATTATGATATGTAAAATATAAAATACAGGGAAATCATTATGGATATCATCCAAAAGTTTTAAACACTTTTTAAAATGGTTATTAATAATTTATTCATTTTAGTTCATGTGGGACTGTTTAAAGTCATCTAGCAAACAAGAATACGAAATTAGTATAAAATGTTATTCGTTAAGATTAAGACCGAGTCACTAAAGATGTCCAGAGGTATGGAATTTATGATCTTGCATACATGTTTATAAAATGTGGACTCAGGAAAGAACCATTTAATTTATCAAGAAATCCTTTGATCTCCAGTGCATTACAACTAATAGAACAATGGCAAATTTCAGTGGAGATGTCTTTTGGAATGGCTCCTACTAGACTTGAGATTTCTCTACTCCTATTTAGGGTACAGAATTGACCTGCAAGACTGTCATTTTTGTTCCAGTTTGTTTCACACAGCCCCAAGCAAAGCCTTGGCCATAAATAAGGCAACGGGGCCCCAGGAGCCAGCTGAGTCATAAACCCTACTCGGCCACATGTGGCTCAAGGTGTTGGGATCCCGAGAGAGTCAAGCCAAGCAAGTGGAATCAATTTAGGTCAGAGTTAGGAAAAACAGTGTCTCCCCACCCCCAACTGGCAGTGTAAGACACCACAATCCCCCCTCCACTGTTCAAATACAGGGAGTGGTAACTAAGCCCAGGAAAACATCTAGACCAGGGCAGACTATTTCCACAGTCTAAAAAGAAGGAAAAAAATGATATTTGACAACCAACCACAAATTTTTAAATGTACGGTTCTCCTGTTTTTGAGCATAAAAGCAGTCTTGTTTCTACTCAGTTATTATCACCATCACAGCTTTTGACATTTGTACCCAGTACCATTTGGCCATAGGATACTTAGGCTTATTACTTTAAAGAAACAGATTTAAGCATGTTTAAATCAATTTAATACTGCAAAAAGCAGCAAACACACAGCCTACCTGCCTGGGCAGGCAAACTTAAAAAGAAAAGCTTTATAGATTGGCCTACAGGTCAACAAATTCTGGTTTTGGCAGACTGATGTCAGGAAGGAGTTGTAGAAAATAAGTTTCTCTGTATGAAAACTACTTGGCCTCTGGTTCCCTCAGGTCAGAACTTGGAACTGTTAGCAAACATGCCCTGAAAAACTGCAACTCTCATAAAGTGCTAAAAACTTCCAAATAAATGTAGTCCCTCAAAACTGTGTACAAATAAGAAACATTTAATGAACAACCCTTCCTTTGCCAATAATTCCACTCAAATTAAGTCCAGCAGACTCTTCAAAGGGACCAAGGAAGCCCCCTTGTTAAGACAAATTCTATATATAGACAGCTGAGACAATTACATGAGGCACATAACCAAATACATATAATTATCCTAGTTTTTACATTCCCATTATCTTCATGAATATAGGATAAAAAACAGTCTAAATGACCTTCTCAGACCTCCTCAAGGATTAAGACTAGCCAGCTAGCTTTTTAAAAGTATACGTGTGTAGTACAGATCAAAGGCAAATGTTCTGGTCAGTTCTTTTCTACTCATGGGTTTTACTAAGAATGTGTGCAGCTTTCAGGGAAAACACCACAAATGACAGCTGTTCAAAAGCATGGAAATTAATTGGCAGCAGGAATTTCCTTGACTAATAGGGAAAAACTTAGAGTCACATGTTTTGATGAGCTTATTTTTCCCATCCTTAGTCAAGCATATTCACTTGTTAATGATTAAGATTTTCAAACAGAAATATAACCAAGAAAAGCCTGAGTACATAACCAAGTAAAATGCTGAGTGAAACACAGCTCCCTATTACTGAATGAACAACAGCATTAATGAATGGATTTTAGGCATAAATTACACACAGGGAAAGGTCCAACATGCAGGTCTTGATTTTCCATACGAACTAAATTGGGATGACAATAAGAATAATACAGTATATTTATTATATTAAAAAATAGTAGCAAGACAAGTGACCCCCCTGAACCTCCCCTAGTAAGCCATCTGCTCTGAGCTGTTTTTCTAGCAGTGGTGATAGATTTACACTGATCCATCCACAGTCTCTCTGACACAGGGGCTCTCAAGTCGTTGCCCTTGTGACCAGTGGTGAGAATGGATGAGACAGCTGGACAGGATTACGCGGCAGCCTGTGCCCTAGAACCAAGTTGTGTTGACTCTGCCCAGAGCTATGACCTTGGGCTCACTAGCATTATGCTCTTACCGCCTAAGCTAACTAGCCACTGATTAGCCACGATCCAGCATACGCCACTCTGGGAGCACAATGTGTTCTCAATCACAGCAACAATGTGAGTTGTTATTTTCAAGGCAACTGAACTGAGCCCATGACATGCAAAGGCTCATGCATGGTGGAGTGTGAGATGGCCCTTCCAATCTATCAAATGACTGCTCTGACAGCTCAGAGAAAGCAAGAAATAATCAAAGAATTTCCAGGAATCTCCCTGGTGGTCCAGTGGTTAAGACTCTGTGCTTCCACTGCAGGGGGTGCGGGTTCAATCCCTGGTCTGAGAACTAAGATCCTGCATGCCACACGTGCCAAAATTTAGAAGAAAAAAAAAAAAAATTCCAAAGCATGTTCTCCAGCCACCACAACAGAATAACATACCTGGCCATCCCTAGACTTGAAAAGTTGGCAGGGACAATGAGTATATCCAGCCTGGAGAATGGGTGTGTTCCCAGGACAGAGTGTGCTGCAGAGAGGCAAGGAGGGATTAGCGGCAGAAGGGTCTCCTGGCAGGCACCCTTCAGACACGCTGGAGCAAAGACCCGATGAGGAATGATCTTCTGGGTGGTGGCAGAAGCCTTCTGGAAGCGGCAGGGGTATTCCATGTGACCACAAACGCCAATATACCTGGGAGCAACATGAAATAAATAGATGCACTTTATGGTAAATTAGGTTTATTCCTCTTTCCATGGAGATGAGGTACTTATACAGACATAGACAACTTCCAGGAGACAGTGGTTCTAATGGACTCATAAGCAAAATAGTTCATGTGAGTTCTTGTCTTGTTTATTTCTATAGAGTGGTAAAAAAATTACAGGTCAAAACACTTATCAAAGTGCTGAATTGATTATCTTCAATCTAAGCTAAGTGGAAGTAGTAAAATCTTGTTTTAGAATAAACAGAATCTCTAAGATTCAAAACAACAAAACAATCCCCCAGCAAAATAAAAAGCAATTCCTATCCTTAGAAATGTGCTTTTCAAATGTCACTATGGGAAAAATCTTCTCCAGTTCAGAATAATTTGCAATTTAGAAAGGCAGGAACAGTGCAACCAAATTAAAGATCCCGCTCTGAAATGTCCTAGAATAAAAGATGTAGACTCGGTGATGTATCCTGTGAAACAAATCACAATGCCATTTCGAGATTTTCAAAAGAATATAATCCATTTTATTGAAAAGTAACCTACAATAACTGTTCTTTATGAAGGCCCTCAAAAGTTTTGCTGTTAAGGAATACAGGAGCACTTTGATACAACACTTTCCCCAATCCACTTTCAATACAAATTTAACTGAATCAACCTTTTAAGGAAACAGATCAGAGCCCGGCCCACACCATCTCACCACTGCGGCAAAGGTGGAGCCGGAAAAGAATTCCTAGAACCTGACTCACAGGCCTCAAGAGAACGTATCTACCCAAAGAAACCAACATCAAAGGAAACTATTTTTTCACCTGCTAACACAGCCTTTATTCAAACAGAATGGGAAGTCCCTCTAATTTGATACTGCAAATCACAATGAATATTGAAACACCTTAAAATGTTGGCACATCCCAATATGAGCAGACTACACCAATAACTCCTTTCCACGTGCTTAAAGTGCCGTTCACCCATCCGAGGCTAGCACTGCCCAAGAAGATCCCCACCGCCATGGAGATAAGCCTCACCTCTGCCAGCCTGGGACACAGAACACAGCTTCCTGCACCAATGATATTTTACCACAGGTTAGGGTAAGAGAAGTGGGTGGAGACTCATAAAAACTTCTGAGAGGATAAAGTGACAGGAAGAACTTCATTATTATTGAACATTAGTCAAAGTCTCTGGATTAATAACCTTGCTTTACAGACAGAGTAGAAATGCCTTCTGGTAAACATCTAACTGAAAAGGCTGCAACTGTCCACCTAATAACAAATACTGTGTTGGTACATCAATTCAATCAAAAGTTAGAGAATAGTTTGGGGTAGCCAAAGGTACACCCCCAAAAGCTACTTTGTTAAAAAGAAAAAAGGGGTGAGTTAAATTTTCTCTGGACAGGAATGACACTAGCCAAGGTAATGAAAGTCATTCCAGTTGTGTGAATTACCACTGTTTTTCATAATCAAAGCCTGAGAGAATGTGTAGGACTTTAAGGCAATCTAGCTATAATCAAACTAAGTGAGACCAGAAGACTCCCAATAAAAATGGAAACGGCATCAGGGAAGCCACACATGTGTTCCTGTTGAGGGGCGGGGGCGGATCAGGAAATCAAGGCTTCAGAGGCTGGTCTCAGGCTGGCTAGCTGACCTGAGTCAGGCAACTCAGTATCTGGGGCCTCTTTTTCCTAATCTCTAACACTCTCTCACACAAGTGGCTGCTGGGGGAGGGGAGGAGTTGATTGGAAGGGGATGTGAGGGAACTCAGGGGGTTGATAGAAGTTCTCTGTCTGGTTTAGGGCACATAGAATCATCAAAAGCTCATCAGGCCAAACACTTAGAATCCGTGCACTTTGTTGTATGTTAATTATGCTTTAATTAAAAACAGAGAATCTAAAACAGTTTCTAAGATTTCTTCTGGCACTGCGATTCCATGACAACCCACCACCACAGGAGCCCCTTTCACGCATCAGCCATGTTCCTGAAATGGTGAGGTGATACTGTACTTTTATAAGGTCATGAATGGTCTCCCACAGAAGCAATATTAACCCAATGATGCCATATCTTCCTTTCACACTAACCGTCAGTTATTAATCTCTGTGTATGTGCCTGCTGCAATACATTCTCAATATCACCAACAAATCAAGAATTTGTAAATACCAGTTCATTGTGTCCAGACTTGTATCAGAGTAAATATTTTAATAGCACATATTATTAATAACATCTGATGGTTAATTAATAAATAATCTGTAGTATTAAGTAAGAATAATAAGCAATAATAAGTCCTACCGCAACTGCTATTGAACATTGAGTAGGTGCCAAGCACTGTTCTGAACACTTTATATGCATCATCCCAACTAATGCACACTACATTCTGAAGGGTAAGAGCTATTCTTTTCATCACACTGGGTCATAAGCTCCTCTCTGCTGACCCTTCTGCTCCACATACTTCATGATTCTTCTTGAGTAAAGAGGATCCTGGATTTTTCTCAAAGCTGAGTTTAGCTGGTCTGTGGTTCTCTGGCTTCCTACTCTTCCTTGTATTGATAGTATTAGTGCCCATTAATGTTGCCAGGAGTGGGAAGAACTGGTGAAATATATGTTAGACTGGTAAATGATGGGAAGCTGATCACTGGTTCCCTCTCACACAACTGCTAGGCTAAAATTATTTTATAAGAGGTCTTTCCAAAGAGTAAGAATGACCATGTTTTACTCATAATCACAAAAGTGAAAACTGTCAAGAAGCTCTTCTTCAGGCCAATCTCTTGTTTCAAGAAGGTCCTGTACTAAAACCACTTGACACAAATGTTTTCCTACCACAGGTTCAAAGGGATTGCTAGAAAAGTCTCCCTTGGAAAGCGTACCCTTTACTGCTCAGACTCCCCTTCCTCAGTTCAACCTGACAACTTAGTAAATATTTCCAGTATCTTTGCTCTATTCAAGGCACCTCAAAGGATGCTGCTATGTACACACGTATGAATAAATTTCCAACCCTATCTTTGAGGAGCTTACAGTTTTCTTGGGAGAAAAAAAAAAAGTTTTAATTCTGAAAGTTACAGTGACATAGGTTACACAATTTATTAACATATTTTAGCAAGCAGCTTAGATGCTTGCTTACCATAAAAATCACAAGTGTTCAAAATGCCACCACCAGCCCCCAGCGAATTGTCGACAGTGATGTTAACATAAACTGCGATGTAGGAGTGTCTGGAAGCTGGATGCATTTTCTCAGGGCATTTAGTGCACTGCAGAGAAAACTGAAATGTGTACAGTAAGAGACAGAAAGCTGAAATATCTTGAGAGAGCAAGGGCTGGAGAAACCAAACCAAGCCAGGAAGATATGAAAAGGTTTGCTCATAGTGAAGGATGTAATGGAAATTGGCATTTTTCCTATGATTTATATATATTTATAATTTACATATTATAAATATATAATATATTATACATATTATGTGGGTGTGTGTGTGAGTTGCTCTGTCGTGTCTGACTCTTTTGCGACCCCATGGACTGTAGCCCGCCAGGCTCCTCTGTCCATGGAACTTTTCAGGCAAGGATACTGGAGGGGTTGCCATTTCCTTCTCCATGGGATCTTCCTGACCCAGGGATCGAACCCAGATCTCCTGCATTGCAGGCAGATTCTTTACTGTCTGAGCTACTAGGGAAACCCTATATATATATATATATATATATATATATATATGTAATTCCTTCTTTTCCAGACTCTCAGAGATAGAAACAGGGTTTATCCTCCAAGGTCCACAAGGGAATTTTCATCACCTTTGCAGCTCTAAAGAAGACCTCTTCCTGCACCAAGTCGTCCCTTCTTTAGGATGAACAGCCTCAATGCCTTTTCTTCTTCGTGTTGCCTGCCTTCCTTGCATTTAATCATTTTTGTTGAGTCCTCTGGACTTTATCCAAGTTTCCATGTTGTGCTTAAACTGAATGGCCCCCAAGTGAAGACAATATTTTAACAAAGGCCTTGAGAGGTTAAACATAACACAAAAATTCCCCTGTGGCTGGAGAAGATTATACTGCAGCCAAATAAAATTGATAAACTTTCAGAAGTTTACCTAAGTGCCTTTTAACTAATGCATTTGCTCACCTAGAATGGGCTAGAGCATGCGTGGAGCTGGAGCTGGAAGAGGGAACATTCCTCACATAATTTAGGCCACATGAACAGTGATCAAAAGTTCAGTGACCAATACTTTGGCTAAGTCTCTGAGACCCAGATGAAATTTCAGGCAAATGCAAGCCTGTGGTGTATAAAGCCCCTGTAAAAGTTACATTTACAGGAGTTGAACTGGTGGTCTTGGGAAGGTTTGAAATAGAAAGGGTAGGGTGGTGGAGGGGGCGGAGATGCTGAGGGAGGCAAGGGGACCAGATGTGAATATAACCAAAAACACCACTGTAGTTGGCACTTTAGAGCACCTTTGCTGGCAAACTTAGCATGGAGCCAAAGATTTAATGGATAAAAACACAAAGCCACCCTTTGATGACTAAAGACAGCACACATGGAGCACGCAGCCAGGGAAGGATTAAGCAAATGTAAGCTATTATTTTATCAGCAGTACATTTCTGATGGACAAGCACAGTGATAAATGGAGGGAAAACTTAGTCATAGCATGTCAGACACAGAGGGAGCGTGGGAGGGACTCCATTCCACAGGCCTGTGTTTCCATACAAGGACGTGCTTCCCCAGAGTGGCAACTCTGACCTCTCTCCACAGCTGATGGGGTTGGCTTGCCACTTTGGGCTTTCTCTTTTTCCATCTGCTTGCCCACAGAGGGGTTACTTTTTGGCTGTTCGGCAATCTGTGTGCATCTGTCTTGTGGAGGCTGGCAGAGGTCCACCTGGGTGGGTGACTGGGTGGGTAAGTAAATTTGTGTAGTTTGGAAATGAAGTATTAGAATGTCCACTGAGACTATGAACCTGAGCACTCCCTCAGTCCAGCTTCTGTCAACAATAAAAGCTTTATTTTGCTTTCCTTCTGTCTGTTTCTAAATTGGTTCTAAACTCAGGAGGACAAAAGGGGAATCAAAATTACCCCTTCCCCTAAACCCCAAGAGGAATTTCAGATATCATCTCTTTCCAGAATCTCCACTTGATCTGTCCATATCCTGCTCCCATCACAACTATAGATGCAAGAAGAGTGAAAAGCCACTGCAGTTACTTCTGGGCAGCAGAGAGCAATGACCGCTGCCCACTCTCCTCCTGTGTGTCTCTGGGAATATGGCTGCTGCTGCTGCTGCTGCTGCTAAGTCACGTCAGTCGTGTCCGACTCTGTGCAACCCCATAGATGGCAGCCCAACAGGCTCCTCTGTCCCTGGGATTCTCCAGGCAAGAATACTGGAGTGGGTTGCCATTTCCTTCTCCGGAGAATATGGCTAGAAGGACAAAATAACAAAGTTCTATCTTTGCTTTCTCCTCGTTTCCTAGGGCACACATTTCCTGATGCACACCTCCCCTAAGAGTCAATGAGCCCTCAGGGTGTAGATGAAGAGCACAGTGATTCTTCACCACAAAGAATCTGAGAATCCTGAACAAAGACTTTCTTCTACAGAGAAGGGAAGTATGGCCTGCCCAAAGAGACATAATCAATAGAAATGGCTCCTTCAGCTTCAAAGGCAATGCTCTCAACTTCTGTTTTCTGTTCTAACATGATAGATTCCAATCAATGACAGTGGGAAGGTAGATCAGACTCCAGGTGAGGTGTGGATGTTACATGTAGCCTTTAAAAGTCCTCAGGCAAGGTTCTGAATCACCTCTCTAGGGGGTCAAGCTGAGATGTGAATCCATGTATTGTAACTCAATAGGGATATGGACATGAAGTTGCCGTCTGAAGCTTCTGTATCTTTATGTGAAAAAAGGAGATAATAAAGCCTATCAATCTAATAGGCTTATCCTCAGGACTAACTGAGATGACATTTACATCAAGACCCTCTCTGACTGCAACACCCCGTGGCTTCTGTATCATTAAGGCTAGGCTAAGATATGCTGCAGTAACAAATAACCCTGGTGTTTCAGTGCTTAATGGAAAAAAGGTTATTTGTCAGTCATACCAAGTGTGCTGTAAATCCAAGTAATTCTCCAGGGCACCTGTCCTCCTCGCTCAGAAATCTGGGCTTCATGAACCTGCAGAGTGAGGCCTACTCTGCGATCTCAGTAACAGAGGAAGAGAGGACCAGAGGGCAGCACAGGCAATTAAATGTTCCCATGTGAAAGTAAGACATGTCATTTCCATCCACAATGTTCTTCCCTCAAGAGTACATAAATAAAGCCCAATAAACAATCTAGGATCCTCTATAGAGCTCAGGGCAGACAGTCCTGACAGACAAGTTACTGAGCAGATAGTAGAAATTTCTTCCCTCCCTCCAAAAAGCAAATGCGGGCAATAAGTCATGCCTATGTTAATAGAGGCCTCAGTGGCTTTATCTCCAAAGGGTACTGACTACTATTGTCACTGTGGTAAGAATGAAAGAAACATAGCAAAATAAAACCCAAACAAGAGGAATTTCACTAAGAGCATATCTTAGTTGGTTTTCAAGGATGAAATGAGCATCTGTATCATTGCTCTTCACTGAAAGGTACTGACTTAGTGACTTTGTGTCTATAGGAAAAAAAGGTTAAACTGAGGTGGGTGTCAAGGTCATCCTGGAACAAAGCATGATGCAACACACACAATGAGCAAGCACACTTCTGTGCCTCTTATGTGCATTCTCTTTCCTTTTGGCTCTGAAAACTAGATATAGCTGAAAGCCCAGGGAGGAGGCTACAAGTGAATATCCAAAGGCCCACACTAATTTTTAAAAGCTTTGATTTTCTCTGATCCATCCTGAAAAAGAAGAAATTGCTACTGAAGTTAACAGAGCCCTGACCCAGCAAGATTCTCATAACCTAATGGCCTTCTGACAGCTTCCTCGTGTCCTGAGCTCCAAGGAGGCTGACTCTCCCCACTGAGGGACAGCAGCCCCCACAAGCACACGGCTGATAACAGGCAAGGAATCAAAACAGCAAAGTGGCCCACAAAGTAATCCATCAGACAAGCACCTTCTTTCCATTCAGTTGTGCTTTTGAAAAAATAAGTACCAAAAACCAAAGTTAAAAGCTGTAGAAGGAGATAAAGTATTGAATCTGACGATTCTGTTGACTTAATGAAACACATAAAAATATTTCACCTGACTATCCAGAGGATCTCATATATATTTATCTTTCTTTCTGCATAAACAATATGCCCACATTTCTGCCTCTCAACTCTCTTTCGCTCCCAGTAGGGTTTTTCCTGCTTTGATTAATCATATTTTGGTTTAGTTTCTCAGCAGGAATGACTCACATTCCCAGTGCTTGGAATAAATGCATCATACTGCTCCCTCAAGTGTTTGTTTTTCCGCAAGTTCACAAGTACAAACCTGAAGTCAGCTTCAGAAGGTGAGAAGGATCTCTCTGTTGCCACATCATTTGATGAGCAGATCTCCGGCTTCATTTCTGTCCAGGATCCCACTGCAATTGTGAAGGTGGAGGCTGGCATTGGCATGGTGACGTAGTAATGCCAACTTGAGTAGTCTACAAACAGAAAGAGAAAAACATAATGAGTCCAGTGCATGGTCCTGGACTTTACTCTGTATTTTTTTCTCTTTAGGCACTTGAAGAGCTTGTGTGCTAAGTTGAGCTAAGCTAATTCTTGGAGGTGGGGCATTATTCTAGGTCTCAGCAAAAGAGAGATGATGGATTCAGCATAGCCAAGAAGATTTGGATCTCTTCCATGGATCAGTTTGAAGCCCTTCAAGTGAGGCTATAAATAAAGGGTTGAGGCGGTCACTAATAGCTACAAACACATAAGGACAGAGGTTGTATGCTACTATGGGGTCAAGAACATATCTTATCCATATTGCCAGCACAATACTTGGCACAAAAAAGAAGATGCTATGTTGAATGAATGAATAAATGACCATTTCTGTGCTGCCAAACTACTTTGTCTAAATTCAATACAGGTCACTCTAAAATGGATATAGCAAAAGAAAAAGAAAAAGAAAATGAGATCGGGAAGGAAAGTATATGGGTTTTAGTACCAACCCTGAAACTACTTATTTACAGAAGTTCAGGTCTTATCTCTCATCCTTTTTATCTGTTAATATATTGGGGTAGTCCCCTTTCCTCATCAAGCAGATGAAAAACAGAGCTTGAGAGGTTCAGGCGAGCCAAGGACTCCCAGCTAGTTTGTAACAGGGCTGGAATTTGTAGCTGGAGCTCCCTACCACAGCCAAAGGTGTACCCCCTCCACTTAGTCCAAACCATAGAGAAGGTTCTTACCAAAGGAACAAATGATTGATAACTTATCACATTATGCTTCTTTTCTTGTAACATGAGGAAATGATTTTAATGTTACTGAAATCTCAATGTATCATTCAACCTGACTTAACGTAATATTTTTTTCTGAGCGTGCGTTATAAATTAGTGGTGTTATCTTTAGGGAATCTAGTATCACCTCACATATGGAACACTGTGCTTCACTCTTCATGTTCCCATAGCGGGAGCTACCGCTAGAGTAACACTCCCAGCCTCTCTTTCAGCCCCTGCTAACTCCTTTTGAGGAGCTAATCTTCTCTTTCTTATTTTAAGTTGCTGAGGGTTAAACACTCATAGAATGGACTGTTGTCATCCAATTTGGTCAATGAGTGGATAAAGTCAATTTCAGAGTTGAAATATTAACAGGCCTACATTGACCAGCAGACTTTTAATGACATTTTTCAAAGTGCTTTAGCAGTAAAAATCAGTAATAAAGGTTGGATTTTGCTCTCCATATACTTGGATTTTTTTAATCTCAACTAATCTGATATTACTTTGCCAACAAAGGTCCGTCTAGTCAAGGCTATGGTTTTCCAGGGGTCATGTATGGATGTGAGAGTTGGACTGTGAAGAAGGCTGAGTGCCAAAGAATTGATGCTTTTGAGCTGTGGTGTTGGAGAGGACTCTTGAGAGTCCCTTGGACTGCAAGGAGATCCAACCAGTCCATCCTAAAGGATACCAGTCCTGGGTGCTCATTGGAAAGACTGATGCTGAGGCTGAAACTCCAATATTTTGGCCACCTCATGCGAAGAGTTGACTCATTGGAAAAGACCCTGATGCTGGGAAGGATTGGGGGCAGGAGGAGAAGGGGATGACAGAGGATGAGATGGCTGGATGGCATCACCGACTCGATGCACAAGAGTTTGGGTGAACTCCAGGAGTTGGTGATGGACAGGGAGGCCTGGTATGCTGCGCTTCATGGGGTTGCAAAGAGTCAGACACGACTGAGCAACTGAAGTGAACTGAACTGAATCTGAACTTTGGAAGATTGGAGAGGTCATTATTTATTACCCTCTGAAACTAACAATTTAGATAGAAAGAAATACATTACAGAACTTCTCTGATAAAAATCAAAATTTTAAATAGGAAATGAAAACTTAAACTTAGGACAAAATGAACAGATCTCAAGTTTGAATAAACAAGATATGCTATCAAGTTTGGAAGTCAATAGAGGAGATACCTGAAGAAGGAATACAGAAGGGCATGCTGCTGGAAACCCTTTACAGAGGCAGCCATTTTCTCAAACTTGCTTGTAAGTTTGATACTGGTTCTGCAAAAAGAGTGGCCACTCTTGAGACCACTTTCTCCACAGCTTACTAAGAAGCTGAAGGCAGGCTCCTCTTTAAAGAGAACCAAATCCAGTGATGCTGGAGACAATCTGACGATATGCATAGCTTCTCCTGGGCTTGAAGAAAAACTACAGCTGTAAAAAAGAATGGCTGCTATGATCCCAGGCCAGTAAGAAGAAGGTAGAGACAATCTCAGCCATTGTCATTGACATGACAATCCCATGTCAGTCTTGATAAAAGCCTGACATGGATCCTACATGACATGCTGTACTGAGTCTACCTCCCTAATTTTTCTGCTTTCCCATAACTGCCTCATTCTCTGCAACCTGACACCTCCCCGACAGTTGCTCCAATGAAGAACTTCAATTTGGACTGGACAACACAATGAGAGCTGGCATAAGTTGGGGGGTGGGGAGGAGGAGATATGAGAAGAGGAAAGAAGGTATGGGAAAAGAGTGAAATATCCTAGATTTTGAATAGCCTAGGTTTAAAAGAGAAATTTTGAATAACAATACTCTCTGGATCACAGGGCTGTGATCTGGTCATTCTATCTCTGAAACCTATTTTGGAGTGTTGTTGAACATGGGCTGTTGAACCTTTCTTTCAAAAACTTCAGCTCCTTGGTGGGGGGAGAGGTTCAGTAAATAAACAGCAACAGTGAGGCTTGCAAGTAAAAATGGAAGATTGAATACATATCTGATAAAGAGTTAATATCCAAAATATATAAGGCACTCACACAACTCAATAGCAAAAAAACATATAATCCTTATTTAAAAAATGGATAGTGGAACTAGGTTGCTTTCTCCTAAAATCCAATTAAAGGACAGTAAAAGGATTTTTTTAAAAGGCATAAACCAAAAAGAACAGGGAGAATAAAATAGGAGACAATTATCCACAAAATACTAGAAGCCAGAATGCAGGTGGTAAAAGAGGAAAATAACATGGCAGCTCTGAATCCTAAATCAGCTGGGAGAAAGACAAGATTCACCTCATTTTATCCCCCAGGTCCTCCCAAAAGGCTGTGAGTAGAGGTGCTAAAGTAAGCAGGATGGGTCAGATGACTCAGAAGGGCTCAGATCCCTGGGTGGCCACCCCTGTTCCTCACACCTGGGCTACCTGTCCAACCCCCTACACATACTAGCAAATAACTGGAGGTTTATCTTCCAGAGAATAAAAGAGAGGGTCTCTGAGAGTAGAATGGCATAGTAGAAGCAAATGAATGGGATTAAATGAACAAATGCATATCAGATGCTGAGACCACCAGCCTTAGGTGTGTGCTGTGCTTAGTAACTCAGTCGCGTCTGACTCTCTGCAGCCCCATGGACTGTAGCCCACCAAGCTCCTCTGTCCATGGAATTTTCCAGGCAAGAATACTGGAGTGGGTTGCAATCTCCTACTCCAGGGGATCTTCCTGACTCAGGGATCGAACCCGTGTCTCTTGCATTTCCTGCTTTGGCAGGCAGATTCTTTACCATTACCACCAGTCATTTCCCCCTATTTGACAACCAAGTTTTTACCTCCAGGCAGGAAAATGAAAAAACCTGACAAGCCCAAGAGAGACAACCAAGGATACTGAAATTGGAGGTGTCCTATGACTTGTCTATGATGAAACTTACAGATGACAAGGCCTATGCATTCACTTAGTGCTCCAATTACATTTTAGTCCCCTACACCCAAATGCCTACAGACAAATCAAGGACCTTTGAGCATCTTTAGAAAGCCCCTAATGCAAAACAGAGAGACAAAACCAAAAAGAAGCAAGCAACTTGGAGGACAGTGACCATGCTAGGAGAAGAAAACTTCAAAACACACCAAACAGATACATACTGAAAGTTCAGAGAATTTATTGCAGTGCTGAAACAAGAACAGTATAAGATGAAAAAAAGAGGAGTTGACAGAGAATTAAAAAAACATGAGAGAAGGAAAGAAAAACCCAATAATAGGAGTGAGATGGAATATAAAGCTGAAATCTCCCCAGAAATAAAAGACAATATAATATCCAAGTAACAGAAGCTCCAGAAAAAGACATCAGAGAAAATAGAAGGAAGAAAACTGTAGGTTAAAAAATTTGAGAAAATTTCCCCAAATTTAAGGGACCATGAGTTTTCAGACTGAAAGGGCACACAATATCCAGAACACCCGGAACAAGTCCACCTACATTATGATACATCATTATGAAACTTAGAACCCTGAGGATAAAGGCAAGATCTTACAAGCTTCCCAGAAGAGAGAGAAAACAAAAATCACTTACAATAAGGACATTTTCAGACATGTAAAGTTTTTTTTTTTTAATTGCCTCCCACACATTCTGTTTTCTGGAAGCTACTAGAGTATGCAAATTATGCCTCTGAAGGAGGTAGTAAACCAGTAAGAGGAACATAGATGATCCAACATAAGAGAGACACAAAGGGAACCTGTAGAATAATGGAGAAGGGCATTCCCAGGAACCAGCTGTGCACCAGCAGAGAGTGTAACGTGCCCCGCAAGGCAGAGTATATGGCCCCAGGAGAGACTGCTTCAGGAAGATGAAACTGAGAGAAAATCTGATGTATCTGAGCATCTGTAAAGATTTAAACAACTTTCAAAGAATCTTGGGGTTGGCAAATACGTAGAAAACCAAGCAAAAGAGAACAGACAATAAGGCTATTATTAATTCCATGAAAAACTAGCATGTAATACAGAAATAATAATATAATCAAAGTTGCACTAGCAAACATAGATATAACAATATGTGATGAATATTGATCTAATCAAAGTTATGCTATTAATTATATTGTGAAGATAAAGTTTTGGGAAGGGAGCATGCGTGTGATGGAGTGGGTAGAGGGAGGGGAAGAGTACCAAAACCCTATCTGCCATAGTGTGAAAACCAATGCTGAACAATCGAGCATCTTACTGAATATTATGAAGATAAGTATCAAATAATCAAATAAAAAAGAAGATAACTTCTGAAGTAAGAAAAATATGCTGGAAGTACTGAGGACTGCTATTTTGGGAAGGGAGTATAATAAGCACAGTTGAACTATTTGAGTCTTTAAATATGTGCATTTAAAAAAAATTTTTAAATAACACAACTGGTCAATTAAAAGAGAATCTTATCAGAAAAAGAACAACATTTTTGGTTCTGAGATACTGTTAAAATGATAAAATATAACTCAGAAGAGGCAATTTTGCAATAAGGAGTAGGCACTATTCTACTAAGAAATCCTTTAAGAATAAAACATTGGTAATGATTTTTTGATATAAGATCAAGAGCAAAAAGAAATAGGAGGAACTACATCAAGCTAAAAATTTTGTATATAGCAAAAGAAATCATGAGTGGAATGAAAAGGAAATCTACTGAATGAGAAAAAGTATTTGCAAACCACATATCTGATAAGGAGTTAATATCTGAAATATGCAAGGAACTCATGCAACACAACAGCAAGAAGACATCTAACCCTACTTTTAAAATGGGTAAAAGACTGAAATAGACATTTTTCCAAAGAAGTAACTCAAATGGCCAAGAAGTAGACAAAAAGGTGCTCAACATCACCAATCATCAGGTAAATGCAAATCAAAACCACAGCGAGGTATCACCTCACCTATTAGAATAACTATTTCCAAAAAGCCAAGAGATAAGTGCTGGCGAAGATGTGGAGAAAAAGGAACCCTTGTGCAATGTTGAGGGGAATATAAAATGGTGTGGCCACTATGGAAAACATTATGGAGGTTCCTAAAAATTTTTTTTTAAAAATAGAATTCCTCATGTTCCAGCAATGTCACCTCTGGGTATATACCTGAAGGAAATGAAATAACTCTCTCAAAGATATCTGCACCCCATGTTCATTACAGAATTATTCAGAATAGCCAATAGCCAAGATAGGGAAACATCCTAAGCCCCAAATGGTAGATACATGGATAGAGAAAATGTGATACACAGACACACACACATGCAGAATATTATTCATTCATAAAAAAAAAAAAATCCTGCCATTTGCAACAACATGGATATACCTTGATTGCATTATGCTAAGTAAAATAAGTCAGGAAAAGACAAATACCGTATGATCTCACTTACGTGTAGAATCTAACAGAAAAAAAATATTAATAGAAGTAGAAAGTAGATTGGTGGCTGCTAGCGGTGGCGGAGAAGGCGATGGCACCCCACTCCAGTACTCTTGCTTGGAAAATCCCATGGACGGAGGAGCCTGGTAGGCTGTAGTCCATGGGGTTGCTAAGAGTCGGACACAACTGAGCGACTTCACTTTCACCTTTCACTTTCATGCACTGGAGAAGGAAATGGCAACCCACTCCGGTGTCCTTGCCTGGAGAATCCCAGGGACGGGGGAGCCTGGCGGGCTGCCGTCCATGGGGTCGCACAGAGTCGGACACGACTGAAGCGACTTAGCAGCAGCAGCAGCAGTGGTGGTGGGTGGAGGACAGTTGGGAGAGAGAAAGGCTGAAGGTGCTCAAGGGGTGCAAGCCTCTAGTTATAAGTAAGTTCTGAGGATGTGAGGTACCACATGGTGACTATAGTTAACAATACTGTACATCTGAAAATTGCATAAGAGAGTAAATCTTAAAAGTCCTCACCACACATACACACACTATATAACCATATGACCTTATTTAATAATCATTTCACAATATATACATATATCAAACCATCACATTGATCATCTTAAACTTACATAATGTTACATGTCAATTATATCTCAATGAAGCCTCCAGGGGAAAGAATGAATACTATACACAATAGGCTTTCTCCCTATGTTCTGCATGGAACTTTTCAATTGGTTTTTCTGCTGTCCTTCTGGTTCCTGTACCATCCATTTAGTACATGGACAAGATGAGACATGGAAATAGCAGAAACTGAAACTGCTTTCAGAGAGAACACTGCTGATGGAGTAAGAGTATCTGTTAGATGCCTGCAGAGGGTCATGGAGAATCCACAGAGTGCCCAATCTCATCACGTCCCAGCATCTTCATGAGGATGTCTGTACCTTCACGGTGATGTTGGGAGGGCACAGGAAGCCACAGAGGGGTGTGGCAGAGGGCTGGAATGAGATTAGCAGTTTTAAAAAGTCAGAAACCTTAAGATGACCTAGAGTTTGGGAGTGAGGTAGAGAAAGTGATAACAGAACCTGAGTCAGTCCAGTGACAGTGTTTTCGGTCTCGCATGGTCTCTCCACAGTCTTCTGGGAAGTTAAGTAACAGAAAGAAAAGGACTTGAGGGGGAAATGTGTTGGGAACATCCCCCAAACCCATATTTTAAATGTTCAAGATGACTGTCTCCTATACAGACCTCAAAGCTTGTTATTATTATTATTTTTAGTTTCCTCTACTTAGTGGAACTCATATGGAAGAAACTGTTTTACATTTCAGGCTTTTAAAGCAAAAAAGTTTTCTAGGCTACCAAGCTACCGTCAAACAAGGGCAGATAACTAGTCTGGGCCACATAAGAACTGGCCAGGAACCCTCTTCTCAAAAAGACCCTAGTTGGACTCTTCTCAGAAGCTTCCCAAAGGTCCAGTCATGGGTTTTTTGCACAACCCTGAGTAAATCTGGAGCTGGTGCTGCAACAACAGAATGCCTCAGTGGAGTTCATGGGGAGGCTCTCACTAGTTCATTACTATGAGGGAAGGTCTAGTAACCTCATTTGGTAGAAAACTGTCTCTTGGGTTGTCTGCTCATGGATTATTCCACTGAGTCCAGTCTTGCATGACGACCACCCACTGCCATGGGGAGGTAGCTGCTAGGGAAATACCTGACCTCACTTTCAAACCATACTGGAAAGAAAAAAAAAAAATGCAAATAACAAGGGGAATACTGCTCCAAAAAGCAGAGCATGCATTCCAAAGACAAAGAGAAATAATTTCTGGATTATCTATTGTTTGGGATAAGCCTACTTTGGAAAGAGAATTGACAAGAGTTTATTTCTCTTAAAAATGTCCACAGACTGAGTTCTAGCTCTGGAATCTGATTGCAAAGGTTCAATTCTCCAATCCACACTTACCAGTTTGGGCATATTGCTTAATATCTCCATGCGTCAGTTTCCTCATCTGTAACAAAGGAATAATCATAGTCTGTACCTCACATACAGAAATCTCTAGGCATAGTAACTGGTGCATAGTAAGTGCTGAAGAAATGTTAACTGCTGTCGTCTTTACAGCTGCCTCCCCCTGTTGCTTGGGCTGACTTTCTGGCGGCAGAGACTAAGAATGTCGAAGGTATGGCTGCCACATGTGCACTGAAGCCCGTGGCCTGATGAGGCCCACAGATGGGGTTTAAGGTTGAATGGCATTAAAACACTGTGCACACAAAGCGATCCATTTAAAGGAGAATGACAGCCCAAAGGGGGCATCCTGTATGACTTCATATAGAATGGGCCATTTGGAGACTATTTAAATGGTGTTTACTTGAAATGAGCCATCCTCGATGAAATAGACAGTGAATGCCTTCATTTTCCTTTTTGATTCAATCCACTTGCCCTAGTCTCCCTCACTACACCAGCTGCAAAACAAAGAGAACATGCTGTACTTGAATTCACCCAGAGTTTTTCCTCTGCAGAGGCCAGAAGCCCATCACACCACTGGATGGTTTCACGGCCAGGACGGGATTCATCAGTAAGACGCCCAGGGAGGGGGCCCATACGAAGGAGCCCAGAGGAAGTGGTGCACCCAACTGTGCAGGCTTGAGCAGCCACCCAGCCCACCTCCCTCCTGGGCCTCCTCGAAAAGTTCTTGCAAGCTGCTATGCCCTCTCAAATCCTTATCCTTTAATTGTCTCACTAGTAAGCCAGATATATCAGATACTGTTCTTAGAATTGTGCTAGCAGCAGCTACAAGATACAAGTAAACATTTACCTTCAATTCAGGACTGAAATTTTCCTTAAAGATGACTTTCTTATGATAAGAATTTGAGATGGGTAATCTTTCAAATTGTAAGCTTTGAAAATTATACTTATAACTGGAAATTACCTCAATTATTTCCTTCATATACTATTCTGAAAAACTGTCCTATGAATGGTTTTGAAGATTCTTTTAGGGTAAGAAAAGTGGGGAGGAAAAAAGGAAGAACATGATGGAGTATTTCGTTCACAGGAGAGAGAACTTTTTAACGCTAAACCTGTGAAATACTTTGCTAATTATTTGAAGAAATTGTCCTTACAAAAAGAAAACAAATTCAGGAAAAAAAATCAAGATACTTTAGTTATTTCTACACATCAAGCACGCCTACTAATAGTAAATTAAATACAAAATCTATGGAACATCAGTGTACTATTCTTAGGAGTCCTGGATATACTCACTCAATACACACCAAAGCCACAGCTACACCACACACAAACACTCTGCTTCCACAGAGGCAAAAGCTGACGATTTATGTTTGCAGAGTTATGCATTCACCAAATTACTTGTTCTTAAAGAGCTATCGTTTCACTGAAAATTAAAACAGGCACTTAAATTCTCCCTATTAAAAGCTTTTCCTTTATCTTTTAAACTTTTCCACTTTAAGTTAGACAAACAGCATGAAGCATTTGGAAACATCAAATTGATACATGCTTTTATTTACATATCATATTTCTTTACTCAATTCATCTGTAGCGCCTGCTTCTTTCCTACCTCAAGCTTGTTTCTTTCTCTACCCACTATTCTTAATTTCAGAACTTCCTGCCAGAACTACTCCACGTGTCTCTTCTTTGTATTACAAGTTTAAAATGCTTGATGGTATGTATAGGAACACATAATATACGAGTATGAACTTATAAGTATACATAGATACACTACATTTAAAGTTCCTATTACATAGTTTTATATATTTACTATAATAAATATAATAGATACATAACAAAGTAGGTAAAGCTCCCAGTTTTGGTTGCTCTTCCTCTTTTGGCTTCTTTCTCTGGAGGCTTTCGGCAAACCCCAGCTTTTTTTCCTTTCACTACTTTTGAGATGCTGAGTCTACACGTTCTGGTTTTATGAGCTAGTGCCACCCTCCTGAATACCCATGGCGTGACTGTCTTTCGTTAGTTCTTTTCCGCTGTTGCTCAAGGGCGGGAACTGGCACCAGAACAAAGGAGACAGTAAGACGCCCTCGGCTGGTATGCAACCAGCACTGCCTGACCAGGGCCATACGCCAGATCATGCCACCCGCTTCTCAGGCACTGATGCCACCCGGCAAGGCTTCAGGTTTCCTTTCCTGGCAACATGGTACCGCCTATGGCACAGGAGACCCAGGAGAGAATGACCTTCAAGATCATTCCCGTGAACCAGGTAGAAGAGCGCCACCTACTGAACCCAGAACGCAAGCACCGCCACTGGTTCTGAGGTTTTCCCTCGTGGCTAATGGAATACCTAAAGGAATACGTTTCACCAGGCTTGTCATGCCAAGTGTCACCCGCACTCTGACCTGTGTGGATAAGCTGCTGCTGCTACTAAGTCGCTTCAGTCGTGTCCAACTCTGTGCGACCCCATAGACGGCAGCCCACCAGGCTCCCCCGTCCCTGGGATTCTCCAGGCAAGAACACTGGAGTGGGTTGCCATTTCCTTCTCCAATGCATGCAATTGAAAAGTGAAAGTGAAGTCGCTCAGTCGACTCTTAGCGACCCATGGACTGAAGCCCACCAGGCTCCTCCATCCGTGGGATTTTCCAGGCAAGAGTACTGGAGTGGGGTGCCATTGTCTTCTCCGATGGATAACCTAGTTCTCCTTAAACTTAAATACAAGGTGGACGGGCAAACTGGTCACCAAATCATTCTGTGCCAGAGGGTCACGAGTGTGCTTTAGTACTTTACTGACATGAGAAAATTCATGAGTGTCAAGCCTAAGACAAAAATTCATAGCAACAAGACATAGGCCTGCGGGAATCATGATCATCTAAAAGAAATCACGATGACTTCCCTGTGTGTCAAATACGGTAAGTGCAATACTAGGAGGGCAAGCAAGAACTAGTCAAAAAGCAAGTCACAAACAAAAGAATGAACTGATGTTTAGAAAGTGCAGGGCATTATGTGGGACCTTATGGGGGATGTAACAGAGCAGAACACAGTCCTCACTCAGCAGCAGCTTTCTAAAGAGAAAAGATGTGTTCACTCTGTACTCCTACCCCTTGAAACACACATGTGCATACGGGCCCAGAATAAAGTTTCCTCAGTTCGAGAAACAAGGAGCTCTCTCTACTTTGCATTCTCTCTTTGTGAAAACACTTAATCATAACCATTCCTAAATGTCTTTTAATTCACCATTTCCTCATATGTAATTCTTGGTCTCATACTGTGGGAGCAGTCTAAATAGAAGTGTTGCTCATTTTGAGCCATCAAAAGGAAAGAAAAGTTAGCTTTCAATGGCACATGGCGGGGGGGTGGGGGGGTTGGGGGGGAGGGGTCTGGACCCTGAAATCTTGGCTTTTCCCTGGAATTTCCCACACAAAATCAAGAGAGAGAATGTCAGGGAGCTGGTCTATTGGGCACACCAGAAAGCAGCATTTTGCCCAGGATGAAGTAATGTCTACAGTCTCCTACTTTTGCACAGAAAAATGAAATCAGATCTTAAGCGAGGGTACATATAGTTTTTTTTTCAAATGTCTTTCACTTGTTCATATGCTTTTTCTCCTACAGTTGGAAGAAGTTTCAGTCAGTCAGTCTTATTCCTTTACTTATGGCTTCCCATGAAAAATATAACTGGAGTGTGTGTGTGTGTGTGTTTTTTTTTAATTTCCTAGGAAGTAGACCCTGCAAAAATAAAACAAAATTAAATTAACAACAACAAAATTACCGAGCAGGAGGAAATTAGAATGTACTACACCATTTTTTCCCCCTTTTAAAATATACTGAACCTGGGGAAAAGTTATAAACTTCAATCAGAAGCAAAACTAAAGGAATGACCCTGAAATCATTTTTGTTACTATCAATAGTGATTTTGAATGCTTCTTCCATGAACCTATTACATCTGTCTGATTACAGAGAACACATTTATTCAACAAATAGGTATTGAGTACCTGTTATATACAAAACACTGTACTGGGCATTGGGTCTCTGAGCTTAATTGTTTAGCTACATTTCGGCAGGGAATGCAGGCTGACAATAATACACAGGCTAACATTTCTGTCTGCCCAAATGACATTATGCTGAGCAAGTTATACAATAAAGGAGCCAAACGAGTCAAACTAAATCTATGGTTTTAACTTAGCCTTCTTGAGAAAAAGGATAGTGACTTCTCGGCTACTAAAATTCTTATGACAGTCATCACACTACCCTCTAAACCATCAGCCTTCTTCTTTAAAACCGCCAGGAGGAACGATTTCCCCCATGTACTAAGAACTCAGAGGTCCGTCATCTGATTTCCGTCCTCTGCCCAAGGGTTGTTATCATTTCGGGCGCTGTTATCTGCCTCATTACACTGTGCTGCTCCCAGGTGCTTTGCTTCTTTCGGGAAATCAGCTGATGCCTGGCAAATGTACTAATCAGGTTGACGTGTTGCTGTGATGGAAACTGTGACTTGCGGGTTGGGTTTTGCCGCTCATGTTTTCAAGGATAGCTCATTGTTTTAAAGGGCATTGTGCACAACAGAATGGAGGTCCTATGAGACCAATCCACCAATCTAGAAAACATGACTTGGAAAGGAAGTAATAGCATCTTGTGTCCACATATCCTTTTTCTCCAAGGAGTACAGACACATTTGGAGATATTATTCCATCCTCAGAACAGCCATTTGGGGCAGAGGGTGTTGCGACCGTACTTGCCTGGCTGTCCTCTGATAAACCCCAGCTGCTGGGCTGCACGAGGCATGCAGTATGATGCCGAAAGTTCTTTCTTCTGGTCTAGCTAAATCCTCCCTCAGTTTGAACCGGAAAAGTCTACTCTGAGGTATCACATAAGGTGTAAGTTGTACATAAGCAAATCCCAACTAGCATTTACTTTATTATAACTATGCCCTGATTAGTAATTCTGAAAAAAAAAATCCACAGATAAATTCTTGGTGGTATTTAACATTTTCATAGAAAATGTTAAAAGTCAACTCTTGTTTTAATTTTTGATGATAACCTTCAAATAGATATTGAAAGGGTCAGAACACTTTTTTCTGTAAAGGGCTAGTTACTAAATATTTTAGACTGTATAGGCCCTGTAATGCTCAAAATTCTCCAAGCCAGGCTTCAGCAATATGTTAACAATGAACTTCCAGATGTTCAAGTTGGTTTGAGAAAAGGCAGAGGAACCAGAGATCAAATTGCCAACATTCGCTGGATCATTGAAAAAACAAGAGAGTTCCAGAAAAACATCTATTTCTGCTTTATCGACTATGCCAAAGCCTTTGACTGTGTGGATCACAATAAACTGTGGAAAATTCTGAAAGAGATGGGAATACCAGACCACCTGATCTGCCTCTTGAGAAATTTGTATGCAGGTCAGGAAGCAACAGTTAGAACTGGACATGGAACAACAGACTGGTTCCAAATAGGAAAAGGAGTACATCAAGGCTGTATATTGTCACCTGCTTATTTAACTTATATGCAGACTACATCTTGTGAAATGCCAGGCTGGATGAAGCACAAGCTGGAATCAAGATTGCTGCTGCTGCTGCTACTGCTGCTAAGTCGCTTCAGTCGTGTTGGACTCTGTGCGACCCCATAGATGGCAGCCCATTAGGCTCCTCTGTCCCTGGGATTCTCCAGGCAAGAATACTGAAGTGGGTTGCCATTTCCTTCTCCAATGCATGAAAGTGAAAAGTGAAAGTGAAGTCGCTCAGTCGTGTCCGACTCTTAGCGACCCCATGGACTGCAGCCTACCAGGCTCCTCCGTCCATGGGATTTTCCAGGTAAGAGTACTGGAGTGGGGTGCCATTGCCTTAAATATCAATAACCTCAGATATGCAGCTGACACCACCCTTATGGCAGAAAGTGAAGAGGAACTAAAAAGCCTCTTGATGAAAGTGAAAGAGGAGAGTGAAAAAGTTGGCTTAAAGCTCAACATTCAGAAAACTAACATCATGGCATCCGGTCCCATCACTTAATGGCAAATAGACGGGGAAACAGTGGAAACAGTGGCTGACTTTATTTTTCTGGGCTCCAAAATCACTGCAGATGGTGACTGCAGCCATGGAATTAAAAGACGCTTACTCCTTGGAAGGAAAGTTATCACCAACCTAGACAGCATATTAAAAAGCAGAGACATTACTTTGTCAACAAAGGTCCATCTAGTCTAGGCTATGGTTTTTCCAGTAGTCATGTATGGATGTGAGAGTTGGACTATAAAGAAAGCTGAGTGCCAAAGAATTGATGCTTTTGAACTGTGGTGTTGGAGAAGACTCTTGAGAGTCCCTTGGACTGCAAGGACATCCAACCAGTCCATCCTAAAGGAGATCAGTCCTGGGTGTTCAATGGAAAGACTGATGTTGAAGCTGAAACTCCAATATTTTGGCCACCTGATGCAAAGAGCTGACTCATTTGAAAAGACCCTGATGCTGGGAAAGATTGAAGGCAGGAGGAGAAAGGGACAACAGAGGATGAGATGGTCAGGTGACATCACCAACTCAATGGGCATGAGTTTGGGTAAACTCTGGGAGTTGGCGATCGATAGGGAGGCCTGGCCTGCTGCAGTTCATGGGGTCATCAAGAGTCGGACACGACTGAGCGACTGAACTGATACCGATACTGATTGCAGCACCAAAGCAGCCATAGACAATGGCTGTATTCCAATAAAACTTTATTTATAAAAACAGGCAGTAGGCTGGATCTGGCCAGTGGGCTGGATTATCCAGATAGAAAGGAGTCCTGCCAAACAATTTCAGAGTTCACATCTGCAGTAGTGTATATGATTCCACACAGACATGTAGCACTGCTTTAATTACTGAGTGATAATGAGAACAGAACATAAGAATGATGCTTTTGGTGGGTAAAGGCTAAATGACATCAGAGCATGCTGTGTAAGCAAAAGCTTTACAGCATATGGAAGAAAAGTGGTGGAGAAGAAGATCACCACATGGCTCAGGGCAGAACAGAAACAACGACCTCAAAGAACCTTCACGGAGCTGTCAGCACCACATACATGTTGTAGGGAACATTTTCATTTCAGCAAAATAATAATCTTTACATTAAATTGAAGTTGTTCATTTGAATTTTAATGATTTAATAGTTTGGTCTGTATTTAATTTATATTTTATTTTGACATGACAGATGTATAAGAGTTACAAGCTTACATTTATAGTTTTTAAAATATTATTCTAATACAAATAACTTAAGTCAACCCTGGTGAATCTGGAGAATTTTTTCCCTCTGAAAAGTAAAATAATGCTCAAATTTGAGAAACAGTGCCAAACACAGCTTTTACATCTGAACTGCAAAGGCCCAATCATGGAATGAGAAAGTATGTAGGCTTGTTGAGACGGGAGTTGGGAGATGCAACTCCCAGCATTGCATCTTGGGAAATGTAGTTAGTCATCATCACAAGTAAGCCAGAAATGGAGGCTGGAGGAGCCCAGGTCTCGATGCCTGCTTGAGACCTCTGTACAGTGGTGAATTTACTCAATTTAGCAAGCCAGGGAAACAAGCAGGGAGGTTAAAAAAATGATGCTGTGTAAGTCCCAAAGAACTTCACTAGACAATTCACAAGAGGGGCTATGTGCATAACTAACCTGTCATCTGTTGAACAGCGAGGGGATTTCAGGTAGCACAGAAGTGGACAGTGAATGGAGCTAAGGGAAATCCACAGACCTTATCCTGTCTGTTGAAACACCCCAGAGAGGTGCACCCAAGAGCATGATGCACCCAAGAGCATGATGGGGCAAAAATACTGCAGAATAAAGGTAAAAGTAAATACTGTTCTAAGGACTCAAAAGAAGAACACACTTCAGAAATGAATTTACTACTGGAAGGAAAACAAGTTTGGAATATTGGCATCCAATTATGATATGAAGATATAACTTCTACGAAAAAAGATAAAAAGCCATGAGAAGCCTGAAGAAGGAACTGGCAATCCACTCCAGTATTCTTGCCTGGAAAAGTCCATGAACAGAGGAGCCTGGCGGGCTGCAGTCCATGGGGTTACATGATTGAGCACTTGTGCATGAGGGTGGAGGGAGACGGGCTGGTGGCAATAAACTGATAGAACTGAAAGAAAAAGCTGTGAGAAGACAGCTAGCTCAAACAGTACAACAGAGTGAGATCAAAAGACAACAAAGTAACCAAAAAAAGCTTAAGGAAGAGCTGCAAAGATTATTATAGTAACAATCTATAACAGAATTACTAAAGAATAAAATGTCTTTATGGAAAATCAGTGGTATAAAGGGTAAATCAAAAATGAAAAGGCAAACCATACGGTCTAGGAGAATACACTTGTGACACATATCTGACTAAAGGCTAGAATATCAAATATATAAAGAATATCAAATATATAAAATTATAAATTCTCATAATCTAACAAAAAAAACAACAAAATGTCTTGGAAGAGACACTTTTTAAAGGCATATACAATAATTGCATGAAAGTTGCTCACCATTATTAGTTATCAGAGTAATGCAAACTAAAACCACAGGACAGTATTTCACCCCAGTTTAGAGCTAAAATTAAAGGGATCAACAACATCCAGTGTATGCAAAGATGCACAGCTATTGGACTCTCAGAAACTGCTGGTGGAATGCAAAATAACTGAATCACTTGGAAATAGTTTGCCAGATGCAAAGTTAAAATATATTTATATGATCCAGCAATTCCACTCTTAGGTATTTACCCTCGAGAAATTAAAACCTTTGTCCACAAAAAGACTTACACAGAAATATTCACAGAATACTTTTCATAATGTACATGACAAATTCAAATGTCCATTAACAGGTGAGTGGATAAACAAACTAGTTTACTCATACAATGGATTATTACTCATCAACTTTTTAAAAAGAATACCTATTGATACTCACAACAATGTGGGTCTGTTTCACAACCATGTCAAGTGAAAGAAGCCAGACACAAAAGAGTACACATGAATGACTCAATTTACAAGAATATTTAGGAGAGCCAAAACTAATTTATAGACATGGAGATAAGATCAGCGGTTGACTGGAGTGGGGTTAGGAAGGAATCACTCAAGTAGGGATGGCAAAGGCACAAGGGGATTTCTAGGTAATGGAAATGTTCCATATCTTCATAGGGGTACTGATTAAATACATTTGTTGTCCATCAGTCACTAAGTTGTGTCCAGCTCTTTGTGACCCCATGGACTGCAGCATGCCAGTCTTCCCTGTCCTTCACTATCTCATGGAGTTTGCTCAAATTCATGTCCATTGAGCTGGTGATACTATCCAACTACTTCATCCTCTGCCACTCTCTTCTCCCTTTGCCTTCAGTCTTTCCCAGCATGAGGGTCTTTTCTGATGAGTTGGCTCTTCGCATCAGGTGGCCAAAGTATTGGAGATTAAGCTTCAGCATCAGTTCTTTCAATGAATATTTGGGTTGATTTCCTTTAGGATTGACTGGTTTGATCTTCTTGTTGTCCAGGAGAATCTCAAAAGTCTTCTCCAGCACAATTCAAAAGCATGAATTCTTCAGGGCTCAGCCTTCTTTATGGTCCAATTCTCACATCCACACGTGACTACTGGAAAAACCATAGCTTGGACTATATGGCCTTTGCCAGTAAAGTGATGTCTTTGTTTTTTAATACACTATCTAAGTTTGTCATAGCTTTCCTTGCAAACGGCAAACATCTTTAACTTCATGGTTGCATTCACCATCCACAGTGACTGATTTTGTGTTTTTGGAACTGAAGATAAAAAAATCTGTTACTGCCTCCACTTTTTCCACCTCTATTTGCCATGAAGTGATGGGACCAGATGTCATGATATTAGTTTTTTGAATGTTGAGTTTTAAGCCAGCTTTCCCACTCTCTTCTTGCACCCTCATCAAGAGGCTCTTTAGTTTCTTTTCACTTTCTGCTATTAGAGTGGTATCACCTGCCTATCTGAAGTTCTTGATATTTCTCCCCGCAATCTTGATTCCAGCCTGTGATTCATCCAGCCTGGCATTTCGCATGATGTACTCTGCATATAAATTAGATAAGCAGGGTGACAATATACAGCCTTGACATACTCCTTTCCCAGTTTGGAACCAGTCCATTGCTCCATGTCTGGTTCTAACTATTGCTTCTTGACCTGCATACAGGTTTCTTGGACAGGTAAGGTGGTCTGGCATTCCCATCTCTTTAAGAATTTTCCAGTTTGTTGTGACCCACGCAGTCAAAGGCTTTAGCATAGTCAATGAAACAGAAGTAGATGTTTTTCTGGTATTTACTTGCTGTCTCTATGAGCCAACAGATGTTGGCAATTTGATCTCTAGTTCCTCTGCATTTTCTAAATCTAGCTTGTACATCTGGAAGTTCTCAGTTCATGTACTGTTGAAGCTGAACATGAAGGATTTTGAGCATAACCTTACTAGCATGCAAAATGAGTACAATTGTCTGGATCATAAAATATACCAATAGCCACCATTCTGGGGAAAAAAAATACTATAGCCATTTCCCAGTTGACTAAGAGATGAGTCAAACTTAAAAGATCACGAGTAAGGAAAGTCTGAATACTTACTGCAAATATAATTTGAAACTGGATAAAAATGTACAATAGTGATTATAATTCCTTGAGAAGGTTTAAAATAAAAACAAAATATATAGATAATATGAGCCTAAAATTCCAAATTATATTAATTAAAACCAGAGAATGTGGGTGAGGGAAATTGACAGAAGTAAGTGAAAAGTGTTAGTTGTTCTATCATGTCCACCTCTGTGAACCCATGGACTGTAGCCTGCCTGGCTCCTCTGTCCATGGACTTCTCCAGGTAAAAATATCAGAGTGGGTAGCCAATCCCTTCTCCAAGGGATCTTCCTAACCCAGAAATGACCATTAAATTCCTTATATAATATAGAATAAAGTCAAGAGCTTTTGCTTAACTGAATTGTGAACATCCATTTATGGAACACTCTATAGTACTAAAAATAATGAGGAAGCTCTTTATGGTCAGATATGAAATTGTCTATGCTGCTGCTGCTGCTGCTAAGTCGCTTCAGTCGTGTCCGACTCTGTGAGACCTCATAGATGGCAGCCCACCAGGCTTCCCTGTCCCTCGGATTCTCCAGGCAAGAACACTGGAGTGGGTTGCCATTTCCTCCTCCAATGTGTGAAAGTGAAAAGTAAAAGCGAAGGCGCTCAGTCATGTCCGACTCTTAGCGACCCCATGGACTGCAGCCTACCAGGCTCCTCCGTCCATGGGATTGTCTAGGCAAGAGTACTGGAGGGAAAAAAAAAAAAAAAAAGAGTACTGGAAGGGCTTGCCATTGTCTTCTCTGGAAATTGTCTATAAGAACAGGTTATTCTAAAGGGCAGATCATTACACAAAAATGTGTACAGCATGTTATGTTTTGTGCAACAGAAGAGGAAAAAATATACTATATAAAGGAAGCTGGTGACCTTGTTGCCTTGGGGAAGAGTTAATGGGTAGTTGGGAATTAGAAGTAAAAAGAAGACATCATGAAATTTCTTTTTATCCTTTGCTTATTTGTAAATGAACCATGTAAATATGACTTATTTTTTTTAATTAAATTTTTAGATGTATAATTTGTTTTGTTTTGACTTTGAGAATAAAGTAAACATTCATTGAAAACTTTGTTACATGTGTAAATCTAATTTATGATGAAAAAGACATCACAATCAGAAAAGATTCATTAAGTGATCTTGGATAACTGGTTTTATATTTGAAAATAAAAATGTTTAGTCCTTGTTTCTGGAGAAGGAAATAGCAACTCACTCCAGGATTCTTGCCTGGAGAATTCCATGGACAGAGGAGCCTGGTGGGCTACAGTCCAGTTCAGTTCAGTTCAGTCATTCATTCATGTCCAACTCTTTGCGATCCCATGGACTGCAGCATCCCAGGTTTCCTTGTCCATCACCAACTCCCAGAATTTACTCAAACTCATGTCCATTGAGTTGGTGATGCCATCCAACCATCTCACTCTCTGTCATCCCCTTCTCCCACCTTCAATCTTTTCCAGCATCAGGATCTTTTCAAATGAGTCAGTTCTTCCCATCACATGGCCAAAGTATTGGAGTTTCTGCTTCAGCATCAGTCCTTCCAATGAATATTCAATACAGATTTCCTTTAGGATGGACTGGTTGGATCTCCTTGCTGTCCAAGGGATTCTCAAGAGTCTTCTCCAACACCACATTTCAAAAGCATCAATTCTTTGGCTCTCAGCTTTCTTTATATAGTCCAGCTCTCACATCCATACATGACTACTGGAAAAACCATAGCCTTGACTAGACGGATCTTTGTTGGCAAAGTAATGTCTCTGCTTTTTAATATGCTGTCTAGGTTGGTCATAGCTTTTCTTCCAAGGAGCAAGTGTCTTTTAATTTCATGGCTACAGTCAGCATCTGCAGTAATTTTGGAGCCCCCCCAAAATAAAGTCTGTCACTGTTTCCATCATTTCCCCATCTATTTGCCATGAAGTGATGGGACCAGATGCCATGATCTTAGTTTTCTGAATGTTGCGTTTTAAGCCAACTTTTTCACTCTACTCTTTCACTTTCATCAAGAGGTTCTTTAGTTCTTTTTTGCTTTCTGCCATAAAGGTGGTGTCATCTGCATATCTGAAGTTATTGATATTTCTCCCCATAATCTTGATTCCAGCTAGTGTTTCATCCAGTCCAGTGATTCTCATGATGTACTCTACATACATGTTAAATAAGCAGGGTGACAATATACAGCCTTGACATACTCCTTTCCCTATTTGGAACCAGTCTATTGTTCCTTGTCCAGTTCCAACTGTTGCTTCCTGACCTGCATACAGATTTCTCAAGAAGCAGATCAGCTGGTCTGTTATTCCCATCTCTTTAAGAATTTTCCACATTTTGTTGAAAATTGTTATCTGTTGAGACCATTCAGATATGACCTAAATCAAGTCCCTTACGATTATACAGTGGAAGTGGCAAATAGATTCAACGAATTAGATCTGATAGAAAGAGTGCCTGAAGAACTGTAGACGGAGGTTCATGACGTTGTACAGGAGGCAGTGATCAAGACCATCCCCAAGAAAAAGAAATGCAAAAAGTCAAAATGGTTGTCTGAGGAAGTCTTACAAATAGCTGTGAAAAGAAGAGAAGTGAAAAAAAAAAAAGAAGAGAAGTGAAAGACAAAGGAGAAAAGGAAAGATAGTTCTATTTGAATGCAGAGTTCCAAAGAATAGCAAGAACAGATAAGCCTTTCTCAGTGATCAATGCAAAGAAATAGAGGAAAACAATCGAATGGGAAAGACTAGAGATCTCTTCAGGAAAATTAGAGATACCAAGGGAACATTTCAAGCAAAGGTGGGCATAATAATGGACAGAAAGGGCTACAGTCCCTGGGATTGCAAAGAGCAGACATAAGTTAGTGACTAAACAACAACAGTCCTTATTTCACAACAGTGACCAGATTAAACTACAAACAGATTATAGAGTGAAGTTACTAAAAAATAAATTAAAGTTAGATTAAAATATTAGAATAAAACAGGTGAATTTTAGAGTAAAGAAAGACTTCCCAAGAGAAACCTGACATATCTGACTATGTAAAAATTAAAATGTCGTATAGATCAGAAATACTCTATAAAATTAAAAAGTATACAAAAATTGAGAAAAAATACACAAATATAAGAGATTATATCTCTATCTCATTTTATTTTTTTTGAATGGGAGAACAGATTACAGATTTATGTAATAGAAGTTTTACGTAACACGAGAGCCTCCATAACGAAATGAAGACCTGAAGAAACAGACCTGTGCACTTGTCTGCTGGGTTTGATGACCAGTGGACAGTCAACTCAGGAACAGCCGGATGGAAAACTGCACAGGGCAAGGTATGTGAGAAAGAGCATGGAACTTCCATGCCCTCTCCAGGGGTACCATTCTCCTCATGTCTCCATGTGGTCACTAACCAGGAAGCCCCAATAACTTTATTTTTCAAAGATCCAATCAAACTACAAGACAAAACAAACTTTTGGAAACATCACTAACATCTCAATATACAAATGGGCAAAGGAAATTAACAGATAGGAAATGAAAACGGCTAAGGACATACGAAAGCTCATTGATAATCAAAGTAATCCAAATGAAAAAGAAACCTTCTCTTGCCTATCAGATGGGTGAAACTCCAAGGATGAGGGGGCCTTCATAACTACTGACGGATATGTAAAGTGTCACAACCTTTCTGAAAAACAACTTAAGATAAGTACCAACAGCCTTCAACAGGTTCAAAACTTTTGACTCAATAATTCTAAGTTTATACAAACTATCTCCTCAGAAATTTAATGTGACTTTATTTAATGTGAAAAAACCTTGGAAACAATACAACTGTCTGTAATATGGAAATGTAATAAAATCTAATATACTCATAAAATATTATGCAGACATTAAAATCATTAATTTAAAAAATACCTAATGTCTGGAAAGACATACAAGATATACTGTAAGTGAAAACTGCTATATGCTCTGCTGGCAATTTTGAAATGACAATATATACTATATACATAGATTTTAAATACCAGAAGGAAATACTACAAAATGTTAGCAAACATTTTCTTTAAAATTAATTTTATTACTTTTCAGTTCAGTTCAGTCGCTCAGTCGTGTCTGACTCTTTGCAGCACGCCAGGCCTCCCTGTCCATCACCAACTCCCGGAATTCACCCAAACCCACGTCCATTGAGTCAGTGATACTATCCAGCCATCTCATCCTCTGTCGTCCCCTTCTCCTCCTGCCCCCAATCCCTCCCAGCATCAGGGTCTTTTCAAATGAGTCAACTCTTCGCATGAGGTGGCCAAAGTACCGGAGTTTCAGCTTTAGCATCAGTCCTTCCACTGAACACCCAGGACTGATCTCCTTTAGGATGGACTGGTCGGATCTCCTTGTCATCCATGGGACTTTCAAGAGTCTTCTCCAACACCACACTTCGAAAGCATCAATTCTTTGACACTCAGCTTTCTTCACAGTCCAACTCTCACATCCATACATGACTACTGGAAAAACCATAGCCTTGACTAGATGGATCTTTGTTGGCAAAGTAATGTCTCTGCTTTTTAATATGCTGTTTAGGTTGGTCATAACTTTCCTTCCAAGGAGTAAGCATCTTTTAATTTCATGGCTGCAATCACCATCTGCAGTGATTTTGGAGCCCAAAAAATAAAGTCTGACACTGTTTCCACTGTTTCCCCATCTATTTTCCATGAAGTGATGGGACCAGATGCCATGAGCTTAATTTTCTGAATGTTGAGGTTTAAGCCAACTTTTTCACTCTCCTCTTTCACTTTATTACTTTTACTTTTTGTAAATTTTAAAGTTTCTATAATAAATGGTGGAAGGAGACACCATATTTAGATGAAGAAATATTACAATTACAAAAAAATTCACCTGGCATCAACAAGCTCCAGATCTCAACTGAAAGTGTCAATTACTGCAATAAGTAGGAAATTCACAGAGAAAACCTTGATGATGCATTAGTACCTGCCTTCCGTCTTTCTTATACACCTTTGACTCAAAATTTCATGGCCCAATAGAGTAAGAACAGAGCAATACCAGGACAACTCCAGTGGGCAGCCAACAGGAGAACTATTGCTCAGCATTATAAATAACCCTGCACAGGCTCCATGACCAAAACACAAACAACTCAACTGTAATGGTGTTTCCACGACATACTTGCCTGTCCAGAAAGTCTTCAACCAAGACCACCCACTTATGGTCCACAAACCATCAGGTGAAAGGAACTGCCTTAATAATCTAAGAATTGATAACTCTGGCATTGAAGGGCCCCACATGCCATGCACAGGCTCCCAAGTGCCCTTCCCCATCCCCTGGTATTTTCTCTGGCAGGATGTTTTATATCATGTTCAGTCCAACCCAGCTAATAAAGGAGCTCTTTTAAAGCGGAGAAAAACCCTGTGTATTGGGTTCCTGGGTCCAACATGTGTGCAATACATAAAGAAGCACAGAACACATGTACAGTACCTTCCTGAAGCTGTGTTGGCTTTGCAGAATTCTCCCCGCTCATTAGAACAACAAAGGATGCAGCTGCTCGAACTGTAGCCTGCCATGTTGACATGGCAACGGGTGGCTCCTGGCATGGAAAAAGGGCCCTGTTGTTTATGGGAGATCCCACAGTATAAACACATGGCCTGCAGAAGAAAGACAAAGAAACAAAGGGGGAGAATCTTTCAAATGAGTTGTCACTTTCCTTACCACCATGGTAGCAAATGTTAAGTTGAGCTTTCAAAGAGAAAATATCTGAGACTTTGTAGTTGATTGGTTTCAAAGCATCTTGAACTGACATCTGCCAAGGCCTATGTGAAGAGCCGAGTGGTTATTTCTCCCAAATGAATTACTTAAATATGTAAAGAGGTTTTTTTTCTAAGGGGAAAAATATTTTTTGGATAAAGTTTTAAATACTAGTCTGCCAAGTTAAAATTTACATTACCTTGCCCTTCCCCTTAGCCCTTCAAAACAAAAAAGTTTTAGAGACATTCTTACAAAACTTTTGGAAAATATTCTGGAAAAGAAAATATGTTTAGTGATACTGAGATATTAATACTTGGAAAAACAAGCTGGTGGTCTCAAATGCAGTGCTGGCGGGCAGATACCCCCAATCTTGGAAACCACCATTTCAAATGGAACCCTTGTGGGAATCCTTGTGCGGAGGCCAAGAACAGGGGTTGGCACATAAACAGGACTGTAGGTCACAACAACCAGGCTTGTGATGGGAAGGCCAAGGGCAGAGTTGTTACCAAAGCAAGTATAAGAAACCAATGGCATGACATGGGGGCCCATTCTGCTAAAATTAAAAAATACAAACCTACACACACCAAGAATAATCCCTTCCATGATAAGTCACAAAGAGAAATGGAAAAAAATCTCTGAGATCAAAGAAATCTATTCTTTTACCACCACTGAGTAGAAGGCACGGGCAGACCCTTGGGAAGAGGTCTTAGGAAAATGTTTCCACTTTTCGTTTTTCAAGAGTTATGGCAAATATGATATAGTTTTAATCAGCTTGATTTATGGAGTAAATGATAAAAGTGGAGTGCTACCTCTCTTTCATAAACTGGTTTTCCTTTTTAGAATAGTTAACACTATTATGACTGAAGATTTACTGTATTCTTACAGTGAGCAAGAACACACAGAATGATGACCCCACTCCATCAGTCAGGGTCCGGGAAGGAAAACACAAACCATTGTAGGTCTTAATAAACAGAGGTAATTTAATTTAGGGGATTGGTCCTAGAAGTAATAGAAGTACTGAGAAGCCAAACAGCAGATAGCGATGCAACCCAGAGATTAGCCACAGTGGTAAGGAGCTGTGACTCCATGGGTTGGAGGAGCTGCTGTTGCTGAGTGTTCTGAGCTTACAGCAACAGGAGTCATTTGACAGAAGCCAGAATCACAGTGGAGAATGTCTGATGGGTGCAGGGACCAAGGAGACCCAGTCATTGCTAGAGATGCCAAAATAAGCAGAAAGAGGAGAGGAAATGTGTGTGTGTGTGTGTGTGTGTGTGTGTGTGTGTGTGTGTGTGTGTGTGTTAGTCTCTCAGTCTCTAGGCAAGAACACTAGAGTGGATAGCTATTCCCTTCTCCAGGGGATCTTCCTGATCCAGGGATCAAACCCAGGTCTCCTGCTTTGCAGGCAGATTCTTTACCATCTAAGCCACCAGAGAAGCCCAGGAAATTGTTTATTGCTTGCTAACTCCTGCTCTCAAGTGTTCCATCAATGCCCTGCATTGGCCAAACCCGACAGGAAGTCAGAAGACAAGGGAGCCTGGGAAATGAGGTTCCTTGTCATCGGGAGAAGATAATAAGAGCAGAAAATGGACCTTAGAGCAAACGGGTAGTCTACCTTCTAGAAGTGTATATGCCATGATTAGAGGCAGAGAAAGAAGACTAGACATTCATAAGACTAGTACTGGCTGGGTTCAGTTCAGTTCAGTTCAGTTCAGTCACTCAGTCGTGTCCGACTCTGCTGGCTGGGTTACCAGCTCATTAAATGGCTATGGAAAAATCCCTGACCTCTCTGAGTCGCATGCAAAATGGGGATAGGGGGCAGGTATGTGACTTCAGTTGTCTGTCTGTTCTGGTCCAAAAATCCATGGCTGTGTCCCAGAATCACAGATCCAAGAACAAAGGCAAAACCTCATGGAAGGCCCAGGGTCTCCCATTGATTTCACGGAGTACTGAGCTCCCACCCTGGTGCTCTTGGATCCCTGGTTAATTGACTGAGCCTGAGTTAACTTCAGGCAGTTGAGGACCTAATGATGAAGTCCCTCTAAAACTACCTCCTTCTAGCTGGGGCTGCTGGTTGTAGGTGCCTGGTCGGGGATGCTGTAGCAGCTCAAATAGCTCAGGTAGGTGGGGTCAAGGCATGCCTAGTTCTGAAAATTCCACCTGTTTTTTTTTCCCAAAAAGTCCATCATAGAGAAGGATCCCAAGAAGAAAAGCATCGTCAGTGGAAACAGAGTATGTTGCCCCTGGCTGAACGGCAGGCATAACTCTTCCTCTGACAGTGACAGACACTGAGAATCAAGGCTTCATATCTTAATAAAGCAGAACGGACCCCACAATGTCTGTCAGCTCATGAGCTCTTGGAATCCACTTCCAATTTAAGCAGGCTTGTGGAGATAAGCCTATTTGTGGTGCTCACAGGGAAGTGGGAGACCCTTGCCTAGAGATCGCCTAAGACTTTCTCTGGGGAGAGGAAGGGGGAGCTGACCCCATATTATGGTTTTAAGTCTTAGGGTAGTTCGGGAAAGTATCTGTGCTTTATCTGTGCTCTCTTGCTTTTACAATCAGCACCTCACTTCCCTAGGGTGACTCTGGTGTTACAGCTCTTCCCTTGTCTGCACACGGAGCAAATTCTCCTCAAAAGACTGGCTTGCCAGGACATTTGCTTTTCTTCTCCCTGTAAGTTTGGGTTGGAGGCCCTGCTGGCATATTATTATGCATTCCACCTGTGCCCTTAGGTATGAGGTCCCTAAGCCTTCCTCCACAGCCTCCATATCACTTTCCAGAAGAAACTATCAGATTTGAGATGAGGTCACATGTGAGAAGGGGCTTCCCAGGTGGCGCCAGTGGTAAAGAATACGCCTGCCAATGCAGGAGACATAAAAGACGCAGGTTCGATCCCTAGGTTGGGAAGATCCCGTGGAGGAGGACATGGCAACTCATTCCAGTATTCTTGCCTGAAGAATCCCACGGACAGAGGAGCCTGGGGGCTACAGTCACAAAGAGTCGGACACAACTGAAGTGGCTTAGCGTGCACAGGTGCACATGTGAGAAAACAGTGCAGAGGACGGATCAGAAAGACTCCGCGATTCACTGCAGAAGGAGAAGAAAGGGAGGGCCTCCCTGAAGCAGCCAGCTCTCAAGACAGCCCCAGTGACTCCTGCTCCAGGTATTCACACCCCTGTGGAGGCCCCTCCCACACTGTATCGGGGTGGCCTGTGTGACCCAAATCACTACAACGAAAAGCCCGCACACCCCAACTAGAGAAAACCGGCATGCAGCAATGAAGACCTAGTGTGGCCAAAAGAAACAGAAATAAATTTTAAAAACAAACAGGAAAACAATCCTAGGTAAAATTCCTTGAAAATGTACATTCTCTCCATGCTCAGTCTACTTCGTTCTTGGTCTTTTCTTCTTTTTCTCAGCTCACTCCTCCCTCCCCAATACATCCAGACCAAGTGCCTGTGACTTTATAACGGATGGCTTTTTGAGCTTTTACAATCTGATAAGCCTATGCATGTCGCACATCACGGTGCAAATGTCCAAAGCAATCTAAAGTCAAGTAACTACATTTTAAGAGGGATGAAATCTTTAACCCCCAGGTAAAAGTCTAGTGGTGGAATTTTGGGCATCTGACAGAAAGTAGAGAATGGGTGGACAGGAGGTCTTCATGGAGTCTGAAAAATCATACTCTGTGATGACTCTTGTCACACACACACATTCCCCACCCTTCCTCTTCCCTACCCACTGTGTCCCAGGAGGGGATGAAAATCTATGTGCATTTATAAACATGCTCTGCAGTTATCTGGATGTGTGATCACTGAAATATATGCAGCTGTGTTTATTCAGCATGCACGGCCTTGCACCTTGGCCATGTTGCTAAAATGCCTATGGGATAGATGTTTAGGTACAAGCCTGCAATTCTCTGATGTTTATAAACATCATTATTTCCCAACTGAACAATTCCTTCCAATATGAAAAGGAAAACTCTCCTACCAGGGCTCATCCCACATGCGCTGGGATACCCACCCACATGGAAGACCCCTTGGGGAGCCCAGATTAACTGCACAGGAGTTGCGGGAATGGGAGAAAGCAACTGAAAATGAGAAAGAAAACAGGGTAAGATAGGGGGTGACAGCCAGGCCATGGCTTGTTGCCATTAAAGAACTAAACTAAGAACCTGTCAGAATAACAATTATTTCAGCTTCTTATTACATGTTTGTGTATTCTCAGAACAGTCAAATGAAGAGGAGATACACTGTGCTGCTGGTCTGAATGTGTCTGTCCAAATTCATATGTTGCAATCTTAGTGTCCAAAGTGTTGGTATTAGGAGGTGGGGTCGTTGGGAGGTGCTCAGGTCATGAGGGTGGAGCCCTCATGAATGAGATTGATGCCTTTATAAAAGAGGCTAGACAGAGCTTCCTGGCCCCTTCCACCAGGTAAGGTCACAGCAACACAAAAGAGGGCCTTCACCAGGACCTGACCACGCTGGCACCCTCATCTCAGCCTTTTAGCCTCCAGAACTGTGATAAATTAAGTTCTGTTGTTTATAAACCATTCTCTCTGCAGTATTTTGTTATAGCAGCCCAAATGGAAATGGACTATGATGTCAACTAAATATGTTTGCTTATCTTTTTTGAGGGGAAGCCATCTTTATAACTGTAGGGAATAGGCTCAACCCATATATTTTCTTTTTCTTTTCGCAGTTGGAGTGAAAGGGAGTTATTTTTAGTTTTAAAATACTACTTTCCATAAAAATCACCCATTTTCAGAGACTTGATTATCACAGATGAACAACTGGGGAGAAGGTGGCTTCAACAGACGGGAGGTGATGAGCCCGCTGCCGCTGTGGTGTGGCTTGATTCGATGTTTTTCCGCACTGAGGCACTGATCTGGTCACTGGAGGCCAGGAGGCCACAGGTATGACAGGTTGGTGATTCACATTCTGTCATATTTCAGATTTTCAAATACTTCATATTTCAGAATATTTCGGATTCTCTGTAACTTCCCAGTTACAAAGTCTTCAGGACTCCTCTGATTCCTTTTTTCCTGTTCTCCTTCCTGCCCCTGACCTTTTTTTATGGCTCCATGTTCTCGTTAAACCTAAGTTAGTTTCCGTTGTAGGTAAGCAACCCTCTTGCTTTCTGTGACATAAAAACCAAGAGCCAGACTACTAAAACATGAAGTGTCAACCAGAACTGCCCCCTTACCTTCCTCTCTCACCTCTACACACATACACACACCTCCCACACACACAATCTCTCTCTCTCACACACATCCCTTCTGTATTATCATTCTTCTTCACAGTGTGATCACCAAAACCAGGACTCACCAATCATACTCATCAATCATACTGAACATATATAATGAGTACAACGAGAATACTGGTTTGACTTGGATAGATTCTGGTATAGTCAAAATGGACTGGACTAAAAGGGGCTTTGAGTCAGAAACTCACCTCTTCTTCAACAGAGATGTTTTGGGTGCAAAGCTAGCGAGCTGTTTGTAAAGGCAAAGACAGTGCTTCTCATCTGGAAGCCCCTTATGGGTATAGGATTTTATGTATGGAAAACATTTGGAGATCCTCTCATGGAATTTTCTCATTTTACACATGAGGAAATTAAGCTCCAGAGATGTAAAATGACTTCTCTGAAGTCACACAGCTAGTTGGCAGCCTACCTTTTGAGTACTCGGGTCTCTTGGCTCTCACCTTCTAGATTCTTTTCAACTCTCCACACTTTTGGTTATAGGTCATTTTTATTTGTTATTTTTTGTTGATTTTGGTTATTCATGTCTTGTTATTGTTGTTTGATTGTTGTTGTAGTTATACAATGATATTATAGAATTAATGTGTATTTCCCCTTCAGTTTTCATGAATTTTATATTGGTTTCTTGAAGCAAATAGGGGAGAAAAAAGGTATTAATTACAGAAATGCTCATTTTAGACCTGAAATTGCTTCTAAAATATCTTCTGTTCATTCTTTTAATTTTAAAACTGTATAGTGAGATACAAAAAAAATGAAACTATTTTATTGTATGTGTGTGTGAGGGGGACATGTATTAACATCTGATTTTGATGTTAAACTAAAAATATTCCAAAGGTCTACATCTTCTTTGGTCCAATACCAGAACAATAAATATAATTTTTAAAAATCATTCTCTCCTTAGTATTTTGCCAACATCATTCTGACTTTATCTAAAACAAAGCAACATCATAGTGATTAAGGAAATTTTTAATTTTATTATGATTTTAAGTTATAATGTATTTTCCTAGTCAGATATTTTAAACAATGACCAAATAATTGTTGCTTCTAAAATAAATTTCCTATATTTAACTGGATTTCCCCTCCATTCAACTCATTCAGTGATGTCATCAGCTTAAGCAAGATCTCCTAGACCACTTGGCTGGTTCCACAACTATCTCAGTGATCCAAAGGGGAAAAGGAATGAATTACCAGAAAGAATGCTTTGATTTTAAATAACATTTTATTCACTGAAATGAAAAAATGCAGGAAACACATAAACTTTGAATAAAGGTTTCCATTTTTTAAAGTTTTTTTTTCTAAAGTATGCTGAGGCTCTAGAATCAAAAAGATATTGTCTTCTTCTTATCTAGCTTAGCAAGAATAATGGCTCCAGTTCTCATCTAAGTATTTTTAAAGGGCACACAAACTCACACACCACACAAAAGTAAGTACTTTTTCCAAGAAGCATGTATCATATTGTTATGTATGTGTTTGTTTTATCAGTCATTTTTAAAGGTCATTTAAAATCTAGTATCTAAATGATGGAGGCAACAAAGAGCAAGTAGATTCGAGAGAAGCCAGAACTCCACAATGGTTGAAAGAAAGTAGGAAAATATAGTTTTTATATTTCCAACTATTTCATCTTAGAACTAGAATAACAATGAGGGAGAGTAAGTTATTGACAATGACAGAAAAGAAATACTCTTTTACAGCGGCAAATATATTTTCAGTTCCCATCTAGAAAACATTGCTACTTGATAAGAAAATGGGGTGACAGCTCTTAGGAAAGGGGAATTTCAGGGTGGAAAGAGGATTATTTTTTCAAATTTGAAATTTATTTTTGATGACTTTTTTTAATCAGTTTTAGATTTATTTTTAAATATTTATTTATTTTTGGCTGCTTCAGATCTTAGTTGCAGCATCTGAGATGTTTTATTGGGGGTATGCTGGCTTAGTTGCCCCATGGCATGTGGGATCTTAGTTCCCTGAGCAGGGATCTTAATTCCCTGAGCATCCCCTGCATTGGAAGGCAGACTCTAAACCACTGGAGCATCAGGAAGTCCCTAGATGTGTTTTTAAAACTACAAAGATAAAACACAGACTTCCCATATATTCCATACTCAGTTTTCCCTACAACTTACATTAGTATATTTGTCACAGTTGACACATTATTATTAACTAAAGTTCAGATTTTGCTGATTTCCTTAGTTCTCTCTTTAAAAAAAATCCTTTATATACTTTTCTATTCTAGAATACTACATTAATTTTAATTATCATGTCTCTTTAGGCTTCTATTGATTGTGATAGTTTCTGAAGACTTTACTTATGTTGGCTTTGAGAGTTTTGAGGAGTACTGGTCAGGTATTTTGTTAAAAGTCTGATTTATCTGATATTTTCTCTTGGTTAGATCGGGGCTATGGGTTTTGAGGAGGAAGATCAAAGATGCTATTTTCATCACATACTATCAACATGACTCATCAGTGTTGATGTCAGCTTTGATCTCCTTGCAGAGGTCATGTTTGTCAGGTTTCACTAATGAAAATTTACTTTCTCCTTCTTTCCATACCGTCCTCTTTGGAAGGAAGTCATTATGAATAGTCCTCACTTAAGGAGGGAGGAATTATGTTCTACCTTCTTGAGGGCAGAGTTTCTATGTAACTTGGACATCTGCACCATGGATTTGGCCATTCTCCCCATTTGCTTATTTAAGTCAATCACTTTTTTATATTAGTATGGACTCATGAATATTTATTTTAAACTTTGGGTTATCATCTAAAACTATTTTACTTTGTTGCTTAGTTTTGGTCACTAGGAGTTCTTTCAGATGAGTCCTTGGACTTTAATACACTCATGCAATTCCAGGTTCTTATTGCTGTTGTTAGAGCATTTCCTTATTTTCTGGCACAATAGATGCTACAGCTTCATCTTTTATGTTTCCTGCTCTAGCCCCAGCCATTTCTCCAAGAACTCTGGTTCCTTCACTGGAGCATGATATTAGAAACCAAGATCTGGGCACCAGGGAGTACTCACTGCTTCTAAACCCACTCAGCTGAGAAACAAGGAAATACATGTGTGTATGCTAACGCTTGCTAACACCCCATATGTATAATTATTTCTACATGCAACCATCTGTATCTGTACTATGCTAAACGTGAGTTCATAGTGATGTCTCCCATTCTAATCCATTTCCACATGAATCATTCTATCCTCTTCCCCTTGCTCATCTGTAAACTCCCACTTCAACAGTGAGAAACCTGGCTCCCATCATCTGCATCCATTTACTAAATTACTCAATTCCAGTATACATGTAGAGTGGTACCAGAATTGTTAACCTGTATTCCCATGGGAAACAACTCTATCAACTATAGTGCAGTAATTATCTACAGTTCCTTTTGCTTTCAGCCTTACAGATTCAACTCATTCTAAAGTTACTTAGGTCAGCACATTTTCCCCTCTACTCTCTTCAATGAGATTGTTTCATACATTTTTAATATAGCTAGATTGTTCCGTCACATTTTATAATTTCCTCCTGGGATCCTCTGACCTCCTAAGTGATTATTTATTTACATATTATCAAACAAAATAACAAATTTTATTCTCAACAAACCAGTCAATCCTAAAGGAAATCAACCCTGCATATGCATTGGAAGAACTGACGCTGAAGCTCCAATACTTTGGCCACCTGATGCAAGGAGCTGCCTCCTTGGAAAAGACCCTGATGCTCCAAAAGATTGAAGACAGGAGGAAAAGGGGACAATAGAGGATGAGGTGGTTAGATGGCATTACCAATTCAATGGACATGAGTTTGAACAAACTCCAGGAGATAGTGAAGGACAGGGAAGCCTGGCATGCTGCAGTCCATGGGGTCATAGGGTCCAAAATGACTAAGCAATTGAAAATTCTCAACAAGGTGTAGAATGAGAGTGGGAAGGGGAGAAGCCACTGTTGGAACTTGAAAGGACAGGTACAAGGTTAGAGTTTTTCTTAAATTTCTGTCTAGTATCTGCTTAAAAATGGAAAATTTTTGAAAGCTAATATAATTCATTTTTTTAAAATGTATTGAAATCTTTGCTTACAATAAGGGACATGGTAAAAATCAAAAGAAACACAGCTCCTTTACACAATTAAGACATAGATTTTTCTAGGAGCTTTCAGTAACTTTATAGAATATTCCTACTTGTAAAATGAGAATAAAAAGTTTCTCATCCAGACTAAAAATTTATAGTAGTTGATAGTATTCTGCCATTCAATGGTAAAAATTTAACCACTACTTTAATTTGAAACCCTGGTGATTACTAACAAGAAATTATTTCTATCTAGCAACCTGGAATCCTTGGACATTTTAAGTCCTTACAGTATCCAAATAGTTACCAGTATATACCTAGATTTATTCTTAAACATGTGGGAGAATTTAGTGACCATTCACGGAAGATTCATTGTGACTGTAATAAAATTCCCCCAAAAAAAGAAAAAAGAAGGGAGGAAAAATCCTTTAACGTTTAAAAAACAAATTTATTATCTCTGTAAGACTCCATAAATGTCATTTATTTACTAACATATAATTACAGACTCCCAAGGATACAGTTTAAACTCTTGCTGGATCATGTATTTATTGAATATTCAGAAAAGGAGACATCAAGAGTAAATTCAAGTCAACCTTTCAGGAGTAAAATGTGCCCAAGGACCTTTTGAGAGTTTTTTTAAGGAAACTAGCATTTATCAACAACTCATTCCTACTCAACACTTCATATGTAATGTAATTCACAAGTCTAGTCTCTGTAGTAAACACAGAGAAGAAAGTTATGTTTGAGACCATGAATGAGTATTTCTTCCAAATACTGTCAATAGTTTCTTCTTCGCCATTACTCTAATTCAAAAATGAAATATCTGGAAGTATGAAAACTAGAATTTCCTAGTTAAATATTCAGAGACAGTATATTGTTAAATCTTATTAAAAGCTCATCTTTAATAATTTCCAAAAAATTTAAAGATACAATAAGAACATCTATTTCTTTCCTTCACAGACTCCCAAGAATATTCAGTAAGTAATTCTATAAACAAATCACTATGCTTTTCTACTGATGTAAATTTGCACTACCCTGCCCTATCCCAAAGGCTGCCTCAGATTCTAGCAGAAATAAGACAGGAAGTGAACTCATTCTGAGCAGGGAGAGAGACCAGAGCAGGAGGTAAGACTGGAGGCAAGGAGCGGGATAATGAGAGCTCAAACTCAAGGTGATGCTTTTAAAAAATATAATCTGAAAGGGTTTTTTGAGGGGGGTGAGTTACGGGAGAGATGTAAGCAATTTATCTAGACCACTGCCTTCATTAAGGGAGTCCTCTGCTATATAAGAAGGCACTTCAAAAACAAGCTCACAGAGAGAAACGTTCTTCCAACTAAGCCCTGCAATAATTACTGTATTGATTCACAGTACATTAGCACAAATAAATAGGTAAAATAATGAGGAATCAATAAAGTTTGACTTGAAAATTCTCAAATTCTAAAAACCCTAAACTGCTGGAGGAAGAGAAGAAAAGAATTGCCTATATACTCCCCCGAACACTGACGTTTCATCAATTCTGCCTCTCCACACATAAAATCAGGAGTCCCCTTGGTGTCAAATACCCAGAATCACAGCCAAAGAAGCAAGTGTCAACTCAGCAGGACTGACTGTCACACTCCTCAGAAACAGATCTCCCCAGTGCTTTGAGGGCTCACTTTATATAATAACTGATGAAGTCCACGGAGGCATAGCTGCCAAGAGATGGATACAGTAAGAAAGTCACAAAGCAGAGCTGGCTTTATTTGGAAGCACTTTGCCAGAATTCACACCAACCCAACACAGCAACTATTTATTCCCTCGGGGGAATATGAAGGAACTTTGGGAAAATATTTGCTCAAAGACACATATCGTTTCCATCTACAGTACTGGAAGTTGCTAGCAGAGATCTCAACAGAGAGCTAGGCTTGAGATTTAACCATTAAATCTGACTTTCAGTCTCCTAACTCAGAAATACAGGGGCTTAATAAAGTAATCTTTTTCATCTTCAGGGAAGTAATCCTATTGAGTTCAGCATGCCTGGGAGTTTACCTGTTTCCCTGAGGGTCGAAGGACTTAAGGTTAGATGGGTAATGCCACAGAATAAAGAGGAGCATCTTTGCAAAGGTTCATCTCCCAGTGTGTAAGATTAAAGACCAGGGAACTGCGGAGTACCCAGATAACCTACCTGCCACTCTGGTCTGAGGTCCATGTAACTGATCGCCCCTGGGGTTTGGTTCTGTATTGTATCCTTATGGCATGAGGAAAGTCAGTAGCTGTCTGAGCCCCTGTCTTCCTGATCTGTAAGCTCCAAGTGTCAGTGTCAAATAGGAGTTCCCCACAGCCAGGAGCCTGGCTGCAGCGAGCGTAATAGTCTAACTGCTCCCTCCAACGATCTGCAGGCAGAGCCATGACTTCATGTACAATCTGATTCCTGAGCTTGGGAGACCTTGTAAATTTTTCAATACCTGGCACAGCAGCAACATCCACCTCCTCAACCTTTAACACAGATAAATCACAGCAGTCCAACACTAGCAAAAATTCCTCACTCCCATGATTCCCTGTGTCACAGCAGTACTTTGAGCTAGAAATCCCAGAAGCCTGTTCCTGGTTGTCATGGTTACCATCTTTACCAGAAGTATCTTTTTCACCTTTACCACAGATTACAAAATCATTATATCCTATTTTAGATGAGAAGGTCTTTGTATTTGTCACAGGAATCTGGCAGGGTTCAGGCATCCTAAATTTGCAGGCTTCATTTGACTCTGATGGGCAGGCTACCTCGGTGGAACTACTCCGTTTCTTGAATCTGTTTCCAGACTCGAGGAAAAGCACTATGGTGCCTCCAATGACTTGACTTTCAAAATCCACATCTAAATCCAGTACATAGTGTTTCACAAGTATGTGGCTGGTGTTGGCCACGAGAGGCAGGTCATCTCGAGAGGGATCCAGCTTTATGTCCATGGTAGTACTGTTCAAGAATTTCGGTAAAATCTCAGAAGGGGCTTCCTATTAGTCCCAGTCTTCCAGAGTCATAAATGGCTGCTTTCCAAAAAACACCTGATGTCACAAACTGGGGTTCCACAACTTTCATCCCCTGGTAAAGAAGAAAAACACAATCAGACAAAATCCCAAATAAGATCCTTTGCTCCTGCAACTGCTGCTTCTGCAAGTTGATTACCTCCTTAAATAATTCCACAGTGTAGTAGAAGCTCAAGGCTACAAGGCAGACTAATCTTTTGGGCTGACATCAAACTACATTATGGATTTCTAAAAATATTTCAGTTATCAGTGGAATAAAAGAGGCCTCCACAAAACCAGAAGAATCATGTTCCTAACTATTGTAGAACAGTCCTTGTCTTGGAAAAGAACGACTGTTGGGCAAAAATGTAACTGAGCATCACTGTACCCCTTGTTTTAAAAGATATTAAATGTATTTTTAATTTTGTGCATCAGAAAAAAAGTGATTGTTTTTCTACTGTGATTCTAAGTAACAGATGTGAATGAAGGCTAAATGGCCTCATACGTTTTATTCTTTGAGAATAATAATTTAATACATACAATGTAACTCCAGGGATTAATGTACTTTTCACATTAGGACTATTCTCATATCAGCACTTCCAGTAAATTACAGGAAAATGAGCCAATTTACCAGGAGTGCATTCGAAGTATTCCTTTGAGATTGTTCACAGAGATTTTTCAAATTTATAGTTAAATACTCAAGGTATATCATTACATCTTAATAGCTGAAAACCCATTAACATTCTGGATAATAGCCTTCTTGTGGCAAACAAAAAGGTCTTCTCATTGGAAAAAAAAAAAAGTATGCAAATACCTATAAAAGGAAGGAGAGAAATTAAAATGTAGAAACAGATGTTGTAATAAAATACCCAAGTTCTTCGTAAAAGTTCTGAATCAAAATGTAGTCTTATTTTAGAACAGCGATCCAACTAAAAGAAAAATTATTTTAAATTATTTCAGTCCCTGTTGTGTACCTAATTTCTTTCAACATATTTTAACCAAAAAATGAAAAAAAAATGGCAGAGGAAAGGAAATGAAAACTCTGACAAAGCAGATTTACTTAAAATCACTTTTGTATTTCTAAATATCAAGAGGTATTCTTTCATCAACTACAAAACAACATTACTTGTTTGACTTTTCAAGTAAAATTGAGCCCTCCCTTTTTATTGTTTAAGTCCTCCTCACTTTCCTTCTAACTTTATCTGCTAATCTCCTAGATTATTTCCTTTCCTTCTAGAATCTTATTTCAACAATTAAACCTATTGAATTTTCATTTTCTACCTCCCTACAAGCTATTTCCTCATCAAAATCTCACCTAGCCTTAAAAGGATCTGGCTTCTGGCAGACTTGTACAGTCTAGTTTCAAGCTATTTTCCTTGTCATGGAGACCACACCCCCTTCAAATCCTTGTCCTCTAGTCAAAGGGCATACTCAGGACTCCTCTGGTGGTCCAGTGGTTAAGATTCCAAGCTTCCACTGCAGGGGCCTCCGGTTCGGTCCTTGGTCAGGTAACTAAGATTCCACAGGACTCAATGGTGTGGCCAAAAAATAAAGGCCTGCTCAATCCACTGCTCCCTAAAGATGACCTGACACCTTACCTCCATGCTTTCTGGACTACTATGTCATGCCTGGAGTGCTCCTGGCTCCCACCTTCCATATCCATCTCCCAAATCTATTCTCCCTCCACATAGTTTAAGTGCAGTTGCCTCCTGAAACCCTTCCTGCTCCCTTCTCTCCCTCCCTCCCCCCACCAAACTGTGAGTGTTCATATACACTTTGACTTTTAGAATGATAAGAACCGAGAGTAATCAGGGATGTAAAAGAATAGTCTGAGATCACTTTATGGAGAAGCTGGCACACACACTCTGGGCTCCCAGGTGCTGCTAGTGGTAAAGAACCTGCAGGTGCTGTTAGTGGTAAAGAACCCATCTGCAATGCAGGAGCCACAGAAGAAACAGTTTGATCCCTGGGTTTGGAAGATCCCCTGGAGGACGGCATGGCAACCCACTCCAGTATTCTTGCCTGGAGAATCCCATGGACAGAGGAGCCTGGTGGGCTACAGTCCATAGGGTCACACAGAGTCAGACACGACTGAAGCGACTTAGCACACATGCATGGCACACACTTTAGTTCTAGGAAAGTCAAAGGGCAAAGGAAATAAGCTAGGGTATTTTCCTTTCAGCGTGAGAACTGAAATTGTCATATTATTTATAATAAACTTCAGTAAAGCTACTGGCTATATTTATGTAATTAGAAACAACAGATTGTTAAAACTTGACCCTGCTGGATTTTGGAGTTGCTATAATGTACTATTTTGTTGATTGGGCTATTAAAACATTGTTTTTTGTTTAATTAAAAAATTCCTGGACACACATAAGGAAAACTCTGAATCAACTAAGAAAAGGGTTAACTTGGTGGCTGTCTAAACTATGAAATTTGAAAAAAAATACATTAGAATTTGTAATAATATAGATAAAACCATTTATTATCTAATAATAGAGTCCTGATGTGAAAGTTAATATAATTTAACAAGAAAATATGTTGTGTAGAGTGGTTTTCACCACTTTTGTCCCTGGTGGCTATCCCTAGGCTACCTTAGAGCCCTGTCCATCCAAGACTGTTAATGCCACTTTGTCTGTCAACCTAACTGGAAATCTTTTGGTCCTCTTTATGAGATTTTTAAAAAACTGAAGTGCATTTGATTAAAAATATTATATATAAGCTATAGGTGTATAACACAGTGACTCACAATTTCTAGAGGTTATACTCCATTTATAGTTATTATAAAATATTGGCTATATTCCTTATATTGTACAATATATCCTTGTAGACTATTTTATACAAAATAGTTTGTACCTCTTACTCCTTTACCCTTATGTGCCCCTTCCCCTTCCCTCTCCCCACCCGTAACCACCAATTTGTTCTTTATATCCATGAGTCTGCTTTTTTTGTTGTTATATTTACTAGCTTGTTGATTTTTTCAGATTCTACATATAAGTGATCTCTCACAGTATTTGTCATTCTCTGTCTGACATTTCACCTAGAATTATACCCTCAAAGTTCATCCATGTTGCTACAAATGGCAAAATTTTTATTCTTTTCTATTGCTTCATAGTACTCCATTGTGTACATATATATACACCACATTTTCTCCCATTCAGTAGACTGTCTTTTCATATAGATAGATAGATACATACATACATACATACACACACACCGCATCTATTCATCTGTTGATGGACATTTACATGGCTTCCATATCTTGGCAAGTGTAACAATGTTAATTAGAACACTGAGGTGCATGTATCTTTTCAAGTAAGAGTTGTCTTTTTGGATATATACCCAGGAGTGCAATTGCTATGGTTGTTCTATTTTCAGAATTTTGAGAAACTTACATACAGTTTTCCACAGTGGTTACAACAATTTACACTCCCACCAACACTGTGCAAGTTTCCTTTTCTTCACATTCCAGCCAATGCTATTTGTGTTCTTTTTGATGACAGCCATTCTGCTAGGTGTGAGGTGGTCTTTCATTGTGGTTTTGATTTGCATTTCCCTGATGATGATGAGTGATGTTAAGCATCTTCTCTTGTAATCATGTTGCTTGTTTTTTATGTTGAACCATATGAACTGTTTATATATTTTGAATATTAACGCTTTATTGGTCACATCATTTGCAAACATTTTCTCCCATTCAGTAGGTTGTCTTTTCACTTTGTTGATGGCTTACTTTGCTATTTAAAAGCCTTTAAGTTAAATTAGGTCCCATATATTTATTTTTGCTTTTATTTCCTTTGTTTGGGAGATAGAGCCAAAAAAATATTGCTATGATTTATGTCAAAGGGTGTTCTACCATGTTATTTTTCTAGCAGTTTTATGATTTTAGGTCTTACATTTAGGTCTTTAATCTATTTTATTTTTTGGAATAGTGTTAGAGAAGGTTCTAATTTCATTCTCTAACATGTAAATGTCCAGTTTTCCCACCACAATTTATTAAAGAGACTGTCTTTTCTCCCTTGTATATTCTTGCCTCTTTTGTCATTGATTAATTGAATATAAGTGCATTACTTTAGTTCTGGGCCTTCTACCCTGTTTCATTGGTCTATATTTTGCTTTTGGCCAATACCACTGTTTTGATTACTGTAGCTTTGTAGTATAGTCTGAAGTCAGAGAGTATGGTTCCTCCATCTCTGTTCTTCTTTCTCAAGGTTGCCTTGGCTTTTGGGGATCTTTTGTGTTCCCATACAAATGTAAAAATTTTTTGTTCTAATTCTGTGAAAAATACCATTGGTATTTTGATAAGGATTGCATTAAACCTGTAGATTTCTCTGGATAGTATATCATTCTAACAATATTGATTCTTCCAATCCACGAACATTTGCTTGTGTCATCTTCAATTTCTTTCAGCATAGGATTTTCTATGAATAGTATCATGTAACCTGCAAACAGTGACAGGTTACATTTTTTCAATTTGTTGATGCAGTGTATTACACTGATTGATTTGTGGATATTGAAAAATCCTTGCATCCTTGGGGTAAATCCCACTTGATCAGGGTATATGATCCTTTTAAAGTATTGCTGGATTTGGTTTGCAAATATTTTGCTGAGGATCTCTGCATCTATGTTCCTCAGTGATATCAGTCTGTAATTATCTTTTTGTGTGTGTGCATGCTTAATCACTCAGTCCTATGTGACTCTGTTGAAATCCCATGGACTATAGTCTGCCAGGCTCCTCTCTCCATGGGATTTCCCAGGCAAGAGAATACTAGAATGGGATCTTCCTGACCCAGGGATTGAAGCCATGTTTTCTGTGACTTCTGCATTGCAGGCCGATTCCTTACCTGGTAACTCAGCTGGTAAAGAATCTGCCTGCAATGCAGGAGACTCCAATTCGATTCCTGGGTTGGGAAGATCTGCTGGAGAAGGGATAGGCTACCCACTCCAGTATTCTTGGGATTCCCTGGTGGCTCAGATGGTAAAGAATCCACCTGCAATGCAGGAGACCCAGGTTCAATCCCTGGGTTGAGAAGATACCCTGGAGAAGGGAATGGCTACCCACTCCAGTATTCTAGCCTGGAGAATTCCATGGACAGAGGAGCCTGGTAGGCTACAGTCAATGGAGTCACAAGAGTCAGACATGACTGAGAGACTTTCACTTTTCCTTACCTGCTAAGTATTTGGGTGTGTGATATCTTTATCTCGTATCAAGGCAATGCTGGTTTCATAGGATGAATTTGGAAGTGTTCTTTCCTCCACAATATTTTGAGAAGGATAGGTGTTAACTCCTCTCTAAATATTTGGTAGAATTCACCTGTGAAGCCATTTGGTCCTAGACTTTTCCTTGTCAGAAGTTTTAAAATTACTTATTCAATTTCATTACTGGGAATTAGTTGATTCAAATTTTCTGTTTCTTCTGGTTCAGTCTGAGGAGACTGTATGTTTCTAAGAATTTGTCCATTTCTTCCAGTTTATCCAGGTTATTGGCACAGAGATGGTCACAGTAGTCTCATGATCTTTTCTATTTCTCTGGTGTCAGTTGTAACTTCTTTTTCATTTCTGGTTTTATCAACTTGGGCCCTCTCTTTTTCTTGATAGGTCTAGTTTATCAACTTTGTTTATCTTTTCAAAGAACTAGCTTCTAGTTTCATTGGTCTTTTCAATTGTTTTAGCTTCTATTTCATTTATTTCTGCTCTCATCTTCATTTCTTTCCTTCACTATCTTTGGGTTTTATTTGTTCTTCTTGCCATAGTTCCTTTAGGTGTAGGGCTTAAGGTTTTATTTTGCTTTGTTTTTCCTATAAGTTATGATATAATTTTTCCCAGGTTCATTGAGATATAATTCATCAACATTTTATTTTTTCCTTTCTCTTTTCTTTCCTGAAGTATAATTAATCTACAATGTCGTGTTACTTTCTACAACACAGCAAAGTGATCCAACGCACACACTTTTATATTCTTTTCTTTATGGTTTACCATAGGATATTGAACATATTTCTTCTGAACTATATGAATATAGTGCTATACAGTAGGTCTTGGTTGTTCATCCATTCTATATATAAAAGTTTACATCTGTTATAGGGATAGGTTGTTTATTTCAGATTTTACTATTTCCTGAGGTAAGCTTGTATCATTATACAATGCCCTCTGAGAACTGCTTTTGTTATGTCCTATAGGTTTTGGAATGTCTTCATTCTCATTTGTCTCTAGATTTTTCTTTTTTTAATTTCCTCTTTTATTTCTTCAGTGAGCCACTGGTTGTTCAGCAACATATATATAAAATTGTTTTAAGTTGCTGATCTCTTAATTTCAAATGCATTTTAGTAACCCAACATTTGTATTCTTCTCCCCTCATGATTACTATTTTTGATTATCATTGTGCTTAGTTGCTCAGTCGTGTCTGACTCTTTATGACCACATGAACTGTGGCCCACCAGGCTCCTCTGTCGAGGGGATTCTCAAGACAAGAACACTGGAATGAATAGCCATTCCCTTCTCCAGTGGATCTTCCCAACCCAGGGATCAAATCCAGGTCACCTGCATTGCAGCCAGATTCTTTACCATTTAAGCCACCAGGAAAGCCCATTTTTTATATCATATTTGAAATCTAATTGTTTTGTGTTGCCTTAACTGCTTATTGTAGATACAGATGATTTTACTAGTTTTGTCTTTAACTTTCCTAGTAGCTTTGTGCATGGATGATTTCCTACCTTTATAGTATGTTTGCCTTTATTGATGAGTTTTTCATTTTGTAATTTTACTTGTTTCTAGTTGTCGCCTTTTCTTTCTCATCTAGAGAAGTTCCTTTAACATTTGTTGTAAAGCTGATTTGGTGGTGCTGAATCCTTTTAGAGGATGCTTGCCTGTAAATGTTTTGATTTCTCCATAAAATCTGAATGAGAGTCTTGCTGGGTAGAGTATTCTTGGTTGTAGGTTTTTCCCTTTCATCACTTTAAATATATCATGTCATTCTCTTCTGGCCTGCAACATTTCTGCTGAAAAGTCAGCTGATAGCCTTATGGAAGTTCCCTTGTATATTACTTATTGCTTTTCACTTGCTGCTTTTAATATTCTCTACTCTTAAATTTTGTCATTTTAGTTACAGTGTGTCTTGGTGTGTTTCTCTTTGGGTTACTCCTATATGGAACTCTCTCGGCTTCCTGATGACTGTTCCCTTTCAGCTATTATGTATTCAAATATGTTCTCAGCCTTTTGCCTTCTGAGACCCCTATAATACAAATATTAGTGCACTTACTCTCAGAGATCTCTTTAACTGTCTTCATTTCTTCTTTTTCTTTTATCTGCTCAATGTCAGTGATTTCCTCTACTCTGTCTTCCATCTTGCTGATCCCATCCTCTGTATCATTAAGTCTACTGTTGAATCCTTCTAGTATATTTTTCATTTCACTTATTGTATTCTTTATCCTTGTTTGGTTGTTCTTTATACTTCTCTTTGTTAAACATTTCTAACTTTTCCCTTTGTAAATCCATTCTTCTTTCAAGTTCTTTGATCATATTTGTGATGATTACTCTGAACTCTTTCTTGGTTAGATTACCAATCTGGAGACTTCACTGAGTTTTTCTTGAGTTTTATCTTATTCCTTTGTCTGGAATATGTTTCTCTGATGCCTCATTTTGCCTAAGTTGCTGTCTATATTTTTACTTATAAGGTTAATTATGTTTCTTGACCCCCAAAAAGTAGCCTTCTGTAGGAGCAGTCCTGTGTCCTAGTAGTGCATCCTCCTCTCATCATCCAAGCTGTATGTTCTAGGGGTTGCCCCATGAGGGCTGTGTGGGTCCTTCTGTTGTGGTAGGCTATGTAGGTGGTCTAGTAGTCTTTGTTGGCCCTAATCCACTTGATTGCCAGGCCCTGTGCTTGTGTGGAGGCTTCTGGCAGATGGTTGGCTGGGCATGGTCACAAAATGACTGATTGCAGAACCCCAGGGGACTCTGGGGATAGTGCAGAGTCAGGGTTCAGAAGATTCCAGGGCTGTTGATTCCCTACTGATGGATGAAGCCACGTCCTGGGATTAGTGTTGGACTATTGGCTCACAGAGCTGGGTCCTGGAGTCTGCCTACACGGCCCAGGGATCCCAGAGCTGGTGTCAGATCACTGGTGGGGAACGGCTAGTTCTTGACACAGGGGGTATAGTGTCTGGGATGTTCCAAAGCTTGTGTTTATGTGCCAATAAGCAGGGACAGGACCCAGCTGGTTTCAGGGCAGAGTCTGGCCTGCTCTAGGCAGGCTGGGTCCATAGGCTGTGAGATCACAGTTTTCTTGTATCTGGTGATTTGTATCTGGTGGGTGGACCTGGGTCCTGGCCTCTGGTGGGCAGGACAATACCTAGAGGCACATACAGAGGTGGCTGTGGATTCAGGAACTCTTCAGGCAGTTCATCTGCTGAGAAGTGGGTCTGTATTCCAAACCAGTTCATTGTTTCACCGGAGATGCTCCAGCACAGGTGCCTATAAACTGTTGGGTGGAGCCAAGCCTTGCAGCTAATGAGCTAGAGGAAGGGTTTCACAATGTTGCCTACCAGTACCAGTATCCACACAATAGCAGCTCCCCAGTATGGGTGACACCAATGTCTATGTCCCCAGGGTCAGCTGCAGCTACCCCTGCCTTTCTGAGAGACCTCCAAAACCATGGGTACATCTGGTCCAGGCTTCTATCAAATTACTGCTTTTCCGCTGGGTCCAAGAGCATATGAGATTTTATGTAGTAAATACTTTAAGAGTGAAGTTTGTTTCCCACTAGTCCTTTGGGATTCCTGAAATTAAGTCCCACTGGTCCTCAATGCCAAATGCTCTGGAGGCTTGTCTTCCTGGAGCAGGAACCCCAAACTGGAGAGCCCAATGTGGGTCTCAGAATACTCACTCCTGTGGAAGATCCTCTGCACTACAATTATTCTCCAGTTTGTGGTTATAGGAGCTGATTATATTATGAATCTGTCCCTCCTACCCATATCATTGTGGGTCCTTCTTTATATCTTAAGTTACAGAAGATCTTCTCTGATAGGGTCTGATCTTTTTCAGTGATGATTGTTCTGAAAATAGTTGGAATTTTGGTGTGGTCATGAGAGGAAGTGAGCTCAGGGTCTTTCTACTCCATCATCTTGGCCCCCATCTATAAACATCTTTCAGTGGATTCTTGAGTATACTCCATAGACAGGCAATTCTAAACCTTATCTTCTTTTAACTTTCCAAATCCATGCCTGATGACTCATTCTCGGTTGATTAATTTGTTCTCCTACCTAACTGTGATGATTTTGAATCCCTGAAACTCCATTATACCTCAAGGATTTCCAGTTCTCTATAATTAGTGCCCTCTTTCTGATTCAGAGGAAATATATTGCCTTTTCTAGATTCAGAGAAAACATAATAATCCCTTTTCACCAAAGCCAGTTCTTTCCCCCTGCATTCTAGCTTTTGGACCCTGAGAGAGAGAAATAAACAGAACTCTTCTTGCCAATCCAAATTCTGAACATACTGAGAAATAAGATAGGGTGTGGCAAAGGGAGACCAAAATATCACATTATTGATGAAAACTAAACTGAATGATATGACTTGGTGTGGAAGTCAAAGGTACCTAAAAACCAAATCCTCAAGTTAGATTGGTCACAGGCAATGATGGATCAGGTCAAAGCTCCCAAGAGAGCAGGTATCCTCAACAGGTAAGACTCAGGGCCTGGAGACATAAGAAAAACAGTCCTCTGTGGTCAGGGCTGCTGCCAAAAGCAAAAGGGAGGAACTGAGCTGAGCAGAGCACACCTAGTTTCTTCTTTCAAAATTTACCAGAATAAGTCACTCTACCTACCTTAAAGGAGAAGTAAAATGACCAGGAATGTTACAGTGATTAAGCTCCCTCCACAAGAAAGGAAACCTCAGAAATGGAAAAGAAGTATTTTTCCCAACACTATCCCCTTTCACTAATTTGGAATGTTGTTTCATTCGACATTTTTCTCTTGCCAACATTTGTCCCTCTCCATGCCTCCGTCACGATAATCACAATGCTGTGATCACTCACCTAGCCAGACATCCTGGAATGTGAAGTCAAGTGGGCCTTAGGAAGCATCACTATGAACAAAGCTAGTGGAGGTAATGGAATTCCAGTTGAGCTAATTCAAATCCTGAAAGATGATGCTGTGAAAGTGCTGCACTCAATATGCCAGCAAATTTGGAAAACTCAGCAGTGGCCACAGGACTGGAAAAGGTCAGTTTTCATTCCAATCCCAAAGAAAGGCAATGCCAAAGAATGCTCAAACTACCGCACAATTGTACTCATCTCACACGCTAGTAAAGTAATGCTCAAAATTCTCCAAGCCAGGCTTCAACAATATGTGAACCGTGAACTTCCAGATGTTTAAGCTGGTTTTAGAAAAGGCAGAGGAACCAGAGATCAAATTGCCAACATCCGCTGGGTCATGGAAAAAGCAATAGAGTTCCAGAAAAACATCTATTTCTGCTTTATTGACTATGCCAAAGCCTTTGACTGTGTGGATCACAATAAACTGTGGAAAATTCTGAAAGAGATGGGAATACCAGACCACCTGATCTGCCTCTTGAGAAACCTATATGCAGATCAGGAAGCAACAGTTAGAACTGGACATGGAACAACAGACTGGTTCCAAATAGGAAAAGGAGTACATCAAGGCGGTATATTGTCACCCTGCTTATTTAACTTATATGCAAAGTACATCATGAGAAACGCTGGGCTGGAAGAAGCACAAGCTGGAATCAAGATTGCTGGGAGAAATATCAATAATTTCAGATGTGCAGATGACACCACCCTTATGGCAGAAACTGAAGAGGAACTCAAAAGCCTCTTGATGAAAGTGAAAGAGGAGAGTGAAAAAGTTGGCTTAAAGCTCAACATTCAGAAAACTAACATCATGGCATCCGGTCCCATCACTTCATGGCAAACAGATGGGGAAACAGTGGAAACAGTGGCTGACTTTATTTTGGGGGGCTCCAAAATCATTGCAGATGCTGACTGCAGCCATGAAATTAAAAGATGCTTACTCCTTGGAAAAAAAGTTATGATCAACCTAGACAGTGTATTAAAAAGCAGAGACAGTACTTTGCCAACAAAGGTCCGTCTAGTCAAGGCTATGGTTTTTCCAGTGGTCATGTATGGATGTGAAAGTTGGATGTGAAGAAAGCTGAGTGGTGAAGAATTGATGCTTTTGAACTACGGTGTTGGAGAAAACTCTTGAGAGTCCCTTGGACTGTAAGGAGATCCAACCAGTCCATCCTAAAAGAGATCAGTCCTGGGTGTTCATTGGAAGGACTGATGCTGAAGCTGAAACTCCAGTACTTTGATCACCTCATGCGAAGAGTTGACTCACTGGAAAAGACTCTGATGCTGGGAGGGATTGGGGGCAGGAGGAGAAGGGGACGACAGAGGATGAGATGGCTGGATGGCATCATCAACTTGATGGACATGAGTTTGGGTGACCTCCGGGAGTTGGTGATGGACAAGGAGGCCTGGCGTGCTGCGATTCATGGGGTCGCAAAGAGTCGGACACAACTGAGCTACTGAATTGAACTGAACTGATGCCTCCATCCTATTACCAACGTTTCAAACACCTCCAAGGCCACCATTTTTTAAAACAAAGCATTGCAACATACACATATATCAAAACATTATGTTATACACCTTAAAGTAATATAATGTTATGTGTCAATTAAATCTCAATGAAACTGGAAAGAAAATAAGCAAACAAAAACCATATCTGGTCCTTCTGTCCATTTTAACTAGTCTACTTCATGGAATTCTCAAGCTGAAAAATTCCTTAAGGTTCTCTTCTAACACTCTAGTTTTACAAATAAAGATAATGACGTCCAGAGAGTAAAGCAATTTGCCCAACGTCAATTTCTGATGCTTTTTCACTTGCTGATACTTTTTCTTGAAATTCTCATCCTCCAGCTCTCATGATCATTTCCTTTACATTGTACAAGTCATAAATCAAATGCTAAGACTCTCTTCCATACCTCCACTCTACCTTTTTAAAAAAATTATTTTCTTTCAGTTTTGTGGACTAGAATCAATACAGAATATAATAGCTTTGGGGGAAAAAAGGAGAATTTTTAAGCAAACCCAGAAGACTCAAAAGATCACCATTACCTTTGCATGGTTTCCAGCCTAAGTTACGTATAATGTATAAGTCTACTAAAACCGTGTTGCTATTACACTTATTTCTTACTTGCCCTGGATTTATGAATCATCTAAATATTTCTCTGCAAGTAAATAACTCTCACTGGTATCAATCAGGGTCACAGTTCCACATTTAGGGAAGAACTGAACTGACTGTGGTTGCAAACGCATATATCTGGCCACCTCAAAAGGCCTCTCTCAGCAAATAGTAACCATATTTCTAAGCAGTTCTTTGACTTCAGCACTTTTTGCTATTATTGTGTTTCAATTTTAAATGCCAGTCCATCTCACTAAAGCATTTTTCCATTCTCTGTCATAAGCCATAACATATAAAATTCCCCCCTTTATCAAACCCAATGGTTAGTTTCCAGTGGCTAACCACTGCTGCTTCTAAAATAAATGTACTATGTGGTGTGTGTTTTAAATGCTTAAATGATTGTCTCAGCAACACCATTAGAGGCTTTGAAAGATTTACTGTACAGTGATATTTTTCTTAAGAAAGGTGGGGTGTTGGGGAGTAAATGGGAAAGGATTAAATACTAATAAATAGAGCTACAGTACAGCAAAGAAACTGTCTTATCACCCTTAATCACCAAAACAGAAATGAGCACATTTACAGATGTGTGAAACAGATTCCATTCTGGAACGCTCCAAATCCTCTTTCTCCTCTCAAGCTGCGAAGCCCTCTGTATCACTCTCATGGCCCTTGACTTCCCTGCCTCGTTTTATAGTTACCTCCATCCTCCAGCCATCCTCCAAAGGCCTATAAAGAATTTGGGACTCCTAACCTCTGTGTTCATGACTATGTTAAGTAAAATACCATGGATATAGTAGGTTCTCAACAAATATCTGTGGAATTTGACATCTGAGGACATTCAAGGTCTAGTTATTTACAGAACATGAATTCTGGTTTGCATACGTTCTAGAAGAAAGTTACTGCTCAAACATCATCTTCCAGATAGCTCTCATCTCTCCTCAGGCTATATCTGTACTACTTTCTGCCATACCTCTTTTCTTGTAGGCAATTCAGGGGAAAAGGAGAGATTTTTCCATATGTGCTTACTATGTAGCATTGGGCATACTGGGAATGGTTACAAAATACTTAATTCTACAGATTACTTGTTCAGAGGAAGTCAGTTTTCTTCTATTGCAAGTGTGTTCATTCTTTAGGATACAGTGATTATTCTTAATGAAAGTCAGGAATTAAGTTACCAACATATACTGCTTCTGGGGATGGTTCCTCAGACAGTCAAATGCATATAGTCATAGGAACACAGCTTGTTGATGTGAAATTTGCTAATTTTAGAAATAGAAAGAATCTGAGAAGTACAAGATTCATTATTTATGAAACATATGAAGTATAATTCATTACTTATGAAGTATAGAAGTACATTATAAGGGACTGGAATGCAAAAGTAGGAAGTCAAGAGATACGTGGAATAACAGGCAAATTTGGCCTTGGCATACAAAATGAAGCAGGTCAAAGGCTAACAGAGTTTTGCCAAGAGAATGCACTGGTCATAGCGAACATCGTCTTCCAACAACACAAGAGAAGACTCTACACACAGACATCACCAGATGGTCAATACTCAAATCAGATTGATTATATTCTTTGCAGCCAAAGATGGAGAAGCTCTATACAGTCAGCAAAAAAAAACACCAGGAGCTGACTGTGGCTCAGATCATGAACTCCTTATTGCCAAATTCAGACATAGATTGAAGGAAGTAGGGAAAACCACTAGACCATTCAGGTATGACCTACATCAAATCCCTTATGATTATACAGTGGAAGTGACAAATAGATTCAAAGGATTAGATCTGATAGAGTGTCTGAAGTATTATTGATGGAGGTTCGTGACATTGTACAGGAGGCAGTGATCAAGACCATCCCCAAGAAAAAGAAATGCAAAAAGGCAAAATGGTTGTCTGAGGAGGGCTTACAAATAGCTATGAAAAGAAGAGAAGCGAAAGGCAAAGGAGAAAAGGAAAGATATAAGCATCTGAATGCAGAGTTCCAAAGAATAGCAAGGAGAGATAAGAAAGCCTTCCTCAGCAATCACTGCAAAGAAATAGAGGAAAGCAATAGAATGGAAAAGACTAGAGATCTCTTCAAGAAAACTAGAGATACCAAGGGAACACTTCATTCAAAGATGGGCACAATAAAGGACAAATGGTATGAACCTAACAGAAGCAGAAGATATTAAGAAGAGGTGGCAAGAATAAACAGAAGAATTAAACAAAAAAGATCTTCACAACCCAGATAATCATGATGGTGTGATCATCACCTAGAGCCAGACATCCTGGAATGCAAAGCCAAGGTGGCCTTAGGAAGTTTCACTACGAACAAAGCTAGCGGAGGTGATGGAATCCCAGTTGAGCTATTTCAAATCCTAAAAGATGATGCTGTGAAAGTCCTGAACCCAATATGCCAGCAAATTTGGAAAGCTCAGCAGGCCACAGGACTTGAAAAGTTCAGTTTTCATTCCAATCCCAAAGAAAGGCAATGCCAAAGAATGCTCAAACTACCACACAATTGCACTCATTTCACACGCTAGCAAAGTAATGCTCAAAATTCTGCAAGCCAGGCTTCAACAATATGTGAACCGTGAACTTCCGGATGTTCAAGCTGGTTTTAGAAAAGGCAGAGGAACCAGAGATCAAATTGCCAATATCCGCTGGATCATTGAAAAAGAAAAACACCTACTTCTGCTTTATTGACTATGCCAAAGCCTTTGACTGTGTGGATCGCAACAAACCATGGAAAATTCAAGAGATGGGAATACCAGACCACCTGACCAACCTCCTGAGAAATCTGTATGCAGGTCAAGAAGCAATAGTTAGGACTGTACATGGAACAGACTATTTCCAAATAGGGAAAGGAATTGCAAAGAGTCGGACACGACTGAGCAACTGAACTGAACTAGAAGTACAAATGTATTATGTTAGAAATGTCATGCTAACATATTATTTTGCAACTTATTTCCTTCACTCAATAGTTGTGAACTATAGCCATGCAAATGGAAATAAATCTAGCTTAGTTAATTGCTGTTTGCCGTTCTTATTATGAATACTCCACAATTTATCCACACATTTCCATACTGATAGATATTTAAGTTCTTTTAAACTTTTATTATTACAATGTTACAATGAACATCCTTGTACATGACTCCTGGTACACATGCAAGTGTTTCCTGGGCAAAGCACCTAAAATTTTATTTTGCCTAATATCAATACTGTCGCACATGCATTAAAAAAATTTTTTTTTCCTGAGACACTGATATATCAGCTATATACTTTTATTTTTCACTTCTCTGAGTTGTTTTGCCATGAGTACCTTTTTTAAGCAATGTTGGGCTGTATTTTTAAAAATACACAGTCATTTTTGACAACTGAAAATAATTTTACATTTATCATGATTATAACAGTAGTAATCTCAACCAACTTATTTTGTGTTTTCTATTTAACATGACTTTATTTCTTAGCTTTTACTTTTCTACTTGTTGAATTTTTCTGAATTCTCTTTTTCCCTCTAGTGTTTCATAGCTTATACAATCTATTTCTTTTCTTGAAATATGTGAAGAATCAGCATGCAATGCAGGAGACCCAGGTTTGATCCCTGAGTTGGGAAGATCCCCTGGAGAAGGGAATGGCAACCCACTCCAGTATTCTTGCCTGGAGAATCCATGGACAGAGGATCCTGGTGGGCTACAGTCCATAGGGTGGCAAATAGTCAGACACTACTGATTGACTAACAGTTTCTCTTCTTGAATATGACTACATGAAGTCAATCTCTGAAAAACAAAAGGACCCTAGAAAGTCTTATCCTGAGTCCTTCATCTTCCCTATCTTACCATGACAGTATTTTTAACCCTCATCCAACTTAGGAAAAAGTCAATACTTCTTTGTTCACAAGTTTCCTTGCCATGATGGATTCCTACATTTCACTCCTCTTTCAGGGTTCAATTTTAGTCCCGTTACTACTGCTACATGACAAATTAACCCCAAATTTTATGCTTCAAATAGCAACCATTTTATTACATTCTTTATACAGATAAAATATATTTACTATATACCATATATATTACTCAGGCCATTTTTCTGAATCTTAGGAATTTGACTATGGCACTCAGTGGAGAATAGGCTTGTCTGGGAAGTCTGATGATCAGAGTGGTTACAAAATATCTCTTGAACATGAAAATCTCAGAATAGTCAGAAAACTTACATGGCAACTGGCAGCCTCCAGAGCAAACGTCCCAAAGAACCAGTTGAAAGCTGAATGAATTTTCTCATCTAGCCTCAAAAGTCAATGTGGTATTATTTCCACCACATGCTATCAGTTTTAAAAAAGTGTCATATGGCCAGTCCACGGTCAAGAAGTGGGAATTCAGCTCCATCTCATGATGTGGGGAGTGGTTAGGTCACACTGGAGAACAGCAAGTAAAATGGTAGATCCTGTTATGACCCCTTTTAGAAAATAAAACTTGCCAATTTCCTTTTTACTTAAGTATAACTTTAGTAAATCTTTAAGGACGAGTCTGGGAATGGTAAACTCTTCCAACACTTGTATGTTTGAAAATGTCCTTAATATATCCTCACTATTATATGATCATTTAAGTGTAGAGCTTCAGGTTGACAGTTATTTTCACTTAGCACTTTAACTATATTACTTACTATATTCTGACATCTTTTTTCTGATAAGAAGTTTGTAATTAATCTGCATTTCTTGATATGTGTCTGTTTTTCCTCCCTAGAAGCTTTTATGTCCTTTAATTATCTTTGGGTTTCTACAGTTTCCTTCAATATATCTAAATGTGGATTTATTTTTACTTGGCTTGCACAAGATAGACACAGTGTGCTCCTTTAGTTGGAGGACTCAGGAATTCTTCCCATATATGGGAAGTAGACAGCAGATTTCCTTGCCTCTCTTTTGGAACAGGGTAACAGAACTTTCTTTCTCCACCAAATCTAAGGATCTCCCTATCATGGCTTCTGGCTTTAGGCAAATAATTCAGTTTTAGTTCTCCACATATACTGAGTCCATGGCTGGGTATCCCTTCCTTGGTGGAGATCAGGCTCCCCTACTGCTTATACCACCCCCCGCCCTCCATCCCCAGCTAGCTATTAAGGCCTATATCTATTCTCCTGTGAGAGTCTCTTAGGTTAGGCTCCTCTTCATCTATTCATCATACTGACTTTACATTTTCTCTCCATTTTGGTCAACTAAGATAACTTTCTTGGTTTCGAATTTTCATTTGTGTGTCTGTGTATACATGTGTATGTTATTATTTTCACCCAGAATATCTAAACACCTGGTATTGGGAGGGGGACTTCCTTTTAACTCAGTGAATCATATAGAAGGCCATGGACCCAGCTATACCACTTAAATAGTCCATACACACAAGTCCTTTGTCTCAAGAAGTTTTCATGAAGGACATGGTTCACTGAATAATACTAAAAGCACCAAATTACAGATACCCATTAATCATCACAGAAGCCTGGAGAGATGATTAAAGATTGAAAGGATAAAAATATGTGCAAAGACAGGGAACTCTACTCAACACTCTGTAATGGTCTATATGGGGAAAATAAAAAATCTTAAAAAACATTGGATAGGCACTTTCCTGGTGATCTAGCAGTTAAGACTTCACTTTTCAATGCAAAGGATATGAGCTGGATCCCTGATCGGGGAGTTAAGATCCCACAAGCCTTGGGGTCAAAAACCAAAACAAAACAGAAACATTATTGTAACGAATTCAATAAAGACTTTAAGAAATAAAATACATTTTTTAAAAATTAAAGAAGAGTGGATATATATATAAACATAACTGATTTCCTTTGCTGTATATATGAAAATAACACAAAATTGTAGATCAACTATATTCCAATAAACTTTTTTTAAAAAGAATATGTGCAAAGAAAGAAGCCAAGATACAGAGAAATCTGGATTATAAATTTATTCATTCAACTATTCATTCAACAAATATGTGGAATCATCTTCAATATTTTCTTTGTCTAAATAACTCTCATTTTTCCTACATCTTTCCTTATCTCACTGATTAAGTCAAATTCCCCTATTATTAAATCTCATGGCTCTGTGCACTTCTTCACAACACAAAGAAGTTTTAGCTTTTATCTGTTTGTATGATTATTTAATTATTCTTCCTCCCAAATGAAGGGGAATGCCACTTCTGATAATAGTGGAGTAGCTTATATCAGACCAATCCTCCCATTCAAAGCACTTAGAAGCTCTAGACAACAACAAAAATCTAAAGGCACATGTGACTGGGAATCCCCAGGGAATCTGACTTTGAAGGTTAGTGGGATTTGATTACAGAATTTCCACAGGACTGTGGAAACAGACTCTTGGAGGGCACAAACAAAATCTTGTGTGCGCCAGGACCCAGGAGAAAGGAGCAGTGATCCCATAAGAGACTGAGCCAGACTTTGGCTGAGAGTGTTTGGGAGTCTCTGGTGGAGGCATGGGTAGACAGTGGCCTGACATGGGGTCAGGGCACTGGAAGTAGCATTCCTAGGAGGTGCAACATGTTGTCATAAGTCCTCCTGGAGGAGGTCACCATTAGGCCAAACATAGAGACTGCAGACTCCAGGATGGGCCATCTCAGGCCAAACTACCTGGAGGGAACACAGGCCCACACATTGGCAGGTAACTGGATAAAATATTTACTCTGCATGGCCCTGCCCACCAGAGCAAGACCCAGCTTTCCACACAGCCAGTTCCTCCCATTAAGAAACTTGCACAAGTCTCTTATCCACATCCGTCAGAGGGCAGACAGAATGGAAACCACAATCACAGAAAGCTAACCAAACTGATTATAGGATCACAGACTTGTGTAACTCAGTGAAACTATGAGCCATGCCACGGGGGCCACCCAAGATGGATGGGTCATGAGGGAGAGTTCTCACAAAAGGTGGTCCACTGGAGAAGGGAATGGCAAGCCACTTCAGCGTTCTTGCATTCAGAACCCCATGAACAGTATGAAAAGGTAAAAAGAAATGACACTGAAAGATGAACCTCCCAGGTCAGTAGATGTCCAATATGCTACTGGGGAACACTGGAGAGATAGCTCCAGAAAAAATGAAAAGGCTGAGCCAAAGTGGAAACAACATGCAGTTCTGAATGTGTATGGAGGTGAAAGTCCGATACTGTAAAGAACACTGTTGCATAGGAACCTGGAATGTTAGATCAATGAATCAAGGTAAATTGGAAGTGTTCAAACAGGAGATGGCAATAATGAACATTGACATTTTTGGAATCAGTGAACTAAAATGGACCAGAATGGGTGAATTTAATTCAGAGGACCATTATATCTACTACAGTGGGCAAGAATCTCTTTGAAGAAATGGAGTAGCCCTCATAGTCAACAAAACAGTCCAAAATGCAGTGCTTGGGTGTAATCTCAAAAACAACAGAACAATTTTGGTTCATTTCCAAGGTAAACCATTCAACATTACAGTAATCCAAGTTTATGTCCCAACCACTAATACCAGAGAAGATGAAGTTGAATGGTTCTGTGAAGACATATAAGACCTTCTAGAAGTAACACCAAAAAAAGATGTCCTTTTCATCATAGGAGACTGGAACGCAAAAGCAGGAAGTCAAGAGATACCTAGAATAACAGGCAAGTTTGGCCTTGAAGTACAAAATTAAGCAGGGCAAAGGCTAACAGAGTTTGCCAACAGAATGCACTGGTCATACCAAACAGCCTCTTCCAACATCACAAGAGATGACTCTACACATGGACATCACCAGATGGTCAATACCAATATCAGATTGAGTATATTCTGTGGAGCCAGAGATGGCGAAGTTCTATACAGTCAGCAAAAACAAGACTGGGAGCTGACTGTAGCTCAGACCAGGAGTTCCTTATTGCAAAATTCAGACTTGAATTGAAGTAAAGAAAACCACTAGGCCATTCAGGTATGACCTAAATCAAATCCCATATGATTATACAGTGGAAGTGACATAAGATTCAAGGGATGGGATCTGATAGAGAGTGACTGAAGAAATACGGATAGAAGTCTGCAACACTGTGCAGGAAGCAGTGACCAAAACCATTCTCAAGAAAAAGAAACGCAACAAGGTAAAATGGTTGTCTGAGGAGGCCTTACAAACAGCTGAGCAAAGAAGAGAAGTGAAAGGCAAAGGAGAAAAGGAAAGATATTTCCATCTGAATGCAGAGTTTCAAAGCATAGCAAGGAGAGATAAGAAAGCTTTCTTATCTCACTGGGATGACCCAGAGGGATGGTATGGGGAGGGAGGTGGGAGGGGGGTTCAGGATTGGGAACACGTGTACACCTGTGGCGGATTCATGTTGATGTATGGCAAAACCAATACAATATTGTAAAGTTAAAAAAAAAAAAAAGTTAATATTGCTTTAAATAAATCATAATGATTTTTTTTTTTAAAAGAAAGCCTTCTTAATTGAAGAATGCAAAGAAACAGAGGAAAACAATAGAATGGGAAAGACTAGAGATCTCTTCAAGAAAATTAGAAATATCAAGGGAACATTTCATGCAAAGATGGACACAATAAAGGACAGAAACAGCATGGTCCTAACAGAGGCAGAAGATACTAAAAAGAGGTGGCAAGAATACAAGGTCGTAATAACCAAAATAACCACGATGGTGTGGTCACTCACCTAGAGCCAGACATTCCTTAGGAAGCATTCCTACAAATAAACGTAGTAGAGATGACGGAATTTCAGCTGAGCTATTTACAATCCTAAATAATGATGCTGTTAAAGTGTTGCACTCAATATGTCAGCAAATTTGGAAAACTCAGCACTGGCCACAGGACTGAAAAACGTCAGTTTTCATTCCAATCCCAAAGAAGGACAATGCCAAAGAATGTTCAAACTACTGAACAATTACACTCATTTCACATGCTAGCAGAGTAATCCTCAAAATCCTTCAAGGTAGGCTTCAATAGTACATGAACTGAAAATGTCCAGATGTACAAGCTGCTTTTATAAAAGGCAGAAGAACCAGAGATCAAATTTCCAACATCCACTGGATCATAGAAAATGCAACATAATTCCAGAAAAACATCTACCTCTGCTTCATTGACTATGCTAAAGCCTTTGACTATGTGGATCACAATGAACTGTGGAAAATTCTTAAAGAGATAGGAATACCAGACCACCTTACCTGCCTCCTGAGAAACCTGTATGCAGGTCAAGAAGCAACAGTTAGAACCGGACATGAAACAATGGACTGGTTCAAAATTGGGAAAGGAGTACGTCAAGGCTGTATATTGTCATCCTGCTTATTTAACATATATGTAGAGTCCATCATGAGAAATGCTGGACTGGATAAAGCACAAGCTGGAATTAAGATTGTCAGGAGAAATAACAACCTCACATATGAAGATGACACCACCCTAATGGGCAGAAAGCAAAGAGGAAATAAAGAGCCTTTTGATGAGGGTGAAAGAGGAGAGTGAAAAGGCTGGCTTAAAACTCAACATTCAAAAAACTAAGATCATGGCATCTAGTTCCATCACTTTATGGCAAATAGATGGGAGAAAAAATGGAAATAGTGACAGACTTTGTTTTCTTGGGCTCTAAAATCACTGCGGATGGAGACTGCAGCCATGAAATCAAAAGACGTTTGCTCCTTGGAAGGAAAGCTATGACAAATGTAGAAAGAGTGCTAAAAAGTAAAGACATCACTTTATGGACAAAGGTCCATGCAGTCACACCATGGTTTTTCCAGTATTCATGTATGGATGTACGTGTTCAACCATAAAGAAGGTAGAGTGCTGAAAAATTGATGGTGCTGGAGAAGACTCTTGAGAGTCCCTGGGTCAGTAAGGAGATCAAACCAGCCAATCCTAAAGGAAATCAACCCTGAATATTCATTGCAAGGACTGATGCTGAAGCTGAAGCTCCAATACTTTGGCCACCTGATGTGAAGAGCCAACTCATTGGAAAAGACCTTGATGCTGGGAAAGACTGAAGGCAGGAGGAGAAGGGGACAACAGAGGATGAGATGGTTGGATGGCAGCACCAACTCAATGAACATGAGTCTGAGCAAGCTCCAGGAGGCAGTAAAGGGCAGGGAAGCCTGGTGTGTGTTGCAAACAGTTGTACATGACTGAGCAACTGAACAACACAACAAGACAGGAATAAGCAAAAAGCTGACAGGAACTGTAGGGAATTGACACCTGGGAGAAGAGAATGGCACTGAGTTTCCTGTTTCACTGTTTTCCATCAGACAGTAGGCCCTACTTGGTGCTAGGCAGAGCAACTAAAATTCAAACTGAACTCCAGTCTCACTGGTTTAAGATCAGAGGACAGAGTTCAGAAATGACTCAGCAGCTTGAAAATAAAGAAGGAAAACATCAGGAAAGACGAGAGCCTCATATTCTACATATAAACTGCCCAATTTTCTAAATGACCCTGTGTTTGGGGCAAACCAAACATTCCCCTTATGCTAAATGAACTGAACTAAACAGATTTCTACTGCCGCCTATTGCAGGGAAAATAAAGTCAGAAATCTGAGTTCAGCCAGGTTAACTGTGCTAAAATAAAACATTTAATACTGCTTAGAGGAACCCACGAAATCCAGAGTTTCTATGAAATATCAACACAATGTCCAAGTTGAAATCCAAAATTATCAGGCATACAAAGAAACAAGAAAATATGACCCAAATTCAAAGAAAAAGCAATCAAGGAAAATTGACTTGAGTGGATCAAAATATTAGAATTAGCAGACAAGGACCTGAAAGCAGCTATCAGAATTATAATTAGGACATAAATATTGTAATAACTAAACTAAAAGGAAAACTCAGCAAAGATAAAATTTACAAACTTTAGCTAGATTCACCAAGGAAAAAAGAAAGTTCATATAAATAAAATCAGAAATGAAAGAGGGGAAGTTACAACTGATACCACAGAAATACAAAGGATCATAAAAGACTTGATATAAACAATTATAGACCAACAAACTGGACAACATAAAAAATATATATAAATTCCTAGAAACATACAGTCTTCCAACACTGAATCATGAAGAAATTAAAAACCTGAATAGACCAATTACTATTAAGGCAGCTGACTGCTAAGTCACCTCAGTCATGTCCGACTCTGTGCGACCCCACAGACAGCAGCCCACCAGGCTCCCCTGTTCCTGGGATTCTCCAGGCAAGAACACTGGAGTGGGTTGCCATTTCCTTCTCCAATGCATGAAAGGAAAAAATGAAAGTGAAGTCACTCAGTCGTGCCTGACTCTTTGTGACCCCATGGACTGCAGCCCACCAGGCTCCTCTGTCCATGGGATTCTCCAGGCAAGAGTACTGGAGTGGGTGGCCATTGCCAACTGAAGCAATAAACAAAAATCTCCCAACAAACAGTCCAGAACCAGATGGCTTCAATGGTGAATTCTACCAAACATTCAAAGAAGATTTAATCATATCTTTCTCAAAGTTGTTCCAGAAAACTGAAGAGGAAGGAACACTTCCAAATTCATTTTATGAGGCCAGCATTACCCTGATACCAAAGCCAGACAAGGAAAAGAAAAGAAAATTACAGGTTAATATCCTGGGGTCGCAAAGAGTCAGACACGACTGAGCGACTGAACTGAACTGATCCCCAGAGAACATAGATGCAAAAATCCTCAACAAAATATTAACAATCTGAGTTCAACAATACACTAAAAAGACATTACACTATCATCAAGTGGGATTTATTCCAGAGATCCAAGGATGATTCAACATAGCAAATCAAAGGGATATATCAGTTAACAAAATTAAAGATAAAAATCATATACTCATCCTAATAAATGCAGAAAATCATCTGACAAAATTGAGCAACCATTTAGGATTAAAAACTCTCAACAAAATGGGGATATAAGATACATACCTCAACACAATAAAGGTCATATAGGACAAACCCACAGTTAACATCATACTTAACAATGAAAACCTGAAAGCTGTTTCTCTAAGATCAGCAACAACATAAGGATGCCTACTTTTGGAACTTTTATTCAACTTAGTATTAGCCCTAGCAATTAGGCAAGGGGAAAAAAAAAAAAGACATCCACATAAGATGTAAAACTGTCACTATTTGCAGATGACATACTCCATATAGAAAAAAACTCAAAAGACCACCAAAAAACTTTCAGAAGTACAAATGAACTCAATAAAGTTGCAGGATACAAAATTAATATACAGAAATGTGTGGCCTTTCTATACAGTAAAAACAAACTATCAGAAAGAGAAGAACACAATTCCATTTATAATTGCATCAAAAAGAAAAAAAAAGGAATGTATTTGACCAAGGAGGTGAAAAACCTAAACATTATGAACTATAAGACCCTGATTAAAGAAACAGAAGTCATAAACAAATGGAAAGATAGTCCATACTCAAGGACTGAAATACTTTTGCTAAAGTACCCATACCCCCAAGAACAATCTAAGAATTCAATGCAATCCCTATCAAAATTGCATTTTTTGGTTTTAGAAAAGGCAGAGAAACCAGAGATAAAATTGCTAATATCCAATGGATCATCAAAAAAGCAAGAGAGTTCCAGAAAAACATGTATTTCTGCTTTATTGACTATGCCAAAGCCTTTGACTATGTGGAAATAATCTGTGGAAAATTCTGAAAGAGAGGGAAAGACCAGACCACCTGACCTGCCTCTTGAGAAATCTGTATGCAGGTCAAGAAGCAACAGTTAGAACTGGACATGGAACCAGACTGGTTCCAAATAGGAAAAGCAGTACGTCAAGGCTGTATATTGTCACCCTGCTTATTTACCTTATATGCAGAGTACATCATGAGAAACGCTAGGGTGGATGAAGCACAAGCTGGAATCAAGATTGCCAGGAGAAATATCAATAACCTCAGATATCCAGATGACACCACCCTTATGGCAGAAAGTGAAGAACTAAAGAGCCTCTTGATGAAAGTGAAAGAGGAGAGTGAAAAAGTTGGCTTAAAGCTCAACATTCAGAAAACGAAGATCATGGCATCTGATCCCATCACTTCATGGCAAATTGATGGAGAAACAGTGGAAACAGTGTCAGACTTTAGTTTTCGGGGCTCCAAAATCACTGCAGATGGTAACTGCAGCCATGAAATTAAAAGACGCTTACTCATTGGAAGAAAAGTTATGACCAACCTAGAGAGCATATTAAAAAACAGAGATATTATTTTGCCAACAAAGGTCCGTCTAGTCAAGGCTATGGTTTTTCCAGTAGTCATGTATGGATGTGAGAGTTGGACTATAAAGAAAGCTGAGCACCAAAGAATTGATGCTTTTGAACTGTGGTGTTGGAGAAGACTCTTGAAGAGTCCCTTGGACTGCAAGGAGATCCAACGAGTCCATCCTAAAGGAAATCAATCCTGAATGTTCATTGGAAGGACTGATGTTGAAGCTGAAACTCCAACACCTTGGCCACCTGATGCAAAGAGCTGACTCATTTGAGAAGACCCTGACGCTGGGAAAGTTTAAAGGCAGGAGGAGAAGGGGACAACAGAGGATGAGATAGTTGGATGGCATCACTGGCTCAATGGATATGAGTTTGAGTAAGCTCCAGGAGTTGGTGATGGACAGGGAGGCCTGGTGTGCTGCGGTTCATGGGGTCAGAAAGAATTGGACATGACTGAGCGGCTGAACTGAACTGAACTGAGAACATACAATTCTAAAATTTATGGAACTACAAAACCATGAATAGCTAAAGCGATCTTGAGAAAAAATAACAAAGCTGGAAGTACCATGCTTCCTGATTTCAACAATACTACAAAGCTATAGTAATCAAAACAGTATAATACAGGCATAAAAACAGAAACATAGATCAATGGAAGAGAATAAATAGTCCAGAAAAAAAAAAAACCACACATATGCTAATTTATGACAATGGAGCTAGAAATATACAACATACATATAATACAAAAACACTGAAAATACTTTTCCATAAATGGTATTAGGAAAACTGGACAGTCACACGCCAAAGAAAGAAACTGGACCACTACCTTACACCATATACAAAAAATTAACTCAAAACAGATTAAAGACTTGAATATAAGTTGAGAAAGCATAGAACTCTTAAAAGAAAACACAGGTGGTAGGCTCCTTGGCATCACTCTTTGAAATTTTTTTAAAAATTTGACTCCAAAGCAAAAATAAACAAATGGGACTACAACACACTAAAAATTTCCACAGAGCAAAGGAAACCACCAGTAAAACAAAAAGGCAACCTACTGTGTGGGAGAACTTGTTTGTAAATCATATACCCAACAAAGGGCTAATATTCAAAATATATAAAGAACTCATCTAACTCAATAAAAACAAAAATGGTGATTAAAAATTGGACAGGGCATCTGTAGACATTTTTCAAAAAAAAGACAGGTAGATGGCCAAAAAGCAGATGGAAACACATTCAACATCACCAGTTCAAGCAAATCCAAATCAAAACCACAGTGAAGTATGGTCTTACACCTGTCAGAATGACTATTATCAAAATAACAAGGAATAACAAGTGTTTCTGAAGAGGTTGTGGAGAAGTGGGATCTTTCCTACACTGTTAGTGGGAATGTAAATCAGTACTAGCACTATGAAAAACAGTATGGAGCTTCTCAAAAAATTTAGAACTACCATATGATCCAGGTATTCCAATTCTGGGTACTTATGCAAAGAAAACAAAAACACTAATTTGAAAAGATATATGCAACCCCCCACATTCACTGCACCCTTATATATGTTAGCGTGAGTCTGAGTGAACTCCGGGAGTTGGTGATGGACAGGGAGGCCTGGTGTGCTGCAATTCATGGGGTTGCAAAGAGTCGGACACAACTGAGCAACTGAATGAACTGAACTGAAGATACAGAAACAACCTAAGTGCCCACTGATGGATAAACAGATAAAGAAAATGTGAGTTATATATATCTAAAACAGGATAAATGCAAAGAAAACCACACCTAAGCATATTATAGTTGAACTGCTGAGAACCAAAAAATAAAAAAACTGAAAGAGGCCAGACCAAAATAATATGACATTCAGGGGGACAATAACACAAATGATAGATGGCCTCCCATCAGAATGTCACTTGATTTATCAGAAACAATGGAGGCCCAGAAAACAACAGAGTTATAGCTTTCAAGTGCTCAATGAATTGGAGGCAAAGCACATCTGCCTCAACCACATTAGTCCTAAAATCTTATAATTTGTTAGGAAGTCCTTATTTTTATACTTTGCAAAATGGCAGCCCATTTCTGGTTAAATTATCTAAAATTCTGAATGAGTGAAGCTTGAGTTAATTTCTATTTTATTCAAAATTGGTATTTCTCCTCATTTGTCTTTTTAAACATTTTATTTCAAAACAAATATATTTTAAAAGTATAACCTTTCCTCCAGAATATCTAGCTCTTTCCTTAATCAAGTATAAATTCTTATGAATATTGGACAAATGGGCATAGCATGGAACTGGTTTTCTACTCAAAGGTTTGAGCAGCTATTAAACTATCCACTCCCTTAGAACTTTTCTTTCAGCTCCTTATTTTCATGTCTCTTCAGTTTAATAGAAATCACTTGTTCTTAACAGTTAATAAACTTTTAAAGTTGAAGCAATTTTTAAACAGCTGAACTGGCCAATCAAAAGATCACCATCATCTCTGGTACAATTTTTTAACTTTTGCTCGTCTGAAAAGCTTTTTATTTCTCCACCAGTTTTGAATGAGATCCTTGCTGAGTACAGTAATCTTGGTTGTAGGTTTTTCCCTTTCAGTACTTTAAATATATCCTGCCATTCCCTTCTGGCCTGCAGTTTCTGCTGTTAAATGTATGAGGTTTCCCTTGTATGATACTTGTTGCTTCTCCCTTGCTGCTTTTAATATACTTTTTATTTGTGCTTAGTCTTTGTTAGTTTGATTAGCATGTGTCTTGGCATGTTTCTCCTTGGGTTTATCCTGTATGGGACTCTGTGCCTCTTGAACTTGATTGACTATTTCATTTTCCATGTTGGGGAAAATTTCAACTATACTCTCTTCAAAAATTTTCTCATACCCTTTCTTTATGTCTTCTTCTTCTGGGACCCCTATAATTCAAATGTTGATGCATTTGATATTGTCCCAGAGGTCTGAGACTACCCTCAGTTCTTTTCATTCTTTTTACTTTATTCTGCTCTTCAGGAAGTTATTTCCACCATTTTTATCTTCCAGCTCACTGATTCGTTCTTCTCCTTCAGATATTCTGCTATTTATTCCTTCCAGAGTATTTTTAATTTCAGTAATTGGGTTGTTTGTCTCTAAATTTATTATTTAATTCTTCTAGGTCTTTGTTAATTGATTCTTGCATTTTCTGCATTCTGTTTTCAAGGTTTTTGATCATCTTTACTATCATTATTCTGAGTTCTTTTTCAGGTAGTTTGCCTATTTCCTCTTCATTTATTTGGACTTCTGTGTTTCTAGCTTGTTCCTTCATTTGTGTAGTACTTCTCTGCTTTTCATTATTATTTTTATTATTTTTTTTTTTACTTATTGTGTTTGAGGTCTCCATTTCCCAGGCTTCAAGGTTGAATTCTTTCTTCCTTTTGGTTTCTGCCCTAAGGTTGGTCCCTTGGTTTGTGTAAGCTTCATATAGAGTGAGATTTGTACTGAGTTTTTTTGTTGTTTTTCCTCTGATGGGCAAGGCTAAGTGAGGTGGTAATCCTGTCTGCTGATGACTGGGTTTGTACTTTTGTTTGTTTAGATGAGGCATCCTGCACAGGGTGCTACTGGTGGTTGGGTGATGCTGGGTCTTGTATTCAAGTGGTTTCCTGTGTGTGAGTTCTCACTATTTGATACTCCCTAGGGTTAGTTCTCTCGTAGTCTAGGGTCTTGGAGTCAGTGCTCCCACTCCAAAGGCTCAGAGCTTAATCTCTGGTCAGGAACGAAGATTCCATAAGTGGTTTCTTATGGCATTAAGTGAGATTAAAACAAATACCCCAAAACGAGAAACCAAAGATGAACCCCACACAAATGGCAGTTATAAAATCAAGAAAATAATAATTAAAATAGTGGAATATACACATACACACCCATTAGCAAAATCAAAACAGTCCAACAAAAAGTAAGTATAATAGATTGACTCAGCAAACAAAGGAAACCAAAAATTATATCTACCGGTTAAGAACAAAACTAACAAAAGCACAAACTAGAAAACAAAAGCAAAGCAAGGTGCCAAGTGGGGAAGAAAGCAATGAAACAAAAACTAACAAATATGTTGAGAGGAAAGAAAGAAAAGAAAGGAAAAATAGATACGCAAAGTTAAATAGAGGTAGATAAGGAAGATTTATATACATTAAAGATTAACTGTAAAGGGAAAAGAACAGTGGGAAAAGTAAACAAAGGAATAAATGTAGAAAAAATAATAATAGATTTCAAAAAATTAAAATTAAAAAAAAGAGAGGAAAAAAAAGAGAACTCCACAGAACTGCAAAAGCCCAACATAGAGGCAGAAGTTTATAACAACAATGAAAAGTGTGAATGAAAAAAAAAAGCTCAAAAGCTTAATCAGATTTCATAGTGCCAATAAAATTGACAACTACAACAGAAGGAGAAAAAAAAGAAAAAAATCCAAAAGAATGTACAGAACAAGTCAAAACATAAGAATAATAAATGTTTTTCCTGAGTCACTGCTGTCAGAGTCCTTGTCCTCACTGGGAGTCACAGTCCACCTCACCTCTCTAGGGTGCCCTTCGACACTGTGCTTGGTCTCTGCACCTGCTGTGGGGGCAGCTCAGATTCTAATATGGCCCTACTTCTGTGTGTTCTTGCCTCCAATGTCTACAGCTATCACAACTAGTACATTTTCTTTTGTGGGAGCTCTCAAGGTCCTTTTATATATTCCATAGACAGAGTCTGCCTAGTGGATTGTGTGGATTTAATCTGCAGCTTATATAGATGGTGGGAAGGTTTTGGGTCTTCTTCCTTAGCCACATTGCCCCTGGGTTTCAATTGTGGTTTTATTTCCATCGCTGCATGTGGGTCACCCACTGGGGTTTGCTCTTGAGGCTGCCCTGGAGGACTTGGGTCTGCCCCAGTGAGGGCCAGGTGTGGAGGTGGTGCAGCTGCTTGGGTCTCAGGGGTTCTGGCAGCACCAGGTACACAGGGGAGTTGGCGGCTAGGGGAGCAGGAAATACAGTGCTCTAGAAGGGTATGGCAACCATTATTGGCCAGTACACCCCAGTATTCTTGCCTGGAGAACCCCACCTGACAGAAGCCTGGCAGGCCACAGACCACAGGGTCACAAAGAGTTGGACATGACCGAAGCGACCCTGCGTGCGTAGATGCAAGACTGATTTTTGCCTGAGGCAGCTCTGCCCCAGTGAGGGTTGAGCGTGAAAGTGGCACAGCTGCTTGGGTTGCAGGGACCCTGGTGGCGCCAAGTGTGCAGAGACAAGAACTGCCTCTGCCAAAAGGAGTTATGGCCCTATCAGTCTTTTTTCGAGCCTCTTGTAGCTGGTGATCAGAAGGCCTCTTTGGCCAGTCTTTCTCCGTAGCTCTACCTGTTCACACATTTAGAGGGATCCTTTGCCTGGGGTCTTACTCTGTTGATCGGCACATCAGGCACTTAAAGGGGCACCCTGGGTGGAGTCCTACTCTGTAGTTCACACATCAGTCACTGAAGGAGCACCCTCGGTGGGGTCCTACTCTGTAGTTCAGTGCGTCAGGCATTGGATGGGCCAGCCTCTCTATTGTTCAGCTGCCAATGCTTGTGTGTGGAGAAAGAGGCTATGGTGATGGCTTCACCCCTTACACGTGACTCAGCAGTATCACCTTGCTTCCATGGCTGCCTCGCTTTCCTCCACAGGCATTTCCCACCACAGTCTCCTCCCTCACATTCCCTCCATCCGTCTCTCCGAAGTGAATAGCAGCCCTTGCACTGGGATCGCTCCACAATCCCTAAACTCCAGCTCCCAGCTGCCCCTCCCTTCCAGGAGACCCACATTTCTGCCCGCATATGTATGACTTTGGCAAGGACTGATTCTCATTCCATTCAGGCAGCCACAGGTCAGCTGTTTCACTCTCAGCCTTAAATGTTTCTCCTCTGACTCAATTACCCTGATGTGGGGATCAGACCCCTGCTTCAGTTCCCCCACCCTCGAAGGGCAGGTCCAGGCCTACTAACACTTCCTGTTTTTCCCCCGAGTTCCTTTGTCCTACCGAGTTTTGCATGGTTCTATGTATTCTTTTCCACTGGTCAGGTATTCCTGTCTGTTCTCAGCTGGTGCTCTGCATGCACTTCTGTGTCTGAAGGAGTATTCTTGCTGTATCTGTAGAGAGAGACGTACTCCACGTCCACCTACTCCTCTGCCATCTTGTTCTCCCTGGTACAATTTTAATCTTTGTGTTTGGGATATGCTGACATGCCTTCAGTCATTTTATCTGGTTTCCAGCATTTTAATTTTAAGTTTTGCCCCTTCGTTCATTCCTTTTTTTTTTTCTTTTAAAGTAAAAATGCAGTGTTAAAAACAACATTAACCTATATATTTTAACTGAACAAGTACCAGGATATTCAGAGTTTAAATTCCCTCTGAAACCATAACTCTTAACAACCTGCCTACCCCCCGGCTCCATATAAATACATGCTACAATGGGGTCTTTCACTGCAAAACTCATTTCATTGCAAAACACGAGGCAACGTCATTTATCACTGAGTAAATAATGAAAGATAACATAATGAGGAGGGGATTTTGCTTTATTCCCTTAACTATAAATAAAAATATGCAGCACTTTGCAGGATTACCACATGTGGTATGATATTAACTTAAATACCAATCTTTAAGCCAAACTATAAATAAGATAAACTGTGCTCTCTGGTCTCAAGTTTTAATAGTATCTTTTCTTTAAACTTAATGCTTTTATGAAGCATACAAGAGTGACTGCATATAATCTGTGATCATGTAATGAAAGACCCTATTGTGATAAGCATACGCCAAAAAAAACCCCAAAAACAAAAAAACAAAAAAAAGAACACCCTCAAAAACTAGAGTTAAGGTTGTTGGAGGAATTATAAAAAGTGTTTGTGATGAAGATCAATGCAGTGAAGCCAAGTCAGAATCAGAGGCAAAGACATTTTCCTGGATAAAGAAAGCAAATCACTGTCAGCAGCAGCTTGATTTATATAACAAACCAGTCAAGGGGTGAGGAAGAGAGAGGTCTAAAATGTGAACACTGAAAACAAAAACTGACTTTACTCACATCAGCATATGACTACACTGAATTATGCTTCAACATGATGTGGTATGATGGAATTCAGCTTCCCTCATGGCAGCTTGTGTTTATTCTGGCTGTTCTGATCACATCTTAGCATCCAGATGCCATTCCTCTTTGGTGCTTAATGTGTTTATGTTCACATTATCAGCAGGCATTGGGTTGCAAAGATCATATTGGAAGTGATTTCATTCCATTTTCAAAGAGGAAAGAATTATCCCTTTGAATGCTACTTGCTTGCAAAGTACAGCTTGTTTCAGTTTTCTAAAAAAGTGCCACTTAAACTAAATTATAGCAGAGTGATTGGAAAAGGATTCCTAGGAAAACTCATTACAGTTACAGAGAAAGGAAGATTTCACTCTTCTACTCCTTTTACAAAAAAGGAGTCATACTTGCCCATGGAGACCGGCCAGTGAATGTGGCAGAAATGTTACTTAACTTCTGAACTTCATATCTGATTCTTCCTAAGGAGATATGTCTTCATCAACACTGACAACTGTTTTGGGACTACCAACAATTTAAGATTTAAAATGAAACATCTAAATCTTAAAATTAGAAAATAACCTTTCTGTGTCAAAAGTATTAAAGACATGTCAATGGAACACAACAAAGAATGAATCAATCAGAGCATAGTCTGTTGTAGGTACACCTCTCTTATCAAGTTTGTCCATGTCCTCCTATAATCCTTTATTCTGCCATCTTCCCTTGGCCTTTGTCATCTTGTTCAGGGAACAAAACTCTAGATTTGCCACTATCCAGGGGCAAATAATCTGGATTTGTCAGGTTTTTTTAAAGTGCACTTACAAAAAACTTGAAACTAGTGAAAGGAGTGAAAACATCTATTAGAGAGTATCTGTTTAGAAGAAATTATTGATATTTATTGAATTCTTACTACGTATCTGCCATTCTCCTACTCTCTTTTTACTCTTAATATCTCCTTTTGAAGATGAGGAAATTATCCTCAGACAGGTTAAGTGTCCAAGATTACCAACACGTGAACTCATGCAGCTGGACTCCAGTGTCCCTAATCACTGTATACACGGCCTCCACTGCTGAGCAATCTTCCAAACTAACCAGGCCATTTGGATAACAAGACAGAGGCCCATCACAGGAAACAGCCAAGATGGGGGGCTTCCTGAGGGCTGCATTCAAGACTGTGAAGGGAGAATGATCTGGTCAGGGAAGGGAGAAGTGGGTACAAACAATAGACATTGCATCTCTGCCCAGTTTTTGTCCCACTCTAACACTTAAAAGAAGAGAGAATTCAACGAAAATGAGACATCAGTAACAGATTTGTCTGACAGGCAGAAATTTTTAGGCATTTTTCAAATTTTACAATGTTTAGTGCACTTAACATTTTTTCATACTTCAGATGAATAATGACTGTTTCTAAATTTAGCTATAAGTTTAATTAAATGATTTTATCCTAAATCCATTTTGTAACATTTTTTTTATTTTGCTTTTAATCATTACTGGGGATTAAGTAGCCCAACTTTATTCTTCCTCCCATTACATTATTATTTAATACTCCTATTTACTGAGTCAATAGGAATTGATTACAGTAAGAAGTTGAATTTCCTAGGCTGAACCCAGTCACAATTTTGAGCCATTTCATGAGTCCTGCTTTCTTAACTGTGATCACCTCCACTGTGTCACTGCTTGACCACAGTAATACCCCACCTTGTATTTTCCTCAGTTTTAGTCTGCTGAGCCTCCACTGTGTCACTGCTTGACCACAGTAATACCCCACCTTGTATTTTCCTCAGTTTTAGTCTGCTGAGATTTGCAAATTCCATTCCCATGCTTGCTCCGTAGCCACCCTCAGTGTGCTGCCTGCCAGCAGCTGTCTAGGCTCTGTGCCACTCCTCTTCAGCCCGCCCCCATTGCTACTCCCAGGTTCATCCCCACGGCCTCTGCTCTCCACTCCTACTCCTGGCCACAGACCACTGCCACCTCCTTCCTCCTTCCCACATCAACTTTCACACCTCTGGCTGACAGGAGCCTTTAAAGTTGCTCAGGTTTTCCTGCTGAAAAAAAAAAAACAAGAATAACAAAAATGTGCTTTCCCTTTCTTGGCCCAGTAACTACCATTCTAGTCTTTGCTTCTGCTTTGCCATCAAACTTTTTCAACTGATAGTTTATACCTCATCCATTGTATCATCACACATTTCTTATTACTGTTGAAATCTGGCATCTGACCAAACCACTTCACTAAAAGTTTACTTTTAAACACTCACAATGACTTGTGCTGTGCCAGGCTAAGTTGCTTCAGTCATGTCTGACTCTTTGAAACCCTATGGACTGTAGCCTGCCAGGCTCCTCTGTCCATGGGATTCTCCAGCTAAGAATACTGGAGTGGGTTGCTGTGCCCTCCTCCAGGAGATCTTCCTGACTCAGGGACTGAACCCATGTCTCCTGCGGCTACTGCACTGTAGGCAGATTCTTTACCGCTGAGCCACCAGGGAGGCCCTCCAATGACTTACATCTTAACAAATCCAGCTTGACCTCAGTTCTGATTTTCCTTGACCCTCTGTGGCATTTGATACTACCACTCTCCAATGATTTCTAAGACTTTGTACTGTCTACATTTCCTCTTATAACTCTGCCCACAGAACACTGGGTGTTCCCCAAGGCTCAGTCCTGGACCTTCTTCTATTCTGGAGTCTTCCTTTTGCTCACATCTCAGATACTCAACTAATCATCCTATGGAAAGGACTCAGTACCTTATCAACAGCTCATATCTTCAAGCTCCAATCACCTAACTCCAAAGCAATGTTTCCAAAACTATCTGGAGTATAGGGCTATGCATTTTTTCCCCCTGTTACAGGTCAATACTTCTGTAGACATAATAAAATCAAATCACAAAAAAATTAAAAAGACATACAAAATACAAGCCCTTACTTTAAAATTATTAGATTTAACATAATCAGAACAAACCATAGCACTACAAGAATTACTATGATGTGTGTTCAGTTGCTTCAGTTGTATCTGACTCTGTGAACTTACGGACTGCAGCGCACCAGGCTCCTCTGTCCATGGGATTCTCCAGGCAAGAATACTGGAGTGGGTTGCCAAGACCTCTTACAGGGGATCTTCCCAATCCAGAGGTTGAACCCAAGTCTCCTGCGTCTCCTGCATTGCAGGCAGATTCTTTATCCCTGAGGCACTGACGAAGTCCAAGATTACCAATTATTATTATTATTAATGATTACTCTTTGTACTTATCTGCTTGCAGACCAACTAGAGTTTGTGGGTCAGGACTGGTTGGTGGAGTATACTTCAAGCATACAGCTCTAGAGGCCTGCAGGACAACCACCTATCATCCTGCAACTTACTTAACATACACCACCTTCCATGTTTCTGTCTGGTATGGCAGCATCACCTTCCACTGCATCTAAAAGTTTTTCCTCTTCCTGACTCCTCTTTCCTTTGTAATTCTATAAAATCAATTACCAATTTTAAATTTTAATTCTTTCTCCAATCTGACTTCTCCACATTGACTGCAACAATCCTAATTCAAAAGTTAAGACCACTTACTTGAACTATCATATGCCAACCTTCTAAATGAGGAGTCATGTACGGTGAAGAGTCATTACTGCTATATACAAATATTTCCAGTTTTACCTCCTTGGGCCCTCCTCTCAAACAGAGAATACTACAATTTCTGGAACCCTCATGGTTGGTTACTATCATATGACTAGTTGTACCCCGTGGTTGTAAACGAAAGTGTGAGTGTCGTTTCCAGGCCTAGTATTTAATTGCTGGGATGTGAGCCTCCAGAGTGTTCTCTTCCCTCTCTTAAGGCAAACAAAATATGATATATTAGCTGTTCTATCTCTGAATGACTGTGCTAAGAGCCTTGAGTTGAACTGTGATGGACATCAGCATGAGCAAGAAACATGTCTTTGTATTTTCAAAGCACAAAGATTTTAAAGTTGTTTGTTTCTATTGCTAACTCATAGTTTCTCTTGCTAACTCTCCAAAACCACACCACCAAGATGAAGGTCCCTGAAGTACTCATTTAATGTCATGTCCCTGCTTTAAAAAAAAATAAAGTAAAACAGCATGCCTCAAATGAATTTCTATGGTGTAAAGGAAAAGAAACAAAAACACAGACTCCTTAGGATCAAAGCTTTCATCAACCTATTTTTTCAAACTTATCCAACCAAACCAACCTCTTTTACCTGAATCTGCCAGACTCGGTTCCAGCCACCACCCCGTACCCTCTCCTACCCAAAAAAAGGAATAATTCCTCTCTCTCTTCTGCTTAAAGATCAATTCTATCCACTCCACTAAACTTCCTCCACAGCCCTAATATCAGCCAACATTAACTGAATACTTACCAAGTGCTAGGTTTTGTTCTAAAGTTAGTACTTTCAATGTCTCACAATGACTCTATGAAGCGAGTATCATTAAACTAATTTTATAGATGAGGAAACTAAAACACAGGGATTAAACAACGTGTTTAAGGAAAATCCCATGGACAGAGGAGCCTGGTAGGCTACAGCCCATGGGGTTGCAAAGAGTCAGACACGATTGAGTGACTTCACTTTCATTTTCAAGGTTATATGACTAATAAATGATGAAGCCAGATGAACCCAGCATTCTGACTCCAAGACTGTCCTCTTAACCACTGCCCTATATTGTTTTAGGATATTCTGATCTCCCCTTTCATTGAACTTCCATTACACTGTGCGGATCTTTCTAGCACAGAAAGTTGTGCCTTGCATGACTAGTCACAGTTCATGTGTGCAGGGTTTATGCACTAAGCTAGACTGTAAACCCTGGGGATACAGGGAGCCGCTTTACTGTTCTTTGTTTTCATTCAATAAGAAAATGTCCCCAAAAGAATCACTCTATGATAAGCACAGTTCTACTGGAAAGAGTATGTAGTAGTCTTTTTTTTTTTTTTTTTCCTGTATTTTATAATAATTTGAGGTCTTGAGGGCTTACTGACCCTAGAGAGACAGCCCCTTCCAGGGCTAGCTAATATGCAAACCAACCAATCCATAGTCCACACCCTCAACCACATCCTTTATCTAACTCACACATCAAGTCACTATTCCTCCCAGTCTAACTTACTTAAGATAAGATACCAGACAACTAGGAACCACCCCTGCAGCTCAGAACCCTCTGAAATAATTCAAACTAGCCGATCCTAAGCTGAGGACCCTGCCCTACCTTGCCTTTCCCCCAGAAACCACAATAAAGGCTCATGCTCATACTTTCCTCTCACTCCTCCTACCTCCTGATCAACCTCTGTGCCTCTAGCTGTGGCCTTGCAAGGCCGACTCCCTTCTCTTGGAACTGTAAATAATAAACTCTTGTTTCAAAGGCAGTTTGTCTACATGTCTGTCATCTTATAATACTTGATTAAAACAAAATCCCAGGTATTTTTTAAAATGGAGTATCATCATATCTAGAGTTCCTTGGAAATACAAACTGTACACTTGAGACCAGGGGGAATTCTATCTCCTCTGGTGCTGGAAAGATGGCTTTTCAGTGGGCACAGAGGAGACAGAGGTGTGGTACATGGAACAGAATTGGTTTGGGGGGCTTGCTGCTTAGCAAGAGGAAAGAAGCCCATCTTATCTTCCAATTTCAATTTTAGCAGCTACTATCTTAGCACTAAATTGGTAATTTTAATTGTAAAAACCTCCAAATCTTTAAACAATCCTACACATGTTAGTCTTTTTCTATTTTTTCCATAAGGATTAGCAAGAAAATCCCTAATGTTAAAAGAGTCTGAAGACAACCATAGGGACAACAAAGAAAGGTTGAAGAGTGGGTGGAGGCAGTTCAGAGAAGAGAGAAAACCAGATGAGCCCCTGCAACCTGCCACCAGGAAAAGAGCGTAATAAAGAGATCCCAATATGGATTTGAAAAGCAGTCTTAGTAATGAAACCCAACATTTTCTAACATACTCTCTCCTAGACAAAACTAAGTGGTATGCAAAAATGCTTAATAGACACTTGTTGAATGGATATCTCAATCATACAACTTTGAATAGTTTTATGATACTCATGAGGGCTTCCGAGGGGGCACTAGAGGTAAAGAACTCACCTGCCAATGTAGGAGACACAGGGTTCAATCCCTGGGTCGGGAAGATTCCCTGGGTCGAGAAGATTCCCTGGAGGAGGACATGGTAACCTACTCCAGTATTCATGCCTGGAGAATCCCATGGACAGAGGAGCCTGGCGGGCTATGGTCCATAGGGTTGCAAAGAGTCAGACATGACTGAAGAGACTTGGCATGCTAAGCACTCATGAAGATTTAGATGTAGTCCACTTTGCCCCCTACCCCCATCAATTAAAAATTTTCTTGCTCTTTTCTATATCTCCCCTGAGACAAAGGTACTTCTTTTCTCCTACAAGATAGGAACAGATCTAGACTATGGCAGGCCAGGAGTATTCCATTCACCCAAAAACTTCCCTAGAATGTATTGGTTCCAAGCTAGCAAAATGAATCTGGAGTGACTTAGAGTAATCAGGCAGACCAGAGTCTTTCACCTTTAGGAAGTGAGTCAGTTCAGAACTCCTCTGGACTACCGCCTCTCAGAAATCTTTGAGAAGGCACCTGACCTCTGCAAAGTAGTATTAACAACAATTAACAACTGCATCTAACAACTGCTTCTATGAGAAGTCTAGACGCAGTAAGTACATGATCGCATTTATTCCTCCCTACGTGATGAAGTAAGGTTTTCATCTCCATTCTAAAGATGAGTAATTAAGGCTCAAATAGCTAAAGATACTTCCCTAAGTTCATAGCTATTAGATGGCAGAGCTGAAATTTAGATTTATATGGTCTGACTTCAGATCACAGACTCTTAAAACTACACTTTGCCTGAAGCACAGTCCAACTCTAGATCAAAAATGCCCATTTAAAATACAGGAAGTGAATCAGAGCCTAAACCCTTAAGATGAAAGAGAAAGGCAACACTGAAACAGGTCAAAGTTATTCTCATATTCCTATGGCTATTCACTGTCAACCTTCTTCCTACCACTCACAAACACCACCACACTCTATTCTCTATTGCTTACTGGTAAGGCAATTTATACTGTGTTGCAGGTCCTGCAATTTATATTATGTTACAGGCTCCATATTTTATGGAGTGATAAAATCTTAAACATACACACCAACTGAAAGGTGTATTTTAGTCCTGGCCTAAAAAAAGTTAATTACATAAAATTGCATAATACCAAATAATACTTTACACATTTATATTTTATTTATTAAAGCTAAAATAATGTATTAATGATGATTCAATAATATAGCATTCCATATACCTTGTGGCTCAGACGGTAAAGCGTCTGCCTACAGTGCGGGAAGTTCCCCTGGAGAAGGCAATGGCAACCCACTCCAGTATCCTTGCCTGGAAAATCCCATGGACGGAGGAGCCCGGTGGGCTACAGTCCATGGGGTCGCAAAGAGTTGGACACGACTGAGTGACTTCACTTTACTTCTTTAACCAAAAACCATTCTTACCATGAGACACTGGACTAGACAATCTAGGGATTAGAAGACAGAGGAAATGTAAATAAGGATGGAAAATTAGAACATAAACTCATGATTTAGGTCTACTTTTAGGCTGCGAGGAGTTCCAGCCTTATTGACATATGCTTCTTTCAATCAAATTTCTCCCCGTCACTCTCCAAAAGAACAAGACTTCTACAGACAAGCCCTGAATGACTGGAAGACTGTCACGTCACTGCCTGAATATTCTCTTCAAAAATGGGACATCGGTTCTTTGACCTGATTCTCACATGACAGTTTCTAAAACCCTCATAATCATCTCAGGTCACACTGGAGGTCAGTCACTGTCTTCAATGCACCGAGTATAGAGGACAACAGTTGAAATAAAGTATGACTATGCAAGAATGCATCCTTACTACTCAGTTGTGTCTGATTTAGCAAACCCTTTGGACTGTAGCCCACCAAGTTTCTCTGTCCTTGGTATTTTTCAGGCAAGAATATTGGAGTAGGTTGTCATTTTCCTCCTCCAGGGGATCTTCCCAACCCTGGGACTGAACCCTTATCGCCTGTGTCTCCTGCCTTGCAGACAGATTTTTACCTGCTAAGGCATCAGGGAAGCCCAAACGTATAACTAAAGCAGATGCAAAAGTAAGGGGTATTATTTCACCAAGAGCTTTGCATACCACAGGCCCAAGAAAAATAACTATTGAACACTTTTGTGGATATAATTCAACAATATACCCTTTAAAAATAAAAAGAATTGGCTTAATGTCTAACATTTAATGATGAAAGCATTATTAGACCACCCAGGAATTTTTGTTATGCTATGATAAAAATTAACAAAACTTTAAAAACTCTATTAGGAGAAGTAATATAATTTATTATGTCCATAAATATTCATGTACTGGAAATGGACCAGATTAATAGAACTGGGTTACAGGGTTCAGTAGGGTAAAACTAAAGAAATTGGATAAGAAAATGCAGAGAAAAATATCAGCCTTTTAAGATTTCCTCTTCCAGAAATGTTGAAAAGCACTATTTTTAATAGAAGCTATTTTAAAAATTTGGGCCTTAAAGAAATAATGTGGAAAAATTTTTTGAAGTCACTCAGTCGTGTCCGACTGTCTGCGACCCCATGGGCTGTAGCCTACAGGGCTCCTCTGTCCATTGGATTTTCCAGGCAAGAATACTGGAGTGGGTTGCCATTTCCTTCTCCAGGGGATCTTCCCAACCCAGGGATCAAACCCAGGCCTCCTGCATTGCAGGCAGACACTTTACCATCTGAGCCACCAGGGAAGCCCTAAATAATGTGAAAGTAGTTTTTTAATAATGAATGTTCTGCTACAGAGGGAAATTCACTGCTTGAGCTCATAAAAGAATATATTTATTAGCATAAAGAGATTACAGATACAGACTCCTTGAATTCATGATCACAGGAGCAAGATACCCAGTTCCCACTCACGGCATGAATCCCCTCTAGAACACACCTGCAGAGTCATCCAGTGACTATCTCAAAAACCCCAGGTATTTTTAATACTGTTCAAAGAAAAGCAGCAATGCAAATGCCAATCAAGTGATGAATGGAAAACAAAATGTGGTATAGCCATACAGTGGAATAGTTCAGCCATAAAAAGGAATAACACACTGATACATACCAAAAAAAGATGAAGCTTGAAAAAACTATGCTAAGTCAAAGGAAGACACAAAAGGCCATATATTATATGATTCCATTTATATGAACTGTCCAGAACAGGCGTAACCACTGGGACAGAAAGTAGATTAGTGGTTGCCAGGGGCTGGGTAAAGGCGAAACGGGGACAGATTACTAATGGATAAAGAGGTTCTTTTTGGAGTAATGACAAAATCCTTTTTAGGATATTTTAGTTTTCTAAACGGTAGTGAGGGCTACAGAACTCTGTGAATATACTATAAACCACTGAGTTGTATACTTTTAAAGGGCAAACTTTACGATATGTGAGTTACATCTAAATAAAGCTATTATTTAAAAAGTGGGGGGAAAAGAAAAGCAAACTATTTAAACAAAGTTTTACAGTGGTTTCCTCTTAAGTGTCCTACAGAAGATAAAAACTCTTATATAATCTAGATTAAAAGGCTCAATAAAAACATATAAATGATAATAGCAAGGATTATTATAAGCTTGATATTCTAAAGGGACTATTTTTATTTATTTTAGTCACTTTATCTATTTATTTTCAGCGGTGCTGGGTCTTCATTGCCGTGCAGGCTTTTCCCTAGTGGTGGCAAGCAGGGGCTACTCTCTAGTTGGGGCGTGCAGGCTTCTCATCGCAGTGGCTTCTCCTGTTGTGGAGCAAGGGCTCTAGGGCACGTGGGCCTCATTAGTTTTAGCACCCGGGCTCTAGACCACAGGCTCAACAGCTGTGGTACACAGGCTCAGCTGTCCCGCTGCATGTGCGATCTTCCTGGATCAGGGATCAAACCCGTTTCTCCTACACTGGCAGGCAGATTCGTTACAACTGAGCCACCAGGGAAGCCCTAAAGGGACTATTTTTAAAAGATACACATTGATTTCAACAGGAATTTACAATTAAAGAATTACGCCATGCTAAGTACATGTCTCCTTTCAACATGGCATAGCATTTCAATCTTGGAACTTATTTTGAAGACAATTTCAAAAAATATTAGCCCTGAGTATTTGTTTAAAACAGTAATTCCCAAGCTTTAGTCACCTAATCATGTTGAGTATTTTTGCCATCCTCATATCAACCCACACAGACCCTCATGCTGGGAAAGATAGAAGGCAGGAGGAGAAGGGGGTGACAGAGGACGAGATGGTGGTATGGCGTCACTGACTCAATGGACATGAGTTTGAGCAAGCTCTAGGAAACAGCAAAGGACAGGGAAGCCTGGCACGAATCAATGGTGAAGTCGATTGAAGGAAAATATTCAATAAATACAGTTGGTGAAGTCGACTGAAGGAAAATATTTAATAAATACAGTTGGAATGTTGTTGTTGTTCAGTAACTCAGTCACGTCTGACTCTTTGCTACCCCATGGACCACAATGTGCCAGGGTTTTCCACCATATACTAAAATTCCAACTATGCCTATCCTTGTACCATTTTAAATCACCTTGCATACAATTCAAGAAAACACTGGTTGGGAAAAAAAACAAACAGCTTTGCCTGGTAACATAGCTATACTTTAAAAAGTGACAGGGAAACTAGATGTTCAGAAAACCACTTTTAGGATGTTTCTTTTTTATAAAGTAAGGCACATGGTCAGTGGGAGCAACAGGGCTGGCGCTGAGAACAGTGCTGGGGTGTGGCAGGGATAGGGAACGGAATGTACAGGAAATAGTGGGCAGTAGGCCTCCATGAGGGAAGCAGCAGAAAGAACGGGGGTGCCAGGCCTTCTCTACAAGCTCTTGGACACTCTGTGATATTAGTGCTACTGTCCCATTCGGCTTGCCAAACAGAGCTGAATTTGGCAGAAGGACGACTGTCTAATAATCAGATGGGGCTTTTTCCTGAACCGGCTTCTTTCCTGTTGACACTAGTCCTAGAGGTTATAGCTGCTGCTGCTTCTAAGTTGCTTCAGTTGTGTCCGACTCTGTGCAACCCCACAGACGGCAGCCCGCCAGGCTCCTCTGTCCCTGGGATTCTCCAGGCAAGAATACTGGAGTGGGTTGCCATTTCCTTCTCCCCTCAAGAAGTTACAGCTGCTGCTGCTAAGTCGCTTCAGTCATGTCTGACTCTGTGCGACCCCATAGATGGCAGCCCACCAGGCTCCCCCATCCCTGGGATTCTCCAGGCAAGAACACTGGAGTGGGTTGCCATTTCTTTCTCCAACGCATAAAAGTGAAAAGTGAAAGTGAAGTCGCTCAGTCGTGTCCGACTCTTAGCGACCCCATGCACTGCAGCCTACCAAGCTCCTCCGTCCATGGATTTTCCAGGCAAGAGTACTGGAGTGGGGTGCCATCGCCTTCTCCGCAAGAGGTCACAGAGGGGCCCACAATTAAAGTAGTGACTCCAGGGCAGAGAGGAGGCTGGGCTCTGCTACACCTGTTCCTCTTGCCTAAAGAAAATAAGTTACATTTCATTTTGAAATATTAGTACCACTGGTGGCTTGAAACAGATTCCAAAGAGGAGCTTATTCCCATTTCTGATGGAGGGATGTGACCATACCACCTCTCCTCAAAAACACTCACATTGAAGACGCTAGAATTTTTTATCCTTTTCTTTTTATTCCCTTTTCCCACTGCAGAGGGAGGAACTCTGTTGACAGTTATCCATCCTAAGTAGGTGAATCAAGAACATGCCACTTTCTTTACTCTCCTTCATTTAAGAAGCCCTAACTGAATTCTGGAATAGTGAAGTGACGTGAAAGTCACTCAGTCGTGTCCAACTCTTTGCAACTCCATGGACTATACAGTTCATGGAATTCTCCAGGCCAGAATACTGGAGTGGGTAGCCTTTCTCTTCTCCAGGGGATCTTCCCAACTAAGGGATCAAACCCATGCATGTCTCCTGCACTGCAGGTGGATTTGTTACCAGCTGAACCACAGGGGAAGCCCCTGGAATAGTGAGGTATACAGAAAGATAGTAAGTGAAAGCTCTCTCCAAAGAGAACAGAAAAAAAAAAAGCTTCCTGCTCCGTTTTTTATTCATTGATCATTTTCCTGAAAGCTAGATATAACAACTTTTAAAAATAATTCAATGCAAGAAAAATATAAATTTATTTACTCCTGACCCTGACAGTGACCTTAGGGTTCTGGCCAGTAGACTCACTGACATATTATTTCTTAACACCCTTGATGCCATTTAGACTCTGAGCACATGGCTTGGAGACTGGAAAGATATACTTGCCTCATATTTTCTCAAGCTAATATATTCTTTGACTGTGTGAAGCTTTGATATGTAGCCCCATGCCTGTAAAGATAGGCTTCCTAAAGATCATTCAGAGAATATATAAGAGTACAAAACATTTAAGTCTGATTGGTTTTGTGTTATAATATTACACTGTCAAAGTGGTCTTTGGGAGCATTTTGACCGAGGAAGACTACTTATGATTTCTCAAAGAATTTCATCCCAAGCATGAAATTCCAATGAGCATTATACATTCAGGTACCTTCATTACTAGCAATTCTGACTCACATCTGTAAATATCCTCAGCAACTCATGAGAACACTTGTTTTATAGCCAGATAAACTGCAGTTCTTCTCAGAGATCTATCACAGTGTTTCTCAAAGTATGATCTGAGGATCACATGCACTAGAATCAAATGGGAAGGTACAGGCTGGTGGGAGTAATGCCTGTTAAAAATATATGTTCTAAAATATGACACAAAGGAACTTATTTATTAAAAGAAAAAGACTCACAGACACAGAACACAAACTTATGGTTACCAAAGGGGAAAGGAAGTGAGGGAAGGATAAATTAGGAGTTTGGCATTAGCAGTTACAAACTATAAAGCAGATAAACAACAAGGTACTACTGTATAGAACAGGGAATTATATTCAATATCCTGTAATAAACCATATGGAAAAGAATATGAAAATTTATATATATATATATATATATATGAACTGAGTCACTTTGCTATATACCAGAAACTAACACAACATTGTAAATCAACTATTCAGTTTAAAAAAAACCAGATTCCTAGACACTATGTCAGACTTATTAAATAAAAATCTCCAGGGATAGCAGCCAGTAATCCACATTTTAAACAAGATGGCCAGGTGATTCTTATGTACCCTAATGCTTCTGAAATACTTAAGCTATTTGAACCAACTCTTGCCATCATGAAACCACAAAAACAGGATGCTCACAAGTCATTGCATATATAAAGTATATATTAAAAAAGACTCGGAATAAATATTGAAATGGAAAAGAAGGCAAAGTGAATAGTTCTCTTCTATTACAGTCTGGCAGAATTTAGATTTAGTGTGAATTGCAGCCATGAACAAGAAGTATTCTCTATCTATAATACAAGTGTTATTTGTTATTCCATTATCTATAGTGAAGATATCAGTATCTCTTCTGTCTCTCAGTCTGAAATAAATGCCATACTTACATAAAGATTAAAGGATGCTCCAACACTCAGTTACATCTTCACTCATTCTTTCTCAACATTGTGACTTGGCCACCACAATTAGGCAAAATGGTTCTCAACCACTTTGAATTTCCTGGGCCAGTGATTTTCAAACTTGACATACATTTAAAACCATCTGAAGACCTTGTTAAAATACAGACTACCATTTGTATTTACAAGTTCCAGGTAATACTGATACTGCTGGTCCAAAGACCAGACTGGAGAATCACTGGCTTAACCTAACTCTGATCTCCTCCATTGAGTTCAATGATACTAAAAAAAAAATTAAAAAAAAAAAAAAAATCACTCCATCTGGCAAATGATCTAAACACCAGTCACAGGCCTTCTTGTGTAGGACTCTTGCTGCTCAGTATCTTCAGGAAGTTCCCATCATTCAAAATTTGTAGTGTGAGCAATAAGCTTGTCCTTTCTTGGCAGCTCCAGCGATAAACACCCTTCCCATTCCTCCCCCAATCCCTGGCCTGTCTGACCCTACTTCCTACCCTAAAACTGCGCTTTTAGAAAAAGCTGTAGAAAGGACAAGAGGTGCATCTGTTCCTGTCTTAGGGGAACTACACTTCCTTTAGCTGGAAATCAAGACAGGCTCCCTCCATTTAGTGATTTATCTGATGACTGTCACAGGACTACAACTGTACAGACAAACTCAGGAAAAAGTACAGCATCTGGAGGCACAATCAATCAAGTATAAACTCAAAAAATTGTCTAGAAATATGAACATTCAGATCTCAATATTTACATGCTGGTCCTTCTTAAGAATAAATGCATAACACAGATTTCTCCATTCAGAGACAGGTCCAGAATTTATATAGTACAAGTGGGTGGGGTGCCCCATTCTCTCTAAAGCTTTCAAATTTATCTCATCAAGATTTAAAATGTATTCCCAGCATTAAGTCTAAGTGGTGAATTACATATGTATATCTTTCCCAAGAAAAGATATTTTGATAACTTCCTACAAAATGAAAACCATTTGGGAGCAAGGTAAGCACTGATACAGCTTAAATATCTTTAGAAGGTCTTCAGGAGCTCATTTATTTTTTCAATTCGAACGTATAACTAACAGCTTGGGGACCATCTTAAAATTAATTAGGAAGTTTTATAGGTAAAGCTAAACAGTTTATTTTTCTTTGAGATGATGATACATGCTGAAGAAAAAAGTAAACCTGGAGAACAAATACACCAATAGGGGAAGATACTTTTAAAGTGTTGGCCATAAGCTAAATATTGCAAATACTGTACAACACTAATAATTTACTATATATGATAAAAAATATATGATTTCCTTAATCACTGTAAGAAAATGACTAAATACCACATATACTATAACCATGGCATTTCCAAAACACAGAACACTCACTTTACTAAGCAAAGAGGTTAAGCCAATGCTCTGAATCAAAGAGATTTCCTATAAATAAGAGTCTAAATCTTCAGGCATCTAGTTGCTCCAGTGTAACCAATGAAGTATCTTAGATTTTTCCAAGTACTGAATATGGGTGCAAACTGAGCACACAAACGGTTTAACGTAATCTGCCACTAGAGAGCAACTGATGGATGTAATGTTGCTGCTTTTTACCACCAACTTCTTTGACAAACTGTTGTCTTCTGGCATGCTGTTGTATTTAGCATAACATTCATTTTCATGGTTTGGAGAAAGCAACCCATTTTTCCTTTGAGGTACTAGATGCTAAACACCAAAACAAATCAGATCCATATGATATGAAAAACAACTGGTTACCATTCTTTTTCTCTGTTTTCTGGGTGTGCTGGTCTTGTTGCTGTGTGCAGGCTTTTCTCTCGTTGCAGTGAGCAGGGGCGACTCTTCACTGTGGTATGCGGGCTTCTCATCATGGTGGCTTCTCCTGTTGCGGAGCACAGGCTCTAGGCACATGGGCCTCAGTAGTTGCGGTGTACAGTCAGTAGCTGTGGCTCAAAGGGCCCTAGCACATGCAGACTTCAGTAGCTGTGGCAAATGGGCATGCAGGATCTTCCCAGAGCAGGGACTGAACCCATGTCCCATGCATTGGCAGGCAGATTCTTAATCACTGGACCACCAAGAAAGTCAATGATTATTATTGAGGTAATTAATCTTAGAAATTTCCATACTTAAGTGTGGAAATAAGGTCATAAAATATTGTTAATGACCAGCAGAGGATTTAACTATTATAGGCTATTCCTTGCTAGAAACTGATTTTTATACTTTGGGTTGACCAAAAAGTTCATTCAGGGTTTTCCATAAGTGCTTACAGGTAAACGAATGAACTTTTTGGGCAATCCAATATCAAATAGATCAGCTTCCATGAAAAATAATTTGTATCACATCCCCCTGCCATGTGGATAGCCACATGGCAACCGGGTCCTGCTCTCCAGCAGGTCAGCAACAGACTCACACCACCCCCCAACCTCTGAGCAGCCAACCACACCAGAAGCCTACCCAGCCTCCAGTAGACCTGCAGCCACCACAGGCGGCAGATGTGCCTACCACCCTGCCCACAGCAGTCTGCCTCACCACAACAGAAGGGCATGCACAGCTCACACAGGGGTACCCCTAGAGCATACAGCTCTGGTGACCAGAGGGGAGTGCATTGCTAGATCCCACAGGATGTCTCCTACATTGAGGCCACTTCCCCAAGATCAGGAGACATAACTGAACTATCTAATACATAGACATAAACAACAGAATTGGGCAAAATAAGGTGACAAAATAATATGTGTTCCAAGTAAAGAAATAAGACATAATCTAAGGAAAAAAAGTGGAGATAAGCAATCTACCCAAAATGAGTTCAAGGTAAGGATCATAAAGGTGCTAAATGAAGTCAGGAGAAGAATGGATGAACACTGTGAGAATTTCAACAGTTAGAAAATACAAGGAAGAACCAAACAAAGCTGAAGAATACAACTGAAATAAAAAATACATTAGGAATCAACAACAGATTAGATGATACAGAGAAATGGATTAGCAATCTAGAAGACAGAGTAGTGAAAATCAACCATGCTGAACAGAAAAAAGAATTTTAAAAATGAGGACAGTTTAACAGACCACTGGGAAAATGTCAAGCATACTAACATTCATATTGTAAAGGGTTCCAGAAGAAAAAGAGAGAAATCGGCAGCGAACTTAGTTGAAGAAGTAATAGCTGAAAACTTCCCTAACCTATGGAAGGAAACAGATGAGCATCTTAAACCAGATAAACCCAAAGAAGTCCATTATACATACAACAGCAAAAATTAAAGAGAGAATTTTAAAAGCAGCTATAAAAAAAGCAACTACTTGTGTACAAGGAAGCTCTTATACAACTATCAGCTAACTTTTCAGAAGAAACTTTTATAGGCCAGAAGGGAGTGGCAAGGTACATTCAAAGTGATGAAAGGGAAAAATCTAAAGCCAAGAATACTCTACCCAGCAAGGTAATCATTCAGATTTGAAGGAGAGAGAGTTTTACAGATACAAAAAAGCTGGAAGAGTTCAGTACCACTAAAGCAGATTTACAAGAAACGTTACAGGGTCTTTTCTAAGTGGAAAAGAAAAGGCCACAACTAGAAATATGATCATAAATTATAAAAGGGAAAATCTCATGAGCAAAGGGAAACATACAGCAAAAGTAGTAAATAGACTGCATATAAAGCTAGTAGGAAGGTTAAAAGACAAAAGCAGTAAAATCACCTATATCCACAATAAGTAGTTAAGAAATACACGAAACAAAAAAATATAAAATGTAACATCAAAAACATTAAACTTAGTTGGGGGAATGAGCAAAACTGTAGGATGGTTAAAATGCATTTAAATTTAAGAGATCATCAACAAATATATATATATATATATATAGATAAAGATATAGACATAGATATATGTGTTGTTATATATGAACCTCATAATCACAAACAAAAACCTCTTGTTTCAAACCTCATTTGGAACAAGAATCCAAATGTAACACTAATAATAGTCATAAAATCACAAAAGAAGACAGCACGAGAAGAAAGGAACAATAACAACAAAACTACAAAAGCAAGAAGAAAATAATTAACAAAATACCAATAAGTACCTATCTGTTGGTAACAGTTCAATTATCAAAACTCCTCAACAAAATACTAGCAAACTGACTCCAACAATAAATACATTAAAAGGATCATACACTGTGACCAAGTGAGATCAAGTGGGATCTCAGATGCAAGGATTCTTTTAATATTTGAAAATTAATCAACATAATACCATTTTAACAAATTGAAAAGTAAAAACCATATGATCATCTCAATAGATGCAGAAAAAGCTTTTGATAAGATCAAATATCATTTATAATAAAAACTCTTCAGAAAGTTGGGCACAGAGGGAACATATTTCAACATAATAAATGCCATATATGACAAACCCACAGATAACATGATACTCAAGAGTGAAAAGCTGAAAGCATTTCCTCTAAGATCAGGAACAAGACAAGGATGCCCACTCTCCCCACTTTTATTCAACATAGTATTAAAAGTCCTAGCCACAGCAATTGGAAAAGAAAAGAAATAAAAGGAATCCAAATTGAAAAAGAAGAAGTAAAATTGTCACTGCTTGCAGATGACATGATACTATTCACAGAAAATTCATGGGGAGGGAGGTGGGAGGGGGGTTCAGGATGGGGAACACGGGTACATCCGTGGCAGATTCATGTTGATGTATGGCAAAACCAATATAATATTGTAAAGTAATTAGCCTCCAATTAAAATAAATAAATTTATATTTTAAAAAATTAAAAATAAATTTTAAAAAATCCTAAAGATACCACCAGAAAACTACTAGAGATCATCTATGAATTTGGTAAAGTTGCAGGATATAAAATTAACATACAGATTACATTTCTATATACTAACAACTATCAGCAGAAAAGGCAATGGCACCCCACTCCAGTACTCTTGCCTGGAAAATCCCATGGACAGAGGAGCCTGGTAGGGTGCAGTCCATGGGGTTGCAAAGAGTCGGGCACGACTGAGCGACTTCACTTTCACGCATTGGAGAAGGAAATGGCAACCCACTCCAGTGTTCTTGCCTGGAGAATCCCATCGAAGGGGAGCCTGGTGTGCTGCCACTTATGGGGTCGCACAGAGTTGGACACGACTAAGGCGACGCAGCAGCAGCAGCAACAACTATCAGAAAGAGAAACTAAGTAAACAATCCTAGTTACTATTGCATCAGAAAGAATAAGATACCTAGAAATAAATCTACCTAGGGAGGCAAAAAACGTGTACTCTGAAAACTATAGATAGTGAGGAAAGAAACTGAAGATGACACAAACACGGAAAGATATACCATGTTCTTGGATTGGAAGAATCAATACTGTTAAAATGACCATCCTATCCAAGGCAATTTACAGGTTTAATGCAATCCTTGTTAAATTACGAAGGCATTTTTCACAGAACAAGAACAAAAAATTTTTACACTTACATGGAAACACAAAAGACCCTGAATAGCCAAAACAATCTTGAGAAAAGAGAACGGAGCTGGAGGAATCACACTTCAGATTATACTACAAAGCTACAGTAATCAAATCAGAATGATACTGGCACAAAAACAGACACATAGGCCAATGGAACAGGACAGAAATCCCAGAAATAAACTCACACACTTATGGTCAATTCATCTACAACAAAGGAGACAAGAATATAAATGGAGAAAAGAAAGTCTCTTCAATTAGTGATGCTAAGGAAACAGGTCAGGTATATGAAAAAGAATGAAATTAGAACATTCTTCAGCACCATACACAAAAATAAACTCAAAACGGATTAAAGACCTGTATGTAAAACCAGATACTATAAAATCCTAGAGGAAAACACAGGTAGAACATTCTTTGACAAATTCCAGCAATAATTTTTGGGTCCATTTCCTAGCATAATGGAAATAAAAACAAAATAAACAAATGGGGCCTAATTAAACTAAAAAGCTTTTACATTGCAAAGGAAACTATAAACATACCAAAAAGATAACTTACAAATTGGGGAGAAATATTTGCAAATAATGCTACCAAAAAGGGATTGAAGTGAAATCGTGTCTGACTCTTTGCAACCCTGTGGACTGTAGCCCACCAGGCTCCTCCATCCATGAGATTTTCCAGGCAAGAATACTGGAGTGGGTTGTTAATTCCTTTTCCAGGGGATCTTCCCAACCCAAGGACTGAACCTGGGTCTTCCGCATTGCAGGCAGATTCTTTACCATCTGAGCCACCAAGGAATCCCAACAAGGGATTAATTTCCAAAACATATGAACAGCCTATACAGTGTAATATCAAACACCCAATCAAAAAATGAGCAGAAAACCTAAATAGAAATTTCCCTAAAAAAGACATACAGATGGCCAACAGGCACATGAAAAGATGCTCATTATTAGAAAAATGCAAATCAAAACTACAATGAGGTATCATCTCACATTAGTCAGAATGGCCATCATTTTAAAAAGTCTAAAAATAATAAATGCTACAAAGTGTGTGGAGAAAAGAGAACCCTCCTACACTGCTGGAGGAAATGTAAAATATACAGCCACTATGGAGAGTATGGAGGTTCCTTAAAAATTAAAAATAGACCTACCATTTGATCCAGCAATCCCATTCCTGGGCATGTATTCCAAGAAAACTCTAATCTGAAAAGATATGTGGACCCCAAGGCTCATAATAGCACTATTTACAACAGTCAAGACATGGAAGTACCATAAATATCCACTGATAGATAAATAGATAAAGAAGATGTGGTATATATGTAGGTGTGTATGTATGTATGTATGTATGTGTATATATATATAAAATACTAGTCATAAAAAGAATCACTTTGCTGTATACTTGAACACAGCACTGCAAATTAACTATACTTTAATAAAAAAAAATACTTGAAATGTAAATGGACTAAATATTCCAATTCAAAGATCAAGGCTTTTAATATCACCTACTTACTTCTTATTTTGCAATGACAATACTTACAATAAGAAAGCCTAAGTCTACTTATATCCATTGATAATATGTATATTTTTAATGCTTTGTAAAACAGGTGTTAGTACTCATTCTTTTTTTTTTTTTTAGTACTCATTCTTAATGAATAATGTAGGATAAGTTCATTAAGATAAGGCAAAAATACAAATTTCACTGAAGTCTGGATTTATCAAACAGAAAAAAAGCATATTTGAAGGCATATTCTATTAGTAATTTTTATTTTGCTTACTGAGACCACTGTAATTACCTCTCAATCAACATTGTACATACATAATTATATGTTCTAAATAAACAGGAAACAATAAAGAGCAAGTGGAAGAAGAAAGGGAACACCTAAGAGGTTGCAGGATTTAAGGATAAGCTGACATTACTTCAGACAAAGACTGAGATGTTCAAACACAAAAGACATGTCCTGAAATTCAGTCACATAGCACAGAACAAAGGGCTTTTTGAAAAGTGGTATGCTGCTGCTGCTGTTGCTGCTGCTGCTGCTGCTGCTAAGTCGCTTCAGTCATGTCCGACTCTGTGCGACCCCATAGACGGCAGCCCACCAGGCTCTGCCGTCCCTGGGATTCTCCAGGCAAGAACACTGGAGTGGGTTGCCATTGCCTTCTCCATTGTGTGAAAGTGAAAAGTGAAAGTGAAGTTGCTCAGTCATGTCCGATTCGTAGGGACCCCATGGACTGCAGTCTACCAGGCTCCTCCATCCATGGGATTTTCTAGGCAAGAGTACTGCAGTGGCTTACCATTGCCTTCTCCAGAAAAGTGGTATACTTAGAGGTAAATGATCACAAAATCAGATCAGGAAAACACTGTAAAAATAAATAAGCTGGATTAATTCCATGACTTTTTATTTATTTTTAAAGATTTTTATATGGTTCATTTTTAAAGTCTTTATTGAATTTATTACAATACGGTTTCTGTTTTATGTTTTGTTTTGACCACGAGCTATGTGGGGATCTTAGCTCCCTGGCCAGGAATTGAACCCACACCCCTTGCATTGGAAAGTGATGTCTTAACTACTGGACTGTCAGGGAAGTACACCATCAGTTCAGTTCAGTCGCTCAGCCGTGTCCGACTCTTTGTGACCCCATGAACCAACTGCAGCATGCCAGGCCTCCCTGTCCATGACCAACTCCTGGAGTCCACCCAAACCCATGTCCATTGTGTCCGGTGATACCATCCAACCATCTCATCCTCCGTCATCCCCTTCTCCTCCTGCCCCCAATCTTTCCCAGCATCAGGGTCTTTTCAAATGAGTCAGCTCTTCACATCAGGTGGCCATGACTTATTTATTTATTTATTATGGCTGTGCTGGATCTTGGTTGCACCACACAGGGTCTTCAATGCTGCCTATGAGCTTTTTCTACTCGTGGGGAGTGGGAGCTACTCTCTGGTTTGTGGTATGCAGGCTCCTCATTGCAGTGGCTTCTCTTGTTTCACAGTGCAGGCCCTAGGGCACGTGAGCTTCAGTAGTTGTGGCACAGGGGCTCAGTAGTTGTGGCACATGGGCTTAGTTGCCCCTTGGCATGTGGGATCTTAGTTCCCAGACAAGGGATAGAATCCGTGTCCCCCACGTTGGCAGGTGGATTCTAAACCACTGGACCACCAAGGAAGTGTCCCCCTCAATGACTTTTTAAAGCACTGCAGCATGGAGGTACAAGGTCAAGAAACTGACAATGTTAGAAAAAGACTTGAGTAACACTTATTGGATAGAGTAAGAAAACAAACATCTAGAAAATCTTAATTCTGATCTTATTTCAGAAACTCTCAGGCTGTCTTACGGCTGCTTTTCCAACCTGCTCTGACTATGTTCTCTCTCCCAAAATTACCTACTCAGTGCCAACAATCTTCACCTTCACTGCACTCAGTAAACCAATAGTCCATTCTTGAAATTTTTATTACTTGGAATAGCTCTATCTCTGAAATATGTAATTTCCATAATTTTATCTCAAAACACAACTTCCTATCTCCCTACTCTTTCTCTAGCTTACTTGCCAATTCTTTTATTTATTGCATTGAGACCTCAGTCCCTCAGTTAAGTTCAGTTCAGTCACTCAGTCATGTCCAACTCTCTGCGACGCCATGAACTGCAGCACACCAGGCTTCCCTGTCCATCACCAACTCCCAAAGCCTGCTCAAACTTATGTCCATCAAGTCAGTGATGCCATCCAACCTCTGTCATCCCCTTTTCTTCCTGCTTTCAATCTTTCCCAGCATCAGAGTCTTTTCCAATGAGTCAGTTCTTTGCATCAGGAGGCCAAAGTATTGGAGCTTCAGCTTCAGCATCAGTCCTTCCAATGAATATTCAGGACTGATTTCCTTTAGGATGGACTGGTTTGATCTCCTTGCAGTGCAAGGGACTCTTGAGTCTTCTCCAACACCACAGTTCAAAAGCAGTCAATTCTTCTTTTTATGGTTCAACTTTCACATCCATACATGACTACTGGAAAAAAACAGAGCTTTGACTAGACAGACCTTTATCGGCAAAGTCAGTCCCTCAGCCTTCTGATTATTTCCAATCCATCTGCTCCTCTGACTGTAAGGTAGTGGTTCCAATTGGAAGTGATTTTGCCCCTCAGAGGGCAACTGACAATGTTTGGAGACACTTTTAGTTGTCACAACTGGAGGGGGCTGTTACTGGCATCTAGTAAGTAGACGTCAGGGATGCTGACCATCCCACAATGCACAAGACAGACCCTACAACAGAAAATTATGTTTCTAAAGTTGAGAAGCCCTGCTCTATGGTCCTCTTTAGATAATTGGTCCATTCCTCAATCATTCTTAGAACATTTCAACCTCAATTCTCTTGCCTTTTCATCCTTCTGACACACTTGTTTTATAAAAACATAATCCTCAACCAATTAAATCCTCAAAATTTTCTACTTTTAAACTTGGTGCACTGAGCTCAACAAAAGCAAAACAAACATGTTCCATAATCATAAAAGTAGCTGACACTATGTATTGAGATTAAACCTCAGCAAAATGCTCAGCATTAGCAGGCAGGCAGTCCTTCTTATCTCTCCCTAGTTACCTCTTCACTCACTCTTTTTCCTTCTATGACTGTTTTAAACTCTGTCCCATCAATCCCTCATTCTCCTCCAAATCAAACACTCAATATCAGCAACGTTAGTTGTTTCACTAAGAAAAACGAAAAACAAAGGAGGAAAGGAAAGATACAGCCATCTGAATGCAGAGTTCCAAAGAATAGCAAGGAGTGATACGAAAGCCTTCCTCAGTGATCAGTGCAAAGAAATGGAGGAAAACAATAGAATGGGGAAGACAAGAGATCTTTGCAAGAAAATCAGAGATACCAAGGGAACATTTCATGCAAAGATGGGCTCAGTAAAGGACAGAAACAGTATGGACCTAACAGAAGCAGAAGATATTAAGAAGAGGTGGCAAGAATACACAGGAGAACTATACAAAAAATATCTTAATGACCCAGATAATCAAAACGGTGTGATCACTCACCTACAGCTACACCTACCTAGAATGTGAAGTCAAGGGGGCCTTAGGAAGCATTCCTACAAACAAAGTTAGTGGAGGTGATGGAATTCCAGTTGAGCTATTACAAATCCTAAAAGATGCTGCTGCTAAAGTGCTGCACTTGATATGTCAGCAAATTTGGAAAACTTAGCAGTGGCCACAGGACTGCAAAAAGTCAGTTTTCATTCCAATCCCAAAGAAGGAAGTGCCAAAGAATGGTCAAACTACCACACAACTGCACTCATTTCACATGGTAGCAAGGTAATGCTCAAAAGCTAGGCTTCAACAGTACCTGAACCAAGAACTTCCAGATGTACAAACTGGATTTAGAAAAGGCAGAGGAACCAGAGAGCAAATTGCCAACATCCACTGAATCATAGAAAAAGCAAGGGAATTTCAGAAAAAACATTTACTTCTGCTTCGTTGACTATGCTAAAGCCTTCGTATTGGTCACCAACCTGTGGAATATTCTTAAAGAGATAGGAATACCAGATCACCTTACCTGCTTCCTAAAGAACCTGTACGCTGGTCAAGAAGCACCAGTTAGAACTGGACATAGCCATCAGCAGATGAATGGATAAGAAAGCTGTGGTATATATACACAATGGAGTATTACTCAGCCATTAAAAAGAATATATTTAAATCAGTTCTAATGAGGCGGATGAAACTGGAGCCTATTATACAGAGAGAAGCCAGAAAGAAAAACACCAATACAGTATACTAACACATATATATGGAATTTAGAAAGATGGTAACAATAACCCTGTATGTGAGACAGCAAAAGAGACAAAGATGTATAGAACAGTCTTTTGGACTCTGTGGGAGAGGGAGAGAGTGGGATGATTTGGGAGAATGGCATTGAAACATGTATAATATCATATAAGAAATGAATCGCCAGTCCAGGTTTGATGCAGGATACAGGATGCTCGGGGCTGGTGCACTGGGATGACCCAGAGGGATGGGATGGGGGAGGTGGGAGGGGGGTTCAGGATGGGGAACACGTGTACACCCGTGGCGGATTCATGCTGATGTATGGCAAAACCAATACAATATTGTAAAGTAATTAGCCTCCAATTAAAATAAATAAATTTAAATTAAAAAAAAAAAAAAAAACTGGACATAGAACAATGGACTGGTTCCAAATTAGAAAAGGAGTATGTCAAGGCTGTATACTGTCACCCTGCTTATTTAACTTCTATGCAGAGTACATCATGCTAAATGCCGGGCTAGATGAAGCTCAAGCTGGAATCAAGATTGCCAGGAGAAATATTAATAACCTCAGATATGCAGATGATACCACCCTTACAGCAGAAAGTGAAGAGGAACTAAAGAGCCTCTCACTGAAAGTGAAAGAGGAGAATGAAAAAGCTGGCTTAAAACTCAGCATTCAAAAAACTAAGATCATGGCATCTGGTCCCATCACTTCATGGCAAATAGATGGGGAAAAAATGGAAATAGTGACAGGCTTTATTTTCTTGGGCTCCAAAATCACTGCAGATGGTGACTATGGACACGAAATCAAAAGATGCTTGCTCCTTGGAAGAAAAGCTATGACAAAGTTAGACAGAGTACTAAAAAATGGAGACGTCACTTTGTCAACAAAGTTCGATACAATCAAAGCTATTGTTTTTCCAGTAGGCATGTATGGATGTGAGAGTTGGACACTAAAGAAGGCTGAAGAACTGAGGCTTTCAAACTGTGGTGCTAGAGAAGACTCTTGAGAAACCCTCAAGACTCTTGAGACTCTCGAACAAACCACTCAATCCTAAAGGAAATCAACCCTGACTATTCATTGGAAGGACTGATGCTGAAGCTCCGATACTTTGGCCACCTGATGTGAAGAGCTGATTCACTGGAAAAGACCCTGATGCTGGGAAAGATTGAGGGCAGGAAGAGAAGGGAGTGACAGAGGATGGGATGGCTGAATGGCATCACTGACTCAACAGACACTAGTTTGAGGAAACTCTGGGAGACAGTGAAGGACGGGGAAACCTGGCATGCTGCAGTCCACTGGGTCACGAACAGTTGGACATGACTGAGCAACTGAACAAGAGACAAGAACTTCCACATATTTCTTCCCCATCCTACGGGGGAATTATTTACATCTATCTCCATTCTTCTCCTTATTCTCTTAGGAAAATGGAAGAAGTATCCATCCTGTTCCAGCAAACACTGGATACCATATCATGCTGGTCTCCTCCTTGACGCTACTACAACAATTACCTAACTCCCTAAATCATCTACCTGAACTCCATCCTCTTTCCCAGCCCTTTCACTTGAGAAATAAGTGATTGTTTCTATCCTTTCTTAGGGGGGAAAAAGTACAAATAAACAAACACTTTTCCTTCCATATCTCTCTCTTCTCACAGCCAAATTCCTTAAAAGAACTGGCTTCAGTCCTTTCCCTATTATTCTATCTCCCTTTCAGCCCACTACTCCCTGCTCACATTCCTACTATGCCACCAAACTCCACAGTGGAGACAAATGACTTCCTGTATCAATTTCAGTGGGTTCTTTCAGCCCTTAATTTTGGAGCATTAACACAAATTACCACACCCTCCTTAAAATGCTCTCCTGTTTTGGTGTTTGCAATACCATTCTCTCCTCTGTGGTCTTCCTTTTCCCACCTCCTAGCTGTTGGTGTGTCCTATAGTTCTAGCTTCCATCTTATTTGTGCAATGCATGCTCTAGTAACTTCAAGTCATATATCCAGCCCTGATTTCTTCTCAGTTTTCTTAGTGAATGACATCACCATCTACTCGGTTACCCACACTAGAATCCTAGAGATGACCCTAGATTTCTTATTCTCACCTACACATAAACACTTGCAAACTTCTATCAATTTAATCTAAGTATCTCTTGGATCCATCATGTTAGTTCATTCTCTGCAGCTGGTCCAATTCAGGTCATTATCTCTCACCCAGACATATTATTAAAAGAAAAATCATAATTAAGGGTATATGAGCAAAACACTGGGGAGTGCCTTGGCTCAGCTGGTAAAGAATCCACCTGCAATGCAAGAGACCTGGGTTCGATCTCTGGGTTGGGAAGATCCCCTGGAGAAGGGAACAGCTACCTACTCTAGTATTCTGGCCTGCAGAATTCCATGGACTATATAGTCAGTGGGGTCGCAAACAGTCGCACACGACTGAGCAACTTTCACTTTCTTCCACTTTTCTTTCTTTTACAAGTAAGAATATTACACAAATACAATGGGGTATGATTCAAAAGAACACAGAACACTGATACATTAGGGAAAAAAAAACAGTTTAAAAAATGGATTCTAATACTATATGCATGTGTGTGTGCTAAGTAGCTTCAGTCATGTCTGATTCTTTGCATCCATATGGACTTTAGCCACCAGGTTCCTCTGTTCATGCAAATTCTCTAGGCAAGAATACTAGAGTGGGTTGCCATGCCCTCCTCTGGAGGGATGGAGGATCCCAAGGATCGAAACTGCGTCTCCTGCATTGCAGGTAGCTTCTTTATCACTGAGCCACTGGGAAAGCTCTATTACTGTATAAATATAGGCAAATCATTCAAACATCTCAGGCTTCAGATTCCCAGCTGCTGAATAAAGAGGTAAAAAAGATATATCTAAGGACCTTTGTGCCCTGAGCATTCATTCTACAATTCTATTTCTACCAGACAGTACTCAGGCAGTTCCTACCTCCAAATATGCACCATACTTGCTACATATGCAAGATATTATTGGTGCCAAAAGAAACAGGCTGATTTGTCCTCTTTGATGTCAAAATATATCGAGCATATCCTGATTAAATTGAAGGTTAAAAAAAACCCAAAACCTTCAATTCCAAGTGTCAAAGAAATAAAATGTAAGCAAAGGCCAAGAAAAAAAAGTATAATGGAACTGATTATATACAGAAAAATGCTATCTCAGAATAATTTCTTCAGGAATCAAGCAACATAGAGTAATGAGTTAGCAATAAAATGAATGTACTATAAACCATTGTGACAGTCAATAACAACATTATGAATAAAAAGCTCTCTTTACCCATAGTACAGCAGTGTGGGAATTGTACAATATCTAAAGTCAAACACCAACACAATATATATGCAATATGAGATCATAAAAAGTTTTAGGATCTGCTTTTCAAAGACAAGGCTCTTAGAAAAAGATAAGATGAACTAAGCTGTAAAAATGCAGTCTAAATTTCATTAAAATGCTATCACTCCATTCAAATGAGAAGCAAATGTTATCCTTTTGACAGTTCACAGTTTGGGTTCAGGTACTCTTCCATTTCCTACTAAGCTCAAAAGTAATGTTCCATTTTAAAGATTATATAAAAGATGAGGACAGAGAAAGAGTGTGGTAGGCAAAACAATTTACACTGCAAAGTTGATGATGACTTAATGGTTGGTCAGCTCAAAATTTAGGATAGATCAACTCTAGAGCAAACTTCACCACCTAACAGCCTTGCAATTTTAACAATTCGTTTAAGTTCTCTGTGCCTCAGTTTCTTCTTTGGCAAAACAGAACAATGATAGTACCTACTTCATAGGTAAAGTGCTTGAAACAATGCCTGGCATACTATAACCACTATAGAAATGCTAAGAAAGTCATCATTATTATTTTCCTTACTATTTTTGACTAAATATTAGGTGAGAAGAAAAACAACACTATAATGTATACTCTTATAGGAGGCTCTTGAGAGTCCCTTGGATTGCAAGGAGATCAAACCAGTCAATCCTAAAGGAAATCAACCCTGAATATTCATTGGAAGGACTGATGCTGAAGCTGAAACTCTGATACTTTGGCCACCTGATGCAAAGAACCAACTCACTGGAAAAGACCCTGATGCTGGGAAAGACTGAAGGCAGGAGGAGAAAGGGGAGACAGAGGGTGAGATGATTGGATGGCATCATCAACTCATGAGTTTGAGCAAACTGTGGGAGAAAGAGAAGGATAGGGAAGCCTGGAGTGCTGCAGTTCATGGGGTCACAAAAAGTAGGACACAACTTGGTGACTGAACCAACTGAACTACAACAACATAATGTGTACTCAAGCTCCAGTTTAACACTGTCACCAAGTATTTTGTTCAAAGTTCAATAACAATGTTATTTCAGTTGTTATCTCCAATCTTGATCTTCGAGGAACTCACAATCAAATCAAATCATCAAGTGTTAAGTTCATACCACAGGAAATGAGAGGTATAAAGAGGCATAATTCACACACACACACAGACACATACACACAAAACAGACACATAATCAACTGAGCAGAATAGAGAACCTAAAAATAAACCCATGCATGTATGGTTAATTAATTTATGACAAAGGCGTCTACGGCCATACCACCTTGAATGCACCAGATCGCATCTGATCTCAGAAGCTAAGTAGGGTCAGGCCTGGTTAGTACTTGGATGGGAGACAGAGGAGCCAAGAATATACAATGAGGCAAAGAAAATTCTCCAACAAATGGTGCTGGGAAAATCGGACAACCACATACAAAAGAATGAAACTGGACCGCTATTTTACATCACATACAAAATCAACTCAAGACAGATTAGAGATTTGAATGTAAGATCTGAAGTCATCAAACTCCTAAAGAATATATAGGTGATAAGATCCTTGGCAGGGGCTTTCCTGGTGGCTCAGAAGGTAAAGAATCTTCATGCAGTGGGAGACACGGGTTCAATTCCTGGGTCGGGAAGATCCCCTGAAGAAGGGCATGGCAACCCACTCCAGTATTCTTGCTTGGAGAATCCCATGGACAGAGGAGCCTGGCGGGCTACAGTCTATGGGGTCACAGAGAGTCAGATACAACTGAGCAACTAACATGAATGAATGAATGAATGAAGCTCCTTGGCATCAGTCTTTATCATGAGTTTTTGCATCTGACACTAAAAGCAAAAGCAACAGAAGCAAAAACAAACAATTCAGAGCACATGAAACTAAGAAATTTCTGCAAAGTGAGGAAACCATCAATAAAATGAAAAGGCAACCTTCTGAATGGGAGAAGATTCATACATCATGTATCTGACAAAGGGCTGACATCCAAAATACATAAAGGATTCATACAACTCAGTAACAACAAAATCCAATTGAAAAATGGACAGAGCATCTGAATAGCCATTTGTCTAAAGAAGATGTATAGATGGCCAACAGGTACTTAATATCACTAATTATCAGGTACTTGATATCACTAATTATCAGGGAAATGCCAATCAAAACCACATTGAGATATCATTGCAAACCTATCAGAAGGCCTATTTTCAAAAAGGATGAAAACAGCAAGTGTGGGCAAGGATGTACAGAAAAGAGAACCCCTGTACACTATTAGTGAGAACTGGTCCAGCCACTATGGGAAATAGAATAGAGATTACTCAAAAAATTAAAAATAATAAAACTACCACAATTTCGAGCTATTCCACTTCTGGGTATTTATCCAAACAAACAAAAACACTAACTCAAAAAGATACATGCTAAGTTGCTTCAGTCACGTCCAACTCTTTGTGACTCTATGGACTGTAGCCTGTCAGGCTCCTCTGTCCATGGGATTCTTCAGGCAAGAATATTGGAGTGAGTTGCCAAGCCCTCCTGCAGAGGATCTTCCTGACCCAGGGACTGAACCCAAGTCTCTTATGTCTCCTACACTGGGAGGTGGGTTCTTTACCACTAATGCCACCTGGGAATATGTACCCTCATGTTCACTGCAGCATTATTTACAATAACCAAGATAAGGAAACAACCTAAGTTTCCATCAGTGGGTAAACAGATAAAGAAACTGTGGTATATACACACAATGGAATATTATTCAGTCATAACAAAGAACAAAATCCTGCCCTTTGTGACAGTGTGGATGACCCGTGAGGGCATTATGCTAGGTGAAATAAGTCAGACAGAAAAAAATACTGTCTGATCTCTTACATGTGGAATCAATCAGTAACCAAGGTGGGAGATGAGAGAAACTGGTGAGCTATTTTTTTTTTTTCAGTTTAAATAAGTTAAAAATAAAATAAAAGATTGAAAATTTTTTAAACGTTTAAAGAAGCAAAATTCAATATGCTTCAAAAGTACAGCATGTGGTAGGTAATACAATGGAATATTATTCAGCTATAAAAGGAATGAAATTCTGATATATGCTATAACTTGGATAAACCGTACAAACATGCCAAACGAACCAATCCAGACACAAAAGGTAAAATGGTGTATGGTTCCACCTGTGCAAGGAACCTAGAATAGGCAAATTCATAGAGACAGAAAGTAGAATAACAGGAGCTGGGCAGGATGGTGTAGGAAGTGAGGGGGATGAGGCGCTGTTGTTTAATGGCTACAGAATTTTTGTTTGGGAAGATAAACATTTCTGAAAATAGTGACGATAATTAAACAACACTCTGTATGTGCTTTGGAGAAGGAAATGGCAACCCACTCCAGTACTCTTGCCTGGAACATTCCATGGACTGAGAAGCCTGGTAGGCTATAGTCCATGGTGTCACAAAGAGTCAGACACGACTGAGCAACTTCGCTTCGCTTCGCTGTATGTGCTTAATGCCAATGAACTGTATACTAAAAAATGTCATGTTATGTACATTTAACCATCTTTAAGAAAACTTTAAAAAATATAGCCTATATTTTCAACAAGAAGTTTTAAGATGATTAGCAGCCTTAATAGTATTAAAATAAAGGATAGATAATTTATGTTCAAGTTCCTAACTATGGACATCAAAGGAGGCAATATCAACTCTTAGCTGCTCTTGGTTTAAAGCACACATCTGAAAATGGGTACATACCTTGCAAATTTTTTAAGGAACATTATTTCACCTTGTTGATACAGTCAGTTTTTGTATAGCTCCTTGAAAGGTGCAAAAAAGGAAAGAGATACCTTATACTGAGGAGATACCTTATATGAGACCAATACATAATGGTGGTTTTATAAGGATGTACTTATTCAAAAAGAAGCATGATAACGTGAGTGCAATAGTATACCTGTGCAGAGCACCATAAATGGAAGTGTAAATCAAATGATATTCAAGAGTAGAAACTATTCAAATTAAACCATAATTTAAAACACTAAAAGCGAAAGTGAAGTCACTCAGTTGTGTCCGACTCTTTGTGACCCCATGGACTACAGACCACAAGGTTCCTCTGTCCGTGAAATATTTCCCAAATACTTTAATTTCAAACAGAAATTAAAGCTCCATTATTTTAAAGGATACATGCACCCCAATCTTCACTGCAGCACTGTTTACAACAGCCAAGACATGAAAGCAGACTAAATGTCCTGTGACAGAACAGATAAAGACGGTGTGGTACATATATACAATGGAATATTACTCAGCCATCAAAAAGAATGAAATAACGCTATTTGCAGCAACATTGATGGACCTAGGGAGTGTCAGACTGAGTGAAGTAAGTCAGACAGAGAAGGAGAAATATGGTACGGCATCCCTTATATATAGAATTTAAATAGAAATGACACAAATGAACTACAAAATAGAAAAAGACTCACAGACTTAGAAAATGAACTTATGGTTGTCATGGGGAAGAGATAGTTAGGGAGTTTGGGTAAGTCATATACACACTACCATATTCAAAATGGATAATCAACAAGGACATATTATATAGCACATGGAATGTTATGTACCAGCCTGGATGGGAAGGAGGTTTGGGGGAGAATGGATACATGTATATGTATGGTTGAGTCCCTTCACTGTTCACCTGAAACTACCACAACATCGTTAACTGGCTATGCTGCTGCTGCTGCTGCTAAGTCGCTGCAGTCATGTCCGACTCTGTGCGACCCCATAGACAGCAGCCCACCAGGCTCCCCCGTCCCTGGGATTCTCCAGGCAAGAGCACTGGAGTGGGTTGCCATTTCTTTCTCCAATGCATGAAAGGGAAAAGAGAAAGTGAAGTCGCTCAGTCGTGTCCGACTCTAGGCTGCATGGACTGCAGCCTACCAGGCTCCTCTGTCCATGGGATTTTCCAGGCAAGAGTACTGGAGTGGGTTGCCAGTGCCTTCTCTGTAACTGGCTATACACCAATACAAAAGAAAAAGTTTAAAGTTCGGAAAAATAAAAAATAAATACTATTCAAAGAATAGTATTTCTCATTGGAAAAAACCCTGATGCTGGGAAAGATGGAGGGCAAAAGGAGAAGGTGGAGACAGGATGAAATGGTTGGATGGCATCACCGACTCAGTGGACATGAGTTTGAGCAAACTCAGGCAGATAGTGAAGGACTGCGTGCCGTGGTCCACGGGGTCGTAAAGCGTTGGACATGACTGAGTAACTGAACAACAACAAAAGAATAACAAGTTTCATAGAGAAATGCAAATCAAAACTACAATAAGGTATCGCCTCACGCCAGTCAAAATGGCCATCTTTAAAATATCTACCAAAAAAAAAAAATCTACAAATAATAAATGCTGCAAAGAGTATAGAGAAAAAGGAACCCTCCTACATTGTTGTGGGAATATAAATTGGTGCAGACACTATGGAGAACAGTGTGGAGGTTCCTTAAAAACTTAAAAATAGAATTACCATATGATCCTGCAATCCCACTCCTGGGCAAAATATCTCATTTAAAAAGATACACACAGAACCCCGATGTTCACAGCAGCATCACTTACAATATCCAAGATACGAAAGCAATCTAATGGTTCATCAACAGATGAATGGATAAAGAAGATATGGTATGTATGTACATTCATATATATATTCACACAATGGAATATTACTCAGTCATACAAAAGAATGAAATCATGCCATTTGCAGCAATATGTATGGTCCTAGGGATTACCATACTAAATGAAATAGGTCAGACAGAGAAAGACAAATGCCATATAAAATCATTTGTGGAAACTAAAAATACAATACAAATAAACTTATTCACACAACAGAAACAGACTCACAGACACAGAAAACAAATTTACGGTTACCAAAGAAGAAAGTGAGGGGATGGATAAGTTAGCAGTTTGAGATTAACAAATAGACACTACTACATATAAAACAAATAAATAAGGACAGGGAACTATATTCAATGTTTTGTAATAATCTATAATGGAAAATAATCTGAAAAAGAATATATATATATACACACATACACGTATAACTGAATCCCTTCACTGTACACTCGAAACTAACACAACACTGTAAATCTACCATACCTAAACTAAAAAAAAAAAGTGTTTCAGAGAACTATAATACAATATTCAAAGAATCAGAGGCCAAAATCAGACTAATAATAATATTAGCAAACATTTATATGGCTCTTACAGTATGCCTGGTGTCCTATAACCTCTTTATATGTACTACTAACTCAGTAATTAATATGTAATATTACCCTAACAACAATCTCAGACAAGTATTCTTATTATTCCTATTTTACAAATGAAGAGGTCAACTATCTTGTCTGGACTCACTGTCCTACTAGTAAGTGACACAGCAAGGACTGGAATCCTGGAAGTATGGTTTCTGGGGCCTTATTTTTAATTGTTATGGTTTACAATTTCTTGCTGATCCTAAGGAATGGACTATAAAAAGTACAGGAAAACTCAAAATGCAAAGCAGTTTGAGGGGTCAAATATAACAAAAATCACCAAATCACAACATAACAATAAATGAAATTCATAATGACTGCTCTGAGACATAAGGCAAAGTTAAAATATGTTCAGCATACTTACTGTTTAAGAAGGCAAAGAATTATTTAGTGCATTTAAAAATTTTCCATCAAAAACAGTCAATACGATTTTCATTACTAAAGGGGTAAAAATTTCAACTGTCCAAAATTACTTATTCTGCAAGAGTTCCAAACAGAAAGGTCCTCAGCAATCTTATTTGCCAATTACCTCATTCTTAAAGTGTGTGTGTGTGTGTGTGTGTGTGTGTGTGTGTGTGTGTGTGTAAGGGGATCATAAATAAATAAACTTTTCAGGGGTTTTGATTCTAGGTATATGAGAACTTAATACTAAAGATATTAGAAAATGTCAAATCATTTAGATGGACAAGTGAATAAACTCACAGAATTATCCATTATTATTGTAAAAAGCCTAGAATTTTATCATAGTACAATTATAATTTTTTAAGAAGTACAGGCTTTCAAGTCATACATAGACCTGAACTTCAAGCTTGTCTCCTCCAGTATAGTTACTGTTAATTTTTGGCAAGTTATTTTCACATAACTGGGCCAAAGTTTCCATTTCTATAAGTTGAGGATATGGATTTCTAACTCAAAAGGTTCTTGTGTGAGCTCAGGAAAATACATATGCAAAGTATTGAACACAGTCGCTGTGATATAGCAGATGGTCAACAATGAGCGACTAGTATTATTCTCTAACCTTTTTCTACCTGTTCCCCAAATATAAGAAACTAATCTTACCAATTATCAAGTCATCATAGGCATCCCAGAAAGACAGTAAGTATCATATGCCCTATTCAAAAAATTTAGACATACTAAAAGTACAAGAAAATACAAAAACAAACCATCGATAAGACAAAAAAAAAAGTCGGACTCCTGTTTCTCCTCCCACGTCAACTCTGGTTGGTTTTGTAATAACCTGTATTCCCGTATAAAAAACACGAAATTCTATTATTTGGGGGCAGTCTAAACATTTCCAGTTAGGTACTGTTGCTTATTTATTTTGACAGCTACCTTTGTGAGGGTAATTGTCATCTTTGCTTGAAAAACCAAAAAAAAAAAAAAAAAACCCAGGGACAGGAGTATTTCAATGAAATGCTGTTTCATCTATCTCGACAGCTGATTGGATGCCATGTAGATCATTTATTGCTGCAATAAATTTTCACATTACTGCGCCAGCCCTTTACCCAACAAATATTATACATGCTTTAATGAACAAAACTCCTTACTGACAGTGAACGAATGCTCTAAAGGGACACAAAAACTCAAAACTTGGTACTCTCAGTAAGGATCCGAGGGGAGATGGCTGGGTGTCGCTGCAAGAGGAAATGAACAGAATCGAAAGCCGTTCTGTCTCCGTAAACAAGATTGGAGATAAGCCCTATATAGGGGGTAGGAGCGGAGAGAAGCGGGTGAGGTGGGCCTGGAGACAACTGAGGAAGGCGGTGGCAGCTGCAGTCTGAGGAAGCGTCTGTGCCACCGGAGAAAGGATCGTCGGAACCCATCGCCACGCCGAGAGCTGAGGCGGAGAGAAGTGGCACGCTCAGGCCAGTCCCCAGAACGGGTTCAGCCTCCGGATTCTGGGAGGACAGACGGAATGGGCACCCCACTGATTAAGAAAGATGAGGGCAGAGGCGGGCTCCCAGCCGCCTTCAAAACGGGACGCTGCTGGCCCCGCCGCCATCCCGGTGCCGTTGGAGATGAAGGCAGGGACCCAACAGGGAGCGAACAGGTTACCTGTCTCAGCCGCCTGCCCGCGGGTCTCCACTTCCTCAGACTGGGTGCTACCACGGGCTACCCGGGCACGCGCCGAGTGATGTCATCTTCGCGCGCCCAAGCGGAGGTCCATCTAGCCCCGTTCCCCTTGATTAGAGGGGTGGGGCAGTAGAGTCTGCGCAGGCGCGATGCTACCTCGGGTATGGAAAGGCGAGAAAAAGGTTTGGTTTGGGTTGTGTGGTTGCCCTCACTTAACTACTCTTCCAAAATCTTATATGCACTTCAGAAAAAAAAAAATGTTATTGAAATACAGACATGGACTTTTTATTCCTTATTTTGTTCTTCCTCTTCTGTATATAACCCTTGTTTGTATACTCACTCATTCAACGGCAATTAATTAAAAGTCCACTTATGTTCCAGGCAAGCACTGTTACAGAATCGGAGATACTGCAATGACAAAACAGACAGAATGCCTAGCCTCATGGAGATTACTTTCTAATTAAGAAAGTGAACATTGAATAACTCCGCAAAGATATTTTAGGCATACCTCATCTTATTGCACCTCACTTTAGGTCACTGGGCAACTCTACCATTGTCAGATAATGGTTAGCATTTTTTAGCATTAAATTGTTTTGATTAAGATATGTATTTTTGACATAATACTAGTGCACATTTAATAGACTATAGGTGGCTCAGAGGTTAAAGCGTCTGGCTGCAATGTGGGAGACCTGGGTTCGCTCCCTGGGTAGAGAAGATCCCCTGGAGAAGGAAATGGCAACCCACTCCAGTATTCTTGCCTGGAGAATCCCATGGATGGAGGAGCCTGGTGGGCTACAGTCCACAGGGTCGAAAAGAGTCGGACACGTCTGAGCGATTTAACTAAGAATTGATGCCTTTGAACTGTAGTGTTGGAGAAGACTCTTGAGAGTCCCTTGGACTACAAGGAGATCAAACCAGTCCATTCTAAAGGAGATCAGTCCTGGGTGTTCTTTGGAAGGAATGATGCTAAAGCTGAAACTCCAGTACTTTGGCCACCTCATGTGAAGAGTTGACTCATTGGGAAAGACTCTGATGCTGGGAGGGATTGGGGGCAGGAGGAGAAGGGGACGACAGAGGATGAGATGGCTGGATGGCATCACTGACTCAATGGATGTGAGTTTGAGTGAAGTCTGGGAGTTGGTGATGGACAGGGAGGCCTGGCGTGCTGCAGTTCATGGGGTAGCAGAGTCAGACACGACTGAGCGACTGAACTGAACTGAACTGAACATAGTGTAAATGTAACTTTTATTTTGACTGAAAAACCAAATAATTTATGTGAATTACCCCAAAACTACAGGAGGGATGTAAAGAAGGGCCCGATAAAGAGGCTCCTTAAACCCAGAAGGGAAAAAGCCAGCTCAGTGAAGATCTGGAGTAAGAACAAACAAGAAAAGGATGGAAAACTATGGGTAGAGGACAGAATGTAGTGCTGTCCTTAAGTGAGAAAATAGGCCAGGGGAAGAATATGCTGTGCTGTGCTTAGTTGCTCAGTCGTGTCTGACCCTTTGCGATCCCCATGGACAGAGGAGCCTGGCAGGCTACAGTCCATGGGGATTCTACAGGCAAGGGTACTGGAATGGACTGCCATGCCCTCCTCCAGGGGTGATCATCCTAACCCAGGGATTGAGCCCAGGTATCCCGCAATGCCGGCGGATTCTTTACCATCTGAGCCACCCGGGAAGTCCAGGGAAAGAATAGATGATGAGATTATCAAGGCAAGGAGAGTTCTGATCTTGCAGAGCCTTGTTTTTAGGAGATGTAGATTTTATTTTAAATATAGTCGGAAGTCAGTGAAGAGTTTTAAACATGCAAGTGACAGGATCTGGTTTTATAAGATCATCCTGCCTGTTCAGTTCAGTTCAGTCACTCAGTCGTGTCCCCTTCTCCTCCTGCCCCCAATCCTTCCCAGCATCACAGTCCATCTAGTCAAAGCCATGGTTTTTCCAGTAGTCATGTATGGGTGTGAGAGTTGAATTATAAAGAAAGCTGAGCACCTAGGAATTAATGTTTTTGAACTGTGGTGTTGAAGACTCTTGAGAGTCCCTTGGACAGCAAGGAGATCCAACCAGTCCATCCTAAAGGAAATCAGTCCTGAATATTCATTGGAAGGACTGATGCTGAAGCAGAAAATCCAATACTTTGGGCACCTGATGCAAAGAACCAACTCATTGAAAAGCCCCTGATGCTGGGAAAGATTGAAGGCAGAGGAGAAGGGGATGACAGAGGATGAGATGGTTGGATGGCATCACTGACTCAATGGACATGAATTTGAGTAAACTCTGGGAGTTGATGATGGACAGGGAGGCCTGGAGTGCTGCAGTCCATGGGGTCGAAAAGAGTTGGACACGACTGAGAGACTGAACTGATGTAAATATCAAATATTCTTGTAAAAATTTAGATCTACAAAGTTTGTGTAGAAAAAAATTAACCTTTGTTAATTAACCACAAATGAAAGTTCATAATGTCATAAGCTCCAATGACTGTTATACTCATGAAGAGAAAAAATAATACTAAATTATAATTTTAAAGTTTTCATGTAAAAGAACTGGAATTAATTCCAGCTAAAATGATTTTAGTAAAAATGAAAACACAAGACAGTTTAACTGTAACATAAAATTGATCATGACGTTAAATTGGCATAATGAAATTTACTCCAGAAATTTTACATGTTTTACATGAAAGATTTCAAATAGAACTTTAAAACTTGGATTGAAGTCAAGAGCATGGTCATTTCTGATATTAACAAGTTATAAAAAGTTGGTTTAGAAGCAGAACCATCATTTTGATGGTTCAGGGTAAAAAGAACACAGAAAACTATGCACTTAAAGCTCTGCATGTGGCAGTTAAAACAAACAGAGCCAAGACAACAAACCACTTGATATGAGCTGTTATTATTTTCTCAGTCATTCATGTAGCACTACTCATGATCATGCTTCAAATGACAATTTATATTATTATGTTTATATTTACAAGAGTAAAGATCTGCTTCCTTTGTCTTTTTTCCTTTCTACCTGTTTCTCATGATTATGTAGGAAAAGTTAGATTTTACAAAGAAAATTATTATGAAAGAATGTAATCTTCTTTTAAAAAGAAATCAACCTCTAAAACCTGGTTTATGGTTTATGTAAAATATGGTGTATGTCCTGTGAAGGTTCTTTGTATCACAGTTAAAATTATAGTAAGTGACATCTTTCCTACAGAGGAGATACTTTGGTTTTAATTTGAAAGATTTAAAAACAAAATCTTGATTCTTTAATGTCAGTTTCTTAAATATCAAAATACAAAGAAAAAGGTAAATATAAGTCATTGTATATTCTTGATACATAAGCACAGCAATAAATGTTTCATTCTTAAACATGAGTTGGTTAAAGTCAGCAAGCTTTCACTCTTCATATAAAAATAAGATGAAGATTTAAAGATCAAAGCTCATTGTTTTTATTTTACTCTCTGTCTCTAGTTCTGCTTTTGTATTTTCAGTCTTCACACATTTTTAAATATAGAATTATATTTAGATAGAAAAGACCCCATCAAATAGTAAAAGTAAAATATTCAGCCCAGCAAACTAATGGGAAAGTCTACCTCAGCCCCACTTTGGCTTACCTTATTTTCATATTACTTCTTAAAGCTAAAACTCAAAAGTCTATCAAAATTTTTCTCATAAATTTCTCACAAAAGTATTTTGATTGGGTTCAAGGGTGTTCAGGAATTTTTATTTATAATGCTGCCATGATTCATTTAAAAAATAGTTTTCCAGAAAATATTTTTGATGAACATCAATGCTTCACAGAATCAAGGTGACAGAGTTAACATCTTGTATTCAGCCAATGGCTACTAATAATCTTTAGTCTTTCAGTTCTAAAATTCATATCTATGAGTATTCATTCATGCCATAAGCAGTTGTATTTTTGTAAGGTCTGCATAATTGGAGTGCATATAACCTAGTTTCAGACATGTCTGTCATTAATGACTATTTTTCCCTCTTATGCTATCAGCTCATATTCCCACTGAGATTGAGTGAGTTGGATTTAATTTTAAAAGAATTTCTGGCTTGCCTCACATGAACTAAATACAATAGAGGAAGGGAAGACAGAGACTGTTGGCTGTTCCTTAATATCCAGTCTCTTTTCCTCATAGAAATAGAATTTCTTACATTTTAGATAAGAGAATATCCTATCTTAGCCGGACACATGACCATTCAGAATAAAGACAGTATTGTCCAGCCTCCCTTACAGCTAGACTGGCCTTGTGAATAAGGGCTAGTTAACTGACAGTAAGAGTGAGTATACAGCACTCTCTTTGGCACCCCCCTCCAGGACTCTTGCCTGGAAAATCTCATGGACGGGGGAGCCTGGTGGGCTGCAGTCCATGGGGTCGCTAAGAGTCGGACACGACTGAGCGACTTCACTTTCACTTTTCACTTTCATGCTTTGGAGAAGGAAATGGCAACCCACTCCAGTGTTCTTGCCTGGAGAATCCCAGGAACGGTGGAGCCTGATGGGCGCCGTCTATGGGGTCGCACAGAGTCGGACACGACTGAGTGACTTCACTTTCACTTTCACTTATGAAACAGAGAGAACAGAAGTTTGTCTTCTTCCTATCCCCTTTCTGTTGACTGGAATACAGAGGTGTTGGCAACTCCTAGAGTAGCCATCTTGGGCTATAAATTTAACCTTCAGAGCCTTGTGGGGAAGCAAGAAGACAGAAAGAGTCTGTATCCTTGAGGGATTTGTGGCCAGAACTATTGTACCAGCTCTGAACTACCTATCGCTGCACTTGTACCAAGAGAAATAACCCTCTATCTCTCTCTTTTAAATTTTATTCAGTGTAGTTGATTTACAATGTTGTGTTAATTTCTGCTGTACAGAGTGATTAAGATATATATTGACATATATATGGCTTCCCCAGGGGCTCAGTGGTAAATAATCTGCCTGCAATGTAGAACACACAGGAGACACTGGTTCAATCCCTGGATCTGAAAGGTCCCCTGGAAGAGGGCATGGGCAACCCATTCCAGTATTCTTGCCTGGAGAATCCAGGACAAAAACAGCCTGATGGGCTACAGTCCATAGGGTCACAAAGAGTCAGACACGACCAAAGCAACTGAGCACGCACGCATGCATTGACATATATATATATATATGTATATTCTATATGTAGAATATATATATTCTCTATATATTCTTTTTTCATATTTTCTTCCATTATGGTTTATCACACAGTATTGAATATAGTTCCCTGTGCCATACAGTCGGACCATATGGTTTATCCAGCCTGTATATACTAGTTTGCATCTGCTAATCCCAAACTCCTAATCCTTCCCTCCCCTACCCACGTTCACCCCCACCCCACCCCCACCACGTTCACCCCCCACCCCACCCCCCCCCACGTTCACCCCCCACCCATGTTCACACCCCACCTCACCCCCCCACGTTCACCCCCCACCCATGTTCACCCCCACCCCACCCCACCCACCCATGTTCATCCCCACCCCACCCCACCCACCCATGTTCTCTATGTTTGTGAGTCTGTTTCTGTTTCACAGATATGTTCATTTGTGTCATATTTTATATTTCACATATAAGTGATATCACATGGTATTTGTCTTTCTCTTTTTGACTTCACTTAGTATGATAATCTCTGGGTCCATCCATGTTTCCTCAAACGGCATTATTTCATTCTTTTTTATGGCTGAGTAATACTCCATAATATACCCCATCTTCTTTATCTATTCCTCTGTCAATGGACATTTAGTTTGCTTCTATGTCTTTGCTATTGCAAATAGCACAGCTATGTATACAGGAGTGCAAGTATGTATCTTTTCATATTACAGTTTTGTTTGGGTATATGCCCGGGAATGGGATTGTTGGATCATTTGTTTCTTTTTGGCCCCACCACATAATGTGCAAGATCTTAGTTCCCCAACCAAGGCTCAAACCCATGTCCCCTGCAGTGGAAGCACAGATTCTTAACCACTGGACTGCCAGGGAAGTCCCCAGTTTCTTTATAAAGTCACTTTATTTTGGGTCTATTTCTCCCATCATACCTAACTGATGTAAGGACTAGGATTCAAAAGAAAAATACACAGTTAAGGCATTTTCAAACTTCATGCAGACTTGAATAGCAAAAACAGAAAGTCTCTTAGAGGAAGTGCAGTACTCCTGCCTGGAAAATCCCATGAATGGAGGAGCCTGGTAGGCTGCAATCCATGGGGTCGCTGAGGGTTGGACACGACTAAGCGACTTCACTTTCACTTTTCACTTTCATGCATTGGAGAAGGAAATGGCAACCCACTCCAGTGTTCTTGCCTGGAGAATCCCAGGGACGGGGGAGCCTGGTGGGCTGCCGTCTATGGGGTCACACAGAGTCGGACACGACTGAAGCGACTTAGCAGTGGCAGTCTTGCTTTAGTAACTCCAAACCATGGAGATCAGAAAAAAAAAGGCCTATAAGAGACACTGTCTAAAGACAGCACTCCTAAATTCAGTTCCTCCTTAAAGCAAATACTTCATGTTTATAGCTTTAGTTGTATTCTACATAATATCCTGCCTTTCCCTTACTATCAGAACCTTAACTTTGTGGAAGAAAATCCATTGACCTCAGAGAAGATAGGCCCCTCCACCACCCCAACAGATGAAAAGTTATAAATCTAAGTGAAGTGAACTCATTCAGTTGTGTCCGACTGTTTGTGACCCCGTGGACTGTAGCCCGCCAGGCTCCTCTGTTCGTGGAATTCTCCAGGCAGTAATACTAAAGTGGGTTGCCATTTCCTTCTCCAGGGGATCTTCCCAACCCAGGGATTGAACCCGAGTCTCCCGCATGACATGGTATTTATAAATCTAAGCCACATTATAAATCTAATGTAGAATCCCATTCCTTTCTGCCCCTCAATCATGGGCCCAATTTTCCTTACAGCTAAAGTAAAGTAGCTCAGTCGTGTCTGACTCTTTGCAACTCCGTGAACTGTAGCCTACCAGGCTCCTCTGTCCGTGGGATTCTCCAGGCAAGAATACTGGAATGGATTGCCATTTCCTTCTCCAGGAGATCTTCCTGACCCAGGGATCGAACCTGGGTCTCCCGCACTGCAGGCAGCTGCTTTAACCTCTGAGCCACCAGGGAAGCCCCCTTACAGCTAAGAGTGGACATATTTGCTGAGTCTGGCCTGTGAGATGAACAGGTAGCTGCTAAGAGCTCCTGAGACAGATTTTACCTACTTATAAAAAGACAGCACTTCCCAGGTGGTGCAGTGGTAAAGAATCTGCCCACTAATGCAGAAGATGCAAGGGACGTAGGTTCAATCCCTGAGTCAGGAAGATCCCCTGGAATAGGAAATGGCAATCCACTCCAGTGTCCCTGCCTGGAAAATTCCATAGACAGAGGAGCCTGGTGGGCTACAGTCCATGGAGTCATAAAGAGTCAGACATGATAGAGAACACATACATATGTGCGCATGCGCATGCGTGTGTGCGTGTGCACACACACACACACACACACACACACACACACAAAGATAGCCATAAAAGGAGAGCTAGCTGCATTTTTAAAAATTGTGTTTGTTACTAGTGATGCCACATAAGGGAAGAAATGCTTAGTGTTCCCAGCAGTCATCTTGACCATAGGTGGTAAGCATAGGGATGGAATGTTGACATACTGAGGAAGGAGAGGGAGAAAGTGTGTGAGAGCTTGAGTCATTGCTTACACTGCTGAGCTGCTGACCAGCCCTTGATAGCTTCCTCTGGTGTCTTAGGAAACAATTCTGCATCTGGTTTTAGTCTTTAGTATGAGTTTTGTTGTTTTTGTTATTGTTGCTGCTTGCAATTAATTTTTGTTGTTTGCAATTCTTAAAAGAAAAAAAATATCAGCATTTTTTGTGTGTGTTACAGGTTTCTCTCTTGACTCTTTCCACAAAGCCTTGAGTTTGTGCTTATGCAGTACTCAGTGCTGATGCTTCTGCTGTTACTCCTGTTGTTCTTGCTTCTTTTGCTGCTATCATCTTTCCCTTTTGAATGTGCTAAAGAAACCCTTCTCCATGATTTGTTCCACTGTACACTGGATTTAAACTATCTTTTTGCATAGCTCTAATACCAATTGAACACCAGTTTTTGGTGTTCAATTCTCACTGTTTCAGGTTGAACTGTAAAGGGTTCAGAAAGGAAATGGGTCCTTGTGTTCAGTAGAAGATAAAAGTTGTGCCTTTTTACAAGAGACCCCAGGATTTCTGGGCATTAGCAGTCCACTAAATCCCCACTCACTAAAGGAGAATCCATAATTATTCCTGATTCTGTCAGTGTCTCTCATTCAACTTCTCTGAGCATGCTTTGTTCTCATCTGTATATTAGAGAATGTCACTAAATAATTTTGCTTTTTTTATTTCAAATTTCTTCTTTTCCAACTTCACCTAGATACAAAATATACTTATATATAGCCTGCAAGTTCTTAATAGGATTTCCTTAAGAATAAGAAAATTGAATTCAGCATCCGTTTATGATTAAAACTCTTCAAAAAATGGTCATAAAAGGAACCTATCTCAACATAGTAAAGGCCATATGTGATAAGCCTACTGCAAACATTATTCTCAGTGGTGAAAAACTGAAAGCATTCCCCCTAAGATCAGGAACAAGACAAGAGTGTCCACTTTAACCACTATTATTCAACATACTTCTGGAAGTCCTAGCTACAGCAATCAGAGAAGAAAAAGAAATAGAAAGAATCCAGACTGGAAAAGAACTAAAGCTCTCACTGTTTGCAGATGACATGATACTGTACATACAAAACCCTAAAGATAGTATCACAAAATTACTAGAGCTAATTAAAGTTGCAGGATACAAAGTTGCAGTGCACAGAAATCACTTGCATTTCTATATAGTAACAATGAAAAATCAGAAAGAGAAATTAAGGAATCAATCCCATTCACCGTTGCAATGAAAAGAATTAAATATCTAGGAATAAACTTACCTAAGGAGACAAAAGAACTGTACACAGAAAATCATAAGACACTAATGAAAGAAATCAAAGATGACATAAACAGATGGAGAGATATTGTATGTGCCTGGGCAGGAAGAATCAATATTATGATAATGATTATACTATCAAATCCAATCTACAGATTCAATGTGATCCCTATCAAATTACCAATGGCGTTTTTCACAGAACTAGAACAAAAAATTTCACAATTCATATGGAGACACAAAAGGCCCCAAAGAGTCAAAGCAGTCTTAAGAAAGAAGAATGGAGCTGGAGGAATCAACCTCCCTGACTTCAGATTATACTACAAAGCTACAGTCATCAAGACAGTATGGTACTGGCACAGAAACAGAAATATAGCCCAAGGGAATAAGATGGAAAGCCCAGAAATAAACCCATGCACCTATGAGTACCTTATTTTTGACAAAGGAGGCAAGACTATACAATGGGGCAAAGACAGCCTCTTCAATAAATGGTGCTTGGAAAACTGAACAGCTACATGTAAAAGGATGAAATTAGAATACTTCCTAATACCATACACAAAGATAAACTCAAAATAGATTAAAGACCTAAATGTAAGACCAGAAACTATAAAACCCTTAGAGGAAAACATAGGCAGAACACTCGATGACATAAATCAAAGCAAGATCCTCTATGACCCACCTCCTAGAGTAATGGAAATAAAAACAAAAGTAAACAAGTGGGACCTGATCAAACTTACAAGTTTTTGCACAGCAAAGGAAACTATAAGCAAGGTGAAAAGACAACCCTCAGAGTGGGAGAAAATAGCAAATGAAACAACCAACAGAAGATTAATTTCCAAAATATACAAGCAGCTCATACAACTCAATACCAGAAAAACAAACAACCCAATCTAAAAGTGGGAAAAAGACCTAAACAGGCATTTCTCCAAAGAAGATGTACAGGTGGCTAACAAACACATGAAATGATGCTCAATATCACTCATTATTAGACCAATACAAATCAAAACTACAATGAGATATCACCTCACACCAGTGAGGTGATCAAATGGCCCTCATGAAAAAGTCTACAAACAGTAAATGCAGGAGAGGGTGTGGAGAAAAGGGAATGCTCTTGCACTGTTGGTGGGAATGTAAACTGATACAGCCACTATGGAAGATGGTACAGAAATTCCTTAAAAAACTAGGAATAAAACCACCGTTCAGTTCAGTCGCTCAGTCATGTCCGACTCTTTGCAACCCCATGAAGTGCAGCACGCCAGGCCTCCCCGTCCATCACCAGCTCCTGGAGTTACCCAAACTCATGTCCATTGAGTCAGTGATGACATCCAACCATCCCATCCTCTGTTGTCCCCTTCTCCTCCTGCCTTCAATCTTTCCCAACATCAGGGTCTTTTCAAATTAGTTAGCTCTTCGCATCAGGTGGCCAAAGTATTGGAGTTTCAGCTTCAACATCAGTCCTTCCAATGAACACTCAGGACTGATCTCCTTTAGGATGGACTGGTTGGATCTCCTTGCAGTCCAAGGGACTCTCAAGAGTCTTCTCCAACACCACAGTTCAAAAGCATCAATTCTTCAGCACTCAGCTTTCTTTATAGTCCAACTCTCACATCCATACATGACTACTGGAAAAACCATAGCCTTGACTAGATGGACCTTTGTTGACAAAGTAATGTCTCTGCTTTTTAATATTCTATCTAGGTTGGTCATAACTTTCCTTCCAAGGAGTAAGCGTCTTTCAATTTCATGGCTGCAGTCACCATCTGCTGTGATTTTGGAGCCCAGAAAAATAAAGTCAGCCACTGTTTCCACTGTTTCCCTATCTATCTACCATAAAGTGATGGGACCAGATGCCATGATCTTAGTTTTCTGAACGTTGAGATTTTAGCCAACTTTTTCACTCTCCTCTTTCACTTTCATCAAGAGGCTCTTTAGTTCTTCTTCACTTTCTGCCATAAGGGTGGTGTCATCTGCATATCTGAGGTTATTGATATTTCTCCCAGCAATCTTGATTTCAGCTTGTGCTTCATCCAGCCCAGTGTTTCTTATGATGTACTCTGCATATAAATTAAATAAGCAGGGTGACAATATACACCACCATATGACCCAGCAATTCCACTCCTAGGCATGTACCCTGAGGAAACCAAAATGGAAAAAGATACATGTATCCCACTGTTCATTGCAGCACTATTTACAGTAGCTAGAGCATGGAAGCAACCTTGATGTCCATTGACAGATGAATGGATAAAGAACTTGTGGTACATATACACAATTTAAGTCAGTTCTATTGAGGCGGATGAACCGAGAACCTATTATACAGAGTAAAGTGAGTCAGAAAGAGAAAGATAAATATCGTATTCTAACACATATGTACGGAATCTAGAGGAATGATACTGAAGAACTTATTTACAGGGCACCAGTGGAGAAACAGACATCGAGAATAGACTTATGGACATGGGGAGAGGGGAGGTGAGGGTGAGATGTATGGAAAGAATAACATGGAAACTTACACAACCATATGTAAAATAGATAGCCAATGGGAATTTGCTGTATGGCTCAGGAAACTCAAACAGGGGCTCTGTATCAACCTAGAGGTGTGGGGTGGGGAGGGAGATGGGAGGGAGCTTGAAAAGGGAGGGGATATGTGTATACCTATGGCTGATTCATGTTGAGGTTTGACAGAAAACAAAAAAATTCTGTAAAGCAATTATCCTTCAATAAAAGAATAAATTTAAGAAAACAGTAAAAAAAAAAAAAAAAAAAAAAAAACAGAATAAGAAAATTGGCATAAAGCCTGTCTTCCATGACTCTGGCCCATTTATTGTCACCATAGTCCACCCACATATCACACCAAAGCGAATGCGCGTGATAGACTCAGTTTGGATTTGCATGTCATCATCTCCTAAGGCAGGAACTGTGAGAAAAAATAATTCTAACACTCACTGTGGGTTGATGAGAGACAGGTGGAATGAATGTGTCAAAATATAAATGCAGGATTTGGAATATTTGCAAGTTTCCAGGAGGAAATTCATATTAGAGTGGGATGGTTGGTAAATGAAAGTTGAATATAATAAGTGGTCTGACAGCCATGAGCTGCAAGTCATCTCAGTAACTTGGTCAATATGCATCAAAGAGATTACTATAGGTTTTATAGAGAGAGAAGTTTGGGCCATAAACCTACAGAAAGCATTAGTGGCTGATGCCAGAAGTAAACAAAGAGAAGAGTCTGTGACTTGAAGGGACAAGATCACTTCCAAGACACTGAGTCTGAAAATAAAACTCTTTTTACTAAAAATAAAATAAGAGGCTCAGGGAGGAATCAAGGTAGTGTTGCCAAAAAGGATGAAATATGGTGACTCCTAGAAAGGGAGAGAGTGGCATTCATGATGCAATTTCATTTTTGCTGGAGCAGGAGACAACAGTTTACAAAGCATTCCAGTGAAAGTGAACACTAAAGTGGTTCAGCATGGGAGACACAGAGCCTCTGACTTCTAGGTCCCTCTACCCCATCTCTGGTTTCTTTTCTCCTCTGATTTTGGAGCACATCCAAGGAAAAAGCAGTGTGTGAGACTTGGCATTGATATATTCCTGCTAATTGATTGTGTCATAGCCACATTCATTTTTTCCTTTCAGTAATATATCCTGAGTGTTGCCATGTACATTTTTCAGCTCTGAGAATACAAAGAAGAAAAAATATATCCCTGCCATCAAGCCCATGCTACTCTGGAGGGAAAAAATGGTTTATTACATTAGAGGCCAGAGCCCTGGACACGTGTCCTAGATGGACTCCAAATAGCAAAGCCAGTAAGGCAAGAAAAGACAGATCAAGAAATGGGTATGCAATTGGGTAGGGGAGCGGGATATTGAAAAACGAAGAAAGCTGAAGACAAAGTAGAACAGAAGAGGTCAAAAAGAGCTGGTCTGGGGTATCCCTAGGATGGTCATCTAGTTGACAGAATGAGGGAAGGCTAAGTGGATTGCCAACCCCAGGCTAATGTGGGCAGCAGGTCTCAACACCTAGTAATACTGGCCTCAGGAAGGTACTCAGTACTATTTATTTATTAAAAGAATAGCTGAATAAAAGGTAATACTCTTCTGTGATTTTTGTGCCCTTGTGTTTGGGAGGCCGGAAAACAGACACATGAAAAGATAAACATTCTTTATGAATGGGATTGGAGGTAAACATGTTCTGTCTACAGCCAGACACTGAGCCAACACAGCACAAGTAATACTTCACCTACGCACAAACTCAATGGCATAACTTTGGAAAGATGCCAGCAAAGCTCTCTCTGGTGAGCCCCTAACAGGGACTGGGTCCTGGGCAACTCAGGCAGTCACCACATAGGAGGGCTCCTCCCACCAGTCCTGCTTAGGCGGATGGAAGCAAGTTGCTCTGATCACCAATGGCAGTGTTAGAAATAACCAGAATGGCAGTCCATTTGCCTACCAAAAATAAATAAATAAATACAATGATTTTAAAAGCAGTAGCAAAAATTGCTATTTTTCTCAATCTGGAGAGATAGACTCCTAAGAATCTGTGGGATTCAACTTAACTGGAGGTTTTTCAAAAGTCACTGTATGTCTCTCATTTCATCTCTGCCAGTAATAACAATGTCTTAAAGATTCTGATTTTAGAACCCACTTAAAACACAAACACTTCCTTAAAAGGATTGATAAACACTAATCTCTTATCTCCTAACAAAATGTTACCACTGGCTGAATGCTTGTATTCTGGTTGGGTCAACCCAATGCTTGGGTCTCTGGTTTTAAGTATCATGTAAAGAAATATATTATAAAAAATATGGTAGTGACTCACAGAACTTAAGGACAGGAGTGCAACTGGGTCAGAGAAGGACGCATGAGAAGCTTGCAGAACTCTCTCTTCTCGCTTCTCTCTTTTGTACTCAAACACGTCTTCACTTTTTCTCTCTTCCTAGATCTACTTCCTCTGAATCTCTAGCCAGACCAAGGGCAAAGATGGTTATCCCACAACATCTTAGCTTGTATCTGCTCTTCCTAAGAGATACCTGATCTGTTCATTCCAATTTCAAATTACTGAGAGAAGGAATGTGATTAAAACCATTTTAGATGAACTGTCCTCCTCTAATCTGGTCACCTCCAGCCAGGGGCAAGTTACATGACATAAACATGGCTGTTGAATATCCTTCTGTGGAAGGGGGTAGGGAAAGCATGATTCCCAAGTCTGATATTTTATTGCCAGTCCCAGCAAATGAAGCAAATTTCTATGCTAATTATGCAAAAATTTCCAGACACCTGGCTCTGGGTAATTGTTGTCCTATCGTATGGTAATAGGAGAATGCTGGCTTACAGAGAGGATAAAGATAAATCTTGGCAGCTTAATGATATTGCTGCATCCTACCTTCCTCTACATCCTTGGAAAAAATTAAAATCTGCAGATTACTGGATGAGATCCTAAAGTTAAATGCCTGCACACTCCTTGGATGTGATGTTTGTTGTAAGTAAGAATGACTACAGCAAAAATGTTTCAGGAAAGTTTCTTGCACTGAGCACTATTTTACTACTGTTGCCAGAAAACCGATGTGATTAATTACATCATGAAGATCCATGGAGATTATACAGTCAGGGCTATTTTGATGTTCTTTCTCATGAACTTCAATCTCCTTTAAGCTAGTAAGACACAATTTGAGGGAAAGCATTTTTTTTTCATCCTTAAGAACTGAAAAGATAGAAACGGTTAAAAAGAATCATAGCAATTGTTTCTCTTTCTAAATCTAGCTTTAGCCTTTTCCGAAGAAGGAGCTCTATGATAAAGTTGCATGTGAGACAGCACAAACATTTCTCAACATTTTTTATCACCTGTGTTTATATATATCTTTTAAATTAATTTATTTACTTGATTGTGCTGGGTCTTTGTTGCTGCATGGGATTTCTCTAGATGTGGTGAATGGGGGCTACTTTTCGTTGTGGTGTGTAGTCTTCTCATTGAGGTGGCTTCTCTTGATGCAAAACATGAGCTCTAGGGCATGCAGGCTTCAGTAGTTGCAGCTTATGGGCTCTAGAGCGCTGGCTCAGTAGTTGTGGTACAGGGGCTCAGTTTCTCTGTGGTGTGGAATCTTTCCAGACCAGGGATCAAACCTGTGTTCCCTGCATTGGCAGGTGGATTCTTAACCACTGAACCATCAGAGAAGTCCTATGTATATGTATTTTAAAATCATGTAGTTCCTTATTGCCCACTGAGTTTCAGCAGGAAGCTGGCAGTGAAGTCACACTGCAGAGGCTCTTGGGAGATTCTTTGGGCCACAGAAAAAAAGTTAACATGTCAGCCATAATATGTCTCCTGTTTCCCATCAGTATTTGTTTCCATTATGCAGAGAAACTGATAGCTCAATATATTTTCCTGGGTGAATTAAAAGAGGAACAGACATTAGCAAATAGTTGTACTGATTGAAATGTACTCAGAAAAAGCTCATGATCAATGAACTGTGGAATTTTTCACTTGCAAATAGGAATATTTTGCAAAGACAAAACATATATAGGAGGAATTCCAAGCACTACACAATTTTTCTCCTACATTAATAATGAATGAATAAGAAATGAAACTGGCTTCTTTAAAATTTCAATTAATTTATTTTTTTTTAATTGGAGGCTAATTACTTTATAATGTTGTAGTGGTTTTGGCCATACATTGACAGGAATCAGCCATGGGTGTACATATGTCCCCATCCTGAACCCACCTTCCATGTCCTTCTTATCCCATTCCTCAGGGTTGTCCCAGTGCACCGGCTTTGAGTGCCCTGTCAAAACTGGCTTTTGATGAGATAATTATGGCAAAATATTAATTTGTGGCTTGTTCTTAGTGCTGTAGGAGTGAATAAGGAAGAGTTGTCTTTTCCCATCTCAATAAGTCTTTGTGTTCTGCCTTTTACCTCCCTGGCCTAAGAATGGCTTTTGTGTTGGGAAACTGAAGTTTAAGGCAACTGGAAATCAGCTCCCTGACAGCTAGGGAGGATAATGGGTGATGGGAGAATAGGTGTAGCAGCGACGTGGAAGCAGAGCTGGCCCAAGCAATAAGAAGCATGGGAGTCTTACCCTAAAGGGGGGCATCTCGGGGACAGAAGGTCAGGTTAGCTTGTGGATGTGAGGGCTGAGGAATATTTCAGAAGGAACAACATATGCAAAGATCCTGTAGCAGACAGATACATAGTACATCCAAGGAACCTAGAGAAGAGAGGAGGGGAAAAGGAGGAAGGCAGCTCTGAGTGACAGGGAGGGGCCAGGGTCTTACACCTTGTGTTAAGAGGTTTTGGTCTTTTTCCTGAGAGCAATGAAAAACCATTGAAGAGTTTTAAGCAGGGGAGTAATGTTAGTATACCTTGTTAGTATGACCAACCTAGACAGCATATTAAAAAGGAGAGACATTACTTTACCAACAAGGTCCGTCTAGTCAAAGCTATGGTTTTTCTAGTAGTCATGTATTGATGTGAGAATTGGAGTATAAAGAAAGCTGAGCGCCAAAGAATTGATGCTTTTGAACTGTGGTGTTGAGAGTCCCTTGGACTGCAAGGAAATCCAACCTGTCAATCCTAAAGGAGATCAGTCCTGAATATTCATTGGAAGGACTGATGCTGAAGCTGAAACTCCAATACGTTGGTCACCTGATGCGAAGAACCAACTCACTGGAAAAGACCTTGATGCTGGGAAAGATTGAAAGCAGACGGAGAAAGGGATGACAGAGAATGAGATGGTTAGATGGCATTAACCGATGCGAAGGACATGAATTTGAGTAGGCTCTGGGAGTTGGTGATGGACAGGGAAGACTGGCGTGCTGCATGCAGTCCATAGGGTCACAAAGAGTCGAACACCACTGAGTGACTGCACTGAACTGAATGCAATCACATTTGCCTTAAGGCATTTTATGCTTACACCTGTGCTATAAGGTAAGCACAACGGTAGCCTCATGGAACTAGCTTGAGGGAAGTTTAGCAACGCTGTATTCTCCATCAACCACCCCACATAAACATGCATTCTTATTAGACAAAAACAAAACCAAACAGCATGCTTACTGTGGAAATGCAACTTCTAGACAGTCCTTAAGCACTCCTTTCTGGCACCCCTAGACCTGGAACTGCCACGACATGTGTGATATTATTATCATTCTCCAAGATGAAGAGATCAAAGATCAGAGAGATTAGCTACCTTGTCCAAGACCAAACAGCTAGCCAATTTCAGAGTGAGGATGGGAATCAAATCTGCCCAGAGTTCTTGCAGCAGTTGTGGTTCATGCTCCCCCTGGGAGAACACCTGCAGGTAGCCCCCCACATGCCCGCTTGGATGGTCCCCTGCAGACAGTTTCCTCAGATGCCCACAGACCTCTTGCCTATCTCTGCATGAGGGCCTTCTCTGGCCAGGAAATTCAGTTGACCTGTGCACAGAAATTTAACCTCCTAGAAGTGACTGTCAGTGAGGGCAAGAGCTGGGGAAAAAAATGCCCAGCTTCCTTGTCCTCCCTCAAATCCTTCTGAGGTCTGCTTCACAAGTATCACAGAGGGTCCCCAGCAGCTCACAACTGGATCTTTAATTTACCCTTTGTTGGTGTCCCTCCTTTCCCTAACTCTCCCTCAGTGCCCCCTGGAATCAACTTCTATATAAGTTACTTGCACCTAACTCCTTGTCTCAGGGTCTGCTTTGGGGGGAACCCAAATCAAGACAGCTTTTAACCAATGCAGTCTACTAAATCTCTTAATCTTGTTTGGAGAATTTCCCCCCAATTCCCTTGTTATGAGATCAATTTAATGAGCATTTAATGGGTACATGGCCCTGTACCAAAGGGTACAAAGGAACCATTATGACATCTATTTTGTTCATTACTTTGGGCAGAAGGTGACAACTCTAAAGAGGGAATGAATAAATGATGCAAAGAGAAAGATGACAGTTTCGTGTGTAGGTGGCTCTATTCGGGGGTGTGATGGAGCAATAGCACTCACTTTCTAATATATTGCTCTACACTCTGGTTCCAGGATATTAAATGTCTCCATCAGGGAAAGTAATGTCATGCCATTAAGAATTAATAATATACACTCTTGGGCGACATTACCCTATTAATTCTGATTCTATCTCAGTTGAACACAAATGCTGTTCAGTGTTTGGATGATTTATCAAGATATGAAGTAAAGCTTGCCAAATCTCTAGCTATAGTCATAAATAATTGCACCATCTTTTAGTCCACATTTTCTGTTTAAAAGGCTGTATATTGGCAAACTAGTCATGGATGGAGTTTAGGCCTCAAATTCTATTTAGGGCACAAACTCTAATCTTTAAAAGTGGCATACGTTGCGTGACTTTTCTAAAAGTGTAAGTCCAATGACATGATATAGAATCCTACATGAATCTTTCATAAGATTTGCAAGTCTGTTTTTCTTTTCTAACCATCCTAAGAGGAAATGCCAGATGGTTTGGCATTAGCTATGCCAGTTTTCAGGAAGGAGTAGAGTTTACTTCACAGTTGATCGAAGACACTGACTATTCCAGTCCTGGATTTCCACTGGTTTCTGAGCTTTGTTGAAACAAAGCCCATGGCTTTAATTAGAATAGAATTTGTGTAATTCTGTGATGAACACACAGAAGTCTAGAATGTCCCAGCATATTGCCACCATGCCTCATGTGCTGAGGTCGTAGGGTTCTGAGGGGTTCTCATGCAAGCCAAGGAGTTCAACTCATTAGAATTCTCTGGACATGGGGACAGGTTTTTGGAGGCAACTGGAAGTGGAGGAAAATGGTTGTCAACTCAAACTGCTCCCAAATAGCAATGGGAAGAGAGTCTCTGAAATATGTAGTATTCTGTGCACACTTGGATTACTTGCAATCATAATAGGGAGACTTCTATGATCATATGATATTCTAGCTGGCTCGAAGTCATGACAAAGTAATTGCATGAAAGGCCGGGTAAGACAAAGGCACAAAGTCACAGGTTTGGTGGTTGGGAATCAAGTCTGTGTGCTGTGCGTGCATGTTCAGTCGTGTCCAACTCTTTGTGACCCCAGGGATTGTAGCCCGCCAGGCTCCTCAGTCCATGGGTATTCTCCAGGCAAGAATACTGAAGTGGGTTGCCATTTCCCTCTCCAGGGGATCTTCCTGATCCAGGGATCAAACCTGTGTCTCCTGCACTGGCAGGCGGATTCTTACCACTCAGCCACCTGGGAAGCCTATCATTCTATCTAATCTCTCCTAAATATGCCTAAACATTTGAGACAAGAAGTAGTGATGGAAGGAAGAGGGACAGAGACAATTCATGAGGATGCTTGAGCTATAGATGGATTGAAAGGAAAGATTATCTGTTGATATCATACTCAACTGATTGACATTTCCAAGAAAGAAACTACAACTGATCATGGCTCAAATTTCAAAACAACTGAAGAAGAATATAAAGCTGTCCTGGGTGATGAAAAACCACGTAGGTGACAATATGCCCCAGCAAATCAATATGAAAGGAGGAGTGGGGCCTCCCCTGGCAGTCCAGTGGTTCAGACTGCCCTCCCAAGGCAAAGGGTATGGGTTCAATCCCTGGTTGGGGAACTAAGATCCCACATGCTGCAGGGTGCAGCCAAAAAAAGAGAGAGAGGAAAAGGAGAAGCGAAACAGGGCTTGGATAGGCAGTTGGACTGTCACCTCTAACTGAACACACAAATAGCTCTATCTTGACGAAAAACATAATTTTTACATTGTTGCAGACCCCCAAGATTAGCAGTAACGTACCTCAACTTACATTACCCTTACCATGAACTTCTTTTGGTATTTTCTTGACAACGTCCTCAAGCTTTCAATAGTCACAAAAACAATCTCCCCTCCTTTGTGAAGCTGCCTGAGAAGCAACACCCCCCCACCTTTCCTCTCAACCTACATGACATCACAATTACCATTTGCTATTTTTTAACAGCTTTATCAAGGGATAACTGGCATATAATAAACTTCACATATTTAAAGTGGAAATTTTGACATTTTTGACCTTGTGTCCACCTGTGACATCATAGTATTTCCCTGGACATTCTTTTCTTGTCCTTTGTAATCCTTTTGTCACACTGCTCACTCTCCCTTGGCAACCACTGATCTTTTTCTGTCACTGTAAGTTTTAGTGTATGTTTTCTAGAATGTCATCTAAGTGGAATCCTGCGATATGCACTTGGCCTGGCTTCTTTGACCACACAATTATTTTGAGATTCATCCATGTTGTAGTGTGTATCAGTAGTTCATTCCAACTGCTCAGTAAAATCCTACTGCATGGATATACCACAATCTGCTTATCTATTCACCTGTTGATAGACATTTGGATTGTTTCTAGTTTTGGTTACTAAAGATAAAGTTGTTACAAATATTTGTGTGGAAGTCTTTGTGTGGACATAAGCTTTTTATTTCTCTTGGGTAAATACCTAGGAATAGAATGCCAAGATCATATGTTTAACTTTTTAAGGAATTGCTCAACTGGTTTCTAAAGTGGTTTATACCATATTAAATGCCACCAAAAGTGCATATGTATAGGAGTTCTAGTTTCTCCACACCCTTGTCAACACTTGGTATGGTCAGTCTTTCTAATTTTAGCCATTTCAGTAAATTAGTAGTGGTATCATGTTGTGATTTTAATTTACATTGGCAGTGGCACCCCACTCCAGTACTCTTGCCTGGAAAATCCCATGGATGGAGGAACCTGGAAGGCTGCAGTCCATGGGGTCACTGAGGGTCGGATATGACTGAGCGACTACACTTTGACTTTTCACTTTCATGCATCGGAGAAGGAAATGGCAACCCACTCCAGTGTTCTTGCCTGGAGAGTCCCAGGGATGGGGGAGCCGGGTGGGCTACCATCTATGGGGTCGCACAGAGTTGGACACGACTGAAGTGACAGCAGCAGCAGCAGCAGCAACGACATTGAACACCTTTTTGTGTGCATATTTTCTCTCTGTGTATGTTCACTGGTGAAGTATCTGTTCAAATCTTTTGCCCATTTTCTATTTGGTTGTTTTCTTATTACTGAGTTTTCAGAATACTTTATAAATTCTGTGTGTAAATTTTTATCATATATATGCATTGAAAATATTTCTCTAGTATATGACTTGTCTTTTCTTTATTTTAAAGTATTTTTCTTACAGCATAAGTTCTTAATTGTAGTAAAGTCTAATTTGTCAAAGTTTTCTTTTATGGATCGTTCTTTTCAGGTTATATCTAAGAAATCTTTGTTTAGCCCATGGTTACAAAGATTTTTTCCAATATGTCTTCTTCTGGGAGTTTTATAATTTCAGGTTTTACATTTAGGTCTATGATACCTGGGAAGTTAATTTTTGTAAAGAGTGTGAGATATGAGTTGAAATTCTTTTTTTTTTTTTCTCATGTGGATATTCAATTGTTTCAGCATTCTAAATGAATTCCTGAGTGATCTTGAGTCTGTTGGTCTGTGGGGCCATACTTTGAATCGCACTTTGAATATGCAAGTGAAAAAAAGAGGAAATTCTTTTTAAAATATCTATTTATTTATCTGGCTCCTCCAGTCTTAGTAGCTGCACGTGGGATTTTCAGTTGCAGCGTGTGAAGTCGTAGTTGCAGCATGTGGTATCTAGTTCCCCAACCAGAGTTTGAACCTAGATGGCTTGCATTGGGAGCTCAGAGTCTTGGCCACTGCACCACCAAGGGAAGTCCTAAAATTCTTGATTCTTGAAAAAAAAAAAAAATTAAAAGAAGAAATTCCAATCATAATATATTACTTGGCTCTGCAGTGAGTATACACACAATTGTATTAATATTAATCCACTCAGGTGTTACTGGGTGGTTTTAAGCAACAGTTCTGAAGGCTGGCAAATCCAAGAACCAGGGAAGATAGAAAGAACTGTGGTTTCTCGTTCTCCTCTTATAAGGGCATTAATCTCATTATGGGAACCTCACCCTTATGGCTTCAGCTAAAACTAATTACTTCCCCCAAAGTCCCATTTCCCTCAGTGATAATATCTCTGAGGATTAAGATTTTAACATATCAATTCGTGGGGTAGGAGGGAGATGCCATTCAGTCCTTGGCAATGGGTCATAGTGATGGAAGCATTTGATTATTGATTTATGTAAAAGTACTAATAAAACTAGAAAGGGAGAATGAAAATAGTGGGGAAAAAATAAGTATGTATCAATAGAAGCTCAATACATAATGCCCAAAATTGATAACTCAAAAAATAACAGTATAAGGCTATTTTAATGATATGAAGCTTAGCTACAGGGCTGGTGGCCTCTAACTACTGTTGGTTTTAAACAGTGAATAGATCTATGGTTCGGGAGGAGGTGTGACAGAAGCCAGCCATTTTTCATCATCAGCCTTTTAGTATTATTTTACTTTAAAATAAAATAAAAATATGTGTTATTTTGCTTAAAGTGAAAATTAATTAGATTTGAAAATACAAGTATTCTTTACAGAGTTTGATGTTTTTGAATAAACTTAGACCTTTTTTAGTTTAATGTTCTAGTGAAGGGCAGAGCTGGATAAGGCTTTTCAGGATACTTAAACCAACTAAATATGGAAAATAGGCCTTTAATTAATTATTAACTCATCTAACTATTGGAATTATAAGCACCACATAGACCCAAGAATAAGGCTGCCAGGTTTAGCAAATAAAAATAAGTATGATAATTGATGCTTTTGAACTGTTGTGTTGGAGAAGACTCATGAGAGGACCTTGGACTGCAAGGAGATCAAACCAGTCAATTCTAAAGGAAATCAATCCTGAATATTCATTGGAAGGACTGATGCTGAAACTGAAGCTCCAATACTTAGGTCACCTCATGCAAAGAGTCGACTCATTAGAAAAGACTCTGATGCTGGGAAATACTGAAGGCAGGAGAAGGGGACGACAGAGGATGAGATGGTTGGATGGCATCACCGACTCAATGGACATGAGTTTGAGCAAGCTCCAGAAGATGGTGGAGGACAAGGGAAGCCTGGCATGCTTCAGTCTATGGGGTTGCAAAGAGTCAGACACAACTGAGCAACCGAACAGCAATAAATGTCCCATGCAGTGTTTGAGACATACTTATCCTAAAGTATTACTTGTTTATCTGAAATTCAAATTTCACTTGGCTTCTTACATTTTATCTAACAACTCTATCCAAGAGACTCATTATTCATAAAAATTGCTAGAATGGAGCACACTGGGGGTGGGAGGTGGGAGATTTTTCATTTACTCACCCTGCTTTGTGGCAGCCCAGTGTTGATTCCAGCGTATTTCTGGAGGTGCTGCTGCTGCTAAGTCTCTTCATTCATGTCTGACTCTGTGTGACTGCATAGACAGCCACCCGGCAGGTGACCCCATCCCTGGGATTCTCCAGGGAGAACACTGGATGGGTTGCCATTTCCTTCTCCAATGCATGAAAGTGAAAAGTGAAAGTGAAGCCGTTCAGTTGTGTCCGACTCTTAACAACCTCATGGACTGCAGCCCACCAGGCTCCTCCGTCCATGGGATTTCCCAGGCAAGAGAGAGCCTGTTATTGCAGTACTTTTATTTTTTTTTAATCCACTCAAGTCCTCTGAGTCTGCATAACCAGTTATAGCACTTGCGTGTGCTCAGTCATGTCTGACTCTTTGCAACTCCATGGACCCTAGCCTGCCAGGCTCCTCTATCCATGGGATTCTCCAGGCAAGAATACTGGAGTGAGTTGCCATTTCCTCCTCCAGGGGATCTTCCCAACTCAGGGATCAAACCTGTGTCTCCTGCATTGGCAGGTAGATACTTTCCTACTGAGCCACCTGGGAAGCCCTATGCAAATGCAAAACTTACACAGCATATGCACTTGTAACAGGAAATGCTTGAGTCGCAGTCCTTAAAAGTGAATGTTGGCCCCTGGAAGGATAACATTTTCTGAGGGCTAAGAAAGAAAGTGGTTAGAAATGAAGTAAATGTACATTTCTCTTACTTTTTACTTCATCCGAAATGTGCAGTGTTACAGGCATTTAAAGCAGGAGAGACTTAGGTCTATGGTTTCACATTTAATATCTAGTCATGATGTTATGCTGGATTCTCTTCTTCTGTAAATGTAAAAAGAATTAGAAGTTATTATGAGAAATTTTAAATATATACAGAAGTAAAGAAAATGAACCTCCACACGTCCATCATCCCAGCAATGATAACTCATGGCTGATCTTCGTTTGTTTCAATTCCTATTCTTTATCCCTCTCTAGTTATTGTGAAGGAGAAGGCAATGGCAACCCACTTCAGTACTCTTGCATGGAAAATCCCGTGGATGGAGGAGCCTGGTAGGCTGCAGTCCATGGGGTCGAGAAGAGTCGGACATGACTGAGCGACTTTGCTTTCACTTTTCACTTTCATGCATTGGGGAAGGAAATGGCAACCCACTCCAGTGTTCTTGCCTGGAGAATCCCAGGGACGGGGGAGCCTGGTGGGCTGCCGTCTATGGGGTCGCACAGAGTCAGACACAGCTGAAGCGACTTAACAGCAGCAGCAGCAGCAGTTATTGTGAAGCAAATTCCAGACATCATCTAATTCCATCTCTAAATATTTCAGTACGTATTTCTGACATACGAGGACTCTCCCTTATAAATATATCCACAATACCCTCATCTCACACAGACTCCTAAATCAACGAAAATTCTGAAAAAGACATTTTAAATAATATTTGCTAGATGAAATAGAAATGATCTCACAGGATTTTAGCCAACACACTCCTTTCTGGTATTAATTAAACAATGTGGACAAGTTTAAATGCCATTCGGGTACCACTTCAGAGGAGGTAAATTCAAACACTCCAATCAGGTATTAAAGTAGCTTGTCTTTTTAATATTCAAAGAAATATACTATTGTTCAATCACTCCTTGATCCAGCAGATATCCATTGAATACCTATTGCGCTAAGCACAGGACACAAAGATCAACACATTTGCCTTGAGGCATTGTGGAACATGCAAGCTTATATACAAGACGTGTGATACAAAGCAGAAGGAATTAGCGACAAATAAAGGCACAAGGGAGAACTAGCTGTTGAAAAGGGTTCTAAAGGATGTGTGTGCTTATTCTAAAGTAGCAGAGGCTGGCTTTTCACTGGAGGAATCAGCAGGAAGAAAGGCATAAAGAAGACAAAATCTCCTAAATTATTCATTCTTTAACAACAAAGACTGGGTCTTACACATCTTTGCAAATCTCCTGCCCTGGCCTGTGACACCTAGCACAGTGCCCGACACGCATGGACATTTATTGAAGAGATGAACGTAAAATTCACTTTTTACCCCAGTGATTAATAATATTAATTCTCAGTCATTCCTAAAATGCCTGTGTTATACTGCATTATACATGAAGACCATGCCACACAACCCCTTCCACCCCCACGAGGAAGAGGTAAGCTTTGCATTATTTTATGAGGGCAAATGTTTAATTGCCCTGAATATTTTCAGAAAGATGCTGCCTCCCTTTATGTACTAGTTTCTTTCATGTGGCCCAAGCATATCATGGGTGAATTCTTGCTGATCTCCTTTATTAGTTTAAAGGATGATTGAACCATCTGTGGGTCTCCCCCTCCCCCCACCCTGTTATTGTGACCTGCCCATTAGCCTTCTAATGAGCAGATATGAAATTTGCTTTACTGACCATTTTCTCTGAAAATAAAAGCCAGAGTGAAGCTTTGCTAACCACATGATTGAAATTTATTGCCACTGAAAGGATTGTGTGTAGGCGGGGAGGAGGGGGTTTGGATTGGGCTCTAAATTAAAACTTAAAGAGCTCTCTGTAATCATTACAAGGACTGTAGTGTCCTGAGTAAAATTTAATCCTATCTGTTCCATAGGAGAGAAGGTCTGCATATTTACCAGCTGGCCAGCAGTGCAGTAAATTTATACCGAGTTATTTTCCATATCATTTTGTTTATTTATATAGACCCGATTAGACCCTTTCAAAGGCTTAACTTAGTGTGGCTGCTGCAGACAGCTAGCTTACACCAAGCCTTTCTTGGCAAGACTTGAAAGCGAACTGTAAATGGTGTAAACAATTGTATGTGATTATACACTGCCAAATACTGTGCATCTGGGAAGACAAACAAAACTTATTAAACAGACAACAAATAGTCGAGGTAAATATCAAATATGTTAACTCTACAAAACACAGGGCTGGATCTCGTCAAAGTCTTATTAACTCAGCACAGCTGGATTAAAATAAAAAGCACCATTTAGACTTAAAAGCAGGGGATCCCCAAGTTAGAAAGTCTGGATTCTGTTCCTGTCTCCATCACTAATTCACTAAGTGACACTGATTATTACTTTGATTTTTGTTTGAGTTTTCCCAACAATGGCAAAGGGATTTCAGGGCTGCTCCTGAGAGCATAGGAGAATGTTCACCATATGACTTCCCTGGAAGACACTCAAGAGAATTGCTGTCTGGTCACCTCCTGATATCCTGCGATCTCCAGGAGGTCTATGTCCCCCTCGAAAGTAAGTCAGCCTAAGTAAAAATTGGTGAAAGAGATGACGTTCTCAAGTTAGGTCAATTCCGTGGCCATGGCAGGCTTTGGAGATAGGCAGCAGTGCATGCGTGCTAAGTCACTTCAGTCGTGTCCAACTCTTTGTGACTCTACGGACTATAACCCACCAGAATCCTCTGACCTTGGGATTCTCCAGACAAGAATACTGGAGTGGGTTGCCATGCCCTCCTCTAGGGCATATTCCAGACTCAGGAATTGAACCTGTGTCTCTTGCATCTTCTGCGTTGGTAGGCAGATTTTTTACCACTGCATCACCTGGGAAGCTCTATCTTTTTATAAGGAGGCAAAATCTGTCCCAGGAGCGATAAGCAGCTATCTGCTTCCCTGGTGGCTCAGCTGGTAAAGAATCTGCCTGCAATGTGCGAGACCTGGGTTCAATCCCTGGGTTGGGAAGATCCCCTGGAGAAGGGGAAGGCTACCCACTCCAGTATTCTGGCCTGGAGAACTCCATGGACTATATAGTCCATGGGGTTGCAAAGAGTCGGCAATGACTGAGCGACTTTCACATCCATCTTACTGGCCAGACTCGGCAATATGTCTACCCTTCCATTCCTTTCTGCCTCCCATGAATGAGGGGTAGAAAGGAATGGGATTCCACAACTGGCTTAGATTTATAACCTTTCATCTATTGAGGTGGTGGAGGGGCCTACCTTCTCTAAGGGCAATAGAGAGGGAGACGTGGAGAGGAGAAGACCATGCCAACCCCAGAGTAGGCACTCACGAAGGACACTTGTTCCAACCGCTCTAACATCAGAGGTGTTTGGAACCATACAAGTTTATGGTTGATGGTTGGTATCTTTGGGTGTTTTTAATAGAACTTGCTTTAAAAGCAAAGCATTGTCAGTGACTTTTTCAACCTCATTTTATCTACCCTTGTTCCTTTCCTGTCTCATGTCCTGAAATGTTGTTTATCTCACAACCCAGGGTTCCCACTATTCTCTAGATCAGAAATGTTCAACTCAGCTGCACATGAAAGTGAAAAGAAAGTGTTAGTTGCTCAGTTGTGTCTGGCTCTTTGTGACTGCATGGACTGTAGCCCTCAGGCTCCTCTGTTCATGGAATTCTCCAGGCAAGAATGCTGGAGTAGGTAGACATTTCCTTTTCCAGGGAGTCTTCCCAATCCAGGGATAGAACCTGGGTCCCCTGCATTGCAGGAGGATTCTTTATCATCTAAGCCACCCAGGAAGCCCATAAGAATCATCTAAAGAGATTTTTTAGAATCCTGCTCTCCAGCCTTGCACTCCTAGGATCTCTGAGGGTGGAACAGACACATCAGTATGTTTTAAGTCCCCTGGGTACACCCTCACAGAGAGGCACTGAACTAATATCCCAAATGGCTAATCATCATTTAAAGTCGTGGTGCTCCTTTATCTAGGAGATGCACTTGAGTCACCTGTGGTGATTTTAAGTCTCACATTTGCCTAGGTTACATAATCTAAATATATCCTAAATGTAACTCTCTTCTTCTCTACTGCTTCTATCTTAATTCATGCCACTAGCATCTCTATCTTCTACTTTTGCAACAATATCTCTGTTTCCATGGCACCTAGAGTGAGCTTCTGGAGCTTAAATTTGATCATTTATCATCCTGCTGGAAATCCTTAATGCTTAGAATACAATCCAAGGCCCTGACTACGGCCACTCAGCCCTAAGTGACTAGTCCTGCCTCTTCCTCCGCAGCCTCCTTGTCTCCCTCTGTAGGATTTACTTCCCAGCCTCGTACTGTGTCTCTGACATGCCCAGCTGGGTCTCACCCCTGGGCCTATGCCCTTGCTGCTCCCTCTGTCTAGCATCCTTCCTCCTAGATATACACATGGCTTTGCTCCCTTCATTCAGGATTTTATCCCTTGTGAAATACCTTTCCTTTACTATATGTATCTCAAATAACACCTCCCTTCTTTTTGTCTCCTCACCCTGCTATATTCTCTTTTATAGCTTTTGCCACTACCAGAAACCAAATTACTTGCTAGTTTATTTACCCAGTGCCCATTTTCTCCTAGAAAACAAAATATGAGGGGTGGGATTTTGTTTGGTTTGAGTATAATCCAATCTCTGGAATAGTGCCTGGAACATAATATGTACTCAATATACAGTGAATGAATAAATGAATGAGTAAATATCCCTTACTTTCATTTTACTCTCATTGTCAAATGTATCACAATTATGAAGCTATCACAGAAAAAGCCTATTGAGATCACACAGGTTTCTCAAATAAAGCAACCCATATATGCATTTTTGGTCTCTTTTATTTGACTTCCTTTAATTTGAAACCTGAGTTTCTCACCAGCTCAGAAAATATTGGATCACATAAAACATCAGTAAGATTTATTTTTATTGGAATAGGTGATTGCTCCAAGTTAGGGCTGTCTGATTTAGCAACTAAAAATATAAGCTGTCAAGTTAAATTTGAATTTCAGATAAACAACAAATAAATGGACATACACTACAAAATTACTCGTTTGCTTATCAGAAATTTTAATCTGACTGGGTGCCCCATAGTTTATGAAAGTGAAAGTGCTAGTTACTCAGTCCTGTCCGACTCTGCAACCCCATGGCCTGTAGCAGATTCTTTACCATCTGAGCTACCAGGGAAGCCCATCTTGTATTTTATCTGACAACCTAAATCCAAACTGCAGTGGAATTTACTTTAATACAGGAGCAAGTATGAAGTCAGATGACCTGGTTTTGAATTGGAGCTCAGCCACTTATTGAGTATGTGAACTTGTGTTGTTGCTCAGTCGCTTCAGTCATGTCAGACTCTTTGCAACCCTGTGGACTGTAGCCTGCCAGGCTCCTCTGTCCATGGGATTTTCCCTGGCAAGAATACTGGAGCAGGTTGCCATTTCCTCCTCCAGGGGATCTTCCCAACCCAGAGATCGAACCCACATCTCCTGTGTTGGCAGGTGAATTCTTTACTACTGAGCCACCTGGAAGCACTATGTGAATTTGGAGAGGTTATTTAAATTTGTCAAGCTGTCGTTTTTCCATATCTAAAATGGTGATAATAATATTTATTTTATGTGATTATTTGAAGATTAAAATTTAAAGCTATCTAAATCACTTAGTTTAGCACCTGGCCTACTATGATCACAAATGATATTACTATCATCACTGTTATCATATGTAAAGTCATCAACTATCTGAGATTTATCCAGGACTGAGGGCTTTCCTCAGTTATAGGACTCTCAGTGATAAAACTGGAAAAGTTCCAAGCAAAGTGGGAAAGTTGGTCATCTTGGTAGCTACTTAGAAAAAATTTAGTACAGCTATACTAGTGCACTTACTTTAAGCTTTAAGTAATACACAAGGATTATTTTCTATCCATTAACAAAAAAGGTCTGGTTGCAATGGAAAAATTTTAAGGTTCTATTTCAAAAAGCAAATTTGTTCTTTTATTCTAGACACATTTAGATCTCCATTACTGGAAAGAGGTGTGTTTGAGTTGTATATATTTAGAAAACCACTTAAGTGGCACTGTTAAAGATTGATTAATACACTTTTAAAACATTAACAATCAAAATGGACCTTTGACTGCCAAACAGTTCTGTGCATTTATAGTTCAGTCTTTTGTACTCTGCATCAAAAAAGGCTGTTAAGGAACAACTTGTTTCACAGATGAGATGGTGCTAATTTATGCAAATGTTCAGTACAATGATTGGAGCAGCAAAATTCAAAGAGGTTATATCTTAAACCTCTTAGGCAAGGGAAGTGACTAGGATGCTATCTAAAACTCTCTGTGGGCTTCCCAGGTGGCTCAGTGGTAAAGAACCCACCTGCCAATGCAAGAGATGTGGGTTTGGTCCCTGGGTCGGGGAGACACCCTGGAGATACTGCAGCCCACTCCAGTATTCTTGCCTAGGAAATCCCATGCTGCTGCTAAGTCGCTTCAGTCGTGTCTGACTCTGTGTGATCCCATAGATGGCAGCCCACCAGGCTCCCCCGTCCCTGGGATTCTCCAGGCAAGAACACTTGAGTGGGTTGCCATTTCCTTCTCCAATGCATGAAAGTGAAAAATGAAAGTGAAGTCGCTCAGTCGTGTCCGACTCTAGCGACCCCATGGACTGCAGCCTATCAGGCTCCTCCATCCATGGGATTTTCCAGGCAAAAGTACTGGAGTGGGAATCCCATGGACAGGCTATAATCCTTGGGGTTGCAAAAGAGTTGGACACGACTTAGTGACTAAAGAGCACCACCACCACCACCACCACCACCACCAAAACCCCTCTGCAATGGTTAAGTCTCTCAAATAGGTGCTTTCTGTGAGCTGTTACTTGATAATAGAGTTGAATTAGGAGAGGAATGCCTCCCCTTGACAGTGACCAGGAGTAACAGTATGTATTGAATTTCCTCTTTTAAAGTTAGTTTTATTAGACAAAGCACAAAAGACTTGGTTAAGGATTAGACATCTCCAAGAAAAAGAAATGCAAAAAAGGCAAAATGATTGTCTCAGGAGGCCTTACAAATAGCTGCGAAAAGAGGCTAAAGGCAAAGGAGAAAAGGAAAGATATACCCATCTGAATGCAGATTCCCAAAAAATAGCAATGAGAGAAAATAAAGCCTTCCTCAGTTATCAATGCAAAGAAATAAAGGAAAACAATAGAATGGGAAAGACTAGAAATCTCTTCAAGAAAATTAGAGATACCAAGGGAACATTTCATGCAAAGATGGACACAATAAAGAACAGAAACAGCATGGACCTAACAGAAGCAGAAGATATTAAGAAGAGGTGGCAAGAATACACAGAAGAACTATACAAAAAAGATCTCAATGACCCAGATAACCACAATAGTGTGATCACTCACCTAGAGCCAGACATCCTGGAATGCAAAGTCAAGTGGGCCCTAGGAAGCATCACTATGAACAAAGCTAGTGGATGGTGATGGAATTCCAGTTGAGCTATTTCAAATCCTAAAAGATGCTGCTGCTAAAGTGCTGCATTCAATATGCCAGAAAATTTGGAAAACTCAGCAGTGGCCACAGGACTGGAAAAGGTCAGTTTTCATTCCAACCCCAAAGAAAGGCAATGCCAAAGAATATACAAACTCTTGCACAATTGCACTCATCTCACATGCTAGCAAAGTTGTACTCGAAATCCTCCAAGCAAGGCTTCAACAGTACATGAACCAAGAACTTCCAGGTTCTCAGAAGTTGGATTTAGAAAAGGCAGAGGAAGCAGAGATCAAATTCCCAGCATCTGTTGGATCATAGAAAAGGCAAGAGAGTTCCAGAAAAACATCTACTTCTGCTTTATTGACTATGCCAAAGCCTTTGACTGTGTGGATCACAACAAACTGGAAAATTCTGAAAGAGATGGGAATAGCAGACCACCTAACCTGCCTCCTGAGAAATGTGTATGCAGGTCAAGAAGCAACAGTTAGAACTGGTTCAAAACTGGAAAAGGAGTACATCAAAGCTGTATATTGTCACCCTGCTTATTTAACTTATATGCAGAGTACATCTTACAAAATGCCAGAGTGGATGAAGGACAAGCTGGAATCAAGATTGCCGGGAGAAATATCAATAACCTCAGATATGCAGATGACACCACTCTTACGGCATAAAGAGAAGAGAAACTAAAGAGCCTCTTGATGAAAGTTAAAGAGGAGAGTGAAAAAAAGCTGGCTTAAAACTCAACATTCAAAAAACTAAGATCATGGCATCTGGTCCCATCACTTCATGGCAAATAGATGGAGAAACAATGGAAACAGTGACAGACTGTTTTTTTTTGGGGGGGGGCCCTCCAAAATCACTGCAAATGGTGTCTGTGTCCATGAAGTTAAAAGACACTCCTAGGAAGAAAAGCTAGACAGCTTTTCTTGACCAACCTAGACAGCATATTAAAAAGCAGGGACATTACTTTGCCAACAAAGGTTTGTCTAGTCAAAGGTATGATTTTTCCTTTAGTCATGTATGGATGTGAGAGTTGGACCATAAAGAAAGTTGAGCGCCTAAGAATTGACGCTTTTGAACTGTGATATTGGAGAAGACTCTTGACAGTCGTTTGGACTGCAAGGAGATCAAACCAGTCAATCCTAAAGCAAATCAGTCCTGAATATTCATTGGAAGGACTAATGCTGAAGCTGAAGCCTCAATACTTTGGCCATCTGATTGAAAAAATTGACTCATTGGAAAAGACCCTGTTGCTGGGAAGGATTGAAGGCAGGAGGAGAAGGGGATGACAGAGGATGAGATGGTTGGATGGCATCACACTGACTCAATGGACATGAGTCTGAGCAGGCTCTGGGAGTTGGTGATGAAAAGGGAAGGCTGGCATGCTGCAGTCAATGGGGTTGTAAAGAGTTGGACATGACTGAGCAACTGAACTGAAGAATTAGACATTACCTCAGTGATGTAGTGGTAAGGGTTTTATCAACAGAAGGCGAGGAGCAGGAAGAAGGGGAGAAAGGAAGAGACAAGCCCCAAATAAGCAACATCCTCATCTTATAATGGAGGGAGTTGCTAGAAGAGAAACTAGAGATTCAAGCATATTATTCATTTTATAATAATATTTGAGTATATTATTTATAATAACAAATATTACCCATAGAAGAGCTAATAATTACCATCTAACTCTCGAGCACTAGAAAAAGTGGAAGAGATGGGATAAACAAAAGCAAGCTAAGACATCATCTTTCCTACCAGATTTAGTAAATAGACCAGAGTTAAGTCAAGAAATTGAGAAACAGGCATAAAAGATAGAGATGAGGTAGAAACCACTAGAAGAACTAAACAGAGAACTTTTATTGTTTTTAATGATAGAACAAGTCAGGAGAGCTGAAGACAGCTGAAGACAACTGATTTCATTGGGAGCTGCCCTGCTTGACTTACTATCACATGCACAGAGCACCTTGATAAAAAAAAAAAAATCAATATAAGATGGTACCATTGCAGTACAAAGGTATGTTCATACTGTTCTCTTTTGGCAAAAGTATGCAGGATTCTCAGTATTGTTTGTTTGGTGAGCTTTCAAACAATTGAGTTAGAGTTGTTTACACTTACTTAGTGTTTTAGGGGCCTTAGAAATTGTTGCAGGAAGGGGGACCCCTTCCAGGGCCCGAAACTGGACTCTTGTCTAACACTTGGAAATGAATTGTCTGAGGAGACACATGTGCTGACAAAGCAAGATATTTTATTAGGAAAGCGCACCCGGGTGGAGAGCAGCAGGGTAAGGGAACCCAGGAGAACAATTCTATCACATGGCTTGCAGTCCCGGGTTTTATGGTGATGGGATTAGTTTCTGGGTTGTCCTTAGCCAGTCATTCTGACTCAGAGTCCTTCCTGGTGGCGCATGCCTTGTTCAGCCAAGATGGATGCCAGAGAGAAGGATTCTGGGAGGTAGTCAGACAAGTAGTGTCTCCTTTTGAACTTTCCCGAATTCTTCCTGTTGGTGGAGGCTTATTAGTTCCGTATTCCTTACCAGAACTTCCTGTCGTAAAACAACGCATGCAAATAGTTACTATGGTGCCTGACCAGGGTTGGCAGTTTCAGTGTGCTTCCCCTAACAAAACTACTTGCCAAAGAAACATTTTAGAAGAGGGAATGAGAGGAAGAGAGAGAAGAAAGGAAAAGAAGTCCAAGATCACTTCCTTTATGCCATCAGTAGCAGACATAGCACTCACCAGCTTTGAATGTGAAGAACTGTTATACTGTTGAAACTTGGACAACACAGGTTTGAGTTGCATAGGTTTGTTAGGGGAAGCACACTGATTGAAACCGCCCACCCTGGCCAGGCACCATAGTAACCATTTGCATGAGTTGTTTTATGACAGGAGATCCTGATAAGGAATACGGAACTAATAAGCCACCACTAACTGGAAGAGTTCGGGAAAGGTTGAAAGGAGACACCGTGTGTCCGTCCACTTCCCAGAATCCCTCTCACTAGCATCCATCTTGGCTGAGCGATGCGTGCGCCACCAGGAAAGACTCTAAATTAGAACGATTGGCCAAAGACCACCTGGAAACTAATCCCATCACCATAAAACCTGAGACTGTGAGCCACGTGGCAGAGCAGTTCTCCTGGGTTCCCTTACCCTACTGCTCTCCAGCCGGGTGCCCTTTCCCAATAAAATCTCTTGCTTTGTCAGCACACATGTCTCCTCGGACAATTCTTTCCGAATGTTAGACAAGAGCCCAGTTTCAGGCCCTGGAAGGGGTCCCCCTTCCTGCAACAGGTTCACTTACATGCAGATTATTATTATTATCTTTTACAGTACTATGCAATTCAAAGTTGGTTTAGTCTGGGGGTGTGGAATGTGAATACTACTGAGAAACTGTGTGTATAGTATAAAGAGGATTGACTATAAATGATATGTAAATTTCAACTGCACAGAGGGTCAGTGCTCTGTTCTGCCCTAAGTACTAGTTACGTATGGAGAAAAATATCCCATCACCTCTCACACCCATCCTTGTCCCCATGGCTTCCTCTGGTTCTCTGCCTCTCTCTACCTTTGACACTACTGCTACTGCTAAGTCACTTCAGTCGTGTCCAACTCTTTGTGACCCCATAGACGGCCCACCAGGCTCCCACCAAGCTCCCCCGTTCCTGGGATTCCCCAGGCAAGAACACTGGAGTGGGTTGCCATTTCCTTCTCCAATACATGAAAGTGAAAAGTGAAAGAGAAGCTGCTCCATTGTGTCTGACTCCCAGCGACCCCAGGGACTGCAGCCTACCAGGCTCCTCCGTCCATGGGATTTTCCAGGCAAGAGTAATGGAGTGGGTTGCCATTTCTCTTCTCTCTCCACTTGTTTGAAGTTTTTTCAGACCTGTAGTATTATCTTTATTTGTCGGCTGCTGTATTTACAAAGGGTGTGCCATTTGCGTGAGGCAGGTGATTTTTTTTTCAAACCCAGAGCTTTCAGTCTTAGCAGCAAATCAACATTACTCATTTTGAGCGGTTCGCCGCCAGAGAGGATAAGAGTTAAATCCCTGTCAATCCAGCTCTTCGTGGACTACAAATAAACACAAACTGGGAGTGGAAGGCTTCTGTTTTGCTCTTTGTTTTCATTTCTGACTTGAACTTGCATTTTCTTTCCCAATCAAGAGTTCTTATGGCCCAACCCACTTGTGTGAATTAAAAGCCTTCCAAGCATAAAGGAATCCTTAGGGTTAGAGAATCATGTCAAGCTCAGATGCACTTTACAAGGGTCACATTTCCAATCACTGTCAAATGTCTCCTTTTGAATTCTCTGTCCTTCTTCCAGCCAGCCGTTCTTATTCAAGGATTTCCTCCTATCTTTGCCTGGTTTCACACCATCCCAGGCTACATTCATTTGTAAAGTAAGGGTGGGGGTTGGGGGAGAATATGTGCCTTCCTTGAAGGAAGCTAGGTGGGGGACACCTGTGTCTCTCTTCAGGCTCCAGAAACTTTGAGCAGAACAGACACTAAGCCCTCACAATTGTTGCTGTGGCATTGAACTGTGGTGGCAATGACAGTTGTGACTTCATTGAAGAAAGCAAAACAGCTGGTGAGGCCTGGTGGGTGTGCTTCTCATTTGTGCACAGATAGCTTTGTTGTAGTTCACAATGGGTTCCGGCCCTCAGTGACTGGAGCCAGACAAAAAAGTGCCCTTCTATTGAAAATGTGGCTTCCTCCTCCCCACTGAAGTCAATGTCAGAATTTGCTTTTGTGAAGGCCAAAGGGTTGAGCCCAACAGTTTTAAAAAAGCAACACACACACACACACACACACACAAAGGCAGTTTTCAAGGCTGACCACACTTTTCTGATGAATTCTGAATGCCTACTGCCTTCTCTTGGCTGGTCATTGTGCTTACAAATGAGATTTCTGAAAAATGCTGGCATCTCTAAAAACATAATCCCTTTATTTCCAAATAAAAATGTAAGAATTACTTGCACTTGAGAAATCACCCTTGGGTCTCCGTGGAGCAAGATTGGCACCTTTCTCAGGCTTAGTGAAGTAAAAGGAACAAGGTATGCACACATAGGGCCAGGTGGAGGTCAGGCAGATACCTGGATAGTTAGCTCATGCCTCTTCAATTTCATTGGTCTTGACTATCATATAACCCTTCTTTTATCGCGTTTTTCCTTCTGGTGGACATTTGTCAATTTTTGGCCACCCAGTGGCCATTCTCTCTTCTTAGCATTACTTGGTGATTCCTTCAGGAAATCTCTTTTCCTTCTCAGTGCTGTGTCTTGGGAGGCATTGACCCCCATTTTGCACTCTAGGCCTGAACTCTGCTTGGCTTAAACCAGTCAACATTTCCCATTTACTTACTCAACTTCTCCACTGGTTCCCAGATAAGCTAATAATCAGGTCTATCGAGATACAACCAGACATTCGAGACCTCTGAGAAAAGCACGTGCCCTCTTTCTTCCACAGATGCTACTAGAAAAGATGCTCATTCTTCCTCTGGAAGGTATGGGAGGAGATCTGAGGTCTGGAGTGGCTGCAGCATTTCTGCTGCCACAAGTGGAGGGCCTGGAGCTGCCTTTGAGGAGGAGGGGATGGGAAAGATGGTCAACATGGTGTCTGAGGATGAAACCAACATGGAAGAGAATCAGCCTCTGGTGTCCTTATTGGAACTGCTGGACCAAGCAAGCCTTCCCTGAGGCCAGTGGCACCTGTGGACATTTCCATGGTATAAGCCAAGAAGCTCATTTTATTACTTAAACTAGGTCAAGTTGGCTTCTCTGTTGCTCATGATAGGTGAAAGTGTTAGTCTGTCCATGGAATTCCAAAATTCCAGGCAAGAATACTGGAGTGGGTTGCCATTTCCTTCTCCAGGGGATCTTCCTGATCCAGGGATTGAACCTGGTCTCCTGCATTGCAGGCTGAGTCTTTACCATCTGAACCACCTGGGAAGCTTGTTGCTCACGATAAAATAGCTGCAAATGATGTAAGTCCCTTGTTAAGGGACTTATCTACCTGTAGCATCTGTGGAATAAAGAGGATGCTTGTTTTTCTCAGATGTCTCAAAGATCTCTGTCTCTCCTTATCGTGTATAAAAGTGAGCTTAAATCTCTTAGTTCAGCATTTGAGATAGTCCATAAGTGGAACAGAGCCGACTTTTTTGTTCCAGTCAAATTGGTTCTATAACAGTTCCCACTGTATTTCTTTTCTCTGCTTGTGCTTAGTTGCTCAGTCATGTCTAACTCTTTGTGACCCCGTGGACTGTTGCCCACCAGGCTCCTCTGTCCATGAGGATTCTCTAGGCAAGAATATACTGGAGTGGGTTGCCACGTTCTCTTCCAGGGGATCTTCCCAACCCAGGGATCAAATGCAGGTCTCCCACATTGTAGGCAGATTCTTTACCATCTGAGCCACAAGGGAAACCCTGGAGGCTTATCCCTCCTTGAAAGTCACTGCCCTTGCATTTTTATATCTTCCCCCATCTTCCCAAACCATACTTGTCTCTCTTGATCTGTGTTTCCCATCACATTCTTCCAATCACTACTTAAACTGCATTGTTTTCTTCACCCTTTGTGTAGGCTCTCTTTTGTTAACCATTTTAATGTGTGTTTAGCTTATCTTCTTGAGAGCAGATACTATAGCTTTTCTGATAAATGCTATTTCCTAGTACCTAGAACAAATGCCTACACATATTAGGTACTAGTTACTAGTTACATGCTGGATAGTTAGTAATCATCATATTTTTTGATCAGCATCAACCCAAATGATTATGTCTGGGTAAGATTAAGGACTCAAATACTACTTAGAGGTCCATCTAGTCAAGGCTATGGTTTTTCCAGTGGTCATGTATCATGTATGGATATGAAAGTTGGACTATAAAGAAAGCTGAGTGCCAAAGAATTGATGATTTTGAACTATGGGTTTGGAGAAGGCTCTTGAGAGTCCCTTGGACTGCAAGGAGATCCAACCAGTCCATCCTAAAGGAGATCAATCCTGGGTGTTCATTGGAAGGACTGATGTTGAAGCTGAAACTCCAATACTTTGACCACCTCATGTGAAGAGCTGACTTATTTGAAAAGACCCTGATGCTGGGAAAGATTGAGGGCAAGGAGGAGAAGGGGACGACAGAGGATGAGATGGTTGGATGGTATCACCGACTTGATGGACATGGGTTTGGGTGAACTCCGGGAGTTGGTGATGGACGGGGAGGCCTGGCGTGCTGTGGTTCATGGGGTCGCAAAGAGTCGGACATGACTGAGCGACTGAACTGAACTGAACTTCATTTTAAGAAAACCATTTAGATGAAACAAACATGATTGGTGGACTATAACCTAATTCTCAACTCTTCAAATCACAGGGCTCATGGAAACAAATGAGGTAAACTGATTGGGCTAATACATCTTTGTTATGAAAACCTACTGGAGCCTGCTCAATTATAAGCAGGTATCAAATGGTCATATAATATAGTCCTATAACTCAAGAGCTGCCTGTGGTTAAATATATCTGCCAAGAAGGTGTGCAATTTGGTGGTCCCAATTCCCAGTTCTATGTAAAACCTCTGTGTGGTGACCAGCCATTCAATAGGCCCCAGACCCCAAAGTCTGCAGAATGGCTGTGTGATGCTGTTCATTTCATCATTTCCTGCATTGCTCCCCACTGACGCTCCCTTTGGCTTCCTGGAGTCCGTTTATAAAGAGAAGTAAAGGCCCATATTCTGTTTGGCCTCCATGCAGGTTTTATTGTATGTCTTTAAAGCTTTATGACATTCTGGGGTATATTTCCCTGGCATTCCAGCATGACCCATGGTACAGTGGAAACAGGCTATCCTTAGCATTTCATGGCCTGACCGTTTAATGACATCACTCTCAGAGGTGAAGGAAAAGCTATAAGGAAAATCCAATTTGGCCTGCTCTAGCCACAGTTGCCTTAATTAGCCTCCATTTTTAATGCAATAAAAGGAATAAGCCTAAAGATGGCTGGCTAGGAAAATTATGAGCTTTCAGGTGTGCTTGGTTACTGTAATTTTTCTGCTGGTAGAAAACATTGTTAGGCCAGAGATTTGCTGTCTATCTTAGAATACAGACTAAAAGGAGAAAGAAAGATACATATATAAATTTTTAAAAAGACATTAGCTATGCTATCTGCTACCATCACCATCTTGGCATTTTATTCTTCCCAGAAAGCTTAAGCGCTTTCTCTCTGTATTGCTTCCTCCCTACTGCTGTGAGCCTTATAATTCTGTGCAATATAAATATGTAATATTGAGCTGGATTGGATCCCTCTTTCACTATAAAGCTGCATGGTCTCTGTTGGCATCCCTTTGGAGTAATCTTTAAGCAAAAAAGCATTTGGAACATGAGACAGAATAAGGCACATTTTCTTCTAAGTGTGGGCTTTCTCTTCTCCTGAGTAAACCGATACTTCAAAACAGCCAAGTCTCCATTTGGTGTATCTGAGTAGGCATTTGATATTTGCACTGAGAAATACTGAATTCTTAGAACACCAAGAGGTGATTCAAGAATTTTCTCACAAGCCAGACTTTAATCAATTATTTGCACATTCGTGAGCAGTTATACTTCTTTAGTACACTCTAAGTCTGAGGAAAAAGAGTATCAACAATCAAGTCTACCTTTTCTATGGACATGTCATATGATACACAAAAATCTTAGATGATATGGTATTTAAAAAAAAGCAAATTAAAAGGTCCTCAGGGTGACTATCTGAACCTGTGATATCTGTGAAATTAGCACAGTCACAGCCTTGCTAGAATCTCTTACACTTTGTGATTGAGAATTTGAATCATACCCCATAAGTCAGAATGTTACTTGCTGGTTAGTGAGTCCATCCAGTCACCAGCATCTACTCCCAAAGCAAATTTATTGCCCTCTTCCTCAGGTAGAATATATAGTAACTCTGATGACTTAAAAGTGTTCTATCAAGAAAAACGGCAACTTCTGCCCTCTCTCACCTCCTGGCTCCCATAAAGACAGTGAATGCTGCCAATGGAAATGAAGAGAAAGTGAGAGGTTTAACAAAAGGATCAATCCCTCTTGAATGTTGAGGTCACTGTGATTGTGTGGCCTTGGGCAAGGCACTTTGATCTCTCTGAGCCTTATTCTTTCCTTCTTTTTCTTATTCCTCCATCCCCTCATTTATTCAACATTTATTTATTTACTGTGTGTCAGGCACTGTAGGCAGCAGGGACATAATGGTGAAATAAACAAAGTCACTGCCCTCATAGAGCTTATATTTTGATGGGGGTTGTGGGAGGGCAACAAAAGGCAGTCAAAAAGCCGTAACACCTGATTGTTTATGGTCAGTTCACTGGGACAAATGAAACATTTGTCCTGATGACAAATAACAAATAACAACAATTTATTCTGATTCTATGGATAAGGCTTTATATTTAATTATTTTAAAATGGAGACTCTACCTTTTAATTAATCTTTATAACATCTTCTGAAGGGCTTCTTCTGAAGCTTTGCGTGGGACGGCGTTCAGCACGAACTGGAGGGAACAGAGGCAGAGAGGCAGGGCCTCCTGCACTTACTAACTGCATTACTTGCAAGATTCACTTAATCTCTTCAATAGTTCAATGTGGTAATAATGCCCTCCCCAGCCACCTGCTGTGTTAATCTAAGAACCAAGTTGGGGTGAGCTCTGGGACACAGCACTAGGAAATACAGAGGCTAATCCTGGGATTCTGAGTAAGGTGCAGTGATGTCACTGCGACAAGAAACAAAGAGGAGAAGCAGGAGGTCATTTCTCTCCAGGTTTCTCTCTAGCTTCTAGGGGGGTCCATTTTCAACCTAACATGGCACCAATGACAATTACAGAAAATGTGCCATGCGCTTGCTTAACCGTATATCCAAACACACAGATTGGTGACAGACACCATTCCCTCTGGATTTGTTCATTTCCTTGTAGGGCATGTCACCTCCAACAACTAGCATTATAAAACCAAACTGACCAGTCTGAAGAAACCCCACCTTGCTTGTTCCTCCACAGGAATTCTGACTCAATTTGGGCTCTCAATGCTGTATTGTCTTCTGTTCTTTAGTGTCAACATTAATATTTAAAGATATATAAATGATTGCTCTTAGTGGAAATTGAATGGACTATTGGTGATATAAAACTGTGGATAGAATATATCTTTCTTAGTTTTCAATCTGTTTTGGATTGAGGTCAAGAAATTATTAGCAAAAGAAAAACTGGCCTCAATGTGAGAACAGTTGGCTTTGAAAAATATATATTGTTAAGTATTCACAGAATGGCAAGAAGCCAGGAAAGCACTCAGTGGAGTTTTCCATTCCACTCCTCACATCTTGTTTGCAGAGTGTATATTTTTTTGTCTTGAAGCACCCTGCTCCTAAGTTAAGCGAGATAGTCATTCTTGTTTCTATGTAAATAAGACAGTTAAATATGGAACAAGCAGAATCTTGATTTGAAGAACAGATAAGTAGATTAATACATATTAAGCTAACAGAATATGTTAGCTTAATAACATTGAAGACCTTGTCCTTGTTAGGGATGACAGTCTGGTTCTAACCCAAGGCAGCTGGAAGCTAATTGACTATAATTCCCCAAGCATGAAAGTGAGGCTGGGAAAGCCCAGAACAGAACTGAGGCTGGAGATGAAATGGTTCTATGTTGCTTCTGCTAAAGTGTGAGATGAACTGCAGATAGAAGCAACAATGCTACATATCCAAAGGAGACACAAAAGAGCATATACTGTGTGATTCCAGTCACATGAAGTTCAAGAGGCAAAACTAATTTATGAAGAATTCAGAAGAGTGACTGCCTCTGAGAAGTGGTTATTCACTGGAAAGGGGGTGTGAGAGAACTTTCTGGAGGTGATGGGAACACCTTGTATCTTCATTTGGGTGGTAGTTAGAGAGATGTGTACCCTTAAGACATTGGGCACTTCACTGCAGGTAAGCTATATCTCATTAAAAAAAAAAAATCACACTTAGGAGGACTATGATACATTTATAACATCTGCCAGTCGACAAAGGACTTTCATATCCATCATTTCTCTTGATTCTTTAAAAAATTTTATTTATTTTAATTGGAGGATAATTACTTTACAATATTGTGATTGTTTTCTGCCATACACCAGCATGAATCAGTCATGGATATACATATGTCCCCCAGTCCTGAACTGCCCTTGCCACCTGTCTCCCCACCCCTCTTGGTGCCCAAAGGCACCGGCTTTGGGTGCCCTGCTTCATGCATCAAACTTGCACTGGTCCTCTATTTTACATATGGTAATATACACGTTTCAGTGCTATTCTCTCAAATCATCCCACCCTCACCTTTTCCCGGAGTTCAAAAGTCTGTTTTTTACATCTATGTCTCTTCTGCTGCCCTGCAGGTAGGATTGTCGTTACTGTCTTTCTAAATCTCTTGATTCTCTCAAACATCTTTGAGATTAGATGAGGAAGGTGAGGTGCATCAGAGTTAAAAGTAACAAGGATGTCCCAGGGATACCAGCGTGCCTTAGTCACAGTGTATCTCAATGGGGTGCTGATGGTTTTCGGTTAGGACTTGTCTTGACTGTGCGTGTCTGTTCTACAGATTGAGTAACATGTACCATCTCTGGCAAAAACCCTTCCCTAAAGGCTAATGGAGTGACCAAAACACCTCTGTGTATTTTCAGATGCTCCCAGAAGCACACTATGAATCCTGGTTGAGAACCACTGTGCTCACTGCACCTGTGGATAATGGGGATTGAGTACCAGTTAGTTAACTAAGTCATAGAGGAACTGGAACCCTGATGGTGAGAGGGCTTTTGTTTGGCAATGATGGAAAATGGGATGCTGGCTGCGCCCTCTGCTTGAGCCGCTGTTTCTACACTGGCTTTAGGCCCATCACACGGGTCCCTTCACTTTATCATGGGCCCAACAGCACACATCCATAAACGTGCTGCTGGGATGGGGCTCAGGCTCACGGTCTACCCCAGAAGGCCTGTCCTGTGACCATCAAGTATCTGGAACTCCCTTCAGCCTGGACCATAGGAGGTTAGCTAGGATCCCTAACCCTGCCCCGCCCTCTCAGAAGTGAAGCCTCTGTTGTTGGCAGAATCTCCAGCAGGGCCTTGTGCAAAGAGATTGGTCAAGGTCACATGAAAATAAGTGACCCAGTGAGGGCTTGAGCCCAGCTCTCCTGACCTCAAACCTTGCTTTCAATCAGCTATACCCTTGGTTGGAAAACTATGTCCCATGGTTCAAATCTGGCTCCCCTGCCTGCCAGTTCAAGGAGGTTCTATTTTAAATGCTTCAATGGGGCTACATTTAAAATGGTTATATAGGGACTTCCATGGTAGTCCAGTGGTTAAGACTCTGTACTTCCACTGCAGGAAGCATGGGTTCAATCCTTGGTCCAGGAACTAAGATCCTGCAAGCTGCATGGTGTAACCAAAAAAAAGACTGTCCTCAATTTTGCCTCTTGGCTCACAAAGTCTAAAATATTTACTATCCGTCTCTTTATAGAAAAATTTTCCTGACCCTTGCACTGTCATGATGCTTTATTCCAGTGTATATCCAGCAGGACTCTGACAGGGTTTATGAACAAAAGTATCTCTTTAGAATCATGACTTCTCGTATACTGCCAGAACAGGACAAGGAGCGAGAAAGAGATCAGTTTTATTAGTCATCAACCAAGCCTATTAGGGGACTTCTCTGGTGGCTCATATGGTAAAAAATCTGCCTGCAATGTGGAAGATCTGGGTTCAAAAAGATCCCCTGGAGAAGTGCATGGCAACCTACTCCAGTATTCTTGCCTGGAGAATTCGATGGACAGAGGAGACTGGGGGGCTACGGTCCATGGGGTCACAAAATGTCAGACACAGCTGAAGCAATTTAGCACAGCACACACACAATCCCCATTAGGGAACAAGAGCTAGATGTTAAATGGTTTAGGGACAATCAGTCATGTACACTGTCCCATCACTTTAAATCAAATAGTCTCATTTGATCTTCTCATCTGTGTCCTGCCCCTCTTCCCAAGACAGCTTGATGAACAGCTACCACAGTGAGCTGGTTAACATTAAAAAAATAATAATAACTCAAGAAATGGCAGAAGAACCCGATGTAAAATGTTAGTAATCTGCTTAATTTTTTGGATTTTTGCCTTGGAGATCTTAGGACCACAGAACATTCATCCATCAACAGACATGAGAATAGAGAAGAGGAGAGAAAGGTCTCCTCTCAAGGAACTTCCTGACAAGCACACAGATGTCTACCATGCAGTGGAGGCAAGAACTAGAGGAGAGGCCTGCGCCCTTGCTGGAACGCAGAATGTGAAGCCCAAGTAAGTTCACCTGCCAGGTGAGCAAAAATAACGGACAATGACATTCTAGGCAGAGAAGAGGATGGGTATCTATTGTGTGCAGTTTTATAGCATATATATATGCTGCTGCTGCTGCTGCTAAGTAGCTTCAGTCGTGTCCAACTCTGTGCGACCCCAGAGATGGCAGCCCACGAGTCTCCCCCGTCCCTGGAATTCTCCAGGCAAGAATACTGGAGTGGGTTGCCATTTCCTTCTCCAGTGCATGAAAGTGAAAAGTGAAAGTGGAGTTGCTCAGTCGTGTCCGACTCCTAGCAACCCCATGGACTGCAGCCTACCAGGCTCCTCCGTCCTTGGGGTTCTCATATACATATATATATAATAAAGGAAAAAAGGGCATAGAAGCAAGATGGAGCATGGGGTGTTAGAAAACAGTAAGGAACCTGACATAGCAGGCACCCAAAGTGAATGTAAGGGCGAGAGGCCCCTGGAGGTGGGCAGGGCCAGGCCCTGAAGTTTCTGGTAGGCCATTGTCTCAGGTGGGCTCCCCTACAGTCAGCCCCCGGAGATAAGGTGAGTGGACTAGGGACAGACACAACTCCTTGCTATGGCTCCCACTGAGAAGTGGAGTCTTGTTCCCGACCCCTTGAATCTGGGCTGAACTGAGTGACCGGCTGACCAATGGAAGGCAGCAGAAATGACATTCTGGGACTTCTGAGACTAAATCACAAGAAGCCTTGTGGCTTCTGCCTGGGTCTCTTGGAGCCCCCTCTCTGGGAACGCTGATCTGTACATAAGAGCTCCAATGACCCTAACACTGCTGTGTTGGCAAGACCATGGTAGTCTGCCCTGGCTCAGTCTAGCTTTTCAGCAGTCCCTGAAATCCCTGCCAGAATCCGGTACATGAACAGAGCTGTCCCGGACACTCTGGATTTTCCCAATTGTTCACTGAATACCAATGAGTAACCTCAACTGACACCAAATGGAACAGAGGACGTGCCCCCTTGAGCCCTGCTCAAATTCCTGACCCAGAAAGTTGTGAGAGAAAAGAAAATGGTTGTCATGTTTATTACTGTTTCGAGGCAGTTATTATGCATAGCAATAGAGAACTGCATTCATTTCTCAGGGTTCCCATAACAAAGCACCAAACACTGGATGACTTAAAACAGTAGACCTTTTTTGCTTCACAGTTCTAGAGGTCAGAAGTTCAAAACCAAGGTGTTGGCAGGGTCAGGCCCTTTCTGAAGGTCCTAGGGAAGAATCTGTTCCATGCTTTTCTCTCAGCTTGTGGTGTTGCTGGCGATCCTTGGAATTCCTTGGCTTGTACACACATCACTCCAGTCTCTGCCTCTGCTGTCATATGATGTTCTCCCATGTGTCTCTGCACATGGCATTCTCCTCCCTGCGTGTCTCTCTCCTCCTCTTACTAGAGAAAAGTCTTTTTTTTTAATTTTGGCTTCATGGAAAGGCTTGTGGGATATTAGTTCCCAACCAGGGATCAAACCTGTGCACCCTGCTGTGAAAGCGCCAAGTCGTAACTACTGGCTTAGCAGGGAATCCCTATAAGTCACAAATCTTATTGATTAGGGCTCACTCCCATAGAGTCTGACCTCACCTCAACTTAATTACATCTGCAAAATCTTTCTGAATAAGGTCATGTGAACAGGTAACCGAGGGTTAGGAATTCAACATAACTTCGGCTGGGACACAGTTCAACCACAGTGATAACCAAAACACAAAGATGTGAGTACAAGTCATTTATCTGGGGGACCATTCTAGGAAGCATTGGTGGAGGACTGGGAAAGTAAAACAGAGAAGGAAAGGAAGCCAAAATAGTGTGCATTATGGAGTGGTTGCTGCTGTGGGCAATTGGAGTCAGTTCCACTGGGAACATCTGGGAGCTAGCATGGAAAATACTTCAAAGTTATTCTCTTTCTTCTTCTCCACCCCCCTGCCCCAGGGGCCAGGAAGATGGAGAATTAATCCTTCAATTCCCATCCATCACTGGCTGAGGGCTGCTCCTTGGGAGCATTAATTTCCTGACACTTATTACTCACAACTAAGAGAAATCCCTGAAGTGGAGAGAAGCAGGCGCTTACCATAGAATGCTATGGGCACTTCCTGGAATAGCAAGTGCTAGGGGATATGAGTGGGGCATGGACAACCTTTCCTACAGCCATGCCGAGGAGGCTGAATTCCATTCTTCAGGTTATGGAAGCTGGAGAAAGTAGGGAGTTGAACTATTTAGTGCAGCAGAGTGAAGTGTTCAGATCTGAATTATAAATCACTCTAGTGGGAGCTGAAGGGGCTGGACTCTCCAGTTAGGAAGCTGTGTCTGTAATCCAGGGCGAAAATCACAAATACACAAATAAATGCGATGGTAGGTCAGATGAAGAAGAAGGGACCAATTCAAGATAAATTAGGGAGGTAGAACCAACGGGCAATACAAAAGGAAGGTAAGGATACATTTTAGGAGTTTCTAGACCCTAGAGGAGACCCTAGAGGGAGACCCGAGAGGAGAATCTGCCTGCCAAGCAGGAGACTCAGTTTCAATCCCTGGGCCGAGAAGATTCCCTGGAAAGGGAAATGGTAATTCACTCCAGTATTCTTGTCTGGGGAATCCCAGGGACAGAGGAACCTGGTGGGCTATGGTCCATGGGATCTCAAGAGAGTTGGACATGGCTTAGTGACTAAACAACAGCAAAGGAACTCTTAACATTGAGCTGAGCTAAAAGTGGAATCTCATCTTTCATTCAGATGGGATGCAGATGTGACAGCACCTTGCTTGCTTCAGGGCCTTTGCACAAGCTATTTCCTCTGCCTGCAACATCTTCCTCCACAGTCACAGGATCCACTCCTAGTCATATTACAAATCTTTGCTACCATGGCCCCTTTCCAAAGAGGGCTTCCCTGACTTCTTAATTAACAATGCAAGCTGCCTCCCCCTTGTCGTTTCTCCCTATCGCCCTGTCCTGTTTTATCTTTCTCCACTTGTCACATTCTGACATACTTTCATTTTAATTATGCATTTGCTTATTGTCTGTTTCTTCCCACTACAATATGAGCTCCAGAGAGGTGGGGTTTTTGTCTCTTGTGGCTGCATAGCAGCATCTAGTCTAGGACCTGGCTCAATGAGGGATGTCAACACTTGTTGAATGACAACATTAAAAACACAAACAGACTATAGCTCCTTCTGTCTTCTAAGGGGGAGGGAGTGATGGTAACACAATTTGCAGTACAAGATAAATAGGATTTCTGTATCACTCCCTTTCCCCTGCAAAGACAAGAGGATGAAGAAGGGGAGATGCCTGGAGGTGGCACCTTTTCTGGGAAAAGTGCAAGGAGCACTTTTAAATATACAAGGGGAGGCCTGTTGTTGGCTGGGGGTGTAGCAAGAGAAGAGAAAGGGTGCAGGCATTGTTGGTGCAGAGGAGGAGACAGACTAAAGAAAGCAGCCAGGGGCCTCAGTTGGTAGAATGGCTGGAGGTTTTCAGAGCAGGTATGTCTTGGACTCAGTTTTATGGTATTTCAAGCTTCTGCCCTGTAAACCCACTCTATCTCCTCAAAAACACCAGTGAAGTCCACTACAAACACAGGCCTTGTGTGAAGATTAGGGGGCAAACAAGGAGTGGGCCTGAATTTCATCTCTGGGTTGATACATTACAGAGCATGACAGCAAGTATAGAACCTGAGATGATACAGAAATGGGATTCAGAGGGGGCAGAAGTTTGGAGCCAGGCATGACCTTTAGAGCTGGGGCTCTGAGAATTTGTGGAAAATTTGGGAAATGCTTAAGTGAGGACAATCACTAATCAGAGTAATCACTTGGACTGCCATGGTAGCGTACATTCATATGGTACTTTATAATTCACAAAACGTTTTTGCAGACATTATGTCATTTTTATTTTCACCCTGCACAACAGAGAGTTTGGGTAATTTGCCCAAGTCTGCCTGAGTGTCAGAGCTGGAGCTGAACTTCACATCTTTGTACTGGAAGTCAAATGCATGGCTATATCACTCCTAGGTTTTGCAGACTCAATATTTGAGCTTTCAGCTAGTTAAGTTCAGACGATGCGGTAACTTGATACTTTTTCTGTGGCACAGCTTGAATCCTCTGTTCTGGGAAGCTCGTGTCTGCAGGAGGGAGGCCTGAGCTAGTGAGTGAGTCTGGTCACTTGTCCAGTAACTATGGCCCACCTCAGCTCTGTGGCTCCAGCCTGGGTACCTAGTGGAGGGTTTGTAGGACTGGAAGGTCTTGGGAGCTATCTGTTGCAAGGGGCAAAGGGCTGAAACTTTTCTTGTCCAACATGTTTTCAGGAGAGGAACTTAGAAGGTGCTTAAAAAAAATTACATGTTCTTATTTTCAATTTTTTAAGTATTTGGTCTTGCATGGTTAAAAGCATGAATGGAGCATAAGTCTGGGTTTTAAACATTTGAAAAGATATATTTTCACAATCCTTTCTCAGTTTAAGCTGTTGCTATGCTATCTTACCCAAAGTATCCTGACTCTTTTCCCAAGAGATTGCTCTTCTGGGAAAAAATGCAATGATAAGTTAAAAATGGAGCCTGCCACAAATTACTCTTAATGCTGCTTCTTTTGGTGGAGGAAGGGAGGCATGTGTAGTTCTGATTAAAACTGGAGCAAAAATATTTTATATGGACACTGGCTAAAATGAGGGAGAAATGCCACTTAAAAATTTTCTTTAACATAAATGCTTATGAAGCAGGTTTGTGGGACAGGAAATAAACACACCTATTTTTTAATTAAAAAAAAAAAAAGTCCCCAAATAGAACCCAGGATGGCAGTGGAATAAAATTTTCTACTCAGATCAATTACAACTGTTTTCTCCTCCTTTCTGTGAATGGCATTAATGTGCCCTGAACCCCAAAGGTACATTTGTAGAAAATTAGCACTAAATCTATTTCTGGTTAGTGAGGCTGAGTAAGCAAGTCCTCGCTTTCTTCCTTGTACTTTATTGCTTGATTTTAAAAATTTTAAGTGTGTAGTATTAAATTTCAGAAAAACAAAGCTATTACAAATTAAATTGTTACTATTTCATCAGGAGCAACCAGGAAGGCAGAATCACTGTGAGTTATGGGACTCAGGATCGATTACAAAAAGCAGACATTACACCATGGTGGGAGGTGCTGGGCAAGCAAAGAGTTGAAAGGTGGACCGGGGCTTGGAAGACATAGCATCTGCTCAACCCTAGAAACAAAGCACATCCCATCCCTGAGGTGGGATCACCAAGAAGAGACTGGGGGGAAGAAGAGATTGTCTTTGTGGTTCCACAGCCAGGCAGCTGGTGATGGTTCAGAAGTCAGAAGGCAGACACGATATGGAGCACAGGAGGCAGAACAAGCTGGAAACCTCCAGGAACACCTGCCACGGTGTCTATGACAACCATTCAAGTCAAGGTGATTTGTTACTCCACTTCCTCATATAAATTCCTCTCTGGAGAACTCTAACCTGGGAGAATCACCCAGAGAGGAGATTCTGGGAAACAAGTTTCCTTCTTAACCAAGTTGACACGAAAAATCAGAGATACCATGAAGCATCATATGTCTTTGATTCTGAGCAAGGTCCTTAATTAAATGAAGTCGAGCATACGAAATCCAATATGTAATCAGTTTCCCCCATTCTTTATAAACCTAGACCTCTGGCACAGCCTCTTGTGCACACCCATCATGTCATTACTTGTCTTGTCACAACTGGAAGAAGCTAGTTACTGGAGAGTGGCTGTTTGGACGGTGGAAATAGCAGTATTTTCCACGCATTGCGTGTAGATGAGGAAAATCTAAACTGACGTACTCATGTTTTTACCATCTTAATGTTACAGAGCCAAGATCTTATGAACTATAAAGCTGTTTCTGTGCTGCTCATACACCATCTACTAATCAATGTCAGATCGCAGAAATTCCTTGTAAGATGTACAGCGTGAGCAGCCAGAAGAAGGTCTAAATATTGCTTTACTTTCATCCTAGTGTTTAGCACAGTGGTTACCCAACTGTCTGATAAAATGATACAAAGACTTTCAGTATCATTTATTTTTTCCCATGTTTATTAAGCTTCTACTAGAAAAGACCCTGATGCTGGGAAAGATTGTGGGCAGGAGGAGAAGGGAATGACAGAGGATGAGATGGTTGGATCCGACTCAATGGACATGGGTTTGGGTGAACTCTGGGAGTTGGTGATGGACAGGGAGGCCTGGCATGCTGTGGTTCATGGAATCACAAATAGTTGGACACGACTGAGAGACCGAACTGAACAAAGTTCCATGCAAGTCTGTGCATTTAAGATTCGGCAACTCATGATAAGCAAAAACTTTTAACAATGATACCAGAGCATAAAAGAGAAAACCCCAAATATTCAACTTGATTGTGTGTAAAAGTCATTCCCATCACCGTCACTTGAGAACAAGTAGGGATTGACTTTTGTTCATTGCTCTATAAAGAATCTTATTTTATAATTACATAATGAGTTCTTGGAACATTCTCTTTAAAAGGGCAGATGCAGGATTGCAAGAAAATAATGTTATTAAAATTTGATTACCTGAAAACAGCCATTTGTGGTTCTTTTAGTACTTAGGGTTCCTTCAAGATAGTACTTGCTGTTCTATTAAAGTGCATTATTTATGACTCTAAAGGAAGAGTAAAGAATTATAAGTTATTAAGAGAAATGTTGACCAGTACAGTAAAAACAGTGTGATTGCTTATGGCTTCCCCTAAGCTTAACCCTCTTTTTAGCCCCATAATATGGTGGAAAGAGAATGAGCGTTGGCGTCCACAAGATCTGGATCCAAAATATTCTACTCTATGATATTTTTTAGCCAGTGACTGATGGCAGGTTATTTCTCCACTCTGAGACTCAGATTCTCTAACTATAATACAGGGATAATAATTTTCAGTTTGAGCCAAATGATATTGCTGGTACTTAACCATTTCTGACTTATAAAAATGACAATTCAATGTGGTTCAGCCTATTATATTTATTACATGTCACTGGGGAATTAAATATTCTTAAAGATGAAGCACTTAGCTCACCACCAACAACACTGTCAGCGTTCAATGGATGCTGATTCTATTAATGCTGCTTTTTAACTGGGTGGATTTCAGTTCAGTTCAGTTCAGTTGTTCAGTCGTGTCCAATTCTTTGCGACCCTGTGAACTGCAGCACACCAGGCCTCTCTGTCCATCACCAACTCCCGGAGTCCACCCAAACCCATGTCCATCGAGTCAGTGATGCCATCTAACCATCTTATCCTTAGTCGTCCCCTTCTCCTCCTGCCCTCAGTATTTCCCAGCATCAGGGTCTTTTAAAATGAGTCAGCTCTTCGCATCAGGTGGCCAAAGTATTGGAGTTTCAGCTTCAACATCAGTCCTTCCAATGAACACCCAGGACTGATCTCCTTTAGGATGGATTGGTTGGATCTCCTTGCAGTCCAAGGGACTCTCAAGAGTCTTCTCCAACACCACAGTTCAAAAGCATCAATTCTTTGGTGCTCAGCTTTCTTTATAGTCCAACTCTCACATCCATACATGACCTCTGGAAATATTATAGCCTTGACTAGACGGACCTTTGTTGACAAAGTAATGTCTCTGCTTTTTAATATGCAGCTAGGTTGGTCATAACTTTACTTCCAAGGAGTAAGCATTTTTTAATTTAATGGCTGCAGTCACCATCTGCAGTGATGTTGGAGCCCAGAAAAATAAAGTCAGCCACTGTTTCCCCATCTATTTGCCATGAAGTGATGGGACCAGAGGCCATGATCTTCGTTTTCTGAATGTTGAACTTTAAGCCAACTTTTTCACTGTCCTCTTTCACTTTCATCAAGAGGCTTTTTAGTTCCTCTTCACTTTCTGCCATAAGGGTGGTGTCATCTGCATATCTGAGGTTATTGAGATTTCTCCTGTCAGTCTTGATTCCAGCTTGTGCTTCTTCCAGCCCAGCATTTCTCATGATGTACTCTGCATATAAATTAAATAAGCAGAGTGACAATATACAGCCTTGACGTACTCCTTTTCCCATTTGGAACCAGTCTGTTGTTCCATGTCCAGTTCTAACTGTTGCTTCTTGACCTGCACATGGATTTCTCAAGAGGCAGGTCAGGTGGTCTGATATTCCCATCTCTTTCAGAATTTTCCACAGTTAATTGTGATCCACACAGTCAACGGCTTTGGCATAGTCAATAAAGCAGAAATAGATGTTTTTCTGGAACTCTCTTGCTTTTTCCATGATCCAGCAGATGTTGGCAATTTGATCTCTGGTTCCTTTGCCTTTTCTAAAACCAGCTTGAACATCTGGAAGTTCATGGTTCACATATTGCTGAAGCCTGGCTTGGAGAATTTTAAGCATCATTTTACTAGCACGTGAGATGAATGCAATTGTGCAGTAGTTTGAGCATTCTTTGGCATTGTCTTTCTTTGGGATTGGGGAGCATTTGTTTGGGTGTCCATATCTGTTTTCTTCACTTTTCCTTCGCTGAGCTTCTGGCTTCTCTGAGCCTTGCTTTGCCATCTTCCTTGTCTCTTAGGCTCTTGATGCAGAACTTTAATCCTCTTTAACCTTAGTCGTCATCATGAACCACCTTTTTAAACTTATGATCGTTTCATCCCCAAACCCAAATTACAAGTTATAGCATCAGATAAAAACATACTGTCAAACTGGGGAGAGTAGCTACACAGTCTTGACCTCAGAGTGTGTAAAACATCCTAGAAGCTGTAGAAACACTGGTGAAATCTAAACAGAGCAAATCCCACCAGCAGCTCTGCATGGGAATTGAAACATTTAATTGTGTAGATTGCAGGTCGTCAGCAAAGTGAAGAGTCTTCTGTGCAAGGTGGGGGCCACTCACCTGTCCTCACTCATCCTCCCATGCATTCTGTATGGGTGCAGTGTCAGCATGGGGCTCACTCCCCAGTGTCCTGGAGAAACCCCAGGCAGGGAGTCTAGCCCAGGAGCAGAGACCTGGGCCCCCAGTGGTCACCTGTTACTCAAGCAGCCGAGGGAGAGGACCTTTGAATTCCACATCTGTAAAGTACTGGAAGTTGGAGTATCTCTTAGCGCTTCTTCTTGTTAACTTCTTTGGTTCTATAATTTTAAGCTCATCAGCATTGGTTAACTCCTGATTGAATTCTTCTAGTTTCGATTAAGATATGAGCAAGTATTGGGGGCCTCTTCTTAAATGCCTAGGGTGTGTAGTTCATGATAGTTAGTGTGTGTTTTGCTTGAACAGTGCAGCAGTCCTCACAGTACTTTGTGGACTCAGAAGTGGTCGGGAAAGGCAGGGCACTGTCCGCATTTACCCATTTAGTCAACGAAATGTCTATGTACCTGTTATTTGCCAGTCATTGTTTTGCGGACACATGAAAGTGAACAAAACTCCCTGATCTTTCTATTTTGGGGGGATAGAGAGAAAGATAGATAGTAAGAAATAAACCTAAAAACAAGCAGGAAATATATTAGAAGGTTTTCGTAGAGTGGTGAAAATAAATCAGGGTAAGATGCTAGAAAGCCCGTAGTAATCCAGACTCTTCTGACCACTTCTTGTAGTTCCCAAGATACATGTTGGTTCTCTCTAGGCTTCCCTTCTGGCCTTTGAGGAAACCCTGCAGGCCACATTCATTCCTCTGTGTATTCTTGATGGCAGCCATGACGAGTGTACTATCGCAGGCCCCATAAGGCAGAAAAACAGTTACTCCTGCAAACTTACACCCATTGGAAATGACAAGATCCATAATTTACATATTTGGCTACATCTAGGCATTCAGCACATACATACACAGGATAAACACTAGGAAAGCATTTCCTAACTTTTTTGAAACAATTTCCTTATTTTATGCTAAAAAGTAGCCTCAGAACTTCCAACAAATGTAGGAGGCCTCAGAAGTACCAAATTCTCTTACCCTTGCTATAGCCAGTGGCTCTCCAAGTGTCCTCCTAGCAAGTAGCATCAGTATCACCTGGGAATTTGGGCTGCAAATTCTCTGGATCACGCCAGGCTTACTGAACCAGAAACTCTGGGATAGGGCCCAGCAATCTGTGGTTTAATAAACCCTTCATGTGATTCTGATCCAAGATTGTGTCTGAGAATCACTGCTAGACCATACTTATAAAAATAATTGATAATAAAAATCATGTTTTATAGTTTTAATAGTCATTTTCCCCCTTGAACTATGCTACAACAGAGCAGAATCAGCATAGCAGACATTCGCATGAAAAAAATCAGAACAAAACGAATGAGGCTACTTAGGCACAGAGAGGTTAAGTGAGTACCCCAGGATCACACAGCTAGTAAGCACTGAGGAAGTAGTGTTCTGGTGGTGTTCTCTTGCTTGCTCCTTCTGAGCTCTCTCATTTCATTCTTTCTCGGCTCTCCCTTCTTTACCTGCAATTTATGTATACTGGAACTGAGATGCCTACTGTATACCCTCAGATCAGCAGGGGACAGGAAATAGAGATTACAGTTAATTGGCAAAATACTGTTGACAAAAATCTCCAGTGTCTGAACTGTAAGTTACTTCAGGGGAGGGGCTTAGCGTTGTAGTTCAGTGTTTCTCTAACAAGAAGAAAAGGTCTTGCAAAGTTTGAAAATATTCACTCCAAGTAGCCTCTTAGGCTAGTTAGTGGTCTGACTGCTGTTTCCAGAATCTTTCACAGAGGTCTCTTAGCCCAACACTTGCCACTGTCGCAGCAGGATCCACAGGCTGGTAGGGAACTGTCCCTGTGGATGGTGTGGTTTTGTGATCCACACTGCCACCTTCTGGGGATCTCACCCATAGCCAGCTGTTCCACTGAGAGCCAACGTCCCAAATCAAAGATGAGTCCACTTATCTCCACTGGACTTATTTCAATGAGCTGAAAAGACAGCGATGATGATGACAGTAAAATACAGAAGATGTTGCAGTTTTCTGAAGTTCTCACTGTTTTAAAAGCGTGTCCCGTAAGGAACAAAAACAGCAGCTGATCAAACAATAAGAGAGAAGAAAATATAATACACAGGAGGGTTGTACTACTATTTTTAAGAGGCAGAAGTGGATGGAACGGCCATGGGGTAAAAGAGAAGAATACTTGAAAACACATGATCCACAATGATAGGCTCTGGAACGTGGGATTATGAACACTTTGTAAATTTTCTTTGTTTTCCAAAATGTTGCAGTAAATAGTTTGTAGGGTGTATCGTGGGCTCTATTAGTTTGCTCGGGCTGCCGTAAGAAAACACCACACAGTGGATGTCTAAAAGCAACAGAAATGTATTCCTTCACATTCTGGAGACCAGAAGACGGCGGGGGCCTGGGGCAGGGAGATGTCAGTAGAGCTGGGCTTTCCCAGGAACTCTAAGGGAGAATCTGTTCCATGTCCTTCTCTCAGTTAACTCTGCCTCTCTGTCCCCACATGGCGCTTGTTCTCCCTGTGTCTTTTCTCCTCCTATATGACACCAGTCATATTGGATTAGGGCCCACCTTACTCCTCTATGAGCTCATTTTAACTAATTACCTTTGCAGTGACCCTAGTTCCAAAGTCACATTCTGAGGTTCTGGAAAGAGCAGGAATTGTGAGGTCACGATCCAATCCAGCACATGGTCACTGGGTTCGGACAATGGCTCAGATACCAATGAGCTGTTTCACCTTGAGAAGTTGCTGACTTTCTGAACATCCATTTTCTTACCTATAAAGTGAAGCCAAGAATACCAACCCCACAGGCCCTTCAAAAGAATTAATGTAAAGGATTTAGGATATGCCTGGAGCAGAGTAAGTTCTTAGCAGAAGACAGCTATTTCACTCAAAAAAAAAAAAAAGCATAACAAATTTAAAGAGATGGGGGAAGACAGACAATCTCTGGACCAAAACACGTCCTTTAAATCAAGAGAACTTTGGAGAAAACAGCTTCTACCTTTCTCGCACATTATATTTGGTACTTACTAAAAAAAGTAAAATATTGAATTTAGCTCCGGAGATACTGGATTGTAGGGTAACATTTAGGTCCATTTCAGTCTCATGTGAGAGGACCCAATGGACTGCAGCCTGCCAGGCTCCTCTGTCCATGGGATTCTCCAGGCAAGAATACTGGATTGGGTTGCCATTTCTTCCTCTAGGGAATCTTCCCATACCCAGGGATCAAACCCTGGTTTCCTGCATTGCAAGCAGATTCTTTACTATCTGAGCCACCAGGGAAGCCCCTAGAAGGGAGACACTGTATAAAATCTGTGTACCTGCTTCTGCCTTTCCTGACCCCCATCCCCACCCCAGCCCTCTAACTCTGTGCATGCCTGACTCTCCAGACCTAGGCTCATTCTAGCTTAACTCCAGGAATGTCCAAGACCTCTGATATCAATAGAAGGGAGCTGTAAGGTCCACTTGGCAGAAAGTAGCCCCTCGTCAATCTGATTAAAATTCTCTTCGTTAAAGTCAGGGATTGGGGATTTAGAGATAGGTTATCTGGGAAGACCATGATATTGAGTTACTAGAAATTATTACTACTTTAGGATGCGCTTGTTTCCCAATAAATTAGAAGCTCAAGAGACTAGGACATTCTCAGATAATAAGAAATTTGAACAAATTCCAGAGGCTGACTTGTGGCAAGGGTCCTTGTTACCTGAGGAAAGGTAGTAACTGAGAGAAAAGACCTGAGGCATTAACTGCGGTATTTACATGTGCAAAATGTTTCATGGCTCCTCTAAAAATGCCCATGCGGCTCTGTGTCTACATATGTTTACAGAATGTGTAAATAAATATGAGTAGAATATGAAACACATGTGCCTGTGTTTATAAAATACGCATCCACTTATGCTAATGAAATTACTTCCATCTGAAGATAAATGGTCATTGTCTGCATAAGAACTAGGAATTAGGGAGATTCCTGGAATTTTTATCCTCACATTTGGAGAAACTGAGTCACTATTGTAATGTTTTTGTCATGAAAGGCAGGAAATGTGGCTTATGTCAACATTGAAAACTTTAATGTTTAAAGAGCAAGGAAAGTTGGAAAGAAAGCTATTCTCAGAAATCCTATTTTCATAACAGAGGAAATTTAAACTCAAATTCATTGCAGTAAGCATCCCATGTAGTCACATATCCACTATTAGCAGACTTCTCCAGGCATCCCACCAATGCGATGTGCATAAAAATCTCTGAGGATTTTGTTTAAAGCTCATGTTTTTGTTAATTACATTAATCATATAGTATATTACATTCATAGTATTTATTTATCTTATAACTGAAAGTATGTACTTTTTGCCTATCTTAATCCACTTTATATACTGGACATATCCAATATATAGTCAACATTGCTGTATATTAAATATGGGACTTCCCTGGTGGCTCAGTCAGTAAAGAATTCATCTACAATGCAGGAGACTACCTGAAATTCAGGAGACTCAGATTCAATCCTTGGATTAGGAAGATCCCCTGGAGAAGGAAATGGAAACCCACTCTAGTATTCTTGCCTGGGAAATCCCATGGACAGAAGAGCCTGACAGGATACAGTCCATGAGTTGCAAGAGTCGAACACGATTTAGCAATAAACCACCATCACCCATATTATATATGAAAGTTGTTAACAGAGTAAATCCTAAGAGTTTTCATCACAAGGAAAAAAATATTTTTGTTTGTTTTATTTTGTAGCTACATGAGACGTTGGATGTTCACTAAAAGTTTTGGGATAATCATTTCATGATGTATGTAAGTCAAATAATTATGATGTGCACCTTAAAATCATACTGTGCTGAAGGTTAATTATATCTTAATAAAACTAGAAGGAAAATGACATTAATTTATTAAGAAAAATAAAATGCATATTTCTGAACCATACTTCCAAAAAAATCTAATTAAGCCTCAGTAGTACCAGGGGGTGGAGAAGGCAATGGCAACCCACTCCAGTACTCTCGCCTGGAAAATCCCATGGACAGAGGAGCCTGGTAGGCTGCAGTCTATGGGGTTGCTAAGAGTCAGACATGACTGAGCGACTTCACTTTCACTCTTCACTTTCATGATTGGAGAAGGAAATGGCAACCCCCTCCAGTATTCTTGCCTGGAGAATCCCAGGGATGGGGGAGCCTCTTGGGCTGCCATCTATGGGGTTGCACAGAGTTGGACACGACTGATGCGACTTAGCAGTACCAGGGTAAAGAATCTGTCTTCAGCACAGGAGACACAGGACTTGGGTTCAATCCCTGATCCAAGAAGATCCCCTGGAGAAGGAAATGGCAACCCACTCCAGTATTCTTGCCTGGAAAATCTCATGGACAGAGGAGCCTTGTGGGCTAGAGTCCAAAGGGTAACAAAGAGTCACATGATTAAGTGACTGAGCACACACACACACAAATACACACACACACACACACACACAGTACCAGGACTCTGCATTCTTAGCATATGAGGCAGTGGACTGGTGACCATGCTTTGAGAAACATGGCTCTAATTTCTGAGTGGTGGAATGATGAACAATTCTTTTTTTGTAATAGGAGGTGGGTAGGTAGGAGCATTTATTTAGAAGATGATGTTCAAAAAAAAAAAAAAAATGGAACAAAAGTCTGTCGACTCAATAAAACAATGAAACCAACTTCACTGGGTGGCTAATATGAGTTAAAGTTGTAGGTTTCCAGCTGCTCAAACACAAGTCTGCACAGGCTGATTCCCCTCTTCAGATAAATCAGCTAGTGTAGGTATGCTGCTGCTGCTAAGTCGCTTCAGTTGTGTCTGACTCTGTGCGACCCCGTAGATGGCAGCCCACCAGGTTCCCCCGTCCCTGGGATTCTCCAGGCAAGAACACTGGAGTGGGTTGCCATTTCCTTCTCCAATGCATGAAAGTGAAAAGTGAAAGTGAAGTCGCTTAGTTGTATCCGACTCTTATCGACCCCATGGACTGTAGCCCACCAGGCTCCTCCATCCATGGGATTTTCCAGGTAAGAGTACTGGAGTGGGGTGCCATCACCTTCTCCTAGTGTAGGTATAGCTGCTTGCTAATTCAACGTCCACCCTTGGAGAAACAGGGCTTATATGGGTTGTGATCTCATGACATTAATGTTGTGGGTCTTGAGCAATATTTTAGAAAGAAATAATTAGAGGAACACAAGAAGTTGAAAAAATAGTTCAGAGAGGTCCCATGTGCCCATCATTCAGCCTCTGTAAAGGCAATGTCTTATCATCCATAGCACCTCATCAAAAGCAGGAAATCAACATTGGCATACTACATTCACTATTGTAGATTACTGACCTCACTCAGATTTCACCATTTTTTACATGTACACCTTTGCGTCTCACGTATTGATTTGTATAACCACCACCACTGTAATCAAGATACAGAACTCTTTCTCATCTAAAAGTTGATGTCACCCCTTTATAGTCACCCTATCTCCTAGCCACAATCCCTGGAAACTACTGATCTGTTCTCCATTTGAACAATATTTTAAAAAACAAAATAGAATGGAAGAAATGGAAAATAACAGAAGAAAATGGAAAATAAGAGAAGAGAAAATAGCTGAGGGCATTTCAAAGGGGAGGGGCAGGCGTTGATTTGGGAACCTGTCACTTCTGTTACATGTATATATGTATGTGTTGGGCTGTGTTAGAAAATACAGATCTTATGGAGAGTTGTGAACAAGAAAAAAAAGATTGAGAAATGCTGTGATATTAGACAGGTTGCATCATCAGCAAATGCTTCCTGCCTGCTGAGATCACAGTGACCTTTTCTGTTGGCTGATCGCTGCTGCTTCACATTTGGATGGAAATCCACCATCTGGACCTTAAGTGTTTGGATATTTTTGCTTAGACCTGTAGACCAGGAGACAAAATGAATCAGAGACAGGTAATTGACCATGAGGGGCTCAAGGACCATGCGCGTTCCAGGCTTCCCCCCCTCACCCCAATACCCCCGCCCCCAGCCCAGCCTCCCTTAGGGCCTAGAAGATAACAGAAGCCAGAAGATAAGCTCCTCAACTCTACAGACTCCAGAAGACAGTTCAAAAGAGCAGCTAAGGGAGTTCCTGAAACTTTTTTTTTCCACTTATAAGCCAATTTGTGATGTGTGATTCATACTCAGGCAATTTTAGGAAAACTTAAAAGGTTCATCACAATTTTAAATAAAAATATGTGTTAACCTTTTAAATAATATACTTCATATTATTGATAGGGATGATATTCCACACACACACACACACACACACACAAATATATATAAAACTGGCTAGAAAGTAAATGGATTGATGTGGCATGACAACCCACTCCAGAATTCTTGCCTGGAGAATCCCATGGACAGAAGAGCCTGGAAGGCTGCAGTCCATGGGGTCACAAAGAGTTAGACATGACTGAAGGGACTTAGCACTCACGTATGGGTGAAGTTCCCCACTTAATCCCCACAAAGAATTAGAGCTTGCTACTTCAAAGGCATAGGTCATTGCAAATGGCACGTGTTTGGTGTCTTTGTCAAACACATTCAGAAACTAAGGAGTGGTTTTTTGTAGGATGCCTCTTTGCGCCTGGCAATTGTGATGTAGATAGGCTGTCCTGCCTAAAAGCTGAAAGAATGTTTCTGCTTGGGAGACAGTGATGAATAGTTGGTGCCTAATCTATTCTTGGGTTGCATAGATTCCGGGAAATAATTCCTTCATATTCTGTTGCAACATTTGAGTTTTTAAGCATGTCCAAACTTATGCCATTGATCTATTTCACCAATGAGTGAAGGAAATCACCTCCAGTGAGGGAGAGTCCAGCTCTCAGGGACTGAGCCACTTGCAATACAGCTTACGGAGTCTGGCTAGCCTGTTTTCAAATCTAAGAACTTCTATAATTTGGGCTTGAAGTGACTGACTCAGGTATTTCAGGATACTGAAAATTTCACTGCCAGGTGTCACTTGAACAAACTTCCTGAAATCACAGAAACAATCTTTAACTAAAATGATCACACTTCACTTCAAAACCTTATGTGAGCATTCTTTACTTTGACGGCTGTTATTCACTTCAGAAAAGTGACACTTCAGAAAAGCAGTGTCTCATGTTTTACTGTCATTTCTTGCCACAACTTTTTTTTTTTTCAGTACCTGCATTTGGATTACAGGTGCGATTTACTCCGTTTTCTTAAATACTAACTCAGGATCAGAAGCATGATATTGACCATTGGCTATTCTCTGGGGATAACCCTGAGTGTGGATCCACATTCAGATGTAACCTCTTTACCTGGCAACACCCCTTCTCCTGAACAAAGGCTGATACCCCCTCAGCAGCAACCTCATGACAGCTTTTCCAGGTCACATCACAGCTCCCAGGTTATTTAACCAAACAGCCCTCTGCATCATTTCCCCATAGCTTGGGTTCTCACTGGTTATCAGCAATGACAGCTTCTTCATTTATTCTTCCCCCTCATACAAACACTATGGCAGGGACCGTGGGCTTTTCGTCCCTGCACTGCTTCCTCCTTACTTCTCCCAGGGTAGCATTCCAGGCTATGCTATGCAGGAGCTGATCTGCCTCCTCCATCTCTTTCCTGCCACAGCCATCTTGGAAGACCCTTGTTCTACATGGCCCACCTACAGTACACAAGGGGGTTCCCAGCTGCATCAGACTTTAGAGAGGCACAGTTTCAGGGTTTATTTGTTGTTCCATGTCATCTAGCCTGACTTAGCTTTACATAGGCTGACAGTTGATTCATTCTTTGGACACGAACTTATTTATCCAGCTGTAAAGTAAACTATCTGCTCTACACATATGATAGCAATGACTTTTCCACATTTTTATGCCATTGAATTTTATGTGACATCTACAGAGATATTTTATACAGGAATTTTGTGAATAAATTACTCTGCTTCTTCTCTGGGCACAACATTTACAAATTTGGGACTGATTTTGTAAGATTCTTAGCAGCAAAGTAAACTACTTGTTCTTACTAAAAGAAGTAGACGTTGAATGATGTCTTTATATTTTGGGTCTGTTCTTTGGCCTTAGCAACAAAATTGAATACCTTAAAATATTACTTTTTGTTTGTCTTAGAAAAACTTAACTCTTCTAATAGACAACTCAGGACATTTTGTGTGAAAATAAAGCGAGATTTGACAAAGTTTCAAAGAAAGTGTATCTTCAGTTTGATTTTTCTTTTTCTGTTTCTCATGTGAAATAATCGCTTGTTTGATCTACACGGACTCATATTCCTTATGTATAAGAAATTCCTATCCACTGTTACATTTGGGATGCTTTTCTGAACTGTAGTTTATGTTACTATGCTCATTACTCTTTTCATGCCTCAGTGAACCATTGTAAAACCAGTAACCCAATTTTGTAAATTGAGAATTTAAAATAATTGCTTAACCAAGGTCCTCAGGAAAGCAGAGCCTGAGACACAGATTAGAGTGCTGATAATTTATTTGGAATGTGCAAACTTAGGGCAGTCCAGGTGAGGGAAAATGGGGTCTGTGAAGCAAAGAAAGATGTGAATGAATGTGATGTAACACATGACTGCATTGGCCATGGCAGCACAATGAGCCACAGAGACACCAGACTGCACAGCAGGCTCGCCCACCTCCCTAGGGCTTCTCTGGAAGTGTTCCAAGTCAATGGAGGAGAGGGAATCTATTTGCCCAACTCCTTCCCGTCCCAGTGGTCAGGGTTTACCTCCTGATGGCTCAATGCCTGTCACTCTGGCTTGTGCCATCCAGCCCGTTGGCAGCTTCTAAGTCTCATTTCTGTCCTCTGTCAAATGAAGACAATTATATCACCTCCTTATGAGATGTTTTGAGGATTAAACAGGGTAAAGAATTTAAAACCTGAACAACTATAGGCATTCAAACAAATGACCGCTAAGGAAAAGATGACAGGAACTCCTGGATGCTCAGCCATTGATCAGAGTTCCTATTCATCTGTTAAATGATAAGGAACTTGCAATCAGCCAGACATAAAGGAACAGCAGAGACAGCTGGGTGTGGTGACAGACTTGAAACTTGGTCCAACAGGGATGTGCAGCTGTTTTGACCATATTCATGAGAGTAGAGGGAAGGGATGGGTTCCAGAAATGTTTCAGCAAGAATAATAATAAGCAAAAATTATATAACTTTGGAAGGAAAAGACCTGCTCTGTAGTGGCCAAACACAATACCTTATAATGGCTTCCTAAGAAAAATGTCTATTTCAACACTGTTCCAGGAATTCAGAGAATGCTGGAAATCATTTATTTTGCCCTGTTTCTACCTTCTGCCTTTTTTTTTTTCCTTATCTTTTTTTGTAAATATCATGTAGAACAAGAGCAAAAGTTTACCTCTCCATCTGTTATCTCACTGGGTCAGAGTTGTTCCTTTAAATCTGGGGGGTAACAAATCAAAGTTCCCAGAGTTGGCTCTATTCCCCACACAGAATTCATTTATTTTGAATGGCATAGTTACAGGTTTCACTACAGAGTGGCAACCCCATTGCATTTCAGCCAAGAAACTCATGCTTAGAAAAAATATTCCAAGCTCTGCTGAAAACAGATCCAGTGCTAACACAGCCAAATTAAACACTGAAGTCAAGACATTTAGAATCAGTATTCTCATGTTGCTTGTTACTTCTTTACATGGCATCCAACTGAATGCCTTAATTTTATGTTGAGTTTTGTTAAGGACATGACTTTTCATTCAGCAAATACTCCTTGAGCTTTGGTGTAGGGCCACGGACATTACCATGTATGCGTGCATGCTTAGTCACTTCAATTGTGTCTGTGTCTTTGTGACCCCTTGGGCTGTAGCCCACCAAGCTCTTCTGCCCATGGGATTCTCCAGTCAAGAATACTGGAGTGGATTGCCATGCCCTCCTCCAGGGGATCTTCCCCACCCAGAGATGGAACCCAAGTCTCTTACGTCTCTTGCAGTGGCAGGCGGGATCTTTACCACTAGCACCACGTGGGAAACCCCCATTAACAAGCAAACATTGCATTTTATATGAGCTGTCTACAATTTAGTTAAAAATATGTGACAATTAACTAAAACAGGAGTGAAAAAGATGTCATAAGGCAGTATGAGTGGTAAAGATAGCTAACTCTGGTGCTGAAAACTGGGTCTCTCTGTACCAGTGCTGAACTGAATCTCAGAGACCCAGTTTGTGTGAAGCAGAAAAGAATAGCTTAATTACTTTGCCAGGCAAAGGGGAACACAGTAGGTTTGTGCCTCTCAAAACTGTGTTTTCCAACTTGGGAGGATTTAGTGGGGAGTTTTATAGCAATAGTTCAAGGGCAGGATTGCTGATAAGGATTAGGGTGTGAGTAGGGCTTGTACTTCTTTAATCTTGTCTCAGGCAGTTTCTTAGCTGCTCCTCCCTTGACTCTTCTTGGAGTCTGCTCCCCATGAATAGTAAATGCGGGACAGAAAGACTTCTGTGTCCAGGAGCCCAACAGGGGTTTTACTCATACCATCTTACATACTCATCAGAAGTGTATGAGGACTCCAAATTCTTAACATCTTTGCCAACACTTACTATTGTCAGTCTTTTAAAAATTATATTTATTCTAATACAAATGACATGGTATCTCACTGTGATTACAATTTGCCATTTCCCTAGTAAGGAATGATGTTGAGAATTTTTTTTTGTGCATATTGGTCATTTGTATATCTTTTGGTGAAGTGTCTTTCAAATCCTTTGTCTATTTTTGATTGGGGTTATTTGCTTTTTCTGGAGAAGGCAATGGCAACCCACTCTGGTACTCCTGCCTGGAAAATCCCAAGGATGGAGGAGCCTGGTAGGCTGCAGTCCATGGGGTCACTGAGGGTCGGACACGACTGAGTGACTTCACTTTCACTTTTCACTTTCATGCATTGGAGAAGGAAATGGCGTCCCACTCCGGTGTTCTTGCCTGGAGAATCCCAGGGATGGGGGAGCCTGGTGGGCTGCCATCTAAGGGGTCACACAGAGTCGGACATGACTGAAGTGACTTAGCAGCAGAAGGAGCAGATTTTTCTACTGCATTTTAAAGGTTTTTTTTTTTAATACTCTGAGACAAGTCCCTTATTCAATATTTGACTTGCAAATATTTTCTCTCATTTTGTGCATTGTCTTTTCACTTTTAAATAATGTCATTACAGTATAAAAAGTTTAAGATTTTTGATGAAGTCTTATCTGCTGCAGTCCATGGGGTTGCAAAGAGCTGGATACGACTTAGAGACTGAACAACAAAAACAATTTATCCTTTCTTTAAAAATTTCTTGTGCTTTGGTGTAATAGCTAAGAAATCATTGCCCAATTTAAAATCATGAAAATGTACACCTGTATTTTCTAAGGGCTTTATAGCTTTAGCTCTTGCATTCAGATCTTTGATCCATTTTGAATTAGTTGTCATATGTGCTGTGAAGTAGGAGTCCAACTTCATTCTTTTCCATGCAGATCTCTCGTTGCTCCAACATTGCTTATTGAAAAGACTATTCTTTCTTAACCTATTTGATTGTCTCTTGTCAAAAATCAATTGGCCATAAATACAGTGGTTTATTTCTGGACTCTCAATTTTATTCCATTGATCTGTAAGTCTGTCCTTATACCAGTACCATACTGTCTTGACTACTGTAGCTTCATAGTGGAAGTGTGAGTTCCTCTACTTTTTTTTCAGGCTTGTTTTGGCTATTCTAGATCTTTCACATTTTTATATGACTTTTAGGATCAACTTATCAATTTCTGCAAAAGTGTAACTGAGGTTTTGAAAGGAATTGTATTGCAACTGTAGAATAATTTGAGGAGAATTGCCATCTTAACAATTCTTTTAATTCATGAATGCAGAATGTCCTATTTATTTAGGTCTTCTTTAGTTTTTTCCAATAGTATTTTATAGTTTTCAGTACATAAATTTTGCACTTGTTTTGTTAAATTTATTCCCAAATATTTTATTCTTTGTGAGGTTGATATAAATTTAATCATTTTCTTAATTTCATTTTTGGATTGTTCATTACTGATGTTTATACATACACTAAAAATAGTGTTTGATTTTTGTTCATTGATCCTATTCCTGCAAACTTGCTGTACTTGTTTATTAGTTCTAATAAGTTTTGTTTTTCCCTTTTTTTTTTAGTTGTGTGTGTTCCTTAGCATTTTTTACATACAAAATCATATCATCTGCGAATATAGATAGTTTAACTTCTTCTTTTCCAGTCTGGATGCCTTTTATTTCTTTTACTTGTTTAATTGTCCTGAATTCACTTTGTTTTGAAATAATTTCCCCTTGAGTTCTTGCTCCACCAAGCCTTGGAATCATAATTATGTCAGTTCAGATCTGCCCTTCATTTTCTGGGTTCCTATGTAATTTCCTAGGGGGTTCATACAGAACCAAGTCATCAGTGGGAGGGGGCACTGTCTGGGTCCTTGGTGCCATCATCATTCTTGTTTTCATTTATTTCAGCCATTTATGCATGCAGACTACTGCTATGGCCTTTTTGCCCCAAGCTGATGGACCCCTCAGATCTCTAGTTCTCTAGGCTGTGTTGTCACAGCTCTCGGGTGCTCACAAAACATTTAGTAGCTCCCAGATTTCTCCTGGTTGCAGGAAACTCTGTTGGGGCTGTCTTGGATCTGTCTGCCTGAATATAGTATCATTCTCCTGGCTTGATGGGCAGGAATTCATGTACTCTGGGCTCTTCCCACGCACGGGGAACATGGGTTTCTTCTGCTTGGAATACTCAACCAACATGGAGCTTTGCTCATTTGACTCTGAACCCCAGGGTTTGATCATGGACTAGGTGTCTTCTATGGAGCCTGTGATAGAGTTTCAATAACATTCTGAATTGTTACAACAAGGGACGGAGTGGGTGCTACTGGCATCCAGCAGATAGAGGCCAATGATGCTGTGAAACATCTTACAATGCACAGGACAGTTCTCACATCAAAGAATTATCTGGACCAAAAGGTCAACAGAGTCGAGGCAGAGACATCTTGTGATGAATCTATTGTTCATCCTCATCCTTGAGGATCTGCGCTTTGAAATAATAATAATAAAGCATTTTAATCTGATTTTCTGCTGCTGCATTGCCATCCCTGGGGCATTGGAGACAGAAGGTCTATTTGATCAGGAAAGATAGGGAGCAGGAGGAAGTAACAACAATAACGAAATGTTAGTTGGATACCACAGAGCAATGAAAATGAATGAGCCATAGATACACAGGAAACACAACAACAAAATAATGTTGAATAAAAGAATATATACAAGGACTTCCCTGGCAGTCCAGTGGTTCAGACTCCATACTTTCACTACAGGGGTACTTGTTCAATCTCTAGTTGGGGAACTGAGATCCCATAAGCTTCAGCATGGTCAAATATATGTATACACTATGATTCCATGTATAGAAAGTTCCAAAACACACAAAGCTACTTTATTGAGATATCCACAGCTGGACTGGATGGTAACACTATAAACAAAAGCAAGGATGTAATTGCCATAAAAGTCATTATCTTTTACTCCATTATCTCTGGAATAGGCAGGTGGAGGGAAATTACGATGAAAAAAGGACACAAGATTACATTCCAAGGTACTGGTGGTGTTCTACTTCTTGCTTCCTTTAACCAGTACATTTATGTTTTATAAACTTCTTTATATGCTTCACAATAAAAAAGTTAAAAAAACACAGTAGTCAAAATTCAAAAATTTTACCCTCTTGAAACAAATAAAGTACATACATAGAAAAAAATAGGTGAATTTCAAATAAGATCTGAGGTGTGGTTGATAATGTACCAGTGTTAATCTCATAGTTTTGATGCATGTTCTAAGATATGGAAGCTGTTAACAATCAAGGAAACTAGGTGAAGGATACATGGGGCCTCTCTGAACTTTGCAATTTTCCTCAAAGTGTGAAATTAGTTCAAAATAAAATATTTACTTAAGACAAATACCATCCTAACATTTATACACGTTTTTTCCAACCTTTCACCTTTTTCTAAATTTTTACTTGTTTTTCTTTTTTGCTAATATGAGCAACATCTATGGAAATAACCACAGATAATACTTGCAATGCACTTATTTTGTGCAAGGCACTGCTCTAAGTGCTTAATAACTATGCACTCATTTCATCCTAACAGAATTCCAAGGGCTAGAGGTGATTACTATCCCCATTTTACTGTCGGTGAAATAGAGACACAGAGAGCTGTGTGTGATGACTAGCCTAGCTGGCAGGTGGCAGGGAGTGGCAACCGTCTGGCTCCACAGTCTGTGCTCATAATATATTGTCATTACTGAGAGTTTGGGAAGTACAGAAAAGTATGAAGACACAGAAACAAAAAGCCAGTCAGATGCAACTACTATTTTTTTATTGTAGCATGTTCCCTTCCAGCCTTTTTTCCTCTGTGTGTTTTAATTTGGTAGACACGAATTTGTAGCCAGATTTTCTTTTGACTCTAAACATCATGTCATGTGCATTTTTCATGCCACTAAAAATCTAAACAAAGCATTAAAGGCTACATGATATTTTGTGTATAGAGTTGCTACACTTTGCATACCTGTATCTAGAATGCTGTGTGTTTAGATGTTTCCAATTTCTTTGCTATTATATATAAAGCTGACATGAATATCCTCATTCTTAATTCATGTTTCCTTTCTGAGTATTTGTTTAATTTCTACTTTTTTGTCACTTAACTTTTTTCTCTGCTTTTCTTACCATAACTTACTATACAAGTAATTCTATAAATGCACAGGTTACCATTTTAGTATTAATATAAATATTTACAAGTTTTAAAAATTCTCTATCTTATACCATTCAGTATTCCTCCTTGCCATTCAAGAGTGAATGGCAGATTTTCCATGCTTCAGAAATGAGATGAGTAATGTCTTTCTTCACACCTGATAGAAAGAAGTTTCCAAAGTGAAATGAGATGGAGGCAAGGACGGCAGTCAGTAAGGATGAGGATGCACGTAACGGCTCCAAGCTTCTGCTGATGTAGCAAGTGCTCTTGTGGTATGCTGTGGCTCTTACTCCCCTAACCAGTTCCATACTGAGACATTACTATCTGCACTTTACAGATGAGGAAACTCAGGCCCAAACCCAGAGAGCTAGTTTCAGAAGGAGTGAGCATGGAAATAGGGATGATATGGGAGGAGGAGAAACTGCAGACCAGATCCCCTTGGGATACGTGTCTCTAAGCAGTTATGTCAGATTTGTATTGAATATTTACAGGAAAACACACACACACACACAAATCCCATCAGGTTTGGAATCTTCAATTTAGGACATTCTAACACAAATATTTGCCTTAATTCAATCTACTTGGGGTGAGTCTGGGGTCGGAGTGTGGTACATGGAAACCTAGCACCTGGGTTCGTTAGACACATGGAATCTCAGAACCCATGTCAGACCCACTGACTCAGGACTGCATTTTCACAAGATCTGTGTGCACATCTAAGTCTGAGAAGCACTGCTGTAAGAGTTTATTAGGAAGGATTTCCTTCAGATGTCTTTGAGCCCAATGTAGCATCTACAAGCCATGAAACACTTTTTCTCGGTATGTTTACCAAGAGGCTCAAGGAATGCTGACTGACATCAGAGGCTGTCTAGGGAATCTTGGAAATGCAGATGTGGGATCACAGAACTGCAGCTCTGCCAACTGTCTTCTGCCCTCTTCCTACTTTTCAGTTTAGATCAGTTCAGTTGCTCAGTCGTGTCCGACTCTTTGCAACCCCATGAATCACAGCATGCCAGGCCTCCCTGTCCATCACCAACTCCCAGAGTTTACTCAAACTCATGTCCATTGAGTTGGTGATGCCATCCAGCCATCTCATCCTTTGTCGTCCCCTTCTCCTCCTGCCCCCAATCCCTCCCACCATCAGAGTCTTTTCCAATGAGTCAACTCTTCGCATGAGGAGGCCAAAGTACTGGAGTTTCAGCTTTAGCATCATTCCTTTCAAAGAAATCCCAGGGCTGATCTCCTTCAGGATGGACTGGTTGGATCTCCTTGCAGTCCAAGGGACTCTCAAGAGTCTTCTCCAACACCACAGTTCAAAAGCATCAATTGTTCGGTGCTCAGCTTTCTTCACAGTCCAACTCTCACATCCATACACGACCACTGGAAAAACCATAGCCTTGACTAGACGGACCTTTGTTGGCAAGGTAATGTCTCTGCTTTTGAATATGCTATCTAGGTTGGTCATAACTTTCCTTCCAAGGAGTACATGTGTTTTAATTTCATGGCTGCAATCACCATCTGCAGGGATTTTGGAGCCCAGAAAAATAAAGTGTGACACTGTTTCCACTGTTTCCCCATCTATTTCCCATGAAGTGATGGGACCAGATGCCATGATCTTAGTTTTCTGAATGTTAAGCTTTAAGCCAACTTTGTCACTCTCCTTTTTCACTTTCATCAAGAGGCTTTTGAGTTCCTCTTCACTTTCTGCCATAAGGGTGGTGTCATCTGCATATCTGAGGTTATTGAGATTTCTCCCGGCAATATTGATTCCAGCTTGTGCTTCTTCCAGCCCAGCGTTTCTCATGATGTACTCTGCATAGAAGTTAAATAAGCAGGGTGACAATATACAGCCTTGACATACTCCTTTTCCTATTTGGAACCAGTCTGTTGTTCCATGTCCAGTTCTAACTGTTGCTTCCTGACCTGCATACAGGTTTCTTAAGAGGCAGGTCAGGTGGTCTGGTATTCCTATCTCTTAAAGAATTTCCCACAGTTTATTGTGATCCACACAGTCAAAGGCTTTGGCATAGTCAATAAAGCAGAAATAGATGTTTTTCTGGAACTCTCTTGCTTTTCTAATGATCCATTGAATGTTGGCAATTTGATCTCTGGTTCCTTTGCCTTTTCTAAAACCAGCTTGAACATCTGGAAGTTCACTGTTCGCGTATTGCTGAAGCCTGGCTTGGAGAATTTTGAGCATTACTTTACTAGCGTGTGCGATGAGTGCAATTGTGTGGTAGTTTGAGTATTCTTTGGCATTGCCTTTCTTTGGGATTGGAATGAAAACTGCCCTTTTTCCAGTCTTATGGCCACTGCTGAGTTTTCCAAATTTGCTGGCATATTGAGTGCAGCACTTTCACAGCATCATCTTTCAGGATTTGAAATAGCTCAATTGGAATTCCATCACCCCCACTAGCTTTGTTTGTAGTGATGCTTTCTAAGGCCCACTTGACTTCACATTCCAGGATGTCTGGCTCTAGGTGAGTGATTACACCATCGTGATTATCTGGGTCATGAAGATATTTTTTGTACAGTTCTTCTGTGTATTCTTGCCACCTCTTCTTAATATCTTTTGCTCCTGTTAGGTCCATACCATTTCTGTCCTTTATTGAGCCCATCTTTGCATGAAATGTTCCCTTGGTATCTCTAATGTTCTTGAAGAGATCTCTAGTCTTTCCATTCTGTTGTTTTCCTCTATTTCTTTGCATTGATCGCTGAGGAAGGCTTTCTTAACTCTCCCTGCTATTCCATGGAACTCTAACTGCAATTAATTGCATTGTGCACTAAAGCTCCAAGGTGGAATGGGCTGGAGGGCATCTGGCAGAGTCCTACCAACAGAAAACAACTGAGACCCAGCTGCTCTTAGGATAAGCTTCCCAGGAAGGACGATCACCACAAAGACAAAACAACGCTACTTCTGGGAGGTAAGGGGCGGTGGAATGATCTCTCCTTATGCTTTTTACAGAAGTGAAACGCACTGACAAGGCGGTTAGAGATGGCGTCTTCCAACCTCATTGTTTTACACGTGAAAGAACCAAGAGCCTTCACTGTGATCACACAGGTACTAGCAAGGGGCAGAGTTGGTGTTCCCCTTTGGTTCCTTGGCTTCCAAGCCCAGTCCTGCCCCGCAGCATGGGTGGTGCTGGAATGGGTTGGTACTTAGCCTCCATTTCCAGCACCTTCTAGCATAGCTCCTTTCAGAAGTAAGAAACCTCCTTTCTAGACTCTTCTATGGTTGGATTGTGGATATGATTTGGGTTCCTTGGATTACATGCACTCCCAAGCCGTCTGAAGGTGAATTAGCGCATCTTTCTGTTCTTTCTGCCAGCACACTCAGCAATGGAGGTGGATTATTTGCAGCACAGCTGCCTGGGGGTCAGGAGACATGGAAGGATACTTGCTTTAGCCAGCGCAGATCTAGGACAAGAGATGTGACTCTGAGGGAACAACTGAGACCACAAGGCTTTCTGATCCCTGACTTGCATCAAAAGTACTCCCAGGGCAATAGTCCCAGGTAGCTTCTTGATTCCCCGTCTTTCTGACAATGGTGAGGCATCGGCTCCTGGAGGGGTGTTCCTCCAATCCCTCCCACAGTTTTGTAAGCACAGTATTAAATCCCTTTTTGCTTAAAGTGCCTAGGGCTTTTCTATTTTCTGCTGCTGAATCCTAACTGAAGTATGTACTCTCTTAAGTGTGAGGTATAAATTCACAGTAAATTATATCAGGAAGGAGCTCTGCAAAGACCCATTTTTTCCTTCTCTCTCTGATTACTCACGCACAGTATTTGAAACACAAATGTCTTTCACAATGTACTCTTTTTGGAATTTATGTTGTATCATCACCCAAACTTCCTAGAATGGTAGGATATTTAAATATAAACTTTGTCATACATCAAAACTCTAGGTATCAGGAAAAATGTCAGAGGTATCATTTAATTTGCAATGGTAGTGCTTGCTGACAGAACAAACAAACTTAACCAGAGTTACTGGAGAACTTCCCTGGCGGTACAGTGGATAAGAATCTGCCTGCCAATGCAGAGGACACAGGTTCGATCCCTGATCTGGGAAGATTCTGCATGCCACAGAGCAACTAAGCCCGCGAGCCACAACTGCTGAGTCCATATGTTGCAACTACTGAAGCCCGTGCACCTAGAGCCTGTGCTCAGCAACAGGAGAAGCCACCACAGTGAGGACCTGCGCACCACAATTATAGAGTAGCCCCTGCTCACGGCAATTAGAGAAACTCCTGGTGCAACAATGAAGACACAGCACAAACAAAAATAGAATTAAAAAAAGAGTTACGGGAGGATAAGAAAATTTTAATTTTTCTTCTGAACATGTGTATGCAACATTTCTCATGCTGAGACTTTCTTGTTTTGTCAGTGTACAGCTTGCATTCATTCCTAGAGCACACATTTGGCTCAGAAGGTGGTCCATAGTAAAGACCATACAAAGTTGGAAATGAATCATTTAGAGAAAACATTCATTTCAAAATTCTAGCTTATTTTAATAATAATAATAATAACTTAATTTCTGAGATCTTTCTGTGCTCTAATCACTGTGCTATGTGCATTCTATCTTGTGGGCCATTGCATTGAATGGTCTCATAAAGTTGTTTTTTATCATTTAGTCACTAAGTCATGTCTGACTCTTTTGCCATCCTGTGGACTCTAACCCGCCAGGATCCTCTGTCCATGAGATTTCCCAGGCAAGAATATTAGAGTGGGTTGCCATTTCGTTCTCCAGGGAATCTTCCCAACCTAGGGATCAAACTTTGGTCTTGTGCATTGGCAGGTGGCTTCTTTACCACTGAGCCACCAGAGAAGACCTCCCACAAAGTAGATCTTATTATTTCTATTTTACAGATGATGAAACTGAGATTCAGTGAGATTAAGCATCTTGCTCAAAGATACTCAACTTGTAATTGACACAGCTGGCATTTGAACCTAGTCTTTTTTTGACTCAAAAGCTCATAACCATTCTACCATCATCTCCCCAAACAGTACCTGCCTAAGAGAATAGCATATTCAAAAGCAGAGACATTACTTTGCCAACAAAGGTCCATCTAGTCAAGGCTATGGTTTTTCCTGTGCTCATGTATGGATGTGAGAGTTGGACTGTGAAGAAAGCTGAGCGCTGAAGAATTGTTGCTTTTGAACTGTGGTGTTGGAGAAGACTCTTGAGAGTCCCTTGGACTGCAAGGAGATCTAACCAGTCCTCTCTAAAGGAGATCAGTCCTGGGTGTTCACTGGAAGGAATGATATTAAAGCTGAAACTCCAGTACTTTGGCCACCTCATGCGAAGAGTTGACTCATTGGAAAAGACTCTGATGGTGGGAGGGATTGGGGGCAGGAGGAGAAGGGGATGACAGAGGATGAGATGGCTGGATGGCATCACCGATTCATCATGGACGTGAGTTTGAGTGAACTCCTGGAGTTGGTGATGGACAGGGAGGCCTGGCGTGCTGCGATTCATGGGGTTGCAAAGAGTCGGACAAGATTGAGCGACTGAACTGAACTGAACTGAACTGAAGAGAATAGGACATGTAACGTTTCATATAGCTTTAAGAAGTTCAGGATATCTGCTGTAAGTTCTAATGTAACTAAAGGATGTTAAGGGAATGACTTTAAAAAAACTTATTCTCTTTCCTGGTGAAAATTTTGGTCATGTAAAAAATTTATATATGTCTTAATTCATGGAGTTCTAGGGAAAGGGATTAGTGGTGTGTAGTCACAAGAGGTAAACTGGATCAGGTGGGAGGGCAGGAAATTTTCCTTTTTGTTTCTCCCCCTTTATACTCGAGGGTTCTGTGTCATTTACATTTTGGCAAAGGTTTGTAAGGAGCTGATGCTGGCTGGATCTCAATTCTGGTGTGAAAAGGACATATACACAGAAGTGTAAGGTGCAAATTCATTAGTCATCAGGAAAAGCCCTCCTCCTCACCACTTCTCCCCAAAGTAGCTCTGAACATATGCCTGCAACATCCCTTGTTCTTGGTGCTGTGCTAAGAAGCAGGCCCTTATCTGTAGAGAAATGACCTTTCCTGTTTGCTCAACATTTATGACAACAGGAGCATGGGGAAACAAGACTGCCACCCACAACACAGCACTTTATTCACCTGGATGTTGGAGTGCAGATTTTGGCGACTGGGTGCTGGAAGATCCAGCAGTTACGTGGCTGCAAACAAACGCTGGCTGCCCTTCCCTGAGCACAGACGTCAAGCGGGGTCAGGTCCCAGTGGTTCAGTGGTTGCATCAGTGGCTTTTCTCAAGAATAGCTGACACTAACAGCTATCTCCCTGAGTGCAGGCTCAAGGCCCCCAAAGCCCACAGCGCCTCCACAAGCTCCCCTTAGATCTGGACCTTGTGCTCCAAATCAAATACCACCCACGCCACAGCGTAGAAAGAGCTGATTCAGCTTTCGGTGACTCTTCAGTCTCGACCTTTCTCCTATAATTGTTAAGCTTGTTTTTAATCAATGTTTAACTTCTTGATTAATTTCCTTGATTTCTAAGGGCAGTTTTTCACAAGTGAGATAATGTGTTCTAAATGTTCGCTGAGCTGTTGGTGCACTGGAAACTGTAAACACTTCAGACTGCTTTTTGTCTCCCTAATGCTCTCCCTTATTATGTGGGCTTGCAGCGCCTATGAAATTTAGTCTTTAGTCTCTCTGCCATCTGCATAATTGCCAGTGTTTAAAGAACCTCGCTTCTCCCTTTCTTTGCCACTGGGAAAAGAATTGTTTGTTCAGCCTTCACTAAATTAGTATTTTTCTGGCTTCTTATCTCTCATGTCTTGAAGAGTGGTATGTAATTAATTCTGAAATTTTGATGGTTTTCACATTACTCACTGCCTTCTCCTTGGCAATTCACCTGCTTTCTACTTTCTTTCTCTCAGATCTGTTTGTCTCCGGGGGAGGACTTCTCACTCACATCTTTATTTCATTTGCTTTTTAAAAGGCTTTGTGGTTCTTTGGAATAAGAGAATGTTATCTGCTGCCATCGAGCCTAACTGCCGGCTCCTTTGTCATTTTGCTTGTGCTCCCTGGGCTACATCCCCCGTCCTTGGGATGCAGGTATTGGACTTGGAGGCGCCGGGTAATCCCATAATGGAACCACACTTAAAAGCCGGACAGCTTCCTCAGAGTACTATTGCTCTAATACATTTCCATTACTGGCATTTGTCAATATGGGACTGAGACAGCAAAGCTATGGGGAGGATATTTGAAAATGGGAGAAAAGACCAGATTGATATGAATCTTGGCAGATTTTTTCCCAGTGTTTCTTTGCCCTCCTGCCATACCCCCAAACAGATTTCCTTATTTTACTTTTTATTTACTTTCTGCTCTCTGTCCTTATTGCTATTTCTTATAATAGCAAGTGATTTAAACTAGAGGCTCTGTAATAGGATTTGCCAATCACTCATACACACTGGTTTTTACACACAAATTGAAAAATGCTGTACATACTGTTGTACATCTTTCTTTTTTCACTTAAACCTTTAACTTGAAGATTATTCCAATCCTTCCCCTCTTCTTTTGTTTTGCAAAAAAATAATATCAGATAGTGCATTACCATTTTCCCTTAGCAATATATAGTGATCCTGTTTCCTTGCTTAAAAATGTCTACTTTAACCTGATGTTCCTAATTTTCCATTTTAGGATCCTATCTTGAGTATCAGTAACTCCCCTTCTGTAGTTGCTAGGTGCTCCATAACTATCTATGGACTGGACTTGAACTGATGCATTTTATGCAGAGAGGTAAATAATAGATTTGAGTAGTCAGAGGCGGGGTTTAGAAGGACTAGATTCGAAACATCCAAAGGCTTGCAAGGTTTTTTCAGAGTCTCATTCTTCCTGTTGCTTTATTTCTTTAGAACAACCAGAATTATTTTCAAACCTCTCATCAGAGTGGTGGTGAGTGTTCTCATCACAGCAGGGTAGATGGGAGGGAAACTGATCTTTTGGGTCACCACTGACATATAATTTAGATTTTTTCTCTCTGAAATGATTTAGGTATAGACTTGCCAGGAAGCTGCAGGTTGGACTAAATGCTCTCTTGAGGCCTTTGCCAACCATATGGTTTTATAATTCATGGTAAAATGTTAGAATGACTAATTCACACTTACTTTAAAATAAAGTCAGAGAACGACGGAGATATGAAAGGAAGTTACCCTGTGACCCTAAATGCTTACAATCAGACTTTCTTTCACAAGTGGATAAGACTACCCCTTGAGTATCATGTTATTTTAATAGCTCTGAGGTCATAATTTTTGAAGTGTGAATCAGATCCTGTTACTCCCCATTTATAATGCTCCAGAGCCTTCTGCTTGCAAATCTCCTTTTCCATCCAAACCCTTATTGTGGCTCTAACATTTGCACCTCTTCACCACCCAGGACTTGTTCACCCTGGTCTACATCTCACTCACCTTCAGCGGCATCATAGGATTCCCTAAGGCTGTTTAGGATTGTGCCTTAAAATCACCTGGACTCATGTCTGAAAATCTGATTCCACCCTGCCCTTCCCCTCCTCCACCTTCTGAAAAAGAACTTTTGTGGGGGTAGGATCCAAGAGCAGGTATAATATTTTGAAACTTCCCTGGGATTCTGGTACACACCCATATTTAGGACTCCTGCCTCATAGGGAAGTCCTAGCTGCTGGCCTGCCACCACATGGCATCCCCCATCATCCCCTCACCATCCTGCCATCCCCCATCATCCAGGAATGCTGACAACTGGGCTGACAACTGCTGAAACTCCAGACTGACGGAAGATTAGATTCCCTCTCCAGTCTCCTTGGAGTCTGCCATTTGACTTTCTGCTTCCTGTCTCAGGATTGTCTCTTTACCCAACATTCAGTAGATACGGACTCATCTTCAGGAGAGACCTCCTCCCCACCCACAACGTGGCCAGTAGGTGATGGGCTCAACAGTGCAACTGCACCAGCATATGACAAAGCACAGCCCAGCGCACTCAGCTCCCCCCAGCAAGGTCTGAATACCTGAGGCTTAGTCCAACTTTCTACAGAACCTGTTGGTTTTTGGTGTTTTACTACCTCTTTTGTTATGCATATTAAGTATCCCCATCTGCACAGCTCCCTTCAAACCAAGCCCTTCAGGTGCCCCTTGGGCACGAGGCCGGTTCTCACAGTAATTATGGAAACTCTCCCTTCAAATCTGATAGTTAAGTGCCAACACCTGGTCTCTTTTGGCCCGAGACCCTGTCATCCCCACTGTGCTCATCCAGCCTGATTCTGTGACTTCCTGTCCTACCCTCCACCCTGCCTGCAAAGGTGACTATGTGTAACTACTTAGTGATGCTGGAGTCCCCTCTCCAGCCTCTTCCTGCTCTGAAGGGTGTGCCCCCCAGGATCTGCTGCTAGGGGCCTCTCAGGGCCTCATAATCACTCTAGCACCCGCCTTCCCTGCCTTTTAGTGGAAATTTTAAAGTAAACAATTCAGTAGAATTTAGCTCATTCATGATGTTGTGCAATCTCTTCTATCTAGTTTCAAAGCATTTTCATCATTCATAAGAGATCCTGTAACCCTAAGCAGTCACTCCCCCTCCCCTCTCCCCACAGCCCCTGGCAACCGCCAATCTGATTTCTGTCTCTATGGATTACCCTCCTCTGGACTTTTCACAAGAGCACAGGAACTGCACTGGCCCAGCTTCGACACTGCTTTTGTAGGAGACCATAACTTGCTCAGTTTACTTGAGTCAGTCCGAGGTTGACTTTTAGTTATGTGCACCCAGAACCAAAAAACTGGCTGGGTGGGTGGGAGGCAGGGTCACCGGGCCTCCTAGGCAGGAGGGGCTGTTGACTGTGTTTCTTTTGGAAGTAAGTGTTAGAAAGCATGCCAAGGTGATATCCCTAAAACAACACTTGGACATAATTTGCAAAAGTCTGCTTTGCTGGGGAGAGAACTGAGAAACCTAAGAGCCTGACTAGAGAAAACACAAAGAACAGGAATACTGAGGAGAGAAGTTTTACAACTTCATAATTTTTCAAGTGCTGAGCTGGGTGGTCCACAAGAATTCTCTACAGTGGAGACTTCTAAATTTTGGTACACATCAGAATCTCCCGTATAGAGGCTTGAAACACTCTGCAGATTTCATTGGGTGGGAGGAAAAGGGTGTTGAGAATCTGTATTTAAAAAATATACTCCTCTGATGATCCTGATATACCCAGAATTTGATAAAAAAAAAAAAAACTACACTATGGGAATTTTTAGTAAGAGGAGAATTAAAACAATAGAAAATCAAACCTCATTCTTGGTCTGATAATTCCTTCTCAGCAGCCTGCCATCTGCAGTGGCTCTAGGGGGTAATTACAGCAAATGAGAAATTAGAATGCATTTTAAAGTTTAATAATGATAATTGTAATAATAATAATAATATACTAAAGAGGCAGTCAGGTGCTATGACAGGAAAGGATACAATTATGTAGGAGAAGAAAGGAATCTGAATTCTAATCAGGAATTTTCACAGAATGTTGGGACTTTCCAAGCCAACAGGAAGTCACCTGAAACACATGGGAAAAATCTGGACAAAATAACAAGGTGGTAAGATCAATCACATATATTGATCAATAACAAGATTAATATAAAACCCCAGTCTTTTGTTTTACTAACTATAAACAATCAGAGGTTGAAATTAAAACAAAACAAAACAATGCTATTTCCTATAGTGTCAAAAATTATGAAATACTAAGGATAAAATCTGACAAAGAATAAGCAAAACAGGTGAATTCAAAAAATATAAAACATTGCTGAGAGAAATTAAACAATCTCTACTAAATTGAGAGTTATACTGTAACTGTAGGTCAAAATGCCTATCACGATTCTTGCAGGATTTGTAGGAACTGACAAACTGAATTGAAAATTCACATAGAAGTACAGAAACTTAGCCTAGCCAAAACAACTTTCTTTTTTAGATTTATTTTCTAATTGGAGGAAAATTGCTTTACCATATTGTGTTGGTTTCCAAAACAGCTTTAAAAAGAACAAAGTTGATCTACTAACACTACTTGATTTGAGGACTTATTTTAAAGCTACAAAAATAAAAATATAGGGTATCGATGTAAGATAGACAAACCGATCAATGGGACAGAATAGAGAGTCCAGAAATTAGATGTACACATACATAGACAACAGATTTTTCACAAAGGTTCAAAGGCAATTTAGTGGAGAAAAGATGATGCTTTTTGGGTATCCATAGGCAACCAATTGAACTTGGATCCATGCTTTGCACCACATATAAAAATTAATTCAAAATGTATCATAGACCTAAAGATAAACTGAAAAGTATAAAATTTCTGGAAGCAAACATAGAAGATAATTTTGTGGTATTGGGCTAGTAAAAGATTTGATTTAGATATAACAGTAAAATATAGTCCTTAACACATAAAATTGATAATAGGACTTTATCAAAACTAAAAATTTCAGCTCTTCAAAATGTTAGGGGAAACACTGACTGGAAACTGCCCACCCTGGCCAGGCACCATAGTAGCCATTTGTATGAGTTATTTTATGACCAGAGGTCCTGGTAAGGAACATGGAACTGACAAGCCAACGGCAACTGGGAGAATCTGGGAAAGGTGCAAAGGAGATGCCACACATCCCGCCAACCCCCTGGAATCCTTGCTGGGATCCACCTTGGCCGAGTGATGTGAGTGCCACCAGGAAGGACCCTGAGTCTCAGTGATTGGCCAGAGACAGCTTGCAAACTAATCCCATCTCCATAAAATCAGAGGCTGTAAGACAGAGCAGTCCTCCTGGGTTCCCTTACCCTCCTGTTCTCTACCCAGGCACCTCTTCCCAGTGAAGTCTCTTGCTCTGTCAGCAACCTGTGTCTCTTCAGACAATTCATTTCTGAGTGTTAGACAAGAGCCTACTCTCAGGCCTTGTAAAGGGTATCCCTTTCTGCAACAAAAAGACACTGTTGAGAGAATGAAAAGAGAAACCACAACCTGGGAGAAAGTATTTGCAGATCACATACTTGATAAAAGGCTTGTATATGGAATATTCAAAAAATAGTCAAAACTCAGAGAATGACAATCAACCCAATTTTTGAAAATGGGCAAAAAATGTGAATAAACACTTTACTGAGAAAGGCATACAGTTAGCAAGTAAACACATAAAAGGATGCTCAATGTCATTGTCACTACAGAAAGGCTAGTTAAAATTACAATATATTTAATGCAACCAGTTAGAATGGCTAAAATTAAAATTATTAACCAACCATACCAAATGTTGATGAGGAAGTAGATGAATGCAACTTTCATATATTTCTAACGGGGATAAAATGGTACAATGGCTTTGGAAAACAGGGTGGCAATTTCTGAAAAATTAAATATACACCTACCATATGGTCCAGCCATCCCACCCCTAGATATCTTCCCAAGAGAAATGAAAACATTTGTATCCACAAATGTCATAGCAGTTTTATCTGTAACAGACTCAAACTGGGAAAAGCCCATATTTCTCAACAGCTAAATAGCTTGATTATGGTATATCAGTACAATGGAATGCTACTTAGCAATACAAAGAGACTATTGATAACTAGCAACAACGTAGATGAATCTCAAAATAATTATTACATGTAACAGAATAGAAGACGGGTGCATACTGTATGATCCCATTCACATGAGATCCCAGAAAATACAAACTAATTAATCTAGAACAATGAAAAGCAAAGTGGTTGCCTAAATATGTGTGTGTTCTGTATGCAGGCAGAGGGCAAGACTGGGTGGGAGAGTCAGTTGAGGGGGTAGATTGTAAAGGTCATGAGGAAATTGAGGGGGCAATGATATATTTATTATTTTGATTGTGAAGTTATTTCTACACATGTCAAATTTTATCAAATTGTGTGTTTTAAATGTATGCAATTTATTATTAAATATACCTCAACAAACTGTTTTTACAAAAGGAAGATCTCATTAGGGGTTCTTACTTCCTGTGGTTCTCCAATAGCAGCAGGAAGAAGGGGTCTAGAGCAGAATCTGGTGACAAAGCAGCCCTGGGACATTTGGCTGGTGGCACACACACCCCTTGGGAGCACCTCCCAGGGACCCAGTACCCTCCAGTGCCTGCTAAGGCAAGAAAATGTTCCAAAGGATAGCTCTGTCTGTATTTGAATTATAATTAAAGTTGCAAATAATCCAAAATGAATAAAGACTTTCCAGCTAATGTGTCACTCCTAATTTAATCTAATTGGTCTCTGAATGAGAGCTTCAGCCTTTCTCAGAGGCAAAATTTTCCAAATGAAGTGACTTTAAACTGCTAAGTAATTGCAAACTGGGGGGCTTCATCACAAGAACAACTGTTATTGTTCCTTGATTACTTGCACAATTGGATTATTTGCTCATTACCATTAGAACCCCTGGGACTCTGAGGTAGAGGCCCTTACAGTACGTAAAATATTTTATAAGATCTACTGGAATGGAGAGTTTCCCACAGCAGATTGGCCCAAAACAGCTGATTTTCTGAATTATCTTGATTTATCTTGATTTTCCGAATATTTGGAAAATCTTAAAGCCTATTTCAGGCTTCCCTGGTAGCTCAGTGGTAAAGGAATCCACCTGCAATGCAGGAACTGCAGGAGATAGGTTCAATCCCTGGGATGGGAAGATCCTCTGGAGAAGGAAATTGCAACCCACTCCATATTCACGCCTGAGAAATCTCAAGGAAAGAGGAGCCTGACAGGCTACAGTCCATGGGGTTACAAAAGGAATCAGACATGACTTAGCAACTAAATAATAACAACAACAACAAAGCCCATTTGTTGAAGAAATGAACAGCCTGTGCCACTCACTCAAATAACCTCCAACCTACTATCCTTGTGTTTGGAAACATCAGTTTTTACTTAGCCCAGGGATCTAGGTTACAAGCTCTGAGGTTGTCCCATGGAATCAGTATCTTGATTGTTCAATAGTTTTGAGGTGTAGCCAGTTATACCTGGGGAGGCTGCTGGAGCAGAAACGAGTGGAAAAGAAGACCTCTATTTTAGACCATTTCTCATCAGCTGTGTGATGTGGACATGTGATTGGACCCCTCTGAGACACAGGCAGAGAGAACTGGTGGGAAAGAACTATTCACCTGCTGCTCCAGTGCTCAGTGGCTTATTAGCAGGCAAATCATTGTATTGCTTTCATTCCCTCCTCTTGAGCAATAACTACTGCTTCAGAGAGTTGCTATTATTACTGAACATGATCAGCTTTGTGAAAACATTTTGTACTTGTTAAAAATTTTCTTTTTGTCACCTGTAAAATGAAGGAATTTAATCAGAGGATTTGAACAGTCCATGTATTAATTCCCTGTGTCCACCATAACAAAGTACCATAAATTGGGTAACTTAAAAATACAGAAATGTATTCCCGCATATTTTTGGAGGTTAAATCTGTAATCAGGGTGTTGGCAGGGCTGTATTTCCTTTGATGGCTCTAGGGGAGAAACCCTCCTTGACACTTAGCACTTGTGGGCGGGGCGGAGGGGGTGGTCCCAAGTGCTTCTTGGCTTCTGGCTAAATCACTCTAGCCTCTGCCTCCATCTTCATAATGGAACTCTCATATACTGCTGGCAGGAATGCAAAATTGTACAGCTTCTCTGGAATGCAGTTTGCAGGTTTCTTACAAAACTAACATACTCTTGTCATACAAACCAGCAATCATGGTCTTTGGTATTTACTTAAAGGAGTTGAAAAGTTATGTCCACACAAAAACCTGCAGAATGATGTTTAGAGCCACTTCAGTCATTATTGCCAAAACTTGGAAGCAACCAAGATATCCTTCAGTAGATGAATGGTTAAATAAACTGTGGTTCTTCCAGATAATGGGATATTACTCAGCACTAAAAAGAAAAGAGCTATCAAGCCACGAAAAGACACGGAAAAAACTTGAATGAATATTATTAAGTGAAAAAAACTCATCTGAGAAAGCCACACTGTGTATGATTCCAATTATGACATTTGGGAAAGGGCAAGACTATGGAGACACTAAAAAGACCAGTGGTTGCCAGTGGCAAGGTTGTGGGGAGAAATGAATCAGAAGAACAGAGGATTTTTAGGGCAATGAAAATATTCTGAATTAAAAAAAAAAGAAAATATTCTAAATGACATTATAATGATGAATACATGTCATTATACATTTGTCCAAACCCATTGAATGGACAGCACTAAGTGTGAACCCTAATTCACACCCTAAGTGTGAACTATGGATTTTGAATGATGATGTGTCGGTGTAGCTTCATTTTGGGAAAAAAAATGCACCATTCTAGTAAGTGAGGCTATGCATGTGTGAGACAGAAGGTATTTGGAAAAATCTCTATACCTTCCTCTCAATTTTATTGTAAACTTAAAACTTCTGTCTAAAAATTTTTTTTTCTAACATTTTTTATGTGGCTATACTAGGTCTTAGTTGCAGCATGAAATCTTTGATCTTTGTCGTGCTATGTGGGACCTTTAGTTGTGCCATGTTGGGATGTAGTTCCCTGACCAGGGATTGGGAGCACAGAGTTTTAGCCCCTGGACCATCAGGGAAGTCCCTCCAAATAGAGTCTTCTTGAATATATGAAGTGATTGGGCATAGGAATCTGGAGCTTCAAGGGGTGATCTGGGATGGAGATTGGAGTTAGCAGCTATTAGAAGATAATGGTAATTAAAGCCACGGACTGGCCGTGGGAGATACCTGAGAAGATCCATGAAGAGCTCCAGAGGGCCAGAAGACAAAGCAGAAGGGTGTGTTGCAAGGAGCCAAGGGAGTGTTGCAAGAAAAAGGGTGCAGTCAACAATGTCTAATATTCCTGAGAAGTCAAGAGGAGAACTGAAAACGTACTCCGAATTTAGCAGCATGGAATTTATCAGTGACCCTGGCAAGGGTTCATTCAATGAGCAAGTATGAACAAGTAGGCGTCAAAGTTAACCCATAGTAGGATGTGAAAATGGAGCAAGTTTTTATACTCATTGACCTTTTTTACATTTTCTCGAGACTTGACTGTGAAATGGCAGCTGGAGAGAAGTAAGGGGGTCAAGGGAAGGATTTGCTTATTTTTCTTTTAAGAGGTAGGGTTTGTATATGTTCATGGATAACAAGACAGATCCTTTTGTGAGGAGGTAGCTGAATATGCAAGAAGGAGACACTCCACAGCGGGGCAGGGTTTGCTGAGAAGGGAGGCAGGTGGGCTTCAAGGCTCAGAGGCAGGATTGGGCTTTAGGAGGAAGGGAAGAAGGTCAGATCAGAGGCAGATGTAGTTAGATTTCGCATTTGGGCAGAAGCAGTTGAAGAGCTCCTACCTGAAGTTTTTATTTAATCATTGAAGTTGGAGGTGAAGGGCTGGACATTTGAGAAAAGGTGAGTGAGTTGATTGGAGAAATGTCCAACCATGTGTGTGTTTATGAACCTGTGGTGTGACAGTTGGCATGACTCTCTCCAGCAGAATGCCCAGAGGAGAGAGAAAGCAAGTAGCTGGGTTTATCCTGGCAGAGGTGGTGAAAAGACTGGAGGGCAAGGAGACGTGAGCATTGCCAAGAATGCCATTGAAATGATGCCTTGTAGGATCGACGCTGGAAAAGGAAGCCTGGAACAAAAATGCTGGTGGAGTAGGAAAAAGCAGAGGATGATGAGCAAACCCAAGTTCACCCCTCCCTTCCTCTGTGAACGTTTCCCCAGTTACCTCATGGAGAAATGAGTCTGGCTTCCTCCTGGTTCCTGAGGCATTGATGGGTGTATCGTCCCTCACCTGATATAACAAGTTATTTGTATTTATGACACTCAATAAACATTTATTGCACCTACTATCTGCTGTCAAAGAATAAAGCAAAGACCATCAGAATCATACACAAATATAATAATAACAACAACAAGAAAAAAATGCTGAGTTTTTTTTTCTCTTGCAAGGGAAGTGAAGAAATTCACTGAAATGTTTTCTAGGAGGAGAAAATTCAGATTTTCCTCTTAGGAATTAGGAAAAATAGGTTTCATGGTGGCTATGCTAAATAAGGAGGGATGCATGTACCCCGGATAGGACATCTTAGAAAAATACAATACAATACAATAATACAAAATACAATCAACACAAAAAAATACAATACAATCCCCTGTGTATTGGTCCCAAAAGAGTCTCCAGTGAGTTCTACTATGGGTCTAGCATCCTGAGTTAGTTAGAACCAGTTGAGGTGAAGCAGCATTCCATTGTCATCTCTCCTCAGCAAGTGCTGCTCTAAGTGAAAACATTATCCTTTTACAGCACGATGTGTTTTTCTGTGTCCTGGATTAACAGAGGCAGTTCCTGGCCTCCTTGGAGCTTGGAGCCCAGGGTGGAGGGCAGAAAAGGGACAGAGCACAGTAATAAGTGGATGATGGAGGGGGTCCAAAGGGCAGTGCGGGCCCACAGGAGGGTAGCGGACCCAGCCCCTAGGGAGCTGGACCTCAGAGACCTCTCTGGTGGCCAAGGATTACCACAGCAAGTGAGAGAGGGGTGGACTGTTTCAGGCAGGAAAATAGCAGATGGACCAGCATTGAGACTGGAAAGAGATGGGCCTCGGGCAAGACCTGAACTCTACAGATCCTGGAAGCCAGACAGAAGACAGTAGATTCCTAAGGTGATTCCCCCGCTGCTTAGCTGTGTGACCTGGGGGAACTATTTAACATCTCCAAACCAGTTTCCTCATTAAAGTGAAATGAATGAAATCATAGCTGCATTTATTCATAAGGGTGTGTGGGATCAAGTGAGACAATTTGTTTAAAACCATACTTTGCACAATGCTAGGCATAGAATGAGCACTTAACAAACATTAGCTATTATTACTACTCTGAGTCAAAGAATGTAAGAGAAGGAAGAAATTTTGCAAAAACTTTTAGTTTCACCTCCTTATTTTAAAAATAAGGAAGCTTGGCCCAAAGGGATTGACATTCTTAATTAAGATGAGCTGGTTTTTAGCAGAGTTGGTCCTGGAATCTGAGTGTTCTCTTTCATGGTCTCATCCCATGAGATAGAATCATGTTTAGTGCTAGCGTTCAAATTCCAACTCTGCTACTTATTACTGTATGGCATTAGGCAGAACAGTAAATCTGTCTAAGCTTTATGTAAATGGGTTAAGAATCTCAGGAGATTGTCATAGGGATTAATTAGAGACAGGCTGTGGGGACATATCCAAGAAACCCAGCCCATGGATGTTTCATTATGCCCCTTTTCTGACCTTTCTGCTATTTTGCTAAAATGATGATGGTATCACTAGCTGGGGCATAGATGAGTGCCCCGCTGGATGGTGAAATGGTCAAGACCTCCCTGTGCAGTCTTTGGTCCAGGGCAGTGGCCTTGAAGAGCTTGTCAGGTTTAGTAGGTGCAAAGTCATTGTCACAGAGGGAGTTCCAGGACCAAATGCGCAAACAAGGGCAGGGGGCTGTTTTGGGGAGTGAGGCAGCTGGAGCGCTGGAGAGGGTGAAGGCGGGAGTTGAGGCGTGGGGTTTAGTATTGTGCAGTGGTGGTTTTAGACGTCCTGCTCAAGAGCTGACATTTTCCCCCTGCCAGTAGGGAGCCTTGAGAGATTCAAGAGTGAAGGAGTGACAAGATCTGAGTATCTTCAAGAGCAGTAAAGCATTAAGGACAGAGAATGAGAGGATGGGAACTGGCAAAAAGTGGGGAGATGGGAGAGCTGTTTCAGAAGCAGAATGACTGGGTGTGAGGGCCCAGGAGTGCCAAGATTATCCCCAGGAATTTGGATTACTGGCCCATGGTCATCCTGAGATTACAGGCTTGCATGGTCAGAGAGCTGGCAGTGGCATCTTGCTTAAATTGTGCTCAGGATCCCGGATTTATTCCCCATGGTGTCTGAAGTGTGGGGACCTCTGAGTAGCTCAGGACCTATGACCTAATTTATTACATGTCCCCTTGGGAGCCGTTATACAGTCAAGACCCTGGAAGTAGAAGGGGTTTGCATTCTCAGGAAACAAAATTACAGAATAAATGATACAAAACCATTTCAGGGAGCAAAGAATGCCAAGAAGCACATGAAATAGGGCCATGAGGTACAAACTGATCATAGGAAGATTTCTTAGGAAATGACCTTTGATTCAAGGGCTGTGCTGCATGCGCTCAGCCATGCCTGACTTTTTGTGATCTCATGGACTGTAGCCCGCCAGATTTTTCCTCTGTCGACAGATTTTTCCAAGCAAGAATACTGGAGTGGGTTGCCATTTCCTTCTCCAGGGGATCTTTCTGATCCAGGGATTGAATGTATGCCTCCTGCTTTGGCAGGTGGATTTTTTGCCATTGAGCCGCCAGGGAAGCCCCTTTGATTCAAGGCTGAACAACAAAAGAAATGGGGCAAATGAAGAGCTTATAGAAAAATGTATAGGAGAATAAGCAAAGAGGGCAGCAGGTGTAAAGGTCAAGGTGGAAATGGGTTGGAGTATTCAAGGAACAGGGCTTCCTAGGTGGCAATAGTGGTAAAGAACCCACCTGCCAATGCAGGAGACGTGGGAGACATGAGTTCAGTCCCTGGGTAGAGGAGATCCCCTGGAGGAAAGCAAGGCAACCCACTCCAGTATTCTTGCTTGGAGAATTCCAAAGACAGAGGAGCCTGGCAGGCTACAGTCCATAGGATCTCAAGGAGTCAGACATGACTGAAGCGACACAGCACAGACACTCACACATTCAAGGAATAGTAAGGAGGCCAGGGTGGCTAGAAGGGGGTTGGGGGGAGGGATGAGGAAGAGCCATAGGAGATAAGGTTAGAAAGAGAAGCAACAGCCAGATGATGAAAGGCCTGAGAATAAACTGTAGCGGGTCAAGTCGAAAGTCAGGAGGCGAGCTGAAGGAAGTTGATTCAACCTCTGCTTGATTGCCTGTCAAATGTGTGAAGATTCTGTCATATTCCTCATAAATTTTTACTTTTCCACCACATATTTTTAGCTCCTTCTATTGTTCCTCATGTTATATTTTCAGTTCCTCCAATGGCTCCTCATATGGCAAAGCCCTGTAGCTCTTCATGTCCTTCTCTGACCTTCTGGCTCCATGAAACTCCTCCCACACCATGCTCCATTCTACAATTGCTCCTCCTCTCCTGTCCATCCCATACCCTAGGGATCCATTCTCCTACTTCAAAATTAGCCTACTTTTCTTACCCCCACTGATAGTAACTAGGCTAATGATTGCAACAGCAGGATGGAACTCAAAGTGGAGGAGAGGGCTCAGCCAGCCCTGCAGGGACCTCTGAAGCTGGGCTGACCCGTCAAAATAGTCTGAAGGTAGGGCAGGGGGGCCAGAACTTCTATCCCCCTGTCAACCTGTCATTGGCTCTAGGCTGCTATGGGAAAGGTCATGGCACAGAGGAAGTGGCTCTCTTGTGTCCAGGAAATAGTTCCAGGAGCTGGAGAACAAGTTCTTTATCCTCGGTGAGGAACTGGTGACATATTACAGCATCCACTATGATAACCAAGATGACTAGGAACTGAGGTGAGGCAAGGATCTCTCTGTATCTCTCAGCTTCCCTTTCCTCTCTGTGTCATCTCGCAGATCCTCTCTTCCCTTGGAGGAAAGTGTATGACCAACGATATTTCCAGACTTATGTTCTACCAGCTTAGATTTACCCACTGGTTCCAACAAAACCAGTGGCTTCCCTGGTGGCTCTGGGCTTCCCTAGTGGCTCGGAGGGTAAAGTGTCTGCCTATAATGTGGGAGACCCAGGTTCGATCCCTGGGTCGGGAAGATCCCCTGGAGAAGGAAATGGCAACCCACTCCAGTACTCTTGCCCGGAAAATCCCATGGACAGAGAAGCCTGGTAGGCTACAGTCCATGGGGTCACAAAGAGTTGGACACGACTGAGCGACTTCACTCACTGGTTCCAACAAAAACCCAATGTTGAACTCCTACTGGTCCAGATAAGTGATCATTCCTCAGCCAATGATTGTCATTATAGGGATAACACTGGACCTGCTCTAATTTATTTATTTACTTTAAAAATTTTATTTGTTTTTTATCTTTGATTGTGCTGGGTCTTTGTTGCTGCATGTGGGCTTTCTCCAGTTGCGAGCGGGGGCTACTCTTTGTTGTGGTACACAGGCTTCTCATTGTCGTGGCTTCTCTTGTTGCAGAGCACAGGTTCTAGGGCACATGGGCTCAGTAGTTACAGCTTCTGGGACCTCGAGCACAGGCTCATTAGTTGTGGCACACTGGCTTAGTTGCTCTGTGGCATGTGGACTCTTCCCAGACCAGGGATCAAATCCATGTCTCCTTCACTGACAGGCAGATTCTGAACCACTGAGCCATCTGGGAAGCCCTCTAATTTATTTTGAAAATGCAAATAATTATGAACATTAGCACTTTGCCTGTTTACAGGTCAAGTGAAATACATCAATAAAAGCAAAGCACATGAAAATTAATAGATGGTCAATCTACTGCTGTTGTTAGGATTTAGATAGTTATCAAGGGTTGGTATCCAGGATTGAATATTCTGGAGCCAAAAGGAACAAGAAATAGCATAAGAGAGCTGAACTGAATTTGAGGGACAGTGAGTCAATCACATTCACAAGGTGGATGATTTTTTTTAAATAGTATTTGTTCATTTGGCTGCATCAGGTCTTAGTCGTGTCACACAGGCTTTTCTAGTTGTGATATGTGGGCTGAGTAGCTCTGCAGCTTGTGGGATCGTAACTCCTCCACTGGGGATTGAACCTGTGTTCCCTGCTCACAAGGCAGATTTTTAACCACTGGATCACCAGGGAAGTCCCCAAGGTGGAGGGTTTGATGGGAGAAGAATAGTCAGCAAGTCTGGAGAAGAGCATTTCATATAAAAGGACAAACACCAGTTAACTCTTTGCTCCTTGGGCAACTTTTCAGGAGAAATACTGCAGAATGCTAAAAGCAGGGGGAAGGGACTTGGAAAAGAAATATTTCCTTAGATATAAAAACTTGAAGTATAAAGACTAATATTTTGGGCCTAGCAATGGGTAATAGCAGCTCTGTTTAAGTGTTTGTCCCCTTATGTGCCAGACATTTAGTCCCTTGGGATCTCAGATTTGGTGGGACATAAAAGGCATCTAGTCCAGCCCAGCCCAGCCCTCCTAAAGTTTATTCCCTTGGAAACCATCTCTAATAAGAGGTGAAATGGTCAGGATTGGGGTGGGGCAGGCCTGCTGGATTCTGAGTGCCAGCTCTCCCCAGCCTGGAGACCTTAACCAGTTCCCCTATCTCACTAAACACACGTTATTTGTAAAGTAGGATGGTTGTTTCAGTTCAGAGGGGTGTCACGATGGCAGAGTGCTCAACTCCCAGCTGGGCAGACAGGACACACTAAGTACACGAAAGCGCATCCGTCTAGCTCATCTGTTGCTTCCTGTCACCCACAGTGAAGGGAAGCCCACCACTTACAAAGGTAACCACCCCCTTAGATATAGGCCACTTTGCATGGTGGTCAGGTACACAGACTCTGGGGCTAGATGGCCTGGGTCTACATGTCTACTTATCTCACTGAGCAATATTTTGTTCATCTGTTAACTGGGGCTAATGATTGTAGCCGCCTTAGAAGACTGTACAGTGATGCAGGTGCAGTGTTTAAGAACCTCCCTGCTCACCCTGCAGTAAGTATCAACACGTGCTATGTAAGCTTTGTTATGTGAATAGTGACAGCACTACTGAACTGAGGAAGACAATACTCAAGAGTGTGTTGGTTGCAAAGGACAGTTTGGTTTATTCAGGAGGCCAGCAACCTGGGGAAAAGGCAAACTCGTATCCAAGGAACAACTCCAAAGATTCTGCTCTACCATGAAAGTTTTTAAAGGAAGAATCATTTAGGGAGGTGACCAGAGCCTTCATTATCAACACTGCGTGCAGGCTCCCTTCTGATTGGTTGGTGGTGAGTTAACAGGGTGGTATTTCTGGAATCTTGGGCTTAGCCTGAAGTTACCATCCTCCACCTGGGTAGGGGCCTTAATTCCTACAGAAGAACGCCAAGATATTCTTGTGTATTTTACTTGAGGGATCCAGGACCTTGCCCCATGGCTGCACTACTGTTTCTTGACTGTTCCTTTTCATTTCTGTGTTCCCTCCCTTTGTTGTTGTTCAGTTACTCAATCGTGTCCGGCTCATTGTGACCCCATGAACCACAGCGCGCCAGGCTTCCCTATCCTTCACTATCTCCTGGAGTTTGCCCAGATTCATGCCCATTGAGTCAGTGATGCCATCCAACCATTTTATCCTCTCTCGCCCCCTTCTCCTCTTGCCCTCAATCTTTCCGAGCACCAGGGTTTTTTCCAATGAGTCGGCTCTTTACATCAGGTGGCCAAAGTATTGGAGCTTCAACTTCATCATCAGTCCTCTCAATTACTATCCAGGGTTGATTTCCTTTCAGATTGACTGGTTTAATCTCCTTGCTGCCTAAGGGACTCTCAAGAGTCTTCTCTAGCCCCACAGTTCGAAAGCATCAATTCTTCAGTGCTCAGCCTTCTTTATGGTCCAACTCTCACATCCATGACTACTGGAAAAAACATAACTTTGACTGTACAGACCTTTGTCAGCAAAATAGTGCCTCTGCTTTCTAGGTTTGTCATAACTATTGTTTCTTGACTACTTCTCCTTTGTTTCTGCATTCCCTCCCTTATTCGATTAACAACTATTTGAATCTGCCCTTTGGAATTCAGGGAAGGTCAAGGAGACTGACTGAAGCTTTCTTCCTACCAACAAGAAATGGAGGACATGGAAAGGATGTGTATCCAGGAGGGTCCTGTTCTGTTTCAACAACTGTTGCTTTTATACAAAAGCAGAAGAAAGTTCCCTTGTTATCAGTAAGGGGCTAAAAGGACATGGATATGGAGATTCAGACTGTACCTGCCTATTGCACAGTTATGTCCCATCCATCATGTTAATGATTGTGATTAGTTCTTTTCTGAGTCAGAGTACATAAACTTATTACCTGGGTATTAGCCAGAGTCAGGAAGGTGCACGACTGGAGGACAGTGGGCACCTCCACAAACAGGATTTCTCCCTCCTGCCTCCACCTGTGCCCGGCAGAGCTGCTCCTTGCTGGCTGCAATGATTTCTCCTCTTCAATCATCACAAAACACACTGACCTCACACAACACTGTAGATGTAAATGGCATGTGTATGGCATTACCAACTTTGTTACAGTTCTTCGTCCTGTGAACAAGCAGTGATCACCAATTTCCTCACTCAGCTTTGTGTCAGAGGCAGGACGTTGAGAAGTAACAATCTGGGTGATCACTCACCACCCCTGCCACCCACCCCCTGAAATGAAGGTACTTCTGCTTGTTGCCCCACACCTCAAGGCAGCTAGCGCAACAGGGAGGTGGCCTCCTATCTTGATAATCTATTTACAAAAACTTTTAAGCATCCTCCTTAGGTTTAAGAAATTCCTTAACCCCAGCTCTAAGGCATGGAGGCCATTTCCCGCCCCCCCCTCCCCCCAGAATCCAATTGTTTGGAAATAGTCGAATAGTATCTTAAGGGGCCCCAAAGTCTTAGGTAGGACTCTTAAAGCCATTTTTTTTTGTTTGTTTGTTTTAGCTCTTTCTACTGGACCTAGAGCCCATAGAGCTGGGTTTACTTTCTCTAAAAATTTTGTTGTTTCGTCACTAAGTCATGCCCCATGTTTTGTGACCCCTTCACTATCTCCTGGAGTTTGTTCAGATTCATGTCCATTAGTCAGTGATGCCATCCAACCATCTCATCCTCTGTTTCCCCCTTCTCCTCTTGCCCTCAGTCTTTCCCAGTATCAGGATTTTTTCCAATGAGTTGGCTCTTCACATCAGGTGGCCAAAGTATTGGAGCTTCAATTTCAGCATCTGTCCTTCCAGTGAATATTCAGGGTTGATTTCCTTTAGGATTGACAGGTTTCATCTCCTTGCTGTCCAAAGGACTCTCAAGATATGGGCCACTAAGTTTTCAGGTTCTATTATATCCTCTTCCAGGGCTAGTGAAAGCTGTGTTCCTCTCCTGAGATATATGCCCATTCATAATGAAACGAGAGGGAAGGGGGCAAGGCACAACTTTTAAAAGCCTGACATAGCCACAGGACATGAAAATAAATAAACTGGTTAGAACCAAATAGGTCCAAGATGGTGGAAGATTTGACTTCCAGTAGAGCCTGAGACTCGTTATACACTTATTGTAATACATTAGCATGCTAAATCAGAGAAGGCAATGGCACCCCACTTCAGTACTCTTGCCTGGAAAATCCCATGGACCGAGGAGCCTGGTAGGCTGCAGTCCTTGGGATCACTAAGAGTCGGACACGACTGAGCGGCTTCACTTTCACTTTTCACTTTCATGCATTGGAGAAGGAAATGGCTACCCACTCCAGTGTTCTTGCTTGGAGAATCCCAGGGACAGGGTAGCCTGGTGAGCTGCCGTCTATGGGGTCGCACAGAGTCGGACACGACTGAAGCGACTTAGCAGCAGCAGCAGCAGCATGCTGAATGACATACTGACCAGTGCCATGACTGTTCAGAGGCTAATCACAGAAGCCCAAAAGTGTACAGTGCCCAATTCTTGGAAATCCCCAACTCCTTCCCCAGGATTAGTTAGAATAATTCTCCCATTCATTAGCCTTTGAAATTACCCAGCCCATAAAAATTAACCATGCCATATTCTGGCATGTTTTGCCTTCTGAGATGGCCCACATTCTGTCTGTGGAGTGTTTTTTTCTCTAAATAAATCCACTTCTTACCTCTCACTTTGTCTTTTACTGAATTCTTTCTGCCATAGACATCAAGAACCTGAGCTTCATTAAGTCCTGAGATCAAGTGTATGATCTCAGTTTAAAAGAAGCCAGGCTCAAGTCTCAGCCTGTAGGTTGAAGTCCCAATCTGGCTTCCAGCTGGGTTTGAGTCCTGGCACATGGGTTCAAGTACCAATCAATGTTGCATGGTTTCAATTAGGTCAAAACTTAGAGACTTTTACTTGAAGGGTCCCATATCACATGCCAATGGTTCTAAAAGAGAACCTCCTGTTAGATCTGCCCAATTCCCCTTTAACAGCACACTCCTGTTGGAACATTCTTCCCTTCAAGGTGGTCAAGACTGAGCAGAAATGGCTTCAAGAACTATTAAAAATTCTACTTTTTCTTCTTCCACTTCTTAGACAACCCAGGGCTCCTCTGGGGAGATGGGGATTATACCCCAAGGAGCCAACTAGGGAGCCCCTAGTCCCTGTCAGTGTTCCTCTGCTTGTGGCACCTTGCACTCTCCATGGTCCCCCTTCACAGAGGATGATCGGAGCATTCCCTTTTACTTACTGTCTTCCTTCTTGCTGGAAGCACATTGGTTGGGCCCGCACCTTGGTCCCTCAGCATATTCACCTGCGTTCATCCATCAGTGCCATGGGTTACTCAGTGTGCCCTAGGGGGCGACAGCCAGGAGACTGGTTTGTCTCTTTAGCTGCTTGTCCTCCTTTTCTTCCTCAGCCAATACCTGGGTTATTGAACACTCCCAACAGAAATACCCACCACATGAGAGTTTGGGGGCATTTGGACCCACCGCTACTTTCTGCAACTTCCCTTAGATGCTGGGGGCCACTCTGAGGTATAAAGTATAACCACTGGGTCGCTCTCAGGGGTATCTCCATTAAGAGTTGTCAGAGGCATTCTCTACCTTCTCTAAGAATGTTGATGGGTTTTCATTGCCTCCTGTTGAATGTTTCTGACTTTTCCCATTTATAGGTCTCCAGGCAGCAGCCTTCATCCCTTTAAGTAGGAGACTTCGATGATGCTCAAGTCAGGCCCTGCCCAGTCTCTATGGGATCCCATGTGGGTCAGTGGTGGGCACTACTCCTGTAGCTGGTCTCCAGGTCTGGTGACTGGGCTGAGTTTGGTGCTGCTGCAGCCCCATAAGGTACTGTACTAATGGGATCTTGTTCCACTTTTCTAACCTTTTGCAATAAAGATCCAACTGCAGGATGGTGTTATAGTTTATCTTCTGGCCACTTTTCTTGATTTTCTATTGAGTCTTGGGGCCAGGCAACATTCCTGAGAAATGCCATCTGGTATTTTGCATGGGTTACACCCAAAAGATTTCCAATTTACAATACATTCCGATGAAGAACAATTGGGAACAGAAAAGTTGTTTTCCATTCTGATGTACCACAGTCAGCCATTCTCAAGGGCTGACTAATGTGAGTTATAGATACCCGAGTTTGCTTGTCCTGAGCCTGAAAGTAGATTTTCCTATGGTTGCTAAGGAACTCAATTTCAATTAATTTATTAACAGATAAGACAATCAGACATTGAAGACGAGACAAACAAGGCAGAAACATAAACTAGAACCCTATGACTCAAAACCAGGGTGAACCCAGACCAGCAGCCAAAGCCTCAGAACTCGAACCCCAGTTTAGTCGTCAGCTTCTGCCACCTGAAAGGGTGAGTTCAAGAACCCTATCCACCCATGTGTTCCCTGCACGCAAAAGTCTCTTGTTTCTTATTGAAAAGGGACTCAAATTGCCCCCCACCCCATCACAGAAAAGGTGGCTTCTAAACCAGAGGTCTGCAGTTTCCCACTGGAAGGAATGCAACCTTCCAAAGTAGTAGGAAGGGAGTTCTCATTCACACAGACCTCTGGTTCCTCGGTGGCAGGAATGCAACCTCCCAGTGATAGAAATCAGGACCTGGTCTGGAACCCAGGGTGAAATCAGAAACCCAAGCCCAACTGAGTGCTTCTCAAATTCTGGTCTAAAAAGTGAGGCTATCCTGACATCCCCACCCACTGTAGCACCAGTTCTGAATTCTACTCACCCTCTGAAGTCTACTGGCATTGAACAGAGTTGTGCAGGTGGCCACTTGGCTCACAGAGACTGAGCCAGTGAACAGTCTGAACCAGTAGACACCCAACAGAACAATGTCTGACCAAGAGGACCTGGACTATCTGACCAAAATCAGAAGCAAATTAGTCCACTTCACTCCAGTGTGGCCAGCTCCCTTTGTCCCTGGCCAGGGCACATGTCCTACCAGAATTGCCAGAAATTGTACAGAACTCAACAGGCCCATCGTTTGGGGTGCTTGTAAGGAGACAGGGGCTAGCTCTCAAAGCACGGTCTTGCTAATAGCAGATGCTCAATAAATATTGTTCCATGAATAAGTGCATGAACTGCCTTAGGACAGAAGCAATGTGCCTACAAAACCCTCAGGATGTGGCCTTGGAGCCTCTGATCTCAGTGTGGTAACCAGGACACCCTTTCCTGGGTCTGTGAACATTTTCTCTGCAAAGTGCAGTTATTGGAAAGGAAGGTCTCTAACCCAGCACCAGCAGGACTCTCTGAGGCCTTCCCCCATATCAGCTCCTCTTCGAAGTACCTAGATAATATAGATAACAGTATTTGATACAAGTTTCCTGAGTTATTTTGTAGACGTGAATCCGCCTCCCTCCACCCCTCCACCAAATGAAGAAACTGCTTGATGACAATGAGCACATAGCCCCTGCCACTGCCCCCTGCGCCGCCGCCCCCCGCCACCCCCCCCCCCCCCCCCCCCCCGCAAATCTGCCCTTAAAAATACTTTGCCAAAATCCTTTGAGGAGCTGGAAACTTTTCCGGGTATGAGCCACCTTGTTTCCTTGCATGGCCTTGCAATAAACCTTTCTCTGCTCCAAACTCAGACTGTTTGACTTTGTTTGGCCTTACTGTGGGTTTGGCACAGGAAATCGCATTAACAGGTCCCTTTAATAGCTCTCAGACTACAGAAATCTTGAGAACAGATCTGAATTAAGGATCCAAAACCCAGCCATCGGACAGTAAGGAACAGAGGAATCCAGTCTCTTGAAGTTGGTCAGAAGAATCAGACGACAGGACAAGCAGGGGTGGACAGAGGGCAGGGAGCAGATGGCAGGTGACGACGGTGGCGGTGGGAAGCACAGCGGTTAGAGCCTGAACCCCAGAGCAGCTGGGCTGCAGCGCGGGCTTCTCACTCACTAGCCAGGCTGCACTGAGCACTGCGCTTAACCTTCCCAACTTCCGTTTTCTATCTTAGCGGGGTAGGGCGGGAATCAGGATTGCACCTGCGTGGCAAGGTCGTCGTGCGAACTGAAAAGGACCATGGCTCAGAGTAGCGCTCTACCACGCTGGAGGCAGTTGGGCAGAGGCGCGTCGCGGCGACTGCGAGGAAGCGGAGGTGGGGTGGGGGGCGGGGCACGAGGCGGGGGGAAACCCAGCGGCTGGGGGAACTGAGACTGGACGAGGATCCCGGACGTCATAGAGGGTCGGAGAGGGCGGGGCCGCAGTCGGGGGGGCGGGGTCCGGGGCGCGGAGGTGTTCCCGGGGGCGGAGGGCGGTGACCCGCGCCTATAGGCTACCCGGCCCCGGGACTGGAACCTGGCCCGCTCCGGAGCCGCCGCGCTGAGACTCTGTGCTGCGGCCGCTTCCCACCGCTTCCCGCCGCCCGCACCTGTCGCCCAGCGAGCCGCAACCGGGCTCCAGCATGACGGACCAGGCAGCCTTCGACACCAATATCGTCACCGTGACCCGCTTCGTCATGGAAGAGGGCAGGAAGGCCCGTGGCACGGGCGAGATGACCCAACTGCTCAACTCGCTTTGCACCGCGGTCAAAGCCATCTCCACGGCCGTGCGCAAGGCGGGCATCGCGCACCTGTGAGTCAGGCTTCTGTACCCCCCAGCCCCCACCCTGGCCGAGTCCTCTTTCTCTCTGGCTGGGGATCTACCAGGCAGTATGCTGTCGGTGCTCTGCCCCTCCTGTCAGTCTGTCTTTCTGATAGCTGAGATACCTACACACTGTCTCCGGTAGCTCCTCTGCAGAAGCTCAAACCACACTCAAGCCCTAGTTCCCCCCTCCCTTAAGCTTGTGGGTGCCCACTTGGGGGGCCTGTCTCACAGTCCATACCTGCCTCCACCCTGCAACCGGCGCCCCTGGGCTGAGCAGCCTTGGCACCTCTCTCGGCCTCCTCCTGGTGAAACTGACTGGCCCCATGGACACCTGGCCTGCCCACCACACCCACCCTAGCCTCAAATGGGAAAGTGCTGGTCCCCGTGCCTCCCTTTCCGTTTTTCTCTCCTTTTGCTTTCATTCCCTTTGAAATTGGGGTCCCAAGTCAGGTTTCTAATTGAGTATCTCCTTGACCCTGAACAAGTCTTGTTAAGAAGCAGCAGGTAAGCCGGGCTGGGAGGAGGCTGGGAGGAAGCCTGCAGTATTTAGCGCCTTCAGGGCTTCAGTGCTGGTGTACACGGGGCTGCAGAAGGTCTGGGGTGGGGACTGAGATGCTGGATTTCTAAGTTCTGTGGTGGTAGGGCTGCTGGTCTGCAGATCACATTGTGCGTAGTAAAGGAATGAACAGACACAGGGATTCAAAGGGTACCTTCTTGTGAGGCTTTTACGTTACTAAGACAAATACCCTTTGCTTTATTCTGGTGTGCACAAGGATTTTATGTTTAGACTGGTCCTCACTTTAGCTGAAGGATACTTGGGTTTTCAGATTGCTCATACTCCTTCCTAGTATTTCTCATACTCAGGAGCACTTCATAAGCATTGTACACAGTGCTCACTGCAGCTGAAAAAGCCCAGCCCCTGAAACCTGGATTCCTTATCTTGTCAGTTCTTCGCCTTTGGTTTTACAGTATGGCTTGGTAGAGCTAACTTAAAAAAAATTTTTTTAATCTTATATTGGAGTATAGTTGGTTAACAATGTTCTGCTAGTTTCAGTTATACAATAAAGAGATTCAGTTATACATACACATGTATCTTTTTCAAACCTTTTTCCATTTAGGTTATTACAGAGTATTGGCAGAGTCCCCTGTGCTATACAGTAGGTCCTTATTGGTTATCTGTTTTAAATATAACAGTGTGTACATGTCAATCCCAAACTCCCAATCTATCCGAGCTGACTCTTAAGGAAAGAGTGTATCATCATTTATTTGTAGATGTCAAGCAAAGTTGGGCCCTGATGGGAGAGGGATTGGGAAATATGTTAGAAGGTGGTGACTCCACTACTATTTCACCTATGACCTTCTTAATACATGTCTAAGGAGACTTTGCTTTAGGAAACATTCAATTAAATTCTTACTTTAAACGTAATGTACAACAAGTAAAAGTGTCCTCACAGCTTTACCTGACTTTGAAAACCAGGGGGCTTATTTAAAAAGTGAAGGTAAGTAAAAGTAACTCAGTCATGTCTGATTCTTTGCCACCCCATGCACTGTAGCCCACCAGGCTCCTCTATCCATAGGATTTCCTACTGTTTTAAAAAAGAGTGCTTGTCATTTTTGTATTATTTAAAAATGTGTCAGCACCTCTCACAACCCCAAAGAGACTCAGAAACACAAGATCTGCTTTGAGGTGCATCTTTCCTACCTTAGGGCTTCCCTGGTGGCTCAGATGGTATAACGTCTGCCTGCAATGAGGGAGACCCAGGTTCGATCCCTGGGTCAGGAAGATCCTCTGGAGAAGGAAATGGCCACCCACTCCAGTACTCTTGCCTGAAAAACTCCATGGACGGAGGAGCCTGGCAGGCTACAGTCCATGGGGTTGCAAAGAGTCAGTCACGACTGAATGACTTCACTTCTTTTTTCCCACCTTATAAGTAACCTCAGATAGTGGGACCGTAGGTAGTGGGATATTAGTAGAAACCGGACAAAGGGTGCCAATTCTGGCTGTATGAATTGTGCATATTTTTTAAACTAGACACCTGTAAGCACTAGGTTAAAAAATAGTTTTTGCTATAATTATAAATTCCTTCATATGTTGCGCGCACGTGTGTGTGTGTTAGTCATTCAGTTGTGTCCAACTCTTTGCAACTCCATGGACTCTACTGTCCGTGGAATTCTCGAGGCAAGAATACTGGAGTGGGTTGCTGTGCCTTCCTCCAAGGGATCTTCCTGACCCAGTTATTGAACTTAGGTCTCTTTCATTGCAGGCATATCCTTTCCATCTGAGTCACCAAGGAAACCCTTTATATGTTACTTAACAAAAATTCAAACCACTCAGAAGAACACAAAGGGAAAAGTGAGACCCACCTTTATCCATTCCCCGGGGTATCCACTGTTCATAATCTACTGGGTTTCTTTTTTTACTAGATACTTCTCTATATTAATATAAATTTATACATGGATAAGCACTTCCATGTGACTATTTGTAAACAGCAAACAAAATGGAATCACACTTGACATGCCTTTCTGCAGTTTGCTTTCATTATTCAACTCTACCTAATGAACCTCCTCCGATGTCAGGACATGTAAATTCACCTCCTCCTTTTTAACTGCTGCATAGTGTTCACTAGGGCTTCCCAGGTGGCACTAGTGATCAAGAACTTGCCTGTCAATGCAGGAGACATTAGAGAACCAGGTTCGATCCCTGGGTCAGGAAGATTCCCTGGAGGAGGGCATGGCAACCCACTTCAGTATTTTTGCCTGAAGGATCCCATGGACAGAGGAGCCCAGCAGGCTGTAGTTCATAAGTTTGAAAAGAGTTGGACACAACTGAAGTGACTTAGCACACACAGTGTTCCACTGTACAGCCATATCATGAGCTATTTGACATTTCCCGTATGTTTGGGCATGTCACTGGTCTTTCACTATTTCAAAGAGCATTGTACCCATGAAATGGGCATTTCACATGGTCATGTGGATGGCTGACAGAGAAAGAGTAGAACCTGAACATTCTGTATGCCCGTGGGAAAGTAAGTTTGACTGTCTCTGTATCATATGTAGTTGGGGAGGGGGCAATAAGATAAGATCTCAACTTGGGCTCCAAATTATGCTTATTATCGGCTTTGATATTCTGGATGAAAAGGCTAGTGTACCTGCAAATAACTTGTTAGTGCTGCTGACTTGCCCTAGTAGGGCATCTAGCCAGAGGGACAAGATGATTGCAGACTTGCAGGAACCTTGTGGGACCAGTTTATGGACATCAGCCCTGACTCCTCATCAGGCAGATCAGGAGTTTAAACATAGAGCCTGGAGCTCACTCTCTCTCTCTTAAATTTTAGAAGTTACTGAGAGATGAGAAAGATACAGAGGTTATGCTTTAGGGAAAATATTACATGTATAGAGTTAGAATACAATAGAGAATCTTTTCAAAAGAGATGTATTTGGCCACATAAGCTGAGTTTTAGAGGCTGGAGAAAGGTAGGATGATTCCAGGCTTAGCTGCAGCACTCGGGATCTTGGTTCCTACCTGCAGGGGTCTTCCTTTGAGAATGAGGGATCTAGGTCCCTGACCAGGATCAAACCTGGGCCCTTTGCATTGGGAGCATGGAGTCTTAACCCCTGAACCAAGAGGAAAGTCCCAGCAATAGAGATTCTGAAAGATACTTTTGTATAGTTGGCAAAAATATGTGGATGCGAAAGATGGTGGCCCATCAAGATGGTTGTTTGTAGTGGGCAGGCATAGCTGGTCATAAGGCCTGATGGCTGGGCTGCCATGTAAGGAGAGGTACAAGCTAGGAAGATGTTTCTGGAAAAGGTGCTTATTTGGTTTGACTGAAACCTGGAACCCTTCATGTAATGTAGTGATGGAGCATTTGTGGATGTTAAATTGTGGGCGCATTGGGGGAACATTATGTGGCAAGGGTGAATACTTTATTTTTGAGGGGGTGACCAAAGGGGAGAGGTACAGGTTTTTGAGTGGGGCAGTGGCACGATTGGAGATTCATCTGGGGCAGCTATGACTGGAAGTACAGAGTTAGAAGAGGGAAAGTGGAAGATGTGGAAACCCATCAGGATTCAGAACTGCAGGATTAGAGGAGATGGGGGAACATGGGAGAAGTCTGGGTGGGGGCTGGGGGAGAATGACAGTGAGGGAGGTTCTCAAAGAGCAGATCCTAGCAACTGAGATCAGGGCTGTAATGTTAAAAAACAAAACAGTGAAAATAAAACCACAATTCCAAAGGAGGGGCTGAGTTTTAGAGGCTAGAGAAGGCTGGGAAGATGATTCCAACATTATGGAGATGCTGAACTTGAGGTGTGAGAGGGGCATCCTATTGAAGATGTTGTGCAGCCTTCAGTTAGTGGCGACAGTCTGGAATTTGGGTATGAAGAAGTGACTTAAGATTAGGCCTCTGGGTTTTGACACATGCACCCGAGATAGGCAGAGAAGAAAACCAGGACCTGATTTAGCAGAACAGAAACATGGGGGGCTTTCAGATCAGTTCAGTTCAGTTCAGTCGCTCAGTCATGTCCGACTCTTTGCGATCCCATGAACTGCAGCACACCAGGCCTCCCTGTCCATCACCAACTCCTGGAGTTTACCCAAACCCATGTCCATCGAGTCGATGATGCCATCCAACCATCTCATCCTCTGTCGTCCCCTTCTCCTCCTGCCCCCAATCTTTCCCAGCATGAGGGTCTTTTCACATGAGTCAGCTCTTCGCATCAGGTGGCCAAAGTATTGGAGTTTCAGCTTCAGCATCATTCCTTCCAATGAACACTCAGGGCTGATCTCCTTTAGGATGGACTGGTTGGATCTCCTTGCAGTCCAAGGGACTCTTAAGAATCTTCTCCAACATCACAGTTCAAAAGCATCAATTCTTCGGCGCTCAGCTTTCTTTATAGTCCAACTCTCACATCCATACATGACCACTGGAAAAACCATAGCCTTGACTAGATGGACCTTTGTTGACAAAGTAATGTCTCTGCTTTTTAATATGCTATCTAGGTTGGTCATAACTTTCCTTCCAAGGACTAAGCGTCTTTTAATTTCATGGCTACAATCACCATCTGCAGTGATTTTGGAGCCCAGAAAAATAAAGTCAGCCACTGTTTCCACCATTTCCCCATCCATCTACCATAAAGTGATGGGACTGGATGCCATGATTTTAGTTTTCTGAATGTTGAGCTTTAAACCAACTTTTTCATTCTCCTCTTTCACTTTCATCAAGAGGCTCTTTAGTTCTTCTGCACTTTCTGCCATAAGGGTGGTATCATCTGCATATCTGAGGTTATTGATATTTCTCCTGGCAATCTTGATTCCAGCTTGTGCTTCCTCCAGCCCAGCATTTCTAATGATGTACTCTGCATTTAAGTTACATAAGCAGGGTGACAATGTACAGCCTGATGTACTCCTTTTCCTATTTGGAACCAGTCTGTTGTTCCATGTCCAGTTCTAACTGTTGCTTCCTGACCTGCATATAGGTTTCTTAAGAGGCAGGTCAGGTGGTCTGGTATTCCCATCTCTTTCAGAATTTCCCACAGTTAATTGTGATCCACACAGTCAAAGGCTTTGGCATAGTCAATAAAGCAGAAATAGATGTTTTTCTGGAACTCTCTTGCTTTTTCCATGATCCTTCAAATATTGGCAATTTGATCTCTGGTTGCTCTGCCTTTTCTAAAACCAGCTTGAACATCAGGAAGTTCACAGTTCACATATTGCTGAAGCCTGGCTTGGAGAATTTTGAGCATTACTTTACTAGCATGTGAGATGAGTGCAATTGTGCGGTAGTTTGAGCATTCTTTAGCATTGCCTTTCTTTGGGATTGGAATGAAAACTGACCTTTTCCAGTCCTGTGGCCACTGCTGAGTTTTCCAAATTTTCTGGCATATTGAGTGCAGCACTTTCACAGCATTATCTTTCAGGATTTGAAATAGCTCAACTGGAATTCCATCACCTCCACTAGCTTTGTTCGCAGTGATGCTTCCTAAGGCCCACTTGACTTCACATTCCAGAATGTCTGGCTCTAGGTGAGTGATCACACCATCGTGATTGGGTCGCGAAGATCTTTTTTGTACAGTTCTTCTGTGTATTCTTGCCACCTCTTCTTAATATCTTCTGCTTCTGTTGGGTCCCTACCATTTCTGTCCTTTATCAAGCCCATCTTTGCATGAAATGTTCCCTTGGTATCTCTAATTTTCTTGAAGAGATCTCTAGTTTTTCCCATTCTATTGTTTTCCTCTATTTCTTTGCATTGATCACTGATGAAGGCTTTCTTATCTCTCCTTGCTATTCTTTGGAACTCTGCATTCAAATGCTTATATCTTTCCTTTTCTCCTTTGCTTTTTGCTTCCCGTCTTTTCACAGCTATTTGTAAGGACTCCTCAGACAGCCATTTTGCTTTTTTGCATTTCTTTTTCTTGGGGATGGTCTTGATTCCTGTTTCCTGAACAGTGTCACAAACCTCCATCCGTAATTCATCAGGCACTCTATCAGATCTAGTCCCTTAAATCTATTTCTCACTCCCACTGTATAGTCCTAAGGGATTTGATTTAGGTCATACCTGAATGGTCTCGCAAAGAGTCGGACACAACTGAGCGACTGAACTGAACTGTACTGAACTGAATGGTCTAGTGGTTTTCTCCACTTTCTTCAATTTCAGTCTGAATTTGGCAATAAGGAGTTCATGATCCGAGCCACAGTCAGCTCCCAGTCTTGTTTTTGCTGACTGTGTAGAGCTTCTCCATCTTTGGCTGCAAAGAATATAATCAATCTGATTTTGGTGTCGACCATCTGGCTTTAAGAACATATTTTGGAGAGATGGAGCTGGGCTCAGATTGGTGGCTCTGCTGTTTAATTTCTGTGAGGATTTGATACCATCCTATGAGCACACTTTGGGCTGGCATGAACTTAAGCCAACATTGGGGTTTGCAGCCTTTGAAGCTGCTCTGGTTGGCATCTCTTCTTCAAAATATAGTTGTTCCTAGATGTCCATGAGGATTGGTTCCATGACACCCCTCACCTACCAAAAGACATGGATGCTCAAGTCCCTTAGATAAAATGTCTGAGTACATCTGCCCTGAGTAATCTTGGGTTCAATTAACCACAGCTGGAAATTCGTGGATGCAAACCCCAGGATACCCAGGGTGGACTGTATTTCTGATCTGACCTTTGGATGTTCTGGGTTGGATGAATGGTTGGTCATTTACTTCAGAATCAATCAACAAGTCTGCTTTAGCAATAAGGATTAAATAACAATCTGCCTCCCTTTTTCTTGTGAAGATGAGCTTTTCCTCCTTGGCTCTGGTGCATGCTAATTCAAGAACTTTACATGGTCATGCTGACCTCAGAAGGAAAAGATCTAGTTAGTTAGCAAATCAAGGAAGTCATCGAAAGTTTTCTAAGTGTGGCCCTGACTCCAGTCCTTGTATCTAGAGAGGTGCTTCAGGAATGTTAAAGGAGACTTTCCCAGACTATCAGTTATCATAGACTTTATGGCTTTAAAACAGCTCTAGAAACTGTATGCAAATTTGAAAAAAGAAAAACATGCTAATATTTAGTCCAAATTTCTAAGGATTTAAAAACACTGGTCAAATGAACCTATCCTTCTAAAGAGTTTCCCACCATGTGAATTAAAGTGACTTATAGCTGTTTCACAGTTTCAGTGAAGTTTATATAGTAAGTATAAAGGAAGAGAGATTACTTGCTGCGTGGTGTAGCCAAAGAGAGACAGAGAGAGAGAGAGAGAAATTACAGACAGCAAAATTTAAGTTGATTTTTTCTTCCCAAACTCCAGAGAGTTTTTTCTTCCCAAGCTCGGAGGACTTTTGTGTCTCCAGGGATTTAAAATTGAACAGTCACAGAGACATAAACCTTGACAGAATGCTGTGCCACCCTGAACAACTTGGGCTGCAGGGCCAACTAATATGAATAAAATTGAGGTGACATGTCATAAGCGTCTGAAATGAAATAATACATTTCATTTCAAAATGACCGGTTAGTCAAATGTGAACTTTGAGCACTTTCTTTTGCTTAGCTATCTGTGACACTGTTCTGCGCTGGCTGTCTTCCCAGAAGCTGCCTGAAAAACTGGTTCAGAAGTAGTTCCCCTCCCCCTCATCAGCCAACCGGTACTTAGTGGGTTCCTGTGGGACAGGCACACAGCACCACACGTGGGGCTCCATTAAGAATGGTGATGGCTGCCATTGGCCTCTATGAACCAGGTGCATCAGGTGGATTAGTCCTTGTCCTTACAAAGCCTAGAAATGAACCATCAGGGAGCTGAGACAACTTGATGGAAATCATGCAATCAGCAAGAGAAAAAGGCAGAATTTGAGCCCAGGTCCCTCTGGTGCTTCTCAGCAGGGTTGTATTCCTGCTGAGGGGTGTTGAGGGTGGAATTCTGTTTCCTGCCGACTTCCTTGGTGCCAGTCTCTGTTCTAAGTCCTTTACTCTTGTCAACCCATTTACACTCCTTCTCTACATACTGTGCCATAGATACACTAAATTCCGATTTTACCAAAGATCAGAGATGCTAAGAGATTGACACAGAATTGTTCAGCATGTGGCAGAGCTGGGATTTGAACCCTCATGGTCTAGGGTCCCAGCTTATGGAGGAAAGCCCATGATGCTGTTGCCTTTCCCTGCTGCTGCTGCCTGTGGCCATCAGGTTATATAGTGAAGGCTCTATCCTTTGGGACCTTTGATGGAATGATGACTGATCAAAATGCAGAAGAGTATTGCTTTTAAGGAGCTTCCCAGGTGGCTCAGTGGTAAAGAATCTACCTGCCAAGTAGGAGACCTGGGTTTGATCCCTAGATAGGGAAGATCTCCCTGGAGAAGGAAATGGCAACCCACTCCAGTATTCTTGCCTGGAGAATCCCCATGGACAGAGGAGCCTGGTGAGCTATAGTCCATGGGGTCACACAGACATGACTTAGCAACTAAACAGCAGCGGCATTGTTTTAAAGGATTTTCTGAAAACTTTTGAAGAAAATAAACTCTTTTCTTCAGCTAATGACTTCTCCGAGCTTGGGAAGAAAAAAACTCTCTGGAGTTTGGGAAGAAAAATCAACTTGAGAAGACTCTGCACTTCCTAATGCAAGGGATTTGGGTTTCATCCCTGTTGGGGAACTAAGATCCCACATGCCAGGGAGGTGTACCCAAAAAGTAAAAAAAGAAAAAAAAAAGTTGCAGAATCCTTTCCTGCTTCCGACTTTTCATTGATCCGTAGAATATGTACTGTCCAGGTCTTGCTTCCCTTCTGGGGAACCCTCGTGAGACGTCGTGGGGGAAGCCTGACTGAGCATTTGCTTAGTCCTGGCTCATCATTCCTGGGCAGGATGAAGCAGGGCCATGTGAGATAAAGCTAACTTCACGCGCTAAGGTGCACCATGCGGAAACCAAGGTGATGGGGGTATTGACTCAGATATCGTCACTAGTGAGATGGCAGGAATTCTTCATTCATTGGCATTCTTCATTCTGAAGCCTGTTTCTACCTTAGAGTCACTTTCCTGATCCTTCTTGAAGACCTTCCTAACACAAGGTCCCACTAGGGGAAACCCTCCCACAAGATATCCTAGAGTGTGCCTGAATCTTGACTTTAAGGGGCCCAGAATAATCTCTCTTCATTTTTTTTTTATGCTTCACAGGCAACTGGAGGAAAGATGGGGAAGGATCTTTCTGGTTAAAACAGAGGAGGGAGGCTCCACAGGGGTAAAGAGGAGGATGGAGAGGTGACCACCTGTCCAGGCAGGGAGGCAGGGCCATCACAGAGGTCTGCATGGTTTGGCCAAGATGGCAATTTGGGTTCTGGTGTGTGGAGTGTCCCCCACAGTTCTGCAGCTGTTATATGGCCCCACCTGACTCCCCCTGAGAGGTGGTGTGACCCCAGGACAGGAGCCGCCTTATAACCCTAGAACAGCAGAGTGGAACCCGGCTGGATGAGCCAGCTGCCCTGAGGCTGACTACAGCCTCTTGTAGCCAACAGCATGGGAAAGACTTTGAGGTTTAAAAAGTTACTTGTATAAATGTGCACAGAGCAACCCCTCCCATTTGGAAATATGTGAAAAACAAAGTCCTTGTCCCTTTGGATAAATTACTAACCCAGAGCTATTCTTTGGAATCATTACTGGCTGGCTTATTTGGACTCTCTTAGGGCTTTGTCATAGCTTCATTTTTGTTTGGAAAACATCCAAAGTATCCTTCAGCTGGAACTGCTCCCTTGCAGTGAGATCTTCCTTGACCATCTTGACCCTTTCCCAGCCGTCCCCCAGCACCTTGTTTCCTTTTATTAAAATGAGAGCACCTGTCACTTTCTGACATCATCTTATTCATTCGGAAGTACATATTGATTTCTTGTTTTCCTCACTCACTAAGCTCCATGAGGGTTAGATGCTGAATGGCATCTTGTTTAGCACAGCACTCAGTACAGTGGGGACAAAAAATATTTGCAGAATAAATAATCACTCACACAGGCCTCTGGGAAGATTTTGAGTGAGAGGGCTGAGGCCTGACTGCTCTTCACCCATCTCACTGAGCCAGGTGCCTGAGCAGGTGGAACATGGATAGTAGGTATTGCCCACTCTTGCCTCGGTGGCTCATCCACCTGTTCCAGCCCCCCAGGCCTCCCTGGAGCTGTCCCCATAGGCCAGTCACTCTGGGGACTGTGCCAGAGGCTTCCTCCACACTCCAGGGTGTGGAGTGACCTTGAAGTCTACTGAGTCCTATACTCATTTCTTCAGGCTTGAGTTTCTATTCTCTTCAGTGGATACTTTTTAGCAAGTATTGCTTGAGGGCCTACTATGTGATGGAAGCTGGGACACAGTGGGAGAAAACATACCCCTCTGTCCTCATCCTCATGGAATTAAAAGTTAAACAATCATGGCAACACGATGATGGGTGAAGCAAGGTGGATCTTGAGAATCCTCCCATAGTGCTGCAGATTCTTAATGAGTGCTCCTTTTAGTGGGCAAACTGGGGATTTAACATTGAGAGTCAAGAGCTGTGCTAAACCCTTTGTGTATATGCGATGTGTGTAATCCTCCAACAGCCCCATGAGGCATCATTGCCCTCCATGTTCATGAGTGAAAAGGATTGCTCAGAGAAAGCAAAGGATTTGTAGAGCTGAGGGCCGAGCCAGGTCTCTGTCAGGAAGCCCATATTCTTTTCCATCAATGTTGTTTGCCCTTTTGAATTAGTGATGATTTTAATGGTGGAAATGTCAGGCTAGGAAGGAGAGCCAATTGATGCCAGTAGGGCTGTTGAGGGAGATGGAGGCCAGTGAGTGATTGGGTCCAGCCAGGCCCTAGTTCAACCCAGAATTTGGCTGCCTTCCTTCTTCATCAACATCAGCCTCTCAATTGAAGTGAGAAAGAGATTGTGTGGAAGGAGAAGCAAAACCTCAGCTGCAAGTCTGATAGATCCCTTGGTCTTTAATTCATGAAATAGGAGTGACATAATGAAAAGAAAAGGGTTTGGAGGAGGGCTGGAGGGATGAGATGATGTTTCCAGGTGGGCGGGAGAATGCTGCTGAAAGAGACGACACTGGAGAATGGGCTCGGTGATAACTGGGGTTACTTCCTGGAGAGAGTCAGGCCAGATGAGCCATTTGGGTGCTGGCTCAGTTTTGGCCAGCCAGAGTCTTCCAAGTTATGTGTAGAGAAAATGCATCTTTGAGAGTTGAAGCAGTGAATACCATGACAGTCAGTCCCCAGATAAGTGCTCCCAGCCATCTCAGCCAAGGTGCCCCATAACACCCACTCTCAGCTGTTTGGCATTATCTTCAATGCTCTTACTCTTTCCCTCTCCACATCCAGCCTCTTCTCATGTTCTGTGCATCCTTCCTCAAAAACATTTCCCCTCCTTTCAGTGTTCCTATTCAACCCCAGGCTATGACAACCCTTTTCTTCCCTCATTCTAACAAACTAGGCTCTACTTTGGACCAACTATTTGGTTTCTGGGAATTCCACAATTACTGATTTGCAGGTACCTTTCAAATAAAGTAAGGACTCCGGACTTCCCACTCCCTCCAGCCCCTAGGACTCCTGCTGGAGGTTGTGAGGTACCACCAGGAGGGGCCTGGCCTGGAAGTCAAAGTGAGCTTCTCACCTCCGCTCTGCTGCTCCAGTTTAGAGAAGGTATCTTAGAGTGAGCTTCCTCTATAAAAGGAGGTGGTAGGATCTGTCAATATTTATTTTCTTTTAGGATCTTGTCAGCTATAAAACCAGAGATCCCTAGGCTTAGTTCCCATCTCAGGCTCCCTCCCACACAGAAGGTTTCTTTGCTTGCCTTGTCTCTCACCTAACTCATTGTACATTAACTCATGCATTCAGGGGTAAAAATTCGTTATTGGTGGTGGTGAAAAAAACAGTCATTTTAGGTATGAAACATATGGACATATAGTGCATAAACAGATACGCTCTATCTGTAATATTAAATTTTCATGGGGGAGTGTGTTAGAGGAAAAAAATAAGCCTCCTTAGGGCCATAATGAGAAAAAGGCTGAGAAACACGGATTTAGCCACAAAGCTGTGCTGGTTATCATGCTAGGCATTGGACAGGTGAGCGACAATATTGCCTTCCTTCCAGAAGCCACTCCAGAGAGACGGCCATCCTTCTCATTCTGTTTCTCTCAAGCCATGTGTCTCCTTTCATTTCTTCTAAATCTTACCAAATGCTCTCTTTCAGTGACTTTATAGATGCACTAACATTCTGGTATTCATGGCTTATATTTTTGTGGCTTTTTTTTCCCTCTAGCTATGGAATTGCTGGCACTACCAATGTGACGGGAGATCAAGTGAAGAAGCTGGATGTCCTCTCCAATGACCTGGTTGTTAATGTGTTAAAGTCATCTTTTGCTACCTGTGTTCTTGTGTCAGAAGAAGATGAACATGCCATAATAGTAGAACCTGAGAAAAGGGTGGGTCTGCTCCTACGCTACTGAGGGTTTTAATGTAATCATTTTTCTTTCTGGCTTCGTCAATGACTCCACTTGTTCAACCAAGCTGGATTCTTAAGACTCACCCTGGATCCCTCCTGAACCACCGGTCATCATTTCACAGATTCCTCCTCACTGCCATATCTCAGACTGTCCTCTCCTGTCCGCACTTTCACCACAGTCCATTCTGTTATCATCTCTCCTATGTGCTCATTCATGGGAGAGACTCAAATATATTCATATTTATCTCCACTTCTTTTAATTGTCATGTTCAAAGCTCTACGAAGTCTGTCTTCTGTTAACTACATCATTTGCTTCATCTCCATTCACTTAGTTTCCAATCTTCACAACCAACCTTCCTGCCAATCTAAACTGCTAGCAGTTCCTATCAGTGATTCATGCATTGGAATCCATTGGAATCTTATTAATCTTGTTACCAAACTTAGGTTGCTCAAGAATCAAATACTGAGAGAAAAAAAGGGAAAGTGAAAGTTGCTCCGTTGTGTCCGACTCTTTGCAACCCCATGGGCTGTATAGTTCTCTGAGCCAGAGAACTAGGTCTGAATTCTCTAGGCCAGAATATGGGAGTGGGTAGGCTTTCCCTTCTCCAGGAGATCTTCCCAACCCAGGGATAGAACCCAGGTCTCCTGCATTGCAGGCAGATTCTTTCCCAGCTGAGCCACAAGGGAATCCCACTGAGAGACAAGTGTTGGGTAAAAGGAAAGATAGCTTTATTGAGAAAACCAGTCATGGTGGGAAGAAGGTGGACTCATATCCCAAAGAACAAACTCTCTGCTGCTGATCTAGGGGCAAGAGTTTTTAGAGGGGAGTTTCAGGGGGTTATAGGCAGAGGGAAGGAGCTGTATGCAGAATAGCACAGTCGGCCCTGACAGTCATCTTGAAATTGGTCATGTAATGGTCAGATTGGTGTCATCTTGATTGTTTTAAATACGGCTAATCTTCAACTCCAGGGTCAGTTTGTTCCCATCTCCTTGAAGCTAGTTCTTAAAAATAATTGTGTAAGCTTAATGGTTAGCCTGGTTTTCATGTAGTTAACTTCTTCTACCTGGGTGGGGGATTCAGTATCTGCAAAACAGCTCAAGGGATATGGCTCAGAAGAAAGAAATGAAGGTTCTTGACTTTGTTTAATGACTAAACTATTATTTGGTCTTCCTTGATTGTTTTCCTTTGTTTTTGCATTTTGTCACTTCTATGATTGAATTTATTCTTTAGCCAAAGTGTTTTTCTACAGACAGAAGGCAGGCAGAGGACATAGGGGTGGGGGAGAGGATCTTTCCTAAGAAAGCCCTATAGGCTCCTGCTCCACTCCAATCTGATTGCTTCTTGAGGGCAGAGAACAATTTCTATTCTCTATATCCCAGCATCTGGCACAATACCTGTGCATTGTAGGGGATCAACAATAGATTATTGTTGAAAAAGTGAATGAAAGGGTATATCCAGGTTTTATTGAACAACAATCATAATACTAATAATACCTTTTGAGTAGAAAAATGCAGTTATATGGCTTACTATCTTTCCCTGTTTGAGATAAATTGAGGACATGAAGGAGTATGATGAGAAAAAAGCAACAGGAGGTCAATTTAAAGACACTGCCTGATATCCAGTCTAACCTTTATAAGAGGAATGGAGAGTCACATCCGATTTGATTGCTTTGTGTCATTCCTAAAATACTACTGAAGTTCATATTGTTCTCTGCTGCGTTTCTAAAGGTACTTGTCAGTTTAGGGCATGTTCATTTTAGGATTGAATTTGCTGTTTAATATTCTCTGTCAGCCCAACTTCTCTGATTACAATGCACTGTAGTGATAAGCATACTCCTGTTTTCCTGATGACAGTTTCTCCTGCATTGGCCGGGAGGATTTGTTAGGAGCAAGAAGCCAGGGAATCAGAGAAGTGCCTTAATTTGATGCAAAAAATTTAAAACCACATATTAAAGTGGCTAACTTGGAGATGGAAAATTTCCAGTGGTATGCTGGTAAACTGTCTCTCTATTAGAAAAAAAAATCTGTAATTTGTAGCACTTGTCACTTGAAACTGTGAAATAGTGTCCCATAATTGATTTTAAGTTATCAATATGACATCACTGAAAATAGAGTTGGGAAGAGATGTGCACAATTGGCTCTTGAGAACCAGTACCAATCAGCTCCAGAGTACCACTGAAAATCCTATCCATAGACTGAATCTTTGGTAGTTCCACTACCGTTGAGGGTTATTTCCTTTGGAAATTATAATAGGAATATGGGTGAGAACTCTGTGCATTGTAACCCCAAGTGTCATCTGTAGGAACTACATGAAAATTTTCTTATAGACCTTAATGTTGACTTTATTTCACCTAAATTATTACATTTGTGGCTCAAACAGTAAAGAATCTTCCTGCAGTGTGGGAGACATGGTTTTGATCCCTGGGTCGGGAAGATCCCCTGGAGAAAGGAATGGGTACCCACTCCAGTATTCTTTCTTGGAGAATTCCATGGATTAATAGAAGAGCCTGGCAAGCTACAGTCCGTGGGGTTACAAAGAGTCAGACACGACTGAGCAACTAACATGTCCCTTATGAATAAAGAGAATGAAGTGACTAATCTTGTTTCTCTTCTTCTTTGACTGCCAGGAAACTCAAACCATAATGATGATTCATTCAAATCAATGATATAATAAATTATTATTTAATATTTGTATTTCTCACCTTCATCTATGCCTCCTATTCTGTGTTTTCTCTTCCTAATGATCTTTTGATATATGTTTGTTATTGTTTTCACTCTGTGTACCATCTCATACCTTCCCTGACAGAGTATAAATAAACACATTTCTTGAATTTTCCCTTAGATTTCTTCTTTTAACCTCTTAGTGTATATTCTCTGTTTTGTTACAATGTATTCATTTTTAAAGCAAAGTTGTATTAATATTTTCTTTCTTTTTTGTTCAGGGTAAATATGTGGTCTGTTTTGATCCCCTTGATGGATCATCCAACATCGACTGCCTTGTGTCCATTGGAACCATCTTTGGCATCTACAAAAAGGTAAAATGTAATGGATCAAGCAGCTGGTTTGGGATCAAAAGTACAGTTAAGGTTGAATATCCAGTCCTGCTTCACTGTTGATGGCACAGCCAGACTGTACATCATGAAACCCCACGAGGCTTGAAGTAGGGGGGTAGCCTATTCCTTCTTCAGTGGATCTTTCTGACCCAGGAATCCAACCAAGGTCTCCTGCATTGCAGGCAGATTCTTTACCAGCTGAGTAACCAGGGAAGCCCCAAAGTGAAAGTGTTAGTCACTCAGTTGTGTCCAACTCTTTGTGACCCCATGGACTATAGCCTGCCAGACTCCTCTGTCCATGGAATTCTCCGGGCAAGAATACTGGAGTAAGTAGCCTTTCCCTTCTCCAGGGGATCTTCCCAACCCAGGGATCAAACACAGGTCTCCCACATCACAGACAAATTCTCTACCACCTGAGCCACCAGAAAAAAAAAATAAAAACCCTTATTTCTCAAGTTATGACTTTTCCAGCATTAACTGCATAGTGAAAATCTATTAAGTTGTTAAAAGAAAATGTAGTAAGAGGTAGATGGGAAGAGATGGTGCATAGCTGTAGCACTGATAACCATGTGAATTGAGAATTGTGAGAGTGTGACAACAGTAGGGATTATATCAAAACTGTCCTTTAAATTTTCTAAATCAAGTCTGCAAACTATGGTTTCCCCCGGCCAAATCCAGCACATTGCCTGATTGCTATGGCCTGTGAACAAAAAATAACTCTTTGGCATTTTTGAATGGCTAAAAAGAAAATTAAAAGAATAATATTTCATGACCCGTGACATTTATATGAAACTTAATTTTCAGTCTCCATAAATAAAGTTTTAATGGCATAGGGTCAGCTTGCTTGTTTACATGTTGCCTTTGGCTGATTTTGCACTACACAGGCAGGGTTAAGTGGTTGTGATAAGGACTGTGACAGTAAAGCCTAGAATATTTACTCTCTGTTGGTTTACAGGAGGAGTTTGCTGACCCTAAACTCCTTTGTTATAAATTACAGAAAGCATACTGGTACAGCATGGGGATCCAGATTTCTGCCCTGTGTCTCTTCTTCCCGCATGACCTGTGCAGGAACTCTACCTCTAAAGCCTCTCTTTAAGTCTGTGTGTGGAGGGCTGGGGGGTGGAAGAGAGTTCAAATATACAGACAAGTGAAAAATAGATAAATACCTGTGGGTCCATCATAAAACACGATGAAATCTAAAATGTGTCATCTTGTCTTCAACCCTCTTGTTTATTTTAGAAATAAAACTTTACAGATGCCTTTGAGGCTGAGCCCTTTCCTTCATCTTAATGGACGAGGCAGCTAATTCAGCTGACCTCCGAGGTTCCTCCAACTCCCCCATTCTGGGATATAGAGGCCATAACTTAAGAACTGAGACTGCAATTTGTGCATTACTTTTCAAAGTGACTTGTCTAGTATTGCACATAATCTCCTTTCAAACATGGAAAGTAGGACCACCATGGGACAGTTTTCTTTCGTTACTGAAATAAATTTTGCATTTGTCTTGGCTGGGAGACAGTTTAAGTAATTGAAGGTTCTAATACTCATACCAGAAAAACAAAGGCGGGAATTAATCTATCTTTCAAGTCATACCATGAAATATTCCCTTCTTGGTATAGATATGCGGGCATGTAATTTTACCTGCAAGGTAGCAGATCCAAATATTATAGTATACAAGAGAGCTTTGTAGCAAAATTCTTCATATAGAGGTAGACTTTTGGTTAATGACTCAACCAAAGCTAAAGCAGCATTAACATTTGCCAGCCCCAGTTTCTGCCTCAAGCCCCCTCTCCCAATAAAGACTCTTTTAAGGGAAAAAAAAAAAATTGGGAAACTGACACTATCAACTGAAAAAAAATAAGAACAGCTTGCGGCAGCAGCTTGAATTACAAATGCTGGAAGAACTCAACAATGCATCTCCACACTCTTCTCAATAAACCTGAAGTGACTCTCTTAAAGACTGAGAGAGGTGACGAGTGTCACATTGCCTTTAAGTCATTTCAGTTTTCAAAAGCCTTATTGATTGTTTGAAGCCATTTGAGAGCTTACAGGGCATAAATACTGAAATGTCTGATGTTTTAAAGGAGGCCTCTCCTGCTTTCTGCGGAGCTGGTTCTGGGCTGGAATTCAGGTTCCTGGTGCACCCACTCAGAGGCATAACATCAGTTGGTAACTGGAATCTGGCAACAGTGAGCTGGTCTTGCCCACAAGATGCCTGGAAACAGGTTCCAAAGGGATCTCTTAGGGCCCGTGGTCCAGTGTTTCTATGAAGTTCCTGCCATGGCACCTCCAGAAGTGTCACCCTGCCTCTGGCTAGAGATATTCAGAAGGGGTAGAATTTTCCTGAGGTGTTGAATGAGTGTTTGTCCAAATATTGAATCAAAATCTGTCTCCCTGTTGCTCATAATGGCCTTTTTGTATCATTAGAAAATAAGATTCTTTTACATGCTTGGAAATGGCTTTTTTGCCCTCCTGTCTCTTTCTTTTGAAGCTTGCAAAGTCGCTTCAGTCATGTTCAACTCTTTGCGACCCTATGGACTGTAGCCCATCAGGGTCCTCTGCCCATGGAATTCTCCAGGCAAGAATACTGGAGTGGGTTGCCATTTCCTTCTCCAGGGGATCTTTCTGACCCAGGGATCAAACCCAAGTCTCTTTCTTTTAAGTCTCCTGTATTGGCAGGAGGGTTCTTTACCACTAGCACCACGTGGAAAGCCCTTTCTTTTAAATCTTAAGTTAAATATCTTTCATGTGAGATGATTTTTCGACCTCTCTCTAGTGTGCTTATCCTCTATTGGATACATTCTAATTTTTAATATCCATTAAACATATCCTGGCCCAGAAGTAAAAGCAGAGTTTCAGAGGTGTTCTAGCAGCTTCAGAATCCAATTCACTTCCCTTAACTGGACACACAGAGTCTTAATAGCCATATGGAATATGGCTTCCTGACATTGACACTTACTAGGTTTGTGAGACCTTGGGCAATATAACCTCTTGTTTCGTTATCCATAAGGACAAGATATTGAAAATTAAGCATAACAGCAATGAAAATAGTGCCTGGCACATAAAAAGTGCTCAGTAAATAGTAGCCATTAATATTACTTGCTTTTTCTATTAATATTCAACACACAATTTCACAACTCAAACCAACTTAAGGAGAGAAAGGAAGGAGGGAAGGGAATGGAAAATGACTGGTGTATGTAACTAGAAAGTCCACTGGGTAGTACAGCCGTTTTCGAGGACTCAGACACTCACATAACAGGACACTTTCTATCTCTATAGCTCCCTCCTTTCTGGTAGAAGAATGGCTCCCAGTAGGTCTGGGCTTACATTCAATCCTTTCAGTGACTCAAACAGAAGATGCAAAACTTAGACTTCCCTGATGGTCCGGTGGTTAAGAATTCACCTGCCAGTACAGGGGACATGGGTTCTGTCCCTGGTCCTGGAAGATTCCACATGAACAGGGCAACTAAGCCCATGTGCCACAACTACTAAGCCTGGGCTCTAGAGCCTGGATGCCCTAGAGGCCACTGCACTGAACCTACATGCGGCAACTGCTGAAGCCCGTGGACCTAGAGCCTGTGCTCCTCAACGAGAGAAGCACTGCAATGAGAAGCCCATGCACCACAAGGGAAGAGTAGCCTCCGCTTGTTGCAACTAGAGAAAGCCCGCATGCAGCAATGAAGTCCCATCACAGCCAAAAGTTAATAGACAAGTAAAAGAAGATGGAAACCTCTTGTCCAACAATTTCAACAGGGATTTCACCTCATCAGCCCTGCTTGGCTTGACTTAAGTCATGAGTGCATCTCTCAACCAGTCACTGTGGCCTAAGGCATGCAGTGATCTGACTGGTCAAGTCAGGGTCATGTGTCCACCATTGGAGCTAAGAGTGAGGGGGACGGTATCTTAAGGAAGATTAAAGTTCAGTTGTCAGCAGAAGAGTGAAGCATACTGGCCAGGCAAAATCAGCTGATGTTCACTCCAGATTATATACCCCTTGAGATCAGGGACCTCATTTTATATATATTTTTTTGCACACTAGGTTGGTACAGTAGTGAGTAATATTGGCTGAGTTACTGGAGATGCTGCCAAATGTCCTGTGAGAACTTTTAGGGACGGTTGGGTTGTCCCTCTGTGGGAAGACTGTCTATTGACATGACAGCTCCACGCCAATTCTGCCTGACCTTCTCCTCCACCACCTCAAGTCTCCAGAATCCATGGTGTCTTTCATGCTCTATATGGAGTAGCATGGGTTAAAACAAATCAATACCTGTTGCAGGTGGTGGCCTGTGATAAGTAGAAAAAGGTAGGGTCCAGAGGCTTTATAATTTTTGCCAAGCTTTATGCACATTGGTCTGTGAGCATCTACATGAGACTGTAATAGGTTCTTTTTGAACAAAGACATTCATTGTTGGGGGTTTGGAGGAGGCTGGGCATTAGAAAGGGGTTTGGGCTAGAAAAAAATTCCTCCAACTCCATGACTAGATGGAATTACTTTGTATTTCTTTTGAGCATATGGATCATAGAAAATGTTGAGTTCAGTTCACTTCAGTTGCTCAGTCATGTCCGACTCTTTGCAACCCCATGAATCGCAGCACACCAGGCCTTCCTGTCCATCACCAACTCCCGGAGTTTACTCAGACTCATGTCCATCGAGTTGGTGATGCCATCCAGCCATCTCATCCTCTGCTGTCCCCTTCTCCTCCTGCCCCTAATCCCTCCCAGCATCAGGGTCTTTTCCAATGAGTCAACTCTTCACATGAGGTGGCCAAAGTATTGGAGCTTCAGCTTTAGTATCAGTCCTTTCAATGAACACTCAGGACTGATTTCCTTTAGGATGGACTGGTTGGATCTCCTTGCAGTCCAAGGGACTCTCAAGAGTCTTCTCCAACACCACAGTTCAAAAGCATCAATTCTTCGGCGCTCAGCTTTCTTTATAGTCCAACTCTCACATCCATATATGACCACTGGAAAAACTATAGCCTTGACTAGATGGACCTTTGTTGGCAAAGTAATGTCTCTGCTTTGTAATATGCTATCTAGGTTGGTCATAACTTTCCTTCCAAGGAGTAAGTGTCTTTTAATTTTGTGGCTGCAATCACCATCTTCAGTGATTTTGGAGCCCCCAATAATAAAGTCTGACATTGTTTCCACTGTTTCCCCATCTATTTCCCATGAAGTGATGGGACCAGATGCCATGATCATCATCTTCTGAATGTTGAGCTTTAATCCAACTTTTTCACTCCCCTCTTTCACTTTCATCAAGAGGCTTTTGAGTTCCTCTTCACTTTCTGCCATAAGGGTGGTGTCATCTGCATATCTGAGGTTATTGAGATTTCTCCCCACAATCTTGATTCCAGCTTGTGCTTCTTCCAGCCCAGCATTTCTCATGATGTACTCTGCATAGAAGTTAAATAAGCAGGGTGACAATATACAGCCTTGACGTACTCCTTTTCCTATTTGGAACCAGTCTGTTGTTCCATGTCCAGTTCTAACTGTTGCTTCCTGACCTGCATATAGGTTTTTCAAGAGGCAGGTCAGGTGGTCTGGTATGCCCATCTCTTGAAGAATTTTCCACAGTTTATTGTGATCCACACAGTCAAAGGCTTTGGCATAGTCAATAAAGCAGAAATAGATGTTTTTCTGGAACTCTCTTGCTTTTTCCATAACCCAGTGGATGTTGGCAATTTGATCTCTGGTTCCTCTGCCTTTTCTAAAACCAGCTTGAACATCTGGAAGTTCACGGTTCATGTACTTCTGAAGCCTGGCTTGGAGAATTTTGAGCATTACTTTACTAGCGTGTGAGATGAGTGCAATTGTGCGGTAGTTTGAGCATTCTTTGGCATTTCCTTTCTTTGGGATTGGAATGAAAACTGACCTTTTCCAGTCCTGTGACCACTGCTGAGTTTTCCAAATTTGCTGGCATATTGAGTGCAGCACTTTCACAGCATCATTTTTCAGGATTTGAAATAGCTCAACTGGAATTCCATCACCTCCACTATACCAAGGCAACATTTCATGCAAAGATGGGCTTGATAAAGGACAGAAATTGTATGGACCTAAAAAACACAGAAGATATTAAGAAGAGGTGGTAAGAATACACAGAAGAACTGTACAAAAAAGATCTTCATGACCCAGATAATCACGATGGTGTGATCACTCACCCAGAGCCAGACATCCTGGAATGTGAAGTCAAGTGGGCCTTAGAAAGCATCACTAGATAACGTTACCATTTCTTATTCCACGCAAGGAAGTTGAAGGGTTGAGATTATTTGGTGACAGTATTTCAGGGAAAAGTGGTTCATTCTTTAAAAAAAAATTTTTTTTTTTAAATTTTTGACTCCGCTGGGTCTTCATTGTTGCAAGAGGGCTTTCTCTAGTTGCATCAAGTAGAGGCTACTCTCCAGTTGTGGTGCTCTTGCTTCTCATTGCAGTGACTTTTTTTGTTGTTGCACATGGGCTTAGTTGCTCTGAGGCATATGGACTCTTCCTGAACCAGGAATTGAACCCATAGCCCCTCCATTGGCAGATAGATTCTTAACCAAGAACAAGTTTGTTCTTTCTTGTGCCACAGGCAGACATGGATGATTCTGGATGAGGTGACTCTCTGAGGGACTTTTCTTGGTAGAGAACTGACTACTCCAAGCCTCCAGGGGCTTCCATCTGTTTACATACTGACTTTGTTCTATTTTGTGCTATACTTGCAGTGTTAAGTAGTTATTATAGAGGAGATGTTTAGAGCCTGCCTGTTTTCTTCCCTTTATATCACTGGTTTCAAGGCTGTGCACTTAAAATTTGGAGTTTGAGAAAACAACTCAAATATTTGGTACTGTGTTTAGTCTGTGTTTAGCTGCAAAGTACTACCCTGGGAATACAAACCAAACTAAAGCAAATAACTTGGCCCAACCCAACCAGCCAAGAAACCAACCAACTGTCTAGATGAAAACTATTAAATACAAAGCTTGGAGATACGAGAAAAAAAAGGAAAGAAGTGATTTTTTGTGACTCTTCCTTTTACATGAGTAGTTCTTAAGCTTCAGTGCGAGAGTCATCTATGGTGCATGGTAAAATGCGGATTCCCAGGGCCCACCTTAGAAAATCTGATTAGTAAGTTTAGGTCGCAGGCCCAGAATTGCATTTTAAATAAACATCTCAAGTGATTCTGAGGTACATGGACTCTGAGTCATACATTCAAAAGTTATAGGGAAAATTACCAGGAATGTGTTTGCTGAGGTGACCTCCATCTCCAGTATCATGATATGAATTCCCTTATTTATTCTCAGGCCCTAGAATCTGTGGTTGGGAAAGAATACATGAAATTTGCAGAAACTGCTCATTTTCATTTCTGTTTAAATTCAAGTAGAGAATTTTAAAGCAGAAAGATTTGTTTGCGGCTGTTTTGAGGACCATAGAAGCCAGTTGTTAAGAAGATAATTATTAGTGACAATTGCTTAGGAGCCGTACCCTTAAGTTCTTCCTTTCCTTAGTATTAGGGAACAAACTGAGGCACTGACCCAGTGGGCTGTGTTTTTAATGAAAAACAAAGGAGATTAGAGTAGATGTTATATTCTAAGTTTAAGTATTGTTTTGTTAAATTTTTGTAGTTGTATTGGTACTGGTTTGTGATATAAAATGTATTTTTTACTGTGGGTAATGGTTAAAAACACGGAGAGCATTGTCCTGCATGGTAATGACCCTGGAGAGATAGTGTCTGTATTTCTGAGAATTTCTTTGTGTGACTACGGAGCATGTTGCTCACTGGAGTATGTGCCACAACTGGCAGGAACTCAGGAAATTGATTTCCTCGCCAGACTGGTAGCCGTGCAGCCCAGTTTTAATTTGTTTAAATAAAGATAGAGTAGGCAAGGGAAAGACATTGATGCCTGTAATAAGATTAAATTAGTGGGCGCTGGCATGGAGGCATGCTCTTTTTTTGAGAGTGATAATGGAGAAATGAAGGAATATCAAATTAGTAAGATTGAAGGAGAACTCAGATTGGAAAGATGGATCCAGATGCAGGAAATTTGGGTTTTGGTGGGAAGGTCGCTGTGGTAATACAATCAGGATATGACTGGTGTGTGGAGGAAGCCCTCCTCCCTGCCCCCGCCCCCCTCCCCGTCCAAGAAGATGCCCTATTTCATTAGGAGAGCACCTTGATAATGCATCTTGCTAAGGGAGGAACTGCAAAAAGAACCACAATACAGCAAAACAAAGATGTTTTGTTTTCTTTCTTGTCCTAGATTTCGAAAGATGACCCTTCTGAGAAGGACGCTCTGCAGCCAGGCCGGAACCTGGTGGCTGCTGGCTATGCGCTCTATGGCAGTGCCACTATGTTGGTCCTGGCCATGGCGAATGGAGTCAACTGCTTCATGCTGGACCCGGTGAGAGATCCCGGAGTGGGGGGCAAAGTCAGGTGCTTGGCTGGTGGCTGTGAGTGTCTGTTGTGTGTGTGGCGGTGGGAGTCAGTTCCTAAAGATGGAAGATGAGACCCATGGAGGGACCGAGACAATGGGGTGGGGAAGCAGGGTAGAGAGATGGATGGACCATATGTGTACATTATAAGAAGATTACTGAGGTGACAAATGGTGTCTGTCCAGAGCACAAGAGGGAGTTTTTGTTTCACAATGAATTCTTTAGGGCGGACATTACTGAGCTGACTCAGATGCCTGCTGGGCTGGGCAGGCCACACGAATGAGTGGAGTGTGCTGGGGCAAGATGGCAGGCACTGTGAAGGGCAGTGGGGGGCGGCAGGGAACTGGGGAGGTCCAGTGGTCATTACTCCTTGGGAATAGCGGCTCTCTTCTACGGCTTCCAGTGTTTCAAGAAACACTGGATTTTTAGAAAATGTTAGGTTTCTGGATGTGTAAAACACTGTGCTAGCCAACTAAAGCACGTTTATAGACCAGATGGGGCCCATAGATGGTCTGTTTGCCACCCACTCTCTCCATTACCAGTTTATTTTCCTGAGGTGAATGGGTGTCCCAGCTGGAGCAGTAGATCGCCTCATTTCTTCAAAATTAGCTCCCAGATTCATTTGATGTGCATTGCAACATCAAATGAAATGCAAGCTTCAGTGCATGCAAACCTTCAGTGAACCCTTGTGGTTTTGAAAGACTGAGACTAGCTTGAGGAAGTGGAAATAAGGAAATGAAGATAATTTCTTAGTCCACCTTATAGAGGAAACTCCCTCATGAAGAGGAGCTCAAGGCACCATGAAAAATATTCATTTGCTAATGAATATTAATTTTAATTTGAGGATAATTTCTTCCATATGTCTATTAATTGGGGTTGTTTATTTACTCTGTTGGATGACAGTTTTAACACAGCAGATAAACCAGGCAAAGAACTCTCTGTAAATACTTTGCCCGATTAAACCCACCTTTGATATGGACTCCATAGAATCATCTTCAGTAGGTATGCCCTTGGTCCAGTGTCCCAAGGGAAAAAGAATTGAGTTTTTAAATACCTTTCAGTTTTAGAAATGTCCTCAGATAACATTTAATGAAGCACTTTATTTATTTGGTGCATTTTGCTGACAAACTGAACACTAGGTACCATTACCTACTGGCGTCCTGTGAGGAGCAGGCTGCTGTTGGTGGGGCCTCAGGGTTTGTGGGTGGCAGGTCGTAGAAATTGGAACTCAGGCTGCCTTTGTCCCTGCACTGTTGCACAACTGGACTTTGGCTCCTTGGCATACTGGTACTTAACAAATAAACAAGGGTAAGGAAATGCACTAGTTCAAGCCTCCAAAGGCCATTATTTCAGGGAAAACAGTGGCAGACCCAGAGCAAAGTTCACACTGACCCCAGGGATTGATTTCCCAAATCACTGATGTCTGTGAATTTATCCTCTTGCTGGGTGTTTACCTCTTGTCCAGACATTCTTCTGGTGACTTCTCTATTACCTTTGAACTGATGGAAACATTAAATCTCTTCTTGTTTCAAGATTGCAGATGTTATGTCCGGGAGTAAGTTTCTGTGTGTTTCATAGTCTCTTGCTGTCCTCACGCCTAATGGGCACTCAGTGTTTGGAAGAACCATGCAGGCTGGCTGCCCTCCTTCTTGCTGGCTGCCCTCCCCATTGCTGACAAAGCCTCTGCTCCCCATGCCTGTGGAGTAGGGGTTGGGGTGGGGGTGGCGAGCTTCTGATCAGGATACAGCTTTCATTTCATTTTGGCTGACAGTTTCTGCTCAAAAGACTGCAACAGCTTTTTGTGCTTCTCTAGCAAGCTTTAAAGTACGAAAGGCTTTTCAGTCTCTTTTCTTCATGTACAAGAGACTCACCCCCTCCATGGGTAGGATGCTTTGGCCAGGTACCAGGGTGAGGTGTCTGTGAAGCATGGCTTCATGAGCACTTGTGCAATGGCTTCATTTTCTAGACTTTCACCAAAAAAATCATAAAGGAAAAAAAAAAGAATCACTCACAATGGTACCTTTCAGTGACCACTGTTAATTCTCATCTGTTTTCTCTCCCTACACTCCTCTCTCCCTCCCTCCCTTCCTCTCTAGTTCCAATGTGCTCCATATTGGCAGGAACCAAGCTTTGCTATGGGAATAAGTGGCTGGGGAGAGATGTGTCCATGGGAGGGCCTCCCTTCTTAACTCACCTGTCTCTGGAGCAACTTCCTTCTCAGATGGGTAGAGCCTCAATCACTCTCTTATCAGGGACATGGAGAAGCCCCAAACAGTCCAGAGCTCCAGTAGTGATGTGACACTGTTTTCCCAAGTTTAAATCTCCAAAATGGCAACCCACTCCAGTATTCTTGCTTGGAGAATCCTACGGACAGAGGAGCCTGGCAGGCTACAGTCCATAGAGTCTCAAAGAGTCAGACGTGATGGAAGCGACTTAACATTAACATTGAAGAATCTAAGCCCTGAAGGCATCAGCTTAGTGCTGGGACTTTGTGGAAGCTTGAGTCCTGAGAAACAGTCTTCAGATCAGTGAGCAAAGGCATCGGAAGTTATACATGCGGTAAACTCAGGGTACTCGGGGAAAATGACATCAAGACAGAAACAAAAACAGGAAAGCTAAGATAAGAGCAACCATGAACACCTTCTCCTGATATCCTAGCTCCAGTCTCATCTTTTTTTTTTTTTTTTCCCAAAGGCACACCTGTCTCAGGCCAAGGATTTCCCTTGCTGGTAATCATTTCACAACATACACAAATATGGAAGCATTATGTTGTATACCTGAGACTAACATAATGTTATGTCAATTACACCTCAATTGAAAACACAAAATCCAAGCTCTTTGTACTGAAGCATATACTGAAGCACAGGTGTGACCTCAGGCCTCGAGCCCCGCCTTATCCCCAACCCGATCTGCGACCCTCTCCTGTAGGCCTGGAGGAGACGTCCTCACCTTTCCACTTTCCTTTCTGTTTCACAGGCCATTGGAGAGTTCATTTTGGTGGACAGGGATGTGAAGATCAAAAAGAAAGGGAGCATCTATAGCCTCAATGAAGGCTATGCGAAGGACTTTGATCCTGCCCTCACCGAGTATGTCCAGAGGAAGAAGTTCCCCCCAGTAAGTGAGGGCTGGGGGTGGTGGCGGTGGGGATGGCCCCTGAGCTTGCAGAAATGTGTTGACTCATGATTTACCCTGGAGAGGAAAGGTGGGGGATGGGGTGGAAGTAAGTGGACTCCACTGTGCACTGACCCCTATGGTTAAGTTCCCACTCAGGTACTGGGGACTGGAAACCCTGTCCTGGGACATCACCCCTTTGTCACTTTCTCTTGACCGAAGAAAATCAGGACGATCATGTCAGCCAGGTGAAAGACATCATGGCAATAAAACATGTTCACTTCTGGGGTCTGTGATCTCAGTTGGTACAAACGTGATTCTTGTACCCCAGGCCCCAGTCCCGTGGCACTGGATGGATTTCTGTGTCATCTCTAGATTTAGCATCCATTGTGGTAGCTCTCTAAAGAGGTTACAAGTCACTGAAAACGAAGAGAAGAAATGGCTGGTCCTATGTGGGAAAATCCAATTTTGTCCTATTCTAGCTTGACACCACTAGAGGCTGCTGTGTTCTAAGGACAAAGCCCACATGCTATTAGTATGGCACTTGGGGCCCTCCGAGCCGACTCCCAGGCTCTCTCCCCAGCTTTATCATCTCTCCTTCCACCTCTCCCTAGAAATGCCCTCTGCCCCAGCGGCACCAGGCTCCTCCCCGGGCCCAAGGCAGACAGCTTCTCCTTTGCCTGAGCAGTTCCTGCTCCTATGAGATGCAAACCTCACCCTTGTCCCTGCTTCTCAGCTCCACAGAATCCTTCTTCCCGCCGGATCTTGCTAAATGCCTGCCCCACCCCAGAGCCCGAATCTGCCCCATTCTCCTCGGGGCCTCCTTGGGTAAGCTGAGCTACTATGAGATGTGAGAGGCTGTCTCCATTATTCCCATTTTCTGCTTCTTGGGAACAGATTTTCATCACTAAATACACATCTCAAAAAAGGTGCTCTGTTTGATTGCTGAATCGAATAAGCATAGAGGACAGAAAGAAATCTCTCTTTTCTATAACCCTAATTATTGCTGGTCTTCATGTTATAGGACAACTCAGCCCCCTATGGCGCCAGGTACGTGGGCTCCATGGTAGCCGATGTACACCGCACCCTAGTCTATGGAGGGATCTTTATGTATCCAGCTAACAAGAAAAGCCCCAGTGGAAAGGTAAATAAATCCCCTATGAGTGGTGGAGCAGCAGTAGATTTCATTTGCAGCCCAGGGGGTTTGACTGAGGAAGAAAGAAGGGTCACGGAAGCTGTTATGGTCTGCAGGAGGAAGCAAAGGATGTCTATGGCATATTCTTTTCTAGATTAAAGGCTGTCCTGGTTAATGTCAGGTGATATCAGGTAAAAATGATCTCTCGAGAGCCCTTCTGTTGCTAAAGATAAGTAAAGATGTTATGGTCAGAGGGGACTGAAAGTGCTTAGTGCTTCCAGTGGGTACGTGGTTTGGCTTGGACAAAATGAATTCCATTCATAAAGTGAAATGAAACAGTCCAACCTCATTACCAAGGCAGCAAATCACATATGTATCCCACACAGAGGTTTTCTTTGATTGCTTTTTCAAAAGGCAGAAAATTGAAATAACTTAATGCTGCTCGGAAAATGATACCTTTCTATAGAAGGAAAGAATCTCTGGGGACACCTAGAGCTTTCATGTGAGCTGTTACTGATGCATTGGTCTCATGGCCACAGGCTTCCTGGAAGCCACGGGATGGGCTGTGCTTGCTCATGCTAGTGAAAGGGTGTCTCACTTTTCTCCTACACAGAGGGTCAGTGTGTTTGCTTCTCTAGTAGTGTCCTTTTGACCACCCCCCCTTTTTTTAATATGAGAGAAGGAACAACGATCCCCATAAGATAGTTATAAATTGATGTATTTCAGATATGATCAGGTCTCTGTTTATGGCATGTGGCATCCAGTTCACTAAGGATGTTCTTACTTACTTAAAACACCACTCTTGTTATAGCCCCCTCTGACATCCCAACCTATGTGATTAGCCTGCTTTATAGCACTTTTCTCTAATGCCTCAAAAAATTGTTCCTTAATGTAAATATTGAGGTTCCTCCCCCCCTTTTTATTTTCAGCTTTGCAGATCTGACCCTGACACCTGTATGGAAATAGAGTCAGGAAACACCTGCGAAAAGCTGTCTACTCAGTAGGCAGGCTGCATGAAAATGCATACAATAAAAAAGTTAATATTTAAAAGTAAATGCCAAGATGTATAGCATACTAAATCCCAACCCTCGAGCCTTAGGAGAATTGTAAAAGGAATGTGTACAGAGTTGCAAACAATATTATACTGTTTGGAGGAGCCTGTCTGCTTTCCAGATGTCTGCAGCCAGACACTGCCATGGACTTTAAATGCTTTTAGAATAGGCAAAGGTCCATCCAAAACACACACAGAATCACTCATTAGGTCCATTCTCCGGGCTATAAAGAGAAGGGAACCATCAGTTCTGCCAAAATGTCATTCAGTCCTGAATCCAGGTGGTCTGCCTCACATGCATCAGGCAGTCTGTTGCTGGCTCTTGATGGATGGCTTAACTTAACCAAATGATTAAATTAACCATTCAGTCTTAGACACAACCTCATGGGGGAGCTTTTACAACCTCACGGTAGGTAAAGGAAAGTATCAGTTACCTTGGATCGGCTCTGCACTACTTTGCTATGGAACAAATCTCTTTTCTGTGTAATATGTTCTGGTGTGAGCATGCTATGCTTGTTTTCCAGCTGAGACTACTGTATGAATGTAACCCCATGGCCTATGTCATAGAGAAGGCAGGAGGAATGGCTACCACCGGGAAGGAAACTGTGCTGGACATTGTTCCCACTGACATCCATCAGAAGTCGCCCATCATCTTGGGGTCTCCTGAAGATGTGACTGAGTTCCTGGAGATATACAAGAAGCATGCTGCCAAATGAAGAGTGGGCCCAGCCCACACCAAATGGAATTGCCTTTTATCTGGACCTTTTATCTCACATAGTGTTACCACATTCCGACTGTTCACCATACATTCCTAGTCATAGAAATAAAAAGTATGGCTGTTTTCACCATCAAATGCTCTGTAATGCACTACCTAACCAAAATGCTAAATCAATAATGCTACAGGGTCAAGATATATTCTGAGTGGATAGAGAAGAAATGAACATATTTGTCCTTTTTCTTAAAAAAAAAAAGTTTTCATTGTTTTGTGCCAAATAATAGTAATAATAATAGCTAATGCCTATAACATTAGATAACTCATTTAATCTTCACAATGACTTTATGAACTAGGTACTATGAATAACCCATTTCACAGATTACGAGATAGAGGACTGAGTAAAGTGAAGTGAAAGTTGCTCAGTCATGTCTGACTCTTTGTGACCCCATGGACTATACAGTCCGTGGAAATCTCCAGGTCAGAATACTGGAGTGGGTAGCCTTTCCCGTCTCCAGGGGATCGTCCCAATCCAGGGATTGACCCAGGTCTCCTACATTGCAGGTGGATTCTTTACCAGCTGAGCCACAAGGGAAGCCTAAGAAAACTGGAGTGGGTAGCCTATCCCTTCTCCAGCAGATCTTCCCGACCCAGGAATCAAACTGCTGTCTCCTGCATTGCAGGTGGATTCTTTACCAACTGAGCTATCAGGGAAGCCCAGAGGACCGATAGATGAAGTCATCTGCCCAATCAACTAAGCTGGGTTACGAACCCAAGCAATCTAGACATTGAACTCGGAGTTACCACATCAGTTCTCCTATGTGTTCTTTTCTGGGTGTGCAGAACAAACCCGAGTAAGGTTGTTTAAGCCCTCCTTGGAACTGGAGAATTGAAAAGTTAGTGGTGGTACCTAATGAGATCTAGGACCTCTTGGCCTCCTGAATCTGGGTGTAACCATCCAAGTCACAAATGAAGGTTTATGTTTTGACTCAGTGGTAAGTTTTCTATAAAAATGTAACACTTCATTGAATTAACATATGTAATAATTCCTAAGGTTTAATTCTGTAAATGAAAGGATTCATCATAAAAAGATTTAAAGAAACACAATTTGTTGCAAACAAATGTTTGTATGTTTCTGCTAGGCTTTCCATAAAAATACTTCCTCCCTTAGCAGACCTTGGTTCTTTTTGGACTAGAAATCGAAGATTATAGCACATTATACCACATGTTAAGAAATATCTGGACTTTCTTAAGCTCCACATTGATTAAGATTTTGCCAATGGAATGTAGGTGGAAATAATGCATATTAATTCTAGTTTGAAAACCCAATGAATAATTCTTCATCCACTCTTTTACCTTCCATGCATTAAACGTCATGTGTTTCAATGACAGTATGACAACGACAGGACAAAAGTCTGAGTGCCTGAGCCACTGTTTTGTCAGAAGTGTCTTTTCAAATGAGTCAGTTCTTCGCATCAGGTGGCCAAAGTATTGGAGTTTCAGCTTCAGCATCTGTTCTTCCAATGGATATTCAGGACTGATTTCCTTTAGGATTGACTGGTTGGATCTCCTTGCAGTCCAAGGGACTCTCAAGAGTCTTCTCCAACACCACAGTTCAAAAGCATCAATTCATCTGTGCTCAGTTTTCTTTATAGTCCAACTCTCACATCCATACATGACTACTGGAAAAACCAAAGCTTTGACTAGATGGACCTTTGTTGGCAAAATAACGTTTCTGTTTTTTAATATGCTGTCTAGGTTGGTTATAACTTTTCTTCCAAGGAGCAAGCGTCTTTTAATTTCATGGCTGCAGTCGCCATCTGCAGTGATTTTGGAGCCCAAGAAAATCAAGTCTGCCACTGTTTCCATATCTATTTGCCATGAGTAATGGGACCGGATGCCATCATCTTAGTTTTTTGAATGTTGAGTTTTAAGCCAGCTTTTTCACTCTCCTCTCACTTTCATCAAAGGCTCTTTCGTTCTTCTTCACTTTCTGCCATAAGGATGGTGTCATCTGCATACCAGAGGTTATTGATATTTCTCCCTGCAATCTTGATTCCAGCTGGTGCTTCATCCATTCCAGCATTTCGCATGATGTACTACTCATAGAAGTTAAATAAGCAAGATGACAATATACAGTTTTGATGTACCCCTTTCCCAATTTGGAACAAGCCTGTTGTTCCATGTCCAGTTCTAACTATTGCTTCTTGACCTACATAAAGATTTCTCAGGAGGCATGTAAAGTTTACTGGTGAATTCTACCAAAAATTTAAGGAAAAAATAATACCAAGTCTTTGCAATCTCTTTTCAGAGAATAGAAGATGAGGAAATGCTTCCTAACTCATTCAATGAGGACAGCATTCCTCTAGTACTAAAATCAGGCAAAGACATTACAAGAAAAGAAAACTATATAACCATACCTCCTGTAAACAAAGATGCAAAAATTCTTTTTATATTTGCAGCATTCTCATTTTTAATTTTTAAAAATTTATTTATTTTAATTGGGAGCTAATTACTTTACAATACTGTAGTGGTTTTTGCCATACATTGACATGAATCAGCCATGGGTGTACATGTGTTCCCCATCCTGAACCCCCCTCCCACCTCCCTCCCCATTCCATTCTTCTGGGTCATCCCAGTGCACCAGCATTGAGCACCCTGTCTCATGCATCAAACCTGGACTGGCGATCTGTTTCATATGTAATAAACATGTTTCAATGCTATTCTCTCAAATCATCCCACCCTCGCCTTCTCCCACAGAGTCCAAAATACTCTTCTATACATCTGTGTCTCTTTTGCTGTCTTGCATATAGGGTTATCGTTACCATCTTTCTAAATTTCATATATATGAGTTAGTATACTGTATTGGTGTTTTTCTTTCTGGCTTACTTCACTCTGTATAATAAGCTCCAGTTTCATCCACCTCATTAGAACTGATTCAAATGTACTCTTTTTAATGGCTGAGTAATATTCCATTGTGTATATGTACCACAGCTTTCTTATCCATCTGTCTGTTGATGGACATCTAGGTTGCTTCCATGTCCTGGCTATTATAAACAGTGCTGCAATGAACATTGGGGTACACGTGTCTCTTTCAATTCTGGTTTCCTCAGTGTGTATGCCCAACAGTGGGATTGCTAGGTCATATGGCAGTTCTATTTCCAGTTTTTTAAGGAATCTCCACACTGTTCTCCATAGTGGCTGTACTAGTTTGCATTCCCACAAACAGTGTAAGAGGGTTCCCTTTTCTCCACACCCTCTCCAGCATTTATTGTTTGTAGACTTTTGGATAGCAGCCATTCTGACCGGTGTGAGATGTATCTCATTGTGGTTCTGATTTGCATTTCTCTGATAATGAGTGATGTTGAGCATCCTTTCATGTGTTTGTTAGTCATCTGTATGTCTTCTCTGGAGAAATGTCTGTTTAGTTCTTTGGCCCATTTTTTGATTGGGTCGTTTACTTTTCTGGAATTGAGCTGCAGGAGTTGCTTGTATATTTTTGAGATTAATTCTTTGTCCGTTGCTTCGTTTGCCATTATTTTCTCCCATTCTGAAGGCTGTCTCTTCACCTTGCTTATAGTTTCCTTTGTTGTGTTTAATTTTAATTAGGTCCCATTTGTTTATTTTTGGTTTTATTTTCAATGTACTAGGAGGTGGGTCATAGAGGATCCTGCTGTGGTTTATGTCGGAGAGTGTTTTGCCTATGTTTTCCTCTAGGAGTTTAATAGTTCCTAGTCTTACGTTTATATCTTTAATCCATTTTGAGTTTATTTTTGTGTATGGTGTTAGAAAGTGTTCTAGTTTCATCCTTTTACAAGTGGTTGACCAGTTTTCCCAGCACCACTTGTTAAAAAGATTATCTTTTCTCTATTGTATAATCTTGCCTCCTTTGTCAAAGATAAGGTGTCCTCCATAGGTGCATGGATATATCTCTGGGCTTTCTATTTTGTTCCATTGAGCTATATTTCTGTCTTTATCCCAGTACCATACTGTCTTGATGACTGTAGCTTTGTAGTATAGCCTGAAATCAGGCAGGTTGATTCCTCCAGTACCATTCTTCTTTCTCAAGATTGCTTTGGCTACTCTAGGTTTTTTGTATTTCCATACAAATTATGAAATTATTTATTCTTGTTTTGTGAAAAATACCATTGGTAGCTTGATAGGGATTGCATTGAATCTATAGATTGCTTTGGGTAATATACTCATTTTCACTATATTGATTCTTCCGATCCATGAACACAGTATATTTCTCCATCTATTTGTGTCCTCTTTGATTTCTTTCACCAGTGTTTTATGGTTTTCTATATATAGGTCTTTTGTTTCTTTAAGTAGATATATTCCTAAGTATTTTATTTTTTTCATTGCAATGATGAATGGAATTGTTTCCTTTATTTCTCTTTGTTTTCTCATTGTTAGTGTATAGGAATGCAAGGCATTTCTCTGTGTTAATTCTATATCCTGCAACTTTACTATATTCATTGATTAGCTTTAGTAATTTTCTGGTGGAGTCTTTAGGGTTTTCTATGTAGAGGATCATATCATCTGCAAACAGTGAGTATTTTACTTCTTCTTTTCCAATTTGGATTCATTTTATTTCTTTTTTTGCTCTGATTGCTGTGGCCAAAACTTCCAAAACTATGTTTAATAGTAGTGGTGAAAGTGGGCACCCTTGTCTTGTTCCTGACTTTAGGGAAATGCTTTCAATTTTTCACCATTGAGGATAATGTTTACTGTGGGTTTGTCATATATAGCTTTTATTATGTTGAGGAATGTTCCTTCTATTCCTGCTTTCTGGAGGGTTCTTTTTTTTTCCCCATAAATGGATGTTGAATTTTGTCAAAGGCTTTCTCTGCATCTATTGAGATAATCATATGGTTTTTATCTTTCAATTTGTTAATGTGGTGTATTACTTTGACTGATTTGCAGATATTGAAGAATCCTTGCATCCCTGGGATAAAGCCCACTTGGTCATGATGTATGATCTTTTTAATATGTTGTTGGATTCTGTTTGCTAGAATTTTGTTAAGGATTTTTGCATCTATGTTCATCAGTGATATTGGCCTGTAGTTTTCTTTTTTTGTGGCATCTTTGTCAGGTTTTGGTATTAGGGTGATGGTGGCCTTGTAGAATGAGTTTGGAAGTTTACCTTCCTCTGCAATTTTCTGGAAGAGTTTGAGCAGGATAGGTGTTAGCTCTTCTCTAAATTTTTGGTAGAATTCAGCTGTGAAAGCAGTCTGGTCCTGGGCTTTTGTTTGCTGGAAAATTTCTGATTACAGTTTCAATTTCTGTGCTTGTGATGGTCTGTTAAGATTTTTTATTTCTTCCTGTTTCAGTTTTGGAAAGTTATACTTTTCTAAGAATTTTTCCATTTCTTCCAAATTGTCCATTTTATTGGCATACAGTTGCTGATAGTAGTCTCTTATGACCCTTTGTATTTCTGCATTGGCTGTTGTGATTTCTCCATTTTCATTTCTAATTTTGTTGATTTGAGTTTTCTCCCTTTGTTTCTTTATGAGTCTGGCTAATGGTTTGCCAATTTTATTTATCTTCTTAAAGAACCAGCTTTTAGAATTGTTGACTTTTGCTGTAATCTATTTCGTTTCTTTTGCATTTATTTCTGCCCTAATTTTTAAGATTTTTTTCCTTCTACTAAGGAAGGAAAGAAAGATTTCTTTTCCTTCTACTAAATGAAGAACCTTGGGTTCCTCATTTCTTCCTTTTCTAGTTTCTTCAGGTGTAGAGTTAGGTTATTTATTTGACCTTTTTCTTGTTGTTGAAGTAACCCTGTATTGCTATGAACCTTCCCTTTAGCACTGCTTTTACAGTGTCCCATAGGTTTTGGGTTGTTGTGTTTTCATTTTCATTCGTTTCTATGCATATTTTGATTTCTTTTTTGGTTTCTTCTGTGATTTGTTCGTTATTCAGAAGCCTGTTGTTTACCCTCCATATGTTGGAATTTTTAATAGTTTTTTTCCTGTAATTAACATCTAATCTTACTGCATTGTGGTCAGAAAAGATGGTTGGAATGATTTCAATTTTTTTTGAATTTACCAAGGCTAGATTTATGGCCCAGGATGTGATCTATCCTGGAGAAGGTTCTGTGTGCACTTGAGAAAAAAGTGAAATTCATTGTTTTGGGGTGAAATGTCCTATAGATATCAATTAGGTCTAACTGGTCTATTGTATCACTTAAAGTTTGTGTTTCCTTGTTAATTTTCTGTTTAGTTGATCTATCCATAGGTGTGAGTGGGGTATTAAAGTCTCCCACTATTATTGTGTTATTGTTAACTTCCCCTTTCATATTTGTTATCATTTGCCTTACATGTTGTGGTGCTCCTATGTTGGGTGCATATATATTTACAATTGTTACATCTTCTTGGATTGATCCTTTGATCATTATGTAGTGTTCATCTTTGTCTCTTTTCACAGACTTTGTTTTAAAGTCTATTTTATCTGATATGAGTATTGCTATTCCTGCTTTCTTTTGGTCTCCATTTGTGTGAAATATCTTTTTCCAGCCCTTCACTTTCACTATGTGTCCCTTGTTTCGAGGTGGGTCTCTTGTAGACAACATATATAGGGGTCTTGTTTTTGTATCCATTCAGCCAGTCTTTGTCTTTTGGTTGGGGCATTCAACCCATTTACATTTAAGGTAATTATTGATAAGTATGATCCTGCTGCCATTTACTTTATTGTTTTGGGTTCGAGTTTATATACCCTTTTTGTGTTTCCTGTCTAGAGAAGATCGTTTAGCATTTGTTGGAGAGCTGGTTTGGTGGTGCTGAATTCTCTCAGCTTTTGCTTGTCTGTAAAGCTTTTGATTTCTCCTTCATATTTGAATGAGATCCTTGCTGGGTACAATAATCTGGGCTGTAGGTTATTTTCTTTCATCACTTTAAGTATGTCCTGCCATTCCCTCCTGGCCTGAAGAGTTTCTATGGAAAGATCAGCTGTTATCCTTATGGGAATCCACTTGTGTGTTATTTGTTGTTTTTCCCTTGCTGCTTTTAATATTTGTTCTTTGTGTTTGATCTTTGTTAATTTGATTAATATGTGTCTTGTGGTGTTTTGCCTTGGGTTTCTCCTGTTTGGGACTCTTTGGGTTTCTTGGATTGGGTGATTATTTCCTTCCCCATTTTAGGGATGTTTTCAACTATTATCTCCTCAAGTATTTTCTCATGGCCTTCTTTTTGTTGCCTTCTTCTGGGACTCCTATGATTTGAATGTTGGGGCGTTTAACATTGTCCCAGAGGTCTCTGAGGTTGTCCTCATTTCTTTCAATTTTTTTTTCCTCTCTGCTTCATTTATTTCTACCATTCTATCTTTTATCTCACTTATCCTATCTTCTGCCTCCATCATTCTACTGTTGGTTACCTCCAGAGTGTTTTTGATCTCATTTGATTGCATTATTCATTATTGATTGACTCTTATTTCTTCTCAGATCAGATCAGATCAGTCGCTCAGTCATGTCCGACTCTTTGCGACCCCATGAATCGCAGCACGCCAGGCCTCCTTGTCCATCACCAGCTCCCGAAGTTCACTCAGACTCATGTCCATCGACTCAGTGATGCCATCCAGCCATCTCATCCTCTGTCGTCCCCTTCTCCTCCTGCCCCCAATCCCTCCCAGAATCAGAGTCTTTTCCAATGAGTCAACTCTTCGCATGAGGTGGCCAAAGTACTGGAGTTTCAGCTTTAGCATCATTCCTTCCAAAGAAATCCCAGGGCCAATCTCCTTCAGAATGGACTGGTTGGATCTCCTTGCAGTCCAAGGGACTCTCAAGAGTCTTCTCCAACACCACAGTTCAAAACCATCAATTCTTCGGCACTCAGCCTTCTTCACAGTCCAACTCTCACATCCATACATGACCACAGGAAAAACCATAGCCTTGACTAGACAGACCTTTGTTGGCAAAGTAATGTCTCTGCTTTTGAATATGCTATCTAGGTTGGTCATAACTTTCCTTCCAAAGAGTAAGCATCTTTTAATTTCATGGCTGCAGTCACCATCTGCATTGATTTTGGAGCCCAGAAAAATAAAGTCTGACACTGTTTCCCCATCTATTTCCCATGAAGTAATGGGACCAGATGCCATGATCTTCGTTTTCTGAATGTTGAGCTTTAAGCCAACTTTTTCACTCTCCACTTTCACTTTTATCGAGGCTTTTGAGTTCCTCTTCACTTTCTGCCATAAAGGTGGTGTCATCTGGACATCTGAGGTTATTGATATTTCTCCCGGCAATCTTGATTGTAGCTTGTGTTTCTTCCAGTCCAGCGTTTCTCATGATGTACTCTGCATATAAGTTAAATAAACAGGGTGACAGTATACAGCCTTGATGTACTTCTTTTCCTATTTGGAACCAGTCTGTTGTTCCATGTCTAGTTCTAACAGTTGCTTACTGACCTGCATACAAATTTCTCAAGAGGCAGATCAGGTGGTCTGGTATTCCCGTCTCTTTCAGAATTTTCCACAGTTAATTGTGATCCACACAGTCAAAGGCTTTGGCATAGTCAATAAAGCAGAAATAGATGTTTTTCTGGAACTCTCTTGCTTTTTACATGATCCAGCAGATGTTGGCAATTTGATCTCTGGTTCCTCTGCCTTTTCTAAAACCAGCTTGAACATCAGGAAGTTCACGGTTCACATATTGCTGAAGCCTGGCTTGGAGAATTTTGAGCATTACTTTACTAGCGTGTGCGATGAGTGCAATTGTGTGGTAGTTTGAGCATTCTTTGGCATTGCCTTTCTTTGGGATTGGAATGAAAACTGACCTTTTCTAGTCCTGTGGCCACTGCTGAGTTTTCCAAATTTGCTGGCATATTGAGTGCAGCACTTTCACAGCATCATCTTTCAGGATTTGAAATAGCTCAACTGGAATTCCATCGCCTCCGCTAGCTTTGTTCGTAGTGATGCTTTTTAAGGCCCACTTGACTTCACATTCCAGGATGTCTGGCTCTAGGTCATTGATCACACCATCGTGATTATCTGGGTCGTGAAGGTCTTTTTTGTACAGTTCTCCTGTGTATTCTTGCCATCTCTTCTTAATATCTTCTGCTTCTGTTAGGTCCCTACCATTTCTGTCCTTTATTGAGCTCATCTTTGCATGAAATGTTCCTTCGGTATCTCTGATTTTCTTGAAGAGATCCCTAGTCTTTCTCATTCTGTTGTTTTCCTCTATTTCTTTGCATTGATTGCTGAAGGCTTTCTTATCTCTTCTTGTTATTCTTTGGAACTCTGCATTCAGATGTTTATATCTTTCCTTTTCTCCTTTGCTTTTCACTTCTCTTCTTTTCACAGCTATTTGTAAGGCCTCCCCAGACAGCCATTTTGCTTTTTTGCATTTCTTTTCCATGGGAATGGTCTTGATCCCTGTCTCCTGTACAATGTCACGAACCTCATTCCATAGTTCATCAGGCACTCTATCTATGAGATCTAGGCCCTTAAATCTATTTCTCACTTCCACTGTATAATCATAAGAGATTTGACTTAGGTCATACCTGAATGGTCTAGTGGTTTTCCCTACTTTCTTCAATTTAAGTCTGAATTTGGCAATAAGGAGTTCATGGTCTGAGCCACAGTCAGCTCCTGGTCTTGTTTTTGCTGACTGTATAGAGCTTCTCCATCTTTGGCTGCAAAGAATATAATCAATCTGATTTCGGTGTTAACCATCTGGTGATGTCCATGTATAGAGTCTTCTCTTGTGTTGTTGGAAGAGGGTGTTTGTTATGACCAGTGCATTTTCTTGGCAAAACTCTATTAGTCTTTGCCCTGCTTCATTCCGTATTCCAAGGCCAAATTTGCCTGTTACTCCGGTGTATCTTGATTTCCTACTTTTGCATTCCAGTCCCCTATAATGAAAAGCACATCTTTTTTGGGTGTTAGTTCTAAAAGGTCTTGTAGATCTTCATAGAACCGTTCAACTTCAGCTTCTTCAGCATTACTGGTTGGGGCATAGACTTGGATTACTGTGATATTGAATGGTTTGCCTTGGAAACGAACAGAGATCATTCTGTCGTTTTTGAGATTGCATCCAAGTACTGCATTTCAGACTCTTTTGTTGACCATAATGGCCACTCCATTTCTTCTGAGGTATTCCTGCCCGCAGTAGTAGATATAATGGTCATCTGAGTTAAATTCACCCATTCCAGTCCATTTCAGTTTGCTGATTCCTAGTATGTGGACTTTTACTCTTGCCATCTCTTGTTTGACCACTTCCAATTTGCCTTGATTCATGGACCTGACATTCCAGGTTCCTATGCAATATTGCTCTTTGCAGCATCGGACCTTGCTTCTATCACCAGTCACATCCACAGCTGGGTATTGTTTTTGCTTTGGCTCCATCCCTTCATTCTTTCTGGAGTTATTTCTCCACTGATCTCCAGTAGCATATTGGGCACCTACTGACCTGGGGAGTTTCTCTTTCAGTATCCTATCATTTTGCCTTTTCATACCGTTCATGGGGTTCTCAAGGCAAGAATACTGAAGTGGTTTGCCATTCCCTTCTCCAGTGGACCACATTCTGTCAGATCTCTCCACCATGACCCGCCTGTCTTGGGTTGCCCCACGGGCATGGCTTAGTTTCATTGAGTTAGACAAGGCTGTGGTCCTAGTGTGATTAGATTGACTAGTTTTCTGTGAGTATGGTTTCAGTGTGTTTGCCCTCTGATGCCCTCTTGCAACACCTACCGTCTTACTTGGGTTTCTCTTACCTTGGGTGTGGGGTATCTCTTCATGGCTGCTCCAGCAAAGCGCAGCCATTGCTCCTACATTTCTTGCATCTTCTCAATCCTTGTCTCCAGGCTATTTATCTGTAACTCCCTTTTGTTTTCAAGATTTTGGATCATTTTTACTATTATTATTCTGAATTCTTTTCCAGGAAGACTTCCTATCTCCTCCTCTTTTGTTTGGTTTGGTGGGCATTTATCATGTTCCTTTACCTGCTGAGTATTTCTCTGCCTTTTCATCTTGTTTAGATTGCTGTGTTTGGGATGGCCTTTCTGTATTCTGGCAGTTTGTGGTTCCTCTTTATTGTGGAGGTTCCTCCCTGTGGGTGGAATTGGATGAGTGGCTTGTCAAGGTTTCCTGGTTAGGGAAGTTTATGTTGGTGTTCTGGTGGGTGGAGCTGGATTTTTTCTCTCTGGAGTGCAATGAAGTGTCCAGTAGTGAGTTTTTAGATGTTTATGAGTTTGGAGTGACTTTGGGCAGCCTGTATATTGAAGCTCAGGGCTATGTTCCTGCATTGCTGGAGAATTTGCATGGTATGTCTTGCTCTGGAACTTGTTGGCTCTTGGTGGGTGCTTGGTTTCAGTGTAGGTATGGAGGCTTTTGGATGAGCTCTTATCAATTAATGTTCCCTGCAGTCAGGAGTTCTCTGGTATTCTCAGGTTTTGGACTTAAGCCTCCTGCCTCTGGTTTTCATTTTTATTCTTACAGTAGCTTCAAGACTTCTCCATCCATACAACACTGATGATAAAACATCTAGGTTAATGGTGAAAAGATTGTCCACACTGAGGGACACCCAGAGAGGTTCACAGAGTTACATGGAAAAGAGAAGAGGGAGGAGGGAGATAGAGGTGACTAGGAGGAGAAGAGGGGGGATCAAAAGGAGCGACAGATCTAGCCAGTAATCAATTCCCTAAGTGTTCTTCACAGCCCAGAACACACACAGAGATTCACAGAGTTGGGTAGAGAAGAGAAGGGAGAGGGAGGAGATAGAGGTGACCTGGGGGAGAAAAAGGAGAGTCAAAAGGGGGAGAGGGTAATCACACTCCTATGTAAAAATGAGTACTGAAGATTGGATTCTTAAAGGTACAAAATTGATAATAAATACCAAAAAGCAAAGATTAAAAATCTAGAGTAGAGGTTAGACTCTCAAAAATACAATATTTAAAAAAAAACACACAAATTATAAAAGATATATATGAAGTTTGCTTTAAAAATAGGGGTTTTTTTTTCAAGGTAATAGTAGGTTATAAAAATGAAAATTAAAGGAGTAATAGAGGACTTAAAATTTTTTTTAATTAAAAAAAATAAAATGATAATAGTAAAAATACATCTAGGAATTCCTCTGGAGCTGTTGTGGGCAGTGTGGGGTCAATTCAGTTTCAGATAGTTCCTTGTTCCAGCTTATACTTCTCAAGATCTATAGGCCCCTTCCAATGTAGTCGGTGCTAACTACAGGGTTTTAATCTGTTGCACCTGTCACTTCCAAAGTGGTTCTCTATGTTTATTTTGGCTTCTTCTGTTTGCAGGTCTCTTCAGTGTCTAATTTCCACCCTGACATAAGGTGGCGAAGGTAGTCACTTATTTAGGCTCACTTGTTCAGTTGTGCAGAGAAGGCAATGGCACCCCACTCCAGTACTGTTGCCCGGAAAATCCCATGAATGGAGGAGCCTGGTAGGCTGCAGTCCATGGGGTCGCTAAGAGTCAGACACGACTGAGCCACTTCACTTTCACTTTCCACTTTCATGCATTGGAGAAGGAAATGGCAACCCACTCCAGTGTTCTTGCCTGGAGAATCCCATGGACGGAGAAGCCTGGTAGGCTGCAGTCCATGGGGTCGCACAAAGTCGGACACGACTGAAGCGACTTAGCAGCAGCAGCAGTTCAGTCGTGCTGTGGGGAGGGAGGAACATTGCAAACAAATATCACTGGTGCGTGGGGGGAGTGCTCGCAGTGTCTCGGCCACACTGGGTTTGCCCCTGCTCATGGCGCGTGTACTTTCCCGGTCTAAACTGCTCAGGCTCCAGGTTGCTCTGCAGGGGAACTGTCTAAAGCAGGCCCTGGGTTGCGTGCACATCCCAGGTCTAAGCCACTCAGGTTCAGGTTCTCAGGTACTCCACAAAGGTGCAGACTCGGTTGGGCCTGCGTTTTGTGCCCTTCTCAGGTCCGAGCAGCTCAGGTGACCAGGTACTTGGCGAGCGCACTCTCCTCAGGTACAGTGCGTCTTATCGCCTCCCCAGTCCCAGCCGCTTGGTTTCCTGGGTGCACAGCAGTCACACTGCCTCAGGTGTGTCTCTTCTGGGCAGCTGATCTCTGGCTGCAACCCTCCCGGCGGATGTCAACCGTCCAGAATCCCAGGAAGTCTTGGTTAGAAGCTGGGAGCCTGCTCGTAGTTTGGTAGAGGATGCCATTTCTGGGGCTGAGATTGCTCCTTTCCAGCTCTGGCTGCCGCCCGCCTACTTCCGTGCCTCCGGCGGGGGATGGACCAGTCCGCAGCCGGCTAGCTCTCCTCTGGTATTCGCTCAGTCCTTTGTTCTGTGAGTGGGCTGGCAGTGCCTTAGGTTAGGGCTTTTTGCGGGAATAGTTCTCTCTCTCTCTTTTTTTTCCCTCTCTCTCTCTGGCTATCCCACAGTTTGGGTTTCTATGTCACATTAGCTCCCTCAGATTTCCCTCAGGGCATTCAGGCATAGTCCTTACCATAAGCAATGCAGCCCATGCCTCCCTGTTCAGCCTCCGCTTGCTGGTGGTGGATGAGAGCATCTGGGCTACATCTCTGCTGGGAGTTGCCATTAGGCACATAATCTGTGGGTTTTATTTATATATTTATTTATTTTTCCTCCCAGTTATGTTGCCCTCTGAGATTCCAAAACTCCCTGCAGACTTGCTAGTGAGAGGGTTTCCTGGTATTTGGAAACTTCTCCTCTTTTAAGACTCCCTTCCCGGGATGGGTCTCCATCCCTAACTCTTTTGTCTCTCTTTTTATCTTTTATATTTTGTCCTACCTCCTTTCGAAGACAATGGGCTGCCTTTCTGGGTGCCTGATGTCCTTGGCCAGCATTCAGAAGTTGTTTTGTGGAATTTGCCCGGCGTTCAAATGTTCTTTTGATGAATTTGTGTGTGTGTGTGGGGGGGGGGGGGGGCGGGGTGGCTTCCCTGTCCTATTCCTCTGCCATCTTAGGACCTCCCTGATGCAAAACTTCTTAACAAAATATTGGCAAATCAAATAAAAAAATTGTAAAAATAATTATATACCATGACCAAGTGGGACTTACACAGGTATGCAAGACTGGCTCAACATTTGAAAATTGGAAAAGACTCTGATGCTGGGAGGGATTGGGGGCAGGAGGAGAAGGGGACGACAGAGGATGAGATGGCTGGATGGCATCACTTACTCGATGGAGGTGAGTCTGAATGAACTCTGGGAGTTGGTGATGGACAGAGAGGCCTGGTGTGCTGCAATTCATGGGGTCGCAAAGAGTCGGACACGACTGAGCGACTGAACTGAACTGAATCCATCACATAATAGACTAAGAAAGAAAAATCACATAACCATATCAATAGATGCACAAAAAGCATTTGACAAAACCCATTTAAGATAGAAATTCTCAGTAAACCAGGGATAGAAGGGAATTTTCTCAATTGATAGAGATTATCTACAAAAATCCTACAGATAACATATTTAATGATGAGAAGCTCAAAACATTCCTGTTAAGATCAGGTGCAAGGCAAGGATGCTCCCTCTCATCTCTATTTTTCAATGTCATACTGGAATTTCTTGCTAACACAATATAGCAAGAAAATAAAATAAAAGATACACAGATTGGGAAGGAAGATAGAAAAGTGCTTTTGTTCGCAGATGACATTGTAGTCTATGTAGAAAATCCAAAAGAATTGATACACACACACACACACACAAAAAAACCTCTCTTGGGACTACTAAACAATTATAGCAAGGCTGCAGGCTTCAAGGATATTATACAAAGGCAAACCATTTTCCTACATACCAATAATGAACAGGTAGAATTTGAAATTACAAATATTTCTATTGACATTGACACCTTGAAAAATGAAATAGTGTAAGTCTAACAAACAAAACCTTAAAACTCTGATGAATGATATCAAAGAACTAAATGAATGGATAGAAAGCCTCAATATTATCAAGATGTCACATCTTTCCAACTTGTTCTATATATTCAATGCAATTCCAGTCAAGATATTTTACAAATATTGTCAAATTGATTCTAAAATTTATATGGAGAGAAATACATTTATATTGATTTAAATTGATTCTAAAATTTATATTGAATGAGAAGAAAAAGCTGGAGGGCTTAAGCTACCTGACTTGAAGACTTAAGGTAAAACTATAGTAATTAAGACAACGTGGTATTGGCAAAAGAATAGACAATGGAACAGAACAGATAGACCAGAAATAGACCCCCATAAATACAGTCAACTGATCTTTGAGCCTCTTGATGAAAGTGAAAGAGGAGAGTGAAAAAGTTGGCTTAAAGCTCAACATTCAGAAAACGAAGATCATGGCATCTAGTCCCACCACTTCATGGGAAATAGATGGGGAAACAGTGGAAACAGTGTCACACTTTATTTTATGGGGCTCCAAAATCACTGCAGATGGTGACTGCAGCCATGAAATTAAAAGACGCTTACTTCTTGGAAGGAAAGTTATGACCAACCTAGATAGCATATTCAAAAGCAGAGACATTACTTTGTCAACAAAGGTCTGTCTAGCCAAGGCTATGGTTTTTCCAGTGATCATGTATGGATGTGAGAGTTGGACTATAAAGAAAGCTGAGCTGTGAAGGATTGATGCTTTTGAACTGTGGTGTTGGAGAAGACTCTTGAGAGTCCCTTGGACTGCAAGGAGATCCAACCAGTCCATTCTAAAGGAGATCAGTCCTGGGTGTTCTTTAGAAGGAATGATGCTAAAGCTGAAACTCCAGTACTTTGGCCGCCTCATGCGAAGAGTTGACTCATTGGGAAAGACTCTGATGCTGGGAGGGATTGGGGGCAGGAGGAAAAGGGGACGACAGAGGATGAGATGGCTGGATGGCATCACCAACTCGATGGATGTAAGTTTGAGTGAACTCTGGGTGTTGGTGATGGACAGGGAGGCCTGGTGTGCTGCGATTCACAGGGGTCGCAAAGAGTCGGACACGACTGAGCGACTGAACTGAACTGAACTGATCTTTGATAAAGATGAGCAGGCAATAGCAACCAGGATGTTCTTTGGTAGATGAATGAATAACTAAACTGTGGTACATCTAGACAATTGGATATTATTCATTTTTAAAAGAAATGAGCTATCAAGCAGTGATAAGACATGGAGGAATCTTAAACACCTATTTCCAAATGAATGCAGCCAATCTGAAAAGGCTACCTTCTGTATGCTTCTAATTATTTGACATTCTGGAGAAAGCAAAACTATGGAGACAATAAGAATATCAGTGGTTGCCAGGGGTAAGGTGGCGAGGAGAGGTGAAAGGCACAGCACATAGGACTTTTAGGTCAGTGAAACTATTCTGTGTGATATATATCATATTATAATATATAACATATATTATAATGATAGGCATATGTCATTATACATTTGTTCAGACTCACAGAATATACAACACCAAGAGTGAACCTTAAGGTTGATTATGGTCTTTGAGTGATAATGCTGTGCTAATGTAGGTTCATTCTTTGTTAAAAAAAAAAAAAAGTGAACAAAATACCATACCATTCTGGTGAGTGATGTTAATAACAGGGTAGACTATGCATGTGTGGTTACAGTGGGAAATGAGGAATCTCAGTACCCCCTCTCAATTTTGCTGTCAACCTAAACTACCCTAAAAAGTAAAGCTTTAAAAAAATTTTTTTTTTAAAAAGCATAGTATCATGAGAATATAGGTAAATGGTGCAGTGGGTACCAAAGAATTAAAATATAAGTCCAGGGATTTCTCTGGTGTTCCAGTGGTTAAGGAGGCTTCCCAAGTGGTGCCAGAGAGAAAGAATCTGCTTGCCAATGCAGGAGATGCAAGAGATGCGGATTCCATCCCTGTGTTGGGAGGATTCCCTGGAGGAGGGCATGGCAACCCACTCCGTATTCTGGCCTGAAGAATCTCATGGACAGAGGAGCCTGGAGGGCTACAGTCCACAGGGTCACAAAGAGTTGGAAATGACTGAAGCAACTTAGCACACATGCATGTCAGTGGTTAAGAATCTGTCTTCCAATGCAGGGGACTCTGGTTAGATCCCTGGCCAGGGAGTTCACACACGCTGTAAAGCCAGTGTGCTGCAACTAGAAAAATCTGAAAACTGCAACTAAGACCTGATGCAGATATATAAGTAAATATTTTTAAAAAGAAAAAAGAAAATAGAGGTCCAACATATGCCAGTCCCACTTTAACTTCATTTTTGCATTTGAAGACTGTATACAGCACTTTCTTCATATTTTTATACATTGAAAGCTAGACTTGGTATTGCTATGTTATAGTAAAGTAGAAATTGTATTCTTTACTTTTTATCTTTGTTTTCTGTTGACCTACAAAGCTGATGCTTAAGCATCAAGCCGGTTGAGGCATGAGAAAAGGAAGCTGTGGTCTCACAAAGTCCCTATGTGAAGCAGTTTAGCACAGTGTTCAATGGTCAGTGCTCAAGTATATAGTAAGTACTACAGTCCTATGGGGACAAGTGTGTAGATATTCTGACACATTTTGCCATAATTGCATAATATTTTGCATTACATTTTTTTTCCCATTTTTACCTGAAGGCATTGTGATAGGGCTTCCCAGGCAGCACAGTGGATGTGGGTTCAACCCCTGGGTCAGGAAGATTCCCTCCAGCAGGAAATGGCAATCTACTCTCATATTATTGCCTGAAAAATTCCATGGACAAACGAGCCTGGTATAGTCCATGGGGTTGCAAAGAGTCAGATGCGACTGAGCAATTAAACACATAATAAAATCTTCTCTGATTGAAAACTTCAAAAACAAAGTAAGGTAAGAAGCTATGTTGGGATTACATGAGAGAGTATACATAAAGCATCTTAGCAGAGTTTTGCTAACAAAGAGTACTCCCTCAGTTGACAGTCTAGAGTCACATTCTGGATCCCTGCCTTTGGGTGGAGGGCCCTGAGGCAGACATGAGATGGTCCTGGCTATTAGAAGGGTCTGCTTGTCTTTGTTAGACTTAGGTCTGTGAGCATTTTTCACTAAGCAGAGCAAGGCCAGAGATAGCTTTGTGGTCACCAGTGTATCCTTAGCACTGAAATAAATGTGATCTGGATGCTCTTCTCCCTTCCTCGGGGCTTTCACCATAGCTCCTAATATGTTTTCACCCTGTCATGTGCCCTGAAAGAACTTTGGCATTTGCTGAAAGGTCATCAGCTGCAATCTTAGACCACTGGGTAACTCAAACTTCTGACATTTAAATGCAGCTGCAAAGGGGTGGGACTGCTGCTCCAGCCTAGCCCAGGCAGGAGGTTGGCAGCCCCTGCCTTGGATCCCTTTGTAAACCAGTGGTTGACTGCTTAGAGGTGACACCAGCCAATACTCTCCCTCCTATCCTCAAATTATCAACCCTGGGTGCCTGTGATAAAGCACTAGTCTGTTACTTTCATTTCCAATCTCTTGTGAACAAATACTTTCAGAAAACATAATAAAAGGAAACTAGAAAGGCTAAGAAGTACATGAAAAGATGCTGAGCATCACGAATCATTAGGGAAATGCCAGTCAAAGACACAATCAGATACCATTTCATACCCATGAGGATGGCTGTTATTTAAAAATAAACAAACACACACAATGGACATCCCTGGTGGTCCAGTGTAAGAATCCATCTGCTGGTGCAGGAGACACAGGTTCAACCCCTGGTCTGGGAAGATTTCACATGCCATAGGGCAACAAAGCCTGTGCACCAAGCCCACGTGCTGTAGAGCTCCTGCTCTGCAACAAGAGAAGCCACTGCAATAAGAAGCCTGCACATCGCAACTAGAGAGTACTCCCCACTCACCACAGCCGGAGAAAGCCTGCTTGCGGCAACAAAGACCCAGCACAGCCAAAAATAAAAACAAATAGATAAAATTTTGAAAAAAATTCTTGGCAAAGATGTCTACACACTGGAACTCTTGTGCACTGCTGGCGGGAAAGTGAAATGGTGCAGCTTCTGTGGAAAATGGTACAGGGATTCTTCAAGAAGTTAAACACAGAGTTACCATATGACCCAGCAATTCTACTTCTGAGCATGTACCCTCAAAAAACTGAAAGCAGGGACTTGAACATGTATTTGTCCTACTATGGTCATGATGGCATTGTTCATAGGAAAAGGTGGAAACAATCAAACTGTCCCTCAACGGATTAATGGGTAAACAAAATGTGATGTATCCACCAGTGGAATATCATTCAGCCTAAAAAGGAAGTTTCAGACACATGCTACGACATGGATGAACCTTGAAAATATGATGCTGAGTGAAATAACCCAGCCACAAAATGAGAAATATTATATGACTCCACTTATACGAACTACCTAGAATAATCAAATCTATAGAGACTGAAAGAATGCTGGCTGCCAGGGACTAGGGATTGAGGGGGAAGAGAGAGTTATTGTTTAATGGGCATAGAGTTTCACTTTACAATAAAATAATGTTTTTTAAATGAATAGTTTTATGAATTTTGACACATGTATAGGTTCAAGTTGCCATCACCATAATCAGGATACAAAACAGTTCCACCAGCAAAGAATTCCCTGTTCCATCCTCCCTGCCCACACCAACCACCCTGGCAACAATGAAGTTGGTCTCTGACTATAGTTTTGTTTTTTTTGAAAATATCATATAAATGGAATCATATAGCATATAGCCATTTAGGCTTGGCTTCCTTCACCTGCATAATGTCTCTGAGATTCATCCAAGTGCCACAGGCAGTTTGTACCAATAGTTTGTTCCTTTTCATTGCTGAATATTGTTTTATTTTGTGCATCTATTAATACCACAGTTTCTTTACCCCCATTGAGGAGCATTTGGGTGTTAGCAGTTTCTGACAATTATAAATAGAGCTGTCATAAATATTTATGAGTGGCTTTTGGCGTGAACATGCACATTCATTTCTCCAGAAGAGATGTGACAGTCCACTGAGTGGCATTGTTTTGTACCATCGGGGGGAAACCCTCTTAATCAGATGACAACATTCAACTTCAAAGGAAACCTGGAAACCAAGGAAACAGGCCAGTCTCTTCAGTTACAGCCAATTACTGACCCAGGTAGCCTAATATCCAGCCACTGCCCTTTCTATAATTATGTCTGAAGAATTATGGTTGATGTCCCGTGCGAAGGACAAAACTGAATTACTTATGGATGGCAACGTGATACATGAGGACCAAAGAAAGTTCCATTCTACAGTCCTCACAATTCCCAGAAACTCTTGGGGAAGAAAAAGAACGTTTTCTTATGTTCTTAAAGAAATTTAGATCCTGGTGATGTCAAAATTAAAATGCTCCGACACAGCAGTTCATCTTCTACAGCTGTATCTTACTGAAGCCCTCACACAAGCACTGGCACAAAGGTGAGGAAGCTTGGTACAGCACTGTTGGAAGAACAAACATTTAGAAGAAAATCTAACTGTCCACATGTGGGAATGCAGTATGTCTCTGTGTATTGACACAAAGATGTTTGCTGTGGTAGACACTTAAGACTGGTTGATTCAACACCAGTGTCCAACTCTTGCAGAAAGCATCACCCATCTGGCCAATGCTACATAAGTGGAAGGTTTCTTGGGACAGCGCTGAGGGGTGGTAATGGATGTTTCCGGGGAATGACTTATTTATTTCCTAATAAAAGAGAACTAATGTGGTTGAAGCTGCCTTCTCCTCTCTGAATCTTCAGTGTGAGCTAGATGTTTGGAGCTGCAATGGCCATTTTGTGACGATGAGATGATAAGCATGGAGGCAAAAGCCCACTGGCCAGGGATTACAGAGAGGAGACAGAGAGGTTCCTAATGGAACTTTTGACCAGCTACATGAATGCCAGCTGCTGCCTCAGAGAAAATATGAGAAAAATATGTGAGACTTCCCGCATATTTAAATCACTCTATATTTTCTATTACTTGCAGCTAAACACATTCCAATTGAAGTAACTATCAAAGGAAAAAATCAAATTGCCCAGCAATGCACATATTGTCCTATTTCGTAAAATGAAATTGTATATGTATACCTAATAGTTATACAGACATCATAAAATTGGAAAGGTAATAGTAATTAACCAGTATTGAGCACCTGCTGTGTGACAAGCATACCTTATCACTTTAACCCTCACAATCACTCTGTAAAGGTAGATGTTTTATTGTTTTCACCACTTATAAGTGAGGAATATGAGGCTTCAGGAGCTTTTCCAAAGTTGTACCATACAACTAGCAGATGGTTAGCCTGGAACCTGGAACCAGGTTCTCTCTGCTCCTAGAGAAAGTGCTTGGAGCACCCTATGCAGACCCCACCCACACACCTGCCTGAGGTGCCTATTACTAGTACTGTGTGTGCTTAGTCCCTCAGTCATGCCTGACTCTCTGCGATCCCATGGGCTGTAGCCTCCCAGGCTCCTCTGTCCATAGGGATTCTCCAGGCCAGAATACTGGAGTGGGTTACCATGCCCTCCTCCAGGGGATCTTCCCAGTCCAGGGTTGAACCCAGGTCTCCCGCATTGCAGGCGGATTTTTTTTTACTGTCTGAGCCACAAGGAAGCCCATTACCAATACAGACCCCACCAGCTCTAATACAGCTATTTCTACAGGGTGGTTTAGGGGATGGGCCATTTCCACAGTGTTTCCTTTTCAATAAGCAAGTATTATTTTTGTTTTGAAAATACAAATGTAGAGAAATTGGAAAACTAAAGAATTAATCAAGTAACTCTGGTGTTAGGCACTGTGCTGGAAAATTTTTTTTCTTCCAGATTTGAATATCAACTATAAATATCCACTCAGTCATATAGGCCTTTTGGAATTAAAAAGCATCCTTTTCAAACATATGAAAGAAGCCTGGCTAAGCGGATTGCCAATATTTTGTTATGTGACCTATACCCCAGATAAGTTATCTGCCAGACTGACTCCTGCCCCAGGAAGGAATGAAACCCTGCAGGAAATACATGTGAAGAATACTTTTGAGTCTTTGAATAAGAGTGTTATGACTCATTTTTCTAGTGGCTGGATTTCTCATCTCCTACCTGTTACTAAATGATTGCTTCTTAAGGTCTTTAAAGAAAAAAAGTTCATCAAGAAAAAGCAGGTCTGTGTTCCAGGTTCTATTTACAGCTGACTTATGGCTCCTTGGCAGCCTTCAGGTCAGCCAGCCAGAGAGGTTTCCTTGAGGGCTCGCCCAGTTATCTCAACCACGTGATCTGAGGCACTTTCCCTTAAAGGTCCTGGCACCAAGGTACAGATTTCTAATCAGCTCTGATACTGCGGAGCCACTGATCAGCCCTTAAAGATAAGGCTTTCTTCTGCAGTGAGAAAAGAATCCGAAAAATTACCCGCCGCCATGGGGGACAGAAGCCCCTTCGAAACGGACATGCTCACCCTGACCCGCTATGTTATGGAAAAGGGGCGTCAGGCCAAAGGCACCGGGGAGCTCACGCAGCTGCTCAACTCCATGCTGACGGCCATCAAAGCCATCTCCTCAGCCGTGCGTAAGGCGGGCCTGGCCAACCTGTGAGTGAGATCCCCGACGACACGTTGCGACCCCGGTCCGGTGGGGGTGGGCAGAGCTGCGGGAGTCTGGGCCGGAAACTGGGTCAAAAGTATTAACCCGCACACCCTGCAGGGAAATGGCCTTCCAAGTTTCTGCCAGGTGTGGTTTGATAAGGAGTCCTTTGACTTGTCTCAGGAAAGGCACAAAATTCTTGGAGACATGCTATGGAGAAAAAAAGCATCATTTTTCCAGTCGCTGTGTATTCTAATGACAAGCTCAGGGGCTTGTTCCATGAAAACATATCCTCAGTTAAATCTGAAATCTGTTAGTTGCTTGGTCATGTCCAACTCTTTGCAACCCCATGGACTGTAGCCCACCAGTCTCCTCTGTCAACAGAATTTTCTAGGCAAGAATACTGGAGTCGGTTTCCATTTCCTTCACCAGAGGATCTTCCCGACCCAGGGATTGAACCCAGGTGTACTGCACTGCAGGCAGATTCTTCACCCTCTGAGCCAACAGAGAAGCCCACCTCTGACAAGGAGACTCTTATTAGCATTCTCACTGGCACAAAGCGACCACCAGGAGACTTGAGACCACTCCTGACGCCCTGGGCAGATAGGAGTGGTTTTACTGTCACGACCTTTGCCCAAAGTTGTCAGGAGCTAGAAATCATTTACCGAATCTTTTTTTCTCTCATTTACCAAATCTTAAGGCCCGTCATCCATCTCCTGTTGATTGTTGAAAGAAGTGTTTTGCTTTTAAAACCAGTTGTTATTTCTTCTCTGTGACTCAACCTTCTGTCCACTTGGTATGCAGGATGCTGGGAGGTGCTGGCCTGGGAGCAGGGAATGAAGGGCCTTCTTCCACTTTGCTCTCTTGGTGCTTCACCCAAGCCCAGGAGGCCAAGTTCAGGCTGAGCTGCTGATCCTCACAGCCAAGGGTCCGGTTCCAGTCTGTGGTGAAAAGGATTAGTCTTTGGGTTTCCACTTTCCTGGTAGCAATTCCAATGGAGGTCCTCTCAGAAGATGAAGAGACCCCATCATTCATTATTATTATTATTCCAAAATGAAGAAATAGCCAAATCCAATAATTTAAAATATTTATTCCTGGGCATTCCCTGATGGCTCAGTGATTAAGACTCTGTGGTTCCATCGCAGGGTGCATGGGTTTGATCCCTGGTGAGGGAACGAAGATCCTGACAGCCAAGGGACCAAAAAAAAAAAGTAAAAAATATTTATTCTTAACAACTTAGCACTTTTAACACCAAAAACAATGTGATAATTACAGAATTTATTTATATTAATGTAAGGTTTCGTGACCCAGTAACCCAGTAATGAGCTCCAAGTTAGAGGAGATTGTGACTGGCTTCCCTTCTCTCTGTGTGTTGCTTTAACTGTCTTAGTACCTCACTTGGCAGTAATGGCCAACTCCATCTTCAAGGACCTTTGTGAATGTGAGCCACAGCCACTTGTCTCTGTTCTGCTCCTGCCTGATGGTGAGCGGGGCTGCGTGTAGAGCAGTTCCCCAGGCTGTCTGCTGAGTGTTACTCACCTGAATGGGCTCCCCTGTGCAGGGGGCTGGGCAGGGCAGGGGTTGTGGCTAATTGCTGCAGAACTCTGACTTCGTGGTCATGTAGTGTCCAGAGGAAGTGGACTTAGGGATTGGATAATTCAGGTGTTCCTTTGACTTGGTTTTTCATGCCATCTGATTAGAGTCAATGACCCACTCTCGCTAGGGACTGTAAAACTGTAAAATGACTTGGATACTAATAGCCTCTAACTAACTTGTGGGGCTGTTGTAAGGCTTAGTAAGCCCATGTGATGATGATTTTGACATTGCCAGCCCCATAATAAGTGCTCAGTAAGTGCTCATTATTTGTTGTTCAGTCACTCAGTCGTGTCCGACTCTTAGACTCCATGGACTGCAGCATGCGAGGCTTCCCTGTCCTTCACCATCTCCTGGAATTTGCTCAAAGTCTTGTCCCTTGAGCTGATGATGCCATCTGACCATCTTATCCTCTGTCATCCCCTTCTCCCCCTGCCCTGCCTGCAATCTTTCCCAACATCAGGGTCTTTTCCAATAAGTTGGCTTTTCACATCAGATGGCCAAAGTATTGAGGCTTCAACTTCAGCATTGGCCCTTCCAATGAATATTCAGTGTTGATTTAATTAAGAATTGACTGGTTTGATCTCCTTTCTGTCCAAGGGACTCTCAAGAGTCTTCTTCAACACCACAGTTCAAAAGCATGAATTCTTCAGCACTCAGCTTTCTTTATAGTCCAACTCTCACATCCATACATGACTACTGGAAAAACCATAGCTTTGAATATACAGACCTTGGTTGGCAAAGTGATGTCTCTGCTTTTGAATATGCTGTCTATATTTGTCATAGCTTTTCTTCCAAGGAGCAAGTGTCTTTTGATTTTGTGGCTGCAGTCACTGTCTGCAGTGATTCTGGAGCCCAGGAAAATAATATCTGCCACTGTTTCCACTTTTTTCCTCAACTATTTGCCACAAAGTGATGGGACAGGATGCCATGATACTAGTTTTTTGAATGTTGAGTTTCAAGCCAGCTTTTTCACTCTCCTCTTTCATCCTCACCAAGAGGCTCTTTAGTTCTGTTTCCCTTCTGCCATTAGAGTGCTATCACCTGCATATCTGAGGTTGTTGGGTTCCAAGCCCAGTTCAGTTCAGTTGCTCAGTTGTATCTGGCTCTTTGCGACCCCATGGACTGCAGCACACCAGACTTCCCTGTCTGTCACCAACTCCCAGGGATTGCTCAAACTCAGGTCCAAACCTGGGGAAATTTGCGGGCTAACAGGTTGATGTTGCCAACTGACCACTAGGTGGCGGGCGCAGCCTGTGGAAACAAGATGTCAGAATTTCACACTTCACCGGAGGACAGAGGCAGGATTAAGTTTGACAGAGACCATGTGTTCTGCCGATTCAGATATTTCTGTCTCTTTCCCATTTAGGGGGCTTCAAGCACCTCATTCCTCTGCTTCCTCTTTTTGGGGAGATATTTCTAGGCACATGCTCCATAAATGCAAAACTGATCTGAAAGTCTCATATTTTTCTTCTTTTTTTCCTGCTTCCTGCTATAGGAAGAAGGGAATGTTAGCATTCTGGGAATGCTGTCCCCAGAATCCTCTCCACAGCTTCCTAATGTCAAAATGCAGAACAATTCATTTATAATATGTCAGTAAAGTTTTAACATTAGTAAAAGCAGTAAGAAGATACTGTCTATGGCTTATAAAGCATTTTCCTGTCCATGATCTAACTTGGAGCAGTTGTCAGGCAATTAGATCTCTTGTGAATGAGCTTCCATTCTTTCTGGAAGGAGAGGTGTTGATGGAGGGATTGTAGGAAGGGAGGGAGACAGAGCAACATGCCCAGTTCCTGCAAGGAAGGTGCACAGGGTGGGCTGAGAGGTAGGGTAAGGACAGGGTTAGTGTGGTGTTGGGGAGCGGTGTTTGCAAAACATCCGAACAGAGAGCCTGTTTCTCTTCCCCGCCACCCACAGGCCCCAGGCACCCCAGCTTTTCATTCTCCAGTAGAAGCTGCATTAAACAAGAAAACCGAGTTCACAGGGTTTGTGAACACTGTAAACGCTGATGCAGAACAATCTAGTTTTGTCATTGTGTGCTTGTTTGCTTTTATTTTGAAGTAGAAGGTACAGTCTTTGAGGTCAGTCTACCAGTATCATTTTCCAAGGCAGATCTCATCACATCAGACATCAAGTGATGGGAGACACCTCTTGGGGAGAGGGGGGATGTTGTCAGTCAGGGAAAGGGATGGGAAATGAGTTGTCTCCCAGTTTAGGGTAAATCAGTGGCTCTCAACCCTGGCTACTTGCTAGAAACACTTGAAGAATCCTTCAGTAAATAAATGGTGTTAACAAAAAGGAGAGGAAGGTATTACTTTCCTGCCATCCATTCTTTGTAATTCAGTGAAGGTATACTGAGCCTCTGAGCACTGTGCAAACAGGCACAGTGAGGCATAGCTCTTGCCTTCAGTGAGCAGACAATCCATCAGGGAGGACATTTCCATGAACAGACTGTGAGCTGCTGTGGAAGGGCTGACAGGGCTGTGTCTGGTATGTGGTGGGACCAGGGAAGCTTCTGGAAGATGTTAGGAGGGCTAAGCTGTCAGCGGGCAGAAAGCACTTCCATGGGGTGGGGGGACACCCCATGACTGAAGGTGGGAAAGAGAAAAGCAGCTTGTGGGGTGCTGGTGGCCTCAGGACCTTTGCGGCTGTTGGAATGTGGAAGGCTGGAGGGGAGTGATAGCCATGTGGCTCATGGAGAGACGAGCATGAAGCCAGGGGACAGTGAACCAGGAGTCCATGGAAGGCAGGTGTGTGCACACGCAGGGTTCCAGAGGCTGAGGGTGAAAGGCTAAGCGGCAAGGCCAAGTGTGGGGCCAGGGCTTCCCTTGATAGGGTCTGAAGCCAAGTATGGGGGACTTGGGGACTCTGGGAGAGATGGGGGTGATCTGACTGGCTTTTTAGAAGGTTCCTAACCACGAGGACAGGAGCCGGAGACTTTAGATAGCAATCCTCTATAACCCAAAGCACCCAAATAGAATTTTTACACTGCCACTCTTTCTTATATTGCTTGGTAATGGTAATAAAGAACCAAATTAAATTTTATCCCTAATTTCCTTCTTTATTCAAGTAATGCCAGGCTACAGCAGAACAGTTTTTATTTCAGCCCAACAGGCCACTATTTGAGGATAATCAACAAATACTAGAAATTCCAAGACTGGAAATCCACAGTCCTTTACTTTTTAAAGTTTTTAATTATGGCGATGTGTCTGACTTTATGAACTCCCCCTCCGTCCTTCAGGGCCCCGAGGGAGGCGGGGGTGAGGCAGAGTTGTACATTAGTAAGATTGAATCCTGTAGTGTTACTGAGATGACTAGGAACTTGCAACAGTGGCTCCGAGCCAGGGTAAGAACCAGCGCTGTGAGACAGGACGCATTCGGTCGTATTTATCATCTGGAGACCCTGGAGCCATGAAGGGAAAAGAGGGATACAGGGGAGGTGTCCTGGCGTCCTGACATCTTCGCTGGAGTCCTGGGCTCCCTTCCTGATTTCCTCCAGCTTTTTGCCGTCTTAGGTACGGAATCGCGGGAAGCGTGAACGTGACGGGGGATGAGGTGAAGAAACTGGACGTGTTATCCAATGCCCTGGTGATCAACATGCTCCAGTCCTCCTACAGCACCTGCGTCCTGGTGTCGGAAGAGAATAAAGAAGCCATTATCACCTCCAAAGAGAAGAGGGTACGTGTGGCAGCCGGGCTGAGGTTCTTCTGTTCACCAGTGGAGGGCGCAACTGAGCTGGGAAGAATCTGATTGCCTTGCTTTATTTCAGTTTCTGGGATTTTTCCTCTATTGCTTAATTTTTGTTTTCCAGAAACCACGGTTTGCATATTTCTTTACTTTGAAGTTTTATGCTGTTTAGTCAAAGAGACTCCATAATAAGGAAGTGATTCATTCAGGAAATAAATCAGAGTGCTTTACCGAAACTTATCAGTGGACAGGGTTCATCTTGGGTTTTCACCTAATGTATTAGTAACAAGTCCCAACGTTTTGGAGCTTGAAAATCAGGTCCAGTAAAAAGTAGAGTTCCTGGGAAGAGCGATATTTTTGGTCTTTTACTTTTCTCATCCCCACAATCTTCGCCCCTTCCCCAAGGGGGTTTGGTTTTAGCAGAGATTTCCTCATGCCTGGCAACCTGTTAGACTACAACAGAAAAGAAATTGTAAAGATTGTTGCTCTTGCCTTAATACAATGGTAAAATTGTTTAGTTCATGGCATGCCTGGGGAGGGTCTATATTCAGTATGGTTCCACAGTTTATTTTTTAAAAAATTCGTGGCCAAAAATTTAACCCATGTTCAGTTGCGATACAGTAATACCACATAAATGCCAGTACTGTTGGCTCTTGTTTTATACACTGGATCTTGAGGACAAGGTGCCATTGCTTTATGATTAGCTGAAAGGATGGAAAAAGTAAAGCCAAATTTATTAAACACTTACTATATACTGGGGATTGTGCAAAAGCCCTTTGTACTTGTCTCACGTAATTCAGGCTAAGTCACACCTGTTATTCTCAACTGTCACACCGGCTCCTGAACATTCTCCAGTGTGTGCTTGATGTTGAGCAAATAACTGCTGAATGCATGCAGGCGTGAATGAATGAGCTGATTTGGATTATCTACAGGGAGAATGAGAGATTTCCAAGTTTATGGATTCCACTCCCCTACCCCCACCTCCTATTGAGAAAGAAGGAAGGAAAGCCAAATTAATCTAGGGCACTACTCATTGGAAAGTCAGGGGAAAAGTAGCTAGGCAGTGGGAGAAATGACTCCCATTTTACTTGATGTTGTACTGGCAGTATTTAATGAGCCAGGAGACCCCAGTCCCCATCATTAAGGCTCTCACAGAACCTCGTACCTAGGCGGTCAGTAAAAATTATCTGGTGATTTCTTTCCACTGAGTTGTCTGTGACAGCAGCATGGGCGGACATGAGGGACCTGGTATCCCAGGACCCCACCTGGTCTGTCTTCTGGTCTTCACGTCAGAAAGGAAAGGCAGATGCAGCAAAACCCAAAGGAATACTTTTATTCTCTGGATGTACTTTCATACAGCTGCTATCTTAATAAGAGAGGCCCAGAGGCCCTGGGACCTTGTTCCGAAGTTTTGTTTTGATAAAAATGTGCCAAAATGAAGAAAGCCTGTCTGGGGAGAAGCTTGATGTATCAATAATTCAATAACGACCTTACTATGGACTTAGGTAGAACTTACCCAAGTTTATCTGAAGCTTCTCCAACTCCTTCCAGCATGGTGCCCAGTTCAGACCAGTTCCTCTCACACCTTCAGCAATTCCCAGTGGTCCCAGGTAGGAGGGGAGGATGAAGCCAGAGTAGGTGGGAGTAAAGATATTTGGGGGTAGGTGGGAATCAGCTAATCTGATTAATCAGCTAATCTTCACCCCCTGTGGGAATCAGCTAATCTGTTTATGGGCAAGTGAGCTGTGAACTGCACAATTAATATATGTGGATATGCTCTGCCTTCCTTAAGTAATTGTAATTGTAATTTTTGATAAGGATATCCCTTTGGTCTAAGTCGCTTCTGATGGGGTTTTACCTGCCAGACTCAGCCACTTACACAGAGTGTGTTCACTGGAACAGAGTGTGGAATTACGCAGTGTATTGACCTGTGTTGATCAGGTGTTCTGCCTTCTGTGCACGTAGGGGAAATACGTGGTCTGCTTTGACCCTCTGGACGGATCTTCCAACATTGACTGCCTGGCTTCCATTGGAACCATATTTGCCATCTACAGAAAGGTGAGCAAACAGTCTGCTCTTTAACACCTCCTTCCTCTGATGGTTTCAGGAAGGTTCCTGGGCTCAGAGCCACGAGTCTGGAGTTCTAACCTTTGTCCTCCCACTAACCAGACACACCACAGCAAGCAAGCTACGAACCTCCCTCTGCCTCAGAATCCTCATTGAAGACCCAAGTCGGTATTTTCCCTCAGCCCTTGTCTCAGTGTTCATGGGAAGGCAGGGTGAGAGGATACATGGGACCTTATTTTGAAAATCTGGGTGTGGTACAAATGCCAGACATGGAGTTAAGTTCCAAGCGACATCTGAAGGCCTCTGTGTTCCTTCCTTGTGTATCTCACATCTTATTGCATTCATTTTCTGTTGCTGCTGTAACAATTCACACGCATTTAGAGGTTTAAAACAACACCCATTTATTGTGTCCCAGTTCTTGGGTCAGAAGTCTGACAGCATGGCTGAGCTGTATCTGATAAGGCCAAAATCTGGGTGTTAGCTGGCTTGGTCTCCTATTGAGAAGAGCTCGCTTCCAGGCTTATTGAGGTTGTTGGCAAAATTCAATGAAATAGTCAATATCCACCCTCTCAATAGGTGCAGTTTTTTGTTCTTGTGATGAGCAACTCTCACATTAGTTGCTCAGTCATGTCTGACTCTTTGCCACCCCACAGACTGTAGCCCACCAGGCTCTTCTGTCCATGGAGTTCCCCAGGCAAGAATACTGGAGAGAGTTGCCATCCCCTTCTCCAGGAGACCTTCCCAACCCAGGAATCGAACCTGGGTCTCCCGCATTGCAGGCAGATTCTTTATCATCCGAGTCACCAGGGAAACCCCATAGGAGCTTTCAAATATACAGTGTGGTATTGTTAACTGTAGTCACCATGCCATCTATTACATCCCAAGGACTTATTTATTTTATAACTGGACGTTTATATCTTTGACTACCTTCACTCCCTTCACCTACCTCCATCCCCTGATTCTGGCAACCACCAATCTGTTCTATGAGTTGGGTTGTTTTTTTTTTTTTTTTGAGTGCACATATAAATGAGATCATACAGTACTTATCTTTCTCTGGCTTATTTCATCTAGCATAACACTGTCAAAGTTCATTCATATCATCACAAATTGCAGGATTTCCTTCTTTTTCATGGCTGAATTATATATATACACACACACACATTTGAAATAAACATTTCCTTCATGTTTATACTAAAAAGTATAATTCCTGGAAATTATATATAGCTCTATTTTTAATTTTCTGAAGAACCACCACACTGTTTTCCATAGTGGTTGTACCAGTTTACATTCCCACGGGCAGTTCACAAGGGTTCTGTTTTCTCCACATCCTCACCAACATGTGTCCTCACTCATCTTTTTTATTTAGTCCTTCTGGCAGGTGTGAGGTGATATCTCATTGTGGTTTTGATCTGCCTTTCCCTGATGGTTAATGATGTTAGACACCTTTTCATGTACCTGTTGGCCCTTTGTATGTCTTCTTTGGAAAAATGTCTATTTGGTCAGATTGTGTTTTTTGCCATTAAGTTGTGTGAGTTCTTTATATATTCTGGATATTCATCCCTTATTCTATGTATAATCTGCAAACGGTTTTTGCCTTTTCCTTTTTTATGATGGTCTTAATAGCATCTTAAGACCAACTGATTTAAAAATGAAAAGGAATAATGAATGAGGCTGTGCATGTGTGCAGACAGTGGATATGTTGGAAATCTCTATTTCTTTCCCACAATTTTTATGTGATTCTAAAACTGTTCTAAAAAAATGAAGTCTGAAACAAAAAAGAGAGGAATATTATTATATATAATATGGGCTATTCACATATGGATTTTGGTGATTTTTGAACACAGAGATTTTGTCTTAAAATTTAAGCAAAACACAGGCTCTGAAGGCTAGTCCAAATAACCACAGATTCTCTCTGATTGTATTGCTAAAGAAGGGGGACAATATTGCTTAATGCTCTAGTGAGAGAGCAGGTCGCTTCAGAGCTCTAATTACAAAAAAAAAAAAAAAAAAAACTGCAAAAGAAATGACACTGTAAATAAAATTAACAGGCAGATGACAATTGAGGAAAATGTTTGCAACATATAAGGCATTTATATTTTTCATATGTAAAAAGCAAATCAACAATGCTTGCATGCCAAGTTGCTTCAGTCATGTCCGACTGTGCTACCCTATGGACTGTAGCCCACCAGGCTCCTCTGTTCATGGGATTCTCCAGGCAAGAATATTGGAGGTTGCTGAGCCCTCCTTCAGGGGATCTTCTTGACCCAGGGATTGAACCCAAGTCTCTCATGTCTCCTGCATTGGCAGGCAGGTTCTTTACCACTAGCGCCACCTGGGAAGCCCAAAATCAACAATAAGAAGATGACTATCTAGATAGAAAAGTAACCAATGAAGTGAAACAGGCAACTTACACAATAAGAAATAAAATGGTCAATTAATATATAAAATTTTACTTTATTAGTTATACAAAATGGAAACTAAAGCAAGTATCTTTTTTTTTCACCCATCAAGTTGACCAAGTTGAAAAAAAAAAAAAAAAAACAGCGCTATCTTATGTTTATCAAATTAAATTAAAATGAATGCTCTTGTCACTGGTACCAGCCTTGTCATGGTGAATGGGCTTGCATAATTCTGTGAAGTTATGAGCCATACTGTGCAGGGCCACTCAGGACAGATGAGTCATAGTGAAGAGTTGTGACAAAATGTGGTCCACTGGAGGAGGCAATGGCAACACACTCCAGTATTTTTTCCAGGAGAACTCCATGAACAGTATGAAAAGATAAAAACATATGATACTAAAAGATGAACCCCCCAGGTTGGAAGGCATCTAATATGATACTGGGGAAGAATGAAGGGCAATTACTAACAGGTTCAGAAAGAATGAAGCCACTGATCAAGGAGGAGATGGCAAGACTGAACATCTGTTTCTTAGTAGATGTTAGTGAACATTACATGTTAGGAATTAGTGAACTAAAATGGATGGGAATGGGTGAATTTAATTCAGGTAATCATTGTATCTACTACTGTGAGTAAGAATCCATTAGAAGAAATGGAGTAGCCCTCATAACAACAAAAGTGTCTGAAATGCAATACTTTGGAGCAACCTCAAAAATGGCAGAATGATCTTAGTTCATTTTCAAGGCAAACCATTCAGCATGACAGTAATCTCAGTCTATGCCCCAACCACTGATGGTGAAGAAGCTGAAGTTGACCAGTTCTATGAAGATCTACAACACATTTGAGAACTAGAACCAAAAAAAAATGTCCTTTTCATCATAGGGGATTGTAAAAATAAGGAATGCAAAAGTAGGAAGTCAAGAGATGCCTGGAATAACAGTCAGGTTTGGTCTTGGAGTACAAGATGAGACAAAGCAAAGGCTAACAGAGTGTTGCCAAGAGAAAGCAATGGTCAGAGCAAACACCGTCTTACAACAGCACAAGAGAGGACTCTACGCATGGACATCACCAGATGGTCAATATTGAAATCAGATTATGTTCTTTGCAGCCAAAGATGCAGAAGCTCTATACAGTCAGTGAAGACAAGACTGGGAGCTGACTGTAGCTCAGGCCATGAGCTCCTTATTGCAAAATTCAGGCTTAAATTGAAAAAAGTAGCAGAAACCACTAGGCAATTCAGTTCAGTTCCCTTCAGTTGCTCAGTTTTGTCCAACTCTTTGCAACCACAGGGACTGCAGCACACCATGCCTCCTTGTCCATCACCAACTCCTGGAGCTTACTCAAACTCATGTCCATCTCATCCTCTGTCATCTCCTTCTCCTCCTGCCTCCATCTTTCCCAGCATCAGAGTCTTTTCAAATGAGTCAGTTCTTTGCATCAGGTGGCCAAAGTATTGGAATTTCAGCTTCAGCATCAGCATCAGTCCTTCCAATGAATATTCAGGACTAACTGATTCCCAAAGAATGACAAGGAGAGATAAAAAAGCCTTCCTCAGTGATCAATGCAAAGAAATAGAGGAAAACAATAGAATAGGAAAGACTAGAGATCTCTTCAAGAAAATTAGAGATATCAAGCGAACATTTCATGCGAAGATGGGCTCAATGAAGGACAGAAATGGTATGGACCTAACAGAAGCAGAAGATATTAAGAAGAAGTGGTAAGAATATACAGAAGAACTATTCAAAAAGATCTTCACAACCCAGATAATCACAATGGAGTGATCACTCACCTAGAACCAGACATCCTGGAATGTGAAGTCAAGTGGGGTAAAGGAACAGGATAAATGCCCACCAAACCAAACAAAAGGGGAAGAGATAGGGAATCTACCTGATAAAGAATTCCAAATAATGATTCTGAAAATGATCCAAAACTTTGAAAACAAATTGGAGTTACAGATAAATAGCCTGGAGACAAGGATTGAGAAGATGCAAGAAAGGTTTAACAAGGACCTAGAAGAAACAAAAAAGAGTCAATATATAATGAATAATGCAATAAATGAGATTAAAAAACACTCTGGAGGGAACCAACAGTAGAATAACAGAGGCAGAAGATAGGATAAGTGAGATAGAAGATAGAATGATGAAATAAATGAAACAGAGAGGAAAAAAGAAAAAAGAATTAAAAGAAATGAGGACAACCTCAGAGACCTCTGGGACAATGTTAAATGCCCCAACATTTGAATCATAGGCATCTCAGAAGAAGAAGACAAAAAGAAAGACCATGAGAAAATACTTGAGGCAATAATAGTTGAAAACTTCCCTAAAATGGGGAAGGAAACCAAGTCCAAGAAACCAAGAGAGTCCCAAACAGGATAAACCCAAGGCGAAACACCACAAGACACAAATTAACAAAGATCAAACACAAAGAACAAATATTAAAAGCACCAAGGAAAAAACAACAAATAACACACAAGTGGATTCCCATAAGGATAACAGCTGATCTTTCAATAGAAACTTCAGGCCAGGAGGGAATGGCAGGATATACTTAAAGTGATGACAGAAAATAACCTACAGCCCAGATTACTGTACCCATCAAGGATCTCATTCAAATATGAAGGATAAATCAAAAGCTTTACAGACAAGCAAAAGCTGAGAGAATTCAGCACCACCAAACCAGCTCTCCAACAAATGCTAAATGATATTCTCTAGACAGGAAACACAAAAAGGTGTATAAACTCAAACCCTAAACAATAAATAAATGGCAATGGGATCATACTTATCAATAATTACCTTAAGTGTAAATGGGTTGAATGCCCCAACCAAAAGACAAAGACTGGCTGAATGGATACAAAAACAAGACCCCTATATGTGTTGTCTACAAGAGACCCACCTTGAAACAAGGGACATATACAGACTGAAAGTGAAGGGCTGGAAAAAGATATTTCACACAAATGGAAACCAAAAGAAAGCAGGAGTAGAAATACTCATATCAGATAAAATAGACTTTAAAACAAAGGCTGTGTAAAGAGACAAAGAAGGACACTACATAATGATCAAAGGATCAATCCAAGAAGAAGATATAACAATTATAAATATATATGTATCCAACATAGGAGCACCACAATATGTAAGAAAGTATGAAAGGGGAAGTTAACAATAACACAATAATAGTGGGAGACTTTAATACCCCACTCACACATATAGATAGATCAACTAAACAGAAAATTAACAAGCAAACACAAACTTTAAATGATACAATAGAGCAGTTAGACCTAATTGATATCTATAGGATATTTCACCCCAAAACAATGATTTCACCTTTTTCTCAAGTGCACATGGAACCTTCTCCAGGATAGATCACATCCTGGGCCATAAATCTAGCCTTGGTAAATTCAAAAAAATTGAAATCATTCCAAGCATCTTTTCTAACCACAATGCAGTAAGATTACATGTCAATTACAGGAGAAAAACTATTAAAAATTCCAACATATGGAGGCTGAACAACATGTTGCTGAATAACCAACAAATCACAGAAGAAATAAAAAAAGAAATCAAAATATGCATAGAAATGAATGAAAATGAAAACACAACAACCCAAAACCTATGGGACACTGTAAAAGCAGTGCTAAGGGGAAGGTTCATAGCAATACAGGTTTACCTCAAGAAACAAGAAAAAAGTCAAATAAATAACCTAACTCTACACTTAAGCAACTAGAAAAGGAAGAAATGAAGAACCCCAGGGTTAGTAGAAGGAAAGAAATCTTAAAAATTAGGGCAGAAATAAATGCAAAAGAAACAGAGACCATAGCAAAAATCAACAAAGCCAAAAGCTGGTTCTTTGAGAAGATAAATAAAATTGACAAACCATTAGCCAGACTCATAAAGAAACAAAGGGAGAAAGATCAAATCAACAAAATTAGACATGAAAATGGAGAAATCACAACAGACAACACAGAAATACAAAGAATCATAAGAGACTGTTATCAGCAACTATATGCAAATAAATGGACAACTTGGAAGAAATAGACAAATTCTTAGAAAAGTACAACTTTCCAAAACTGAACCAGGAAGAAATGGAAAATCTTAACAGACCTATCACAAGCACAGAAATCGAAACTGTAATCAGAAATCTTCCAGCAAACAAAAGCCCAGGTCCAGATGGCTTCACAGCTGAATTCTATCAAAAATGTGGAGAAGAGCTAACACCTATCCTACTCAAACTCTTCCAGAAAATTGCAGAGGAAAGTAAACTTCCAAACTCATTCTACGAGGCCACCATCACCCTAACACCAAAACCTGACAAAGATGCCACAAAAAAAGAAAACTACAGGCCAATATCACTGATCAACATAGATGCAAAAACCCTTAACAAAATTCTAGCAAACAGAATTCAACAACATATTAAAAAAATCATACATCGTGACCAAGTGGGCTTTATCCCAGAGATGCAAGGATTCTTCAATATCTGTAAATAAACAATGTAATACACCACATTAACAAATTGAAAAATAAAAACCATATGATTATCTCAATAGATGCAGAGAAAGCCTTTGACAAAATTCAACATCCATTTATGATCAAAACCCTCCAGAAAGCAGGAAAAGAAGGAACATACCTCAACATAATAAAAAGCTATATATGACAAACCCACAGCAAACATTATCCTCAATGGTGAAAAATTGAAAGCATTTCCCCTAAAGTCAGGAACAAGACAAGGGTGCCCACTCTCACCACTACTATTCAACATAGTTTTGGAAGTTTTGGCCACAGCAGTCAGAGCAGAAAAAGAAATAAAAGGAATCCAGACTGGAAAAGAGGAAGCAAAACTCTCACTGTTTGCAGATGACATGATCCTCTACATAGAAAACCCTAAAGCCTCCATCAGAAAATTACTAGAGCTAATCAATAAATATAGTAAAGTAGCAGGATATAAAATCAACACAGAGAAATCCCTTGCATTCCTATATACTAACAATGAGAAAACAGAAAGAGAAATTAAGGAAACAATTCCATTCACCATTGCAACCAAAAGAATAAAATACTTAGGAATATATCTACCTAAAGAAACAAAAGACCTATATATAGAAAACCATAAAACACTGGTGAAAGAAATCAAAGAGGACACAAATAGATGGAGAAATATACCCTGTTCATGGATCAGAAGAATCAATATAGTGAAAATGAGTATACTACCCAAAGCAATCTATAGATCCGATGCAATCCGTATCAAGCTACCAACGGTATTTTTCAGAGATCTAGAACAAATAATTTCACAATATATATGGAAATACAAAAAACTTCAAATAGCCAAAGCAATCTTGAGAAAGAAGAGTGGAACTGGAGGAATCAACCTGCCTGACTTCAGGCTCTACTACAAAGCCACAGTCATCAAGATTGTATGGTACTGGCATAAAGACAGAAGTATAGATCAATGGAACAAAATAGAAAGCCCAAAGATAAATCCACGCACCTATGGATATCTTATCTTTGACAAAGGAGGCAAGAATATACAATGGAGAAAAGACAATCTCTTTAACAAGTGATGGTGGGAAAACTGGTCAACCACTTGTAAAAGAATGAAACTAGAACACTTTGCAACACCATACACAAAAATAAACTCAAAATGAATTAAAGATCTAAATGTAAGACCAGAAACTATAAAACTCCTAGAGGAGAACATGGGCAAAACACTCTCTGACATAAACCACAGCAGGATCCTCTATGACCCACCTCCCAGAATATTGAAAATAAAATAAAAAATAAAAAAATGGGACCTAATTAAAATTAAAAGCTTCTGCACAACAAAGGAAATTTTAAGCAAGGTGAAAAGACAGCCTTCAGAATGGGAGAAAATAATAGCAAACGAAGCAACAGACAAAGAATTAATCTCAAAAATTTACAAGCATCTCCTGCAGCTCAATTCCAGAAAAATAAACAACCTGATCAAAAAATGGGCCAAAGAACTAAACAGACATTTCTCCAAAGAAGACATACAGATGGCTAACAAACATATGAAAAGATGTTCAACATCACTCATTATCAGAGAAATGCAAATCAAAACCACAATGAAGTGCCATTTCATGCAAGTCAGAATGGCTGCTATCCAAAAGTCTACAAGCAATAAATGCTGGAGAGGGTGTGGAGAAAAGGGAACCCTCTTACACTGTTGGTGGGAATGCAAACTAGTACAGCCACTATGAAGAACAGTGTGGAGATTCCCTAAAAAACTGGAAATAGAACTGCCATATGACCCAGCAATCCCATTGCTGGGCATACACACTGAGGAAACCAGAATTGAAAGAGACACATGTACCCCAATGTTCATTGCAGCACTGTTTATAATAGCCAGGACATGGAAGCAACCTAGATGTGCATCAGCAGACGAATAGATAAGAAAGCTGTGGTACATATACACAATGGAGTATTACTCAGCCATTAAAAAGAATACATTTGAATCAGTTCTAATGAGGTGGATGAAACTGGAGCCTATTATACAGAGTGAAGTAAGCCAGAAAGAAAAACACCAATACAGTATACTAACACATATATATGGAATATAGAAAGATGGTAATGATAACCCTGTATGTAAGACAGGAAAAGAGACACATATGTATAGAACAGTCTTTTGGGCTCTGTGGCAGAGGGAGAGGGTGGGATGATTTGGGAGAATGGCATTGAAACATGTAAATTATCATATGTGAAACATCACCAGTCCAGGTTCGATGCGTGATACAGGATGCTCGGGGCTGGTACATGGGGATGACCCAGAGGGATGGGATGGGGATGGAAGTGGGAGGAGGGTACAGGGTGGGGAACACAGGTACATCCATGGCAGATTCATGTCAATGTATGGCAAAACCAATACAATATTGTAAAGTAAAATAAATAAATAAAACTGAGATTTTAAAAAAAATGAAGTCAAATGGGCCTTAGGAAGTATCACTATGAACAAAGCTAGTGGAGGTGATGGAATTCCAGTTGAGCTATTTCAAATCCTAAAAGACAATACTGTGAAAGTGCTGCACTCAATATGCCAGAAAATTTGGAAAACTCAGCAGTGGCCACAGGAATGGAAAAGGTCAGTTTTCATTCCAATCCCAAAGAAAGGCAATGCCAAAGAATGCTCAAACTACCACACAATTGCACTCATCTCACATGCTAGCAAAGTAATGCTCAAAATTCTCCAAGCCAGGCTTCAGCAATATGTGAACCATGAACTTCCAGATGTTCGAGCTAGTTTCAGAAAAGGCAGAGGAACCAGAGATCAAATTGCCAAAATTCGCTGGATCATCGAAAAAGCAAGAGAGTTCCAGAAAAACATCTATTTCTGCTTTATTGACTATGCCAAAGCCTTTGATTGTGTCGGTCACAATAACCTGTGGAAAATTCTGAAAGAGATGGGACCACCAGACCACCTGACCTACGTCTTGAGAAACCTGTATGAAAGTCAGGAAGCAGCAGTTAGATTTGGACATGGGACAGCAGACTGGTTCCAAATAGGAAAAGGAGTATGTCAAGGCTGTATATTGTCACCCTGCTTATTTAAATTATATGCACAGTACATCATGAGAAATGCTGGGCTAGATGAAGCACAAGCTGGAATCAAGATTGCCGGCAGAAATATCAATAACCTCACCTATGCAGATGACACCACCCTTATGGCAGAAAGTGAAGAAGAACTAAAGAGCCTCTTGATGACAGTGAAAGAGGAGAGTGAAAAAGTTGGCTTAAAGCTCAACATTCAGAAAACTAAGATCATGGCATCCGGTCCCATCACTTCATGGGAAATAGATGGGGAAACAGTGGAAACAGTGACAGACATTTTTTGGGGGGGGCTCCAAAATCATTGCAGACGGTGACTGCAGCTATGAAATTAAAAGATGCTTGCTCATTGGAAGGAAAGTTTTGACCAACTTAGATAGCATATTAGAAAGCAGAGACATTACTTTGTCAACAAAGGTCGGCCTAATTAAAGGCTATGGTTTTTCCAGTAGTCATGTATGGATGTGAGAGTTGGACTATAAAGAAAGCTGAATGCCGAAGAATTGATGCTTTTGAACTGTGGCGTTGGAGAAGACTCTTGAGAGTCCCTTGGACTGCAAGGAGATCCAACCAGTCCATTCTAAAGGAGATCAGTCCTGGGTGTTCATTGGAAGGACTGATGTTGAACCTGAAACTCCAATATTTTGGCCACCTGATGTGAAGAGCTGATTCAGTGGGAAAGACCCTGATGTTGGGAAAGATTGAGGGCAGGAGGAGAAGGGGACAACAGAGGATGAGATGGTTGGGTGGCATCACCGACTCAATGGACATGAGTTTGAGTAAACTCCGGGAGTTGGTGATGGACAGGGAGGCCTGGCGTGCTGTGGTTCTTTGGGTTGCAGGGAGTCGGACATGATGAGCGACTCAACTGAACTGAACTGATCTCCTTTAGGATGGACTGGTTGGATCTCCTTGCAGTTCAAGGGACTCTCAAGAGTCTTCTCCAACACCACAGTTCAAAAGCATCAATTCTTCGGCGCTCAGCTTTCTTTATAGTCCAACTCTCACATCCATACATGACCACAGGAAAAACCATAGCCTAGACTAGACGGACCTTTGTTGGCAAAGTAATGTCTCTGCTTTTCAATATGCTATCTAGGTTGGTCATAACTTTCCTTCCAAGGAGTAAGCATCTTTTAATTTCATGACTGCAATCACCATCTGCAGTGATTTTGGAGCCCCAAAAAATAAAGTCTGACACTGTTTCCACTGTTTCCCCATCTATTTCCCATGAAGTGATGGGACCAGATACCATGATCTTGGTTTTCTGAATGTTGAGCTTTAAGCCAACTTTTTCACTCTCCACTTTCACTTTCATCAAGAGGCTTTTGAGTTCTTCTTCACTTTCTGCCATAAGGGTGGTGTCATCTGCATATCTGAGGTTATTGATATTTCTGCTGGCAATCTTGATTCCAGCTTATGTTTCTTCCAGTCCAGTGTTTCTCATGATGTACTCTGCATATAAGTTAAATAAGCAGGGTGACAATATACAGCCTTGACATACTCTGTTTCCTATTTGGAACCAGTCTGTTGTTCCATGTCCAGGAAACCCCAAAGCTTCAGAGAGGGACTGGACCAGAGAAGGTCAGGCCAGGAGAGCTTTTTCCCTTGAAGTCTCTCATCTCACCTTCCCAATTTTCTCTTGTTCTCTAGCCAGTGGCAGAGGAAAGATGGTCACCCAATAACTTCTATGTGGATATTCACCAGAATGCTATAGCCCCAAACAGATTTCTGGAGCATAGAGTGGGCCAATTGGAGTCACCACATTCCACAAAGTGGCAATGAAGAAAGTTCTTTAGATGTTCTAGCTGGATATTCTGAGTGCTGGGGAGAACCAGGAGGAGCACTGACGTTTAAAAGGTCAGAAGAAGGGGAGTTGGCAAAAGCAAATGAGAAGGCGTATGGAGAGTCTTAGAAAGAAAATCAGAAGAGAGGGAAGTGGACAGAAGCTCAGGAGAGACACATTTCATGAATGAGGTAGCAGCCACTGGATCCAGTGCTGCCAAGAGGCAGAGTAAGAGGAAGACTGGAAAGTGTATGCCCAATTTAGTGGCAGCCTGCAGTGAGGACAGGAGAAGAGAGATAGCCAGTGTAGACAGATGTTCTCCATTCCAGAACTTAGATGAAGCCGGAGAAGGGGCAATAGCTGGAGGGAAGCCCTGGGTCTACAAAGTATTGTTTAAATTTTTCTAAGGCCAGTGAACTAAAGAGCCTCTTGATGAAAATGAAAGAGGAGAGTGAAAATGTTGGCTTAAAACTCAACATTCAGAAAACTAAGATCATGGCATCCGGTCCCATCACTTTATGGCAAATAGATGGGGAAACAATGGAAACAGTGAGAGATTTTATTTTGGGGAGCTCCAAAATCACTGCAGATGGTGACTACAGCCATGAAATTAAAAGACACTTGTTCATTGCAAGAAAAACTATGAGCAACCTAGACAGAGTATTAAAAAGCAGAGACGTTACTTTGCCAACAAAGGCCCATCTAGTCAAAGCTATGGTTTTTCCAGTGGTCATGTATGGATGTGAGAGTTGGACTATAAAGAAAGGTGAGCACCGAAGAATTGATGCTTTTGAACTGTGGTGTTGGAGAAGACTCTTGAGAGTCCCTTGGACTGCAAGGAGATCCAACCAGTCCATCCTAAAGGAGATCAGTCCTGAATATTCATTGGAAGGACTGATGCTGAAGCTGTACACTAATACTTTGGCCACCTGATGTGAAGAACTGACTCATTTGAAAAGACTCTGATGTTGGGAAAGATTGAAGGCAGGAAGAGAAAGGGACAACAGAGGATGAGATGGTTGGATGGCATCACCGGCCCATGGACATGAGTTTAAGCAAGCTCTGGGAGTTGGTGATGGACAGGGAGGCCTGGCGTGCTGCAGTCCATGGGGTCACAAAGAGTTGGACACGACTGAGAGGCTGAACTGAACTGAAGGCCAGTGAGGTCTATTTGTAATTCAAAGCCAGAGGAGCCAAAGGGGGAGGAGTGGTTCTTTTCAAGCCCCAGTGCAGAGTCTAGAGGACCAAGGACAAGGTGTGATGCCAAGTGGAGGCTGCAGGATCCCAGCTCTGAGAAAGAATAGGCTCTAGTTTGGGAGAAATCAGAGAACAGAACTCTGGTTTCATACACAGAAAATGTAATCCTTCTGATGACTAAAATGAAGATATTTCAGAAACTTCAATGGGGAAAACTAAAGATTTTAATAAAAATCCAATTCTGCCTTTGACTTCTACTTTGCTGAAAGTCCTTAGGAGATCATGCTGTAGAGCAGTAGCTCCTACACTTTAGTGTGGAAGGTTGATTCTGAGGGCCCAGGGTTTCTGATTCTGTAGGCCTGGGGTGAGGTTCAAGAATTTGCATTTCCAAGATCCCAGGTGATAATGCTGCTGCTTAGCCACATTGAGAATCATTTCTCTAGAGCCTGGTTCTCAGAATTTGTATGTGGCCTGGGAATCTGGAAATAAAGTGAATTTATCGAGTACATGTGCAAGTTGCATAAAAATGTATCTAGCTTTAAGAAAAAAAAAAAAAGGTTAGAAAGAATGCAAGATTGTGAAAGTAAGGAAAAGTATTAAAGGGAATACACTGTTTTAATTTTTTAATTAATGGTTTTTGTAGTCCTGAGGAAATATGAAAATAACAAAAATATTAAAAGGAATGTGGCATCTTTAAAGAAGGATGAAATTTGGTGTAAAAATAAAGGCCTTAAGGGAATCCCTGATCGTCCAGTGGTTAGGACTCTGTGTTTCACTGCCAAGCATGGGAGTTCAATCCCTGGGAGGGGAGCTAAGATCTCAGAAGCTGCACAGCGTGGCCAAAAACAGAAAAGTCATTGTGATTTTACTAGCAGACAGCAAACTTGGCCCCATATTCCAAGTGCTGTTGAGAAGAATGCTGGCTTCCCACCAAGAGACTTGGGTCAAGCCCCAGCTTTATTACTGTCTGGTTTCAAGATGCTGTGTACCTTTCTGACCTCCTTCTCTTTTCTTTCAGAAAAAGAGAAAAGTTCTCTTTGAAAAACAAAAATTCTCTTTCAAAAAAATTTTATAGAGCCTCTTCGTTGTTTCATAAAACATAATGTGAAAGTGCTGTGCCGTAGGGAAGCAAAATTTTCCACCCCAAAAAGTGTCTCCATGGCATGAAAATTCATTTAGGCTGATTATTTTATTTTATTTTATTTTATTTTTTTTACTTTACAATATTGTATTGGTTTTGCCATACATCAGCATGAATCCGCCACGGGTGTACACATGTTCCCAATATTTTTAAGGCCCGAAAGACTCAGGAGGAACCTTTAATCTACACCCCAGTTGCCTAAAACAATGTGGATAGTAAGATCTTGTTTCCGGAAGGGAGCTATTGCCATCAGTATTATAGTATGAAACTAGGCTTGTAGACTGGGAGAAACTTAGCAGAATCTGTTTGTTAGAATTGCACTCTGTATCTGATTGTCTCTGCAGGGTCCAGGAACATTTGTTTACCAAACATTTGCTTTTCCATCTCCGTGTGAATTGCTTTCCTCACCTTTGAAGTCCCAAGCCACTACCTCCAACATCCTCTTTTGTCTTTAACTGATGATGAGGGCTTTAGACATTTTGGCAAGTTACAGTTTTCCTGGGTCTCTCCCATGTATACATATTACTAAACCTTTTTTTGTTAATCCTGTTAATTTGTCTCATATCAATATAATTCTTAGAAGAGCCTGAAGAACTTAAAAGGGTAGAGGAAAATTTCTTTCTCCCTGATAGTACTTTAAAAGATATAAAATCTCATATAATTACAACTTATTTTTTTACCTTGAAATTTTTTTTTTAAGGAACTTCTTGATGGTTCCAGTAGTTAGGGCTCCATGATTGCATTCCTGGGGGCCCAGGTTAAAATTCCTGGTTGGGGAACTAAGATCCTATAAACCACATGGCATGGCTGCACCCCCACCACCAAATTTTTTTTTCAGGAGTTAATTATCATAATGGACATGCTTCCAATGTGTGTGTAATATTCAAGCTCACTATCATTCTCTTTCCTATGAACATAATCTGTCTTCCTAACTTTAAATGTGCTATTTTTCACTTCCATCAGTTTCCAGTTCTCTGGAATTTTCTGCTCAGGAGGAAATCTCTATGTAGTATTTCTGGACCTGTCTTTTTGTTGCAGGAAGGGAGATCCTTCCAAGGCCCAAGAGTGGGTTCTTGTCTAACACTCAGAAGTGAATTGTCTGAGGAGACACATGTGCTGACAGAGCAAGAGACTTTATTGGGATGCCCTGGTTATGAGCAAGAGGGTGAGGGAACCCAGGACTGCTCTGCCACGTGGCTCCCAGTCTCAGTCTTGGGTTTTATGGGGATGGGATTAATTTCCTGGTCATCTCTGGCCAATCATTCTGACTTTGGCCTACTGGTGCACACATTGCTCAGCCAAGATGGATTCCAGCAAGGAAAATTCTGAGAGGTTGTTAGGACATGTGGTATCTCCTTTTGACCTTTTCCCAACTCTTCCAGTTGGTGGTGGCTTGTTAGTTCTGTGTTCCTTACCAGGACTTCCTGGCTTAAATAACTCATGCAAGTGGTTACTATTGTGCCTGACCAATGTGGGTGCTTTCAGTCAGTGTTTCCCCTGACATTTTAGCCAAAACTCACTGGTGTCTAGAGAAAGCACAGCCTCTAGCTGAATATCAGTGGTAGCTACTCTAGTAAACAGATGGGAGAAAATCGAATGACAGAAGCAGTAAGGCCAACAATTTTTGATTTGATCCTTGCATAGGAAGCACCACAGTCTTTGGGTATGGTGATCTTTGGGAAGCAAGTTTGGAGCTTCAACTTGTCACGTGTCATACTTATTTGCTCTGTGTGTGAAGCTGAAGCTAGTTGCATCTGTTGCTCTGAAAATAGTTCATTCAGATCTGCCCATTCACTTTTCCTTCAAAGCTCCTCTCACATTTGCCATCCATAATGATGTTAAGGTGTAGAACCAGAGCCCGAGTGTTCCTGCAAACATTCCCCTCTCCCGTACTGCTTCCAAAGTGTGTGCAGTGTAGTCAGAATCTTAGACGATGGTGGAAAAAGAACTGAGCAACCCCAGTGGCCACGTTTCTGCCTCTCCTTCCCCCATCCAATCAGCTCCTCACAGTGGGGGCAGGAAGTTCACTCTCTTTTTTTCCAAATTCATAAGATTTGCTTCCTTGCTTTTTTGAGCATAAGAAGGTAGGGAAGGACAAGCCCTTCAGGAGATCCTTGGAAAAGCAGGTTGTGAAATCCAGTCTCATCTGTGGCTCCCCCCTTCCGTCAGGAACCTTTGCTGCTTCTCCCTTGGATGCCTGCCTCATCCTGTCTCACTGAATTCACACTTCTATGCACACTTTTAGCTAACAAGAGAAGCTTCCTCAAGAAAATGTCCAGATTTGTAGAGTTGGGCCCTAGGGTGGGAACAGGCAGGGGCAGAGCCTTGAAGGGGCAGCTACCTGGGTTGATTCCAGCTCCGTCTGATGTTGGGTGAATTATCCAATCACTCAGGCTCTAAGTTTTTCATCTGTATGATGGAGACCATAAAGATATCTATCTCGGAGTGCTGTTGTGTATGTATAATGAGATATTGCACAAAATCAGAGCTCAATGACCTTGGTCATTATAATCATTAAGGAGCATGGCTTATGATTTTTAAGAAAGGCTGTGATTTTAGCACCTTGGCATGCTGTTCTTGGCAGGATAGAGATAACTATGTTCAAGAAATGGAGAAATCCAAGAATGGCCTTTGCAATGGCTCAGCTAGATGCAGTCATTAACATGGCAACTCGTTTCCTCCAGCTACCTTTACTGCAGCTTGAAAATCTGAGAACCGCACTTCCTTCCATGGTTCAAGTAGATCTGAAGTGCAGTTCAGTTCAGTTGCTCAGTTGTGTCTGACTTCACAGCCCCATGGACTGCAGCACATCAAGTGCCCCTGTCCATCACCAACTCCCAGAGCTTGCTCAAACTCATGTCCATCAAGTCGGTGATGCTGCCTCTGGCAAAGGGCTCTCTCCAGAGACAGTAATGTTTCTCTTTCTCTTTTGCAGACCTCAGAGGATGAGCCTTCTGAAAAGGATGCCCTGCAGCCAGGTCGCAACATTGTGGCTGCTGGCTATGCACTCTATGGAAGTGCAACCCTGGTGGCTCTTTCCACAGGGCAAGGAGTGGACCTCTTCATGCTTGACCCAGTAGGTACCTCGTGATGAAGTATGAGCCTTTGTGCTTTAATTCTGTCCCCTGGGATAATTTACTGGTTATTCCTAATACTTGTTTTGGGGGGCAGGGAGTCTAGTTTGGGGGACCAACAGCATAATCTAAAAACATTAAGATCTCTGTTCATGGGAGGGTATTTGAGGGGCTCTACAAGGTTAAATATATCACTCATGCCCTGTTTGTAAGGAATTTATTATCAAAAAAATATATTCAGCTTCTGTGGTTTGTGGAAATACAATGACTTAAGAATCCCAATGCTGCCAATTTCCAGACAGAAACATAGATTCTTTTTGTTTGTTTGATTTTTGGCCACTTTGTGCAACATGCAGGGTCTTAGTTCCCTGACCAGGGATCCAATTGGTGACCCTGCATCAGAAGGGTAGAATCTTAACCTCTGAACCACCAAGGAAGTACCAAACATGGATTCTTTACAGTAGCACCATTCAGTAGAATTTTCTGTGATAATGGTTATGTTCTGTAATCTATGCTGTCTGGTATGGCCACTAGCCTTTTGTGACCATTGAACATTTGCAGTGAGTTAGTGTGACTGAGAAACTGGGTTTTTACATTTTATTTCATTTTAATTAATTTAAATTACTACACGTGACTATTGGACTACTGGTACCCTATTGGACACCAGTTTGGACGATGTCCCCTAATATACATGTTCTTCCCAAAAGGAGGAGTCACTGGTAGAAAGCTGTTTTATCAGATCCTGTGTTATTCTCCACACTTTCCACGATGATAAAATAGCAGTAGCAGAAGAGGAAGAAGCACAACCTCTGGGTAGATGAAAAATATAACACAGTGCTGATTGGGAGAAGTAATTGGATAAAGACACAGAGTTCAAAAACAAAGATTGAGCCTTCATAGCAAATGTACATTAAAAATGTTCAGGAGATCAACTGTTCTTAAAATTTTTTATGTCAGTGCTGCTGCTGCTAAGTTGCTTCAGTCGTGTCCGACTCTGTGAGACCCCATAGACAGCAGCCCACCAGGCTCCGCCGTCCCTGGGATTCTCCAGGCAAGAACACTGGAGTGGGTTGCCATTTTCTTCTCCAGTGCATGAAAGTGAAAAGTGAAAGTGAAGTCGCTTAGTAGTGTCTGACTCTTCGCGACCCCATGGACTGCAGCCTACCAGGCTCCTCGGTCCACGGGATTTTCCAGGCAAGAGTACTGGAGTGGAGTGCCATTGCCTCTCTGGAAAATACTAAAAACAATAAACAATAAATTTACTACACATACTTTTACTTGCTAACTATGAAACTCTTCTATAATGCTATGATCAAGCTAATCCGTCATTTCATAGAAGCAAGGTATCTATTCTGAGAATTAATGATTTGGGGGGGGGCTCTAGAATGAAAGATTCAGTTCAGTTCAGTTCAGTCACTCAGTCGTGTCTGACTCTTTGCGACCCCCATGGACTTCAGCACGCCAGGCCTCCCTGTCCATCAACAACTCCTGGAACTTACTCAAACTCGTGTCCATCAAGTTGGTGATGCCATCCAACCATCTCATCCTCTGTCGTCCCCTTCTCCTTTTGACTTCAATCTTTCCCAGCATCAGGGTCTTTTCCAATGAGTCAGTTCTTCACATCAGGTGGCCAAAGTATTGGAGTACAGCTTCAGCATCAGTCCTTGAATGAATATTCATGACTGATCTCCTTTAGGATGGACTGGCTGGATCTCTTTGCAGTCCAAGGGACTCTCAAGAGTCTTCTCCAACACCACAGTTCAAAAGCATCAATTCTTCAGTGCTCAGTTTTTTTATATTCCAACTCTCACATCCATGCATGACTACTAGAAAAACCATAACTTTGACTAGATGGACCTTTGTTGGCAAAGTAATGTCTCTGCTTTTAATATGCTGTCTAGGTTGGTCATAGCTTTTCTTCCAGTGATCAAGCACCTTTTAATTTCATGGCTGTAGTCAGCATCTGCAGTGATTTTGGAGCCCCCCAAAATAAAATCTCTCACTGTTTCCATTGTTTCCCCATCTATTTGCCATGAAGTGATGGGACCAGATTCCATGATCTTAGTTTTCTGAATGTTGAGTTTTAAGCCAACTTTTTCACTCTCCTCTTTCACTTTCATTAAGAGGCTCTTTAGTTCACCCTGCTTATTTAACTTTTATGCAGAGTACAGCATGAGAAATGCTCAGCTGGATGAAGCACAAGCTGGAATCAAGATTGCCAGGAGAAATATCGATAACCTCAGATATGAAGAGAATAGCACCCTTATGGCAGAAAGCAAAGAAGAACTAAGGAGCCTCTTGATGAAAGTGAAAGAGAAGAGTGAAAAAGTTGGCTTAAAACTCAACATTCAGAAAACTAAGATTTTGGCATCAGATCCCATCACTTCATGGCAAACAGATGGGGAAACAGTTGAAACAGTGGCTGACTTTATTTTGGGGGGCTCCAAAATCATTGCAGATGCTGACTGCAGCCATGAAATTAAAAGATGCTTACTCCTTGGAAAAAAAGTTATGATCAACCTAGACAGTGTATTAAAAAGCAGAGACAGTACTTTGCCAACAAAGGTCCATCTAGTCAAGGCTATGGTTTTTCCAGTAGTCACGTATGGATGTGAGAGTTGGACTATAAAGAAAGCTGCTGCTGCTGCTGCTGCTGCTAAGTCGCTTCAGTCGTGTCCGACTCTGTGCGACCCCATAGACGGCAGCCCACCAGGCTCCCCCATCCCTGGGATTCTCCAGGCAAGAATACTAGAGTGGGCTGCCATTTCTTTCTCCAGTGCACGAAAGTGAAAAGTGAAAGTGAATTTGCTCGGTCGTGTCCAACTCCTAGCGACCCCATGGACTGCAGCCCACCAGGCTCCTCCGTCCATGGGATTTTCCAGGCAAGAGTACTGGAGTAGGCTGCCATTGCCTTCTCCAAAGAAAGCTGAGGACCTAAGAATTGATGCTTTTGAACTGTGGAGTTGCAGAAGACTCTTGAGAGTCCCTTGGACTGCAAGGAGCTCCAACCAGTCCATCCTAAAGGTGATCAGTCCTGAGTGTTTGTTGGAAGGACTGATGTTGAAGCTGAAACTCCAATATTTTGGCCACCTGATGTGAAGAGCTAAGTCATTTGATAAGACCCTAATGCTGGGAAAGATTGAAGGCAAGAGGAGAGGGGGACTACAGAGGGTGAGATGGTTGGGTGGCATCACCGACTCAATGGACATGAGTTTGAGTGGACTCTGGGAGTTGTTTATGGACAGGGAGGCCTGGTATGCTGCAGTCCATGGAGTCACAAAGAATCAGACACGAGTGAGCAACTGAACTGATTGAGCATCCAGTGAGTCCTCAGATACCATTCTAGGCAGTGGAGGGAGATAGTGCACTGGTCAAACAGAAATTATCTGTCAGGAGTTTACATGCTGATGCATGCGAAAGCACACAGCTCTGGTCATGGTGCCTGTGGGTGTATCATTTAGTTTGCTAATGTGCACCGAGGCTCAAGGTCTAGTGAATGTCAACTCTGTCTGCCATCTTGGATCTATTTGGTTCTAGTCAGTTTATTTTGTGTCCTTGTATCATGTCATTCTTTTAAAGACTGTGCCCTGTCCGCTTCCCTCCTGTATCAATTGTCACACGCTCTCTGCTGAGCTCTCTTTATTAGCCTGAAAACCCACAAAGGACACTTGAACAAGGACCCTATGTATGAAGCTTAGGACCTGTCTGAGAGGTTAAAGCAGCATATGGCACTTGTTACAGGTAGAAAACCATGGAGGGTGGCCTGCATGTTACTCATGCAGGGCCTCACAAGACAAAGTTCCTTGGTGGGGCAACCAGAACCTCCCTAATCTGCAAGTTTGCAGGGCTGGTAATTTGATTTTGTCAGAACACAGATTTTGTTCAGGTACAGAGGGACTACCTCACTTAATCAAACACTTAACTGTGGTCTAAGCCACAATGAGACGTATTTGTTTACATATAATTTCAAAATGGCAGGGATATGGTGCCTGATCATCAGGTGCCCTCTTGCCCAAGTTGTGGAAGGCCATTTGTATACACAGTGGGTGCTAGTGATCACAGTCAGAACAAAGGTATGTATTTTCCAGGTTGGAGTAAGGCTTCACAACCATCTTCACCCCACAATACAGAACAACTCGCCAGGGTCCTAAGTGTCCACGTTCCCAGCCCTGGGGTGGATAAACAAGTGAAGACATTATTTAGACAACAGTTGTGTATCTGTCTTGATCTTTGTGGTGCTGGAGAATACCCTTGAGAGTCCCTTGGACAGCAAGGAGATCAAACCAGTCAATCCTAAAGGAAATCAACCCTGGATATTCATTGGAAGGACTGATGCTGAAGCTGAAGCTCCAATACTTGGGCCACCTGATGCGAAGAACCAACTCATTAGAAAAGACCCTGATGCTGAGAAAGACTGATGGCAGGAAGAGAAGGGGATGATAAAGGATGAGATGGTTGGATGGCATCACTGACTCAATGGACATGAGTTTAAGCAGGCTCCAGGAGATGGACAGGGAAACATGGCATGCTGCAGTCCATGGGGTCGCAAAGCATCAGACACGGCTGAGTGACTGAACTAAAAGAGTCAAGGATCTTGGCTTAACTAAGGAAAGGGTGTTATTGTATTAACGGAAAAACTGAGGCCCCAGGTTAGAGATGGGCAGGTCTAGGAGACAGGATTCACAGGACCAGTCCCACAGCACTGCCCCTGGTCTGGACACCACCCAGGGAGGAATAATTATTTTGCCAAGCTAAGTTAAGTACTTGACCTTGGGCTAGGGGAAGTCCAGTTTAGAGTCTTTCTAGACTGGCATCCAATAGGAAGAGTTAATTATTCAAAGGAAGTTCAAGTGCTTTTAAAAAGTGGAACTCCACACTGGTCTACTCCAAAGCAACAAATGTCTAGAGCAGGTTATTAAGTTCATGATCCAGAGACTGTCAAGAACTTCCCTAAGAAGCTGGGTTTACTAAGCTTGGGAGAAGGCATTCTAGAAGAATCATGAGGCCTCGTGCTGAGAGGGGGTTCAGTTCAGTTGCTCAGTCGTGTCCAACTCTATGATCCCATGGACTGCAGCATGCCAAGCCCCCTGTCCATCACCAACTCCTAGAGCTTGCTCAAACTCATGTCCATCAAGTTGGTGATGCCATTCAACCGTCTCATTCAGATGAGAGAGGAGGTTGGCATGATCTTATTATATATAGAACATGGGCTTTTGCTTGATGATTCTAAGGAAGGTTTGAGAAAGAGAGGGTCAATTCTGGATTGGGTATTGTCTAGATGTGGGTACAATTAATGATTTTGTATCTCAATTTTTATCTGGGAGGTGGGAAGGTTAAAGTGAGGGTGACGATTCATTGGTAAAAAAGCAGTCAGTACTCACATTTCACAGAAAAGAAGCATGTTTGGTTATTTTTGCAGTTTAATATCCTTGTCATTGTCTTATTTCAGACACAGTCAGCGTAGCCTTGTCTCTTTGTCGGAGTGTTGTCAATGTTCATTAGGAATCTTCTAGCTGTGAGCTGTCATCTTGGGGGATTTTTCCTTTCTCAGTCTTCAAAGTTTAATCAGAACCAATTAGATTTCCGGGTCTTGATTTCCTTCCTAGTGACTTAGTGAGACGTTGAGCCTTTCAAAGTGAATTTGCAGCTAGCTAATTGCAGCCCTAGAGATGAGACCACCAGCACTCAGCTAAAGAGATACCTGAGGGATGCCCTGCAGAAAGTGACCAGGTGGCTATAGGGAGACTGGGCACTTTTATAAGTAATTCTGAGGATTAAAATAAATTTTATCAACGATTCTTCATGCCAAGTGAATACAGTTTCTGATTGAAGGGATTTCCTCTTTACCTTGTATAAGAATACTTGGGGGTATAAGGAACTTTGCTCTTTTTTGTTCTTTTTTTTTTTTTTGCTGTGACACACAACTTTCAGGATCCCCACCAGGGATCGAACCTATGCCCCCTGAATTGTAAACATGGAGTCTTAACCACTGGACCACCAGGGAAGTCCCTAGGGAGGCAAGAAAATTTGAATGGCTTCCAAGATTGAATCATTAAGATAAAATAACTGGACCACAAATTAGTGGTCTGATTACATCCCCACTTTCATGACAAATCCCATCTGTGTAACTTCTTCCTCTCATTGTTGATGGCCCAAATCTTCCTGAAAACATTAGGGATTAACTGGGGATGAGAACTTGAGGGGATAAATACAGCTAGGTTCTTTACAAATGAGAGTTACAAGGGAAACTTTCCTTCTTATTCCTTTGAATTATTTTATTTTTTGTTATATTGCAGCTTGTGCTACCCATGCAGGCTCTGCATTGTCCCTGTTATTTGTAAGTCTCATAACAACATCACTGGACAAGCTATAGGAGGACCTTGCTACCCCCTGGGTCCTTTCAGCAGGTCCACCTCAGTTATTGTTCTCTGGTTATTGGAGTGTGTGCTATTGACTTCTGTTTCCTGATATCTCTCTTCTTCCTGGTATTTCCCTTCACCTTTCTAGGCTCTTGGTGAATTTGTCTTGGTGGAAAAAGATGTCAAGATTAAAAAGAAAGGAAAGATTTACAGCCTCAACGAGGGCTATGCCAAGTATTTTGATGCTGCCACCACAGAATATGTGCAGAAAAAGAAGTTTCCTGAGGTGAGTGAAGAAAGCCTGAAACAGAAGCAGGGAGAATACTGTCTCAGTAGGTTCCTGTTTGGGAAATGGCTGTGGGAGGCTGGCTGAAAGGGGTTGTTGCCCCTGTTTGTGGCTTTGACCAGTGTGAGCATGGCGGACTCTGACTTTCTTCATTAGCAATCAATATCTTTCTTTCATAGCTAAGATTTACCTACTAAAGGTATTACTCTCTAGGTTAGTTTATCCAGGAGAAATTGTCTATGAAGAAGGCAGAGACAAATTTTTCAAAATCCAGAGTTTCAGGCCAGGGCATCTGATTTTTTGCCAAGCTACCATGTGTGTGGATTCTGGTCACTCGGTTATGTTTAAGTGAAGGTCCCTTTCACATGGTCTAAAATCAGGACCTGGTGTTTACTCCAAGTTTTAGAAAAGTCTTCGGCTCTAAGGGTGAACACCGAGTCCTGGACTTCATGTGGCTATTCAGACAGCCCAAACAATCCAATAAGTATGTCTGCCATACAAAAAGCCCTATTAAGACAAGTGTGGGAGGGAGTCACAGTGTTTCCAGGTCAAGAGTGTGAATTCTGACCCACACTGGAAGTGACAGGAAGGACAGTGGTGTGAGGCGCCAGCCTGGCTGTCCCTGCAAGCCCTTCACAAGCTCTAGGCAGAAAGTGCTCAGGATTCCATGGAGTCCAGAGCACTCGGTTAGCAGGGTGCTGGACCTACCTCTGCTGCCTCAGACTGAAGCTTTAGAGAGTTTTCTTCTTTCTGTCTTGTTTGTTCTTGAAGCAAAAATCTTAGAATGCAGTTTCTGGTATCTCTCCTTTGTCATCACACAAAAACACATCAGGTATCTTAAGGGCAGAGGTAATAGGATATGGATTGTGAGGTTGATAAAGTCAAAATTATTTATTTACAAATTCCCAGTCTTGGTGATAATTTCACAGTGGTTCCCATTCTAAGGTAAAAGGTACCTCTTCTAGAACCCATAAAGGAAGATACTTATTTTACCCCTGGAAAACCAAACTCTTAGGCAAAAAAAAAAAGCCATAAATCCCTTTGAAGGAGAAGTTTCAAACTGAGAAACAAAGGAGTCATCCCATGTATGACCAACAACAGGTGAAGAGTCTGACTGCACGAGGACCCAAATACAGGGATGAACACCCAAACAGAAAACCAGACAAAGGGCACGATCATGCAAGTCATGAGAGAAACAGGAATGTCCAGTCAGCAAATTGGAAGATGCTAATAAAAAAGAAATGCAAATTAAAACACAACGTCATTTGAGATTTGCACAGATTCAACAGATGAATAGTGCTCAGTGGTGTGGGAAAATAAATACTCTTATAAAATGTTAAAGGAAACTTAAATGTCCCCCCTCACCCCTCAACCTTTCTGGGTGGGGCAATCTGACAGTATGATTTCCAATATTAAATATTCATATCTTTTGACTCAGTTAATCCTAAATTTCCCCCAGAAACTGACCCTAAAAAACCAATTGATCAAATAAAAACAGAGATAAATGAACAAGGATATGTCACTGCAGCATTGTTTTATAACAACAACGAAGGAACAACTGAAGTATCCAACAGGAAGGGTTGGTTGGGGCATTCACAATATTCTAGTGAAGTGTTGTGCCACACAGCTATTCATCCATTAGAAATTTAAGTCCTGCTTTATATATTGGTAGTGAGACATGTCCACAAGATAGGCAGTCAACGAAATGGATTACACCATTAAATACATGTGAATGTATTTTTGCACACACATATGTATATGTAGGATGTGTGTATGCATAAAATGTCTTCAAAATGTGCCATCTTGTTAATAGTGGTTTCTAGAAGTTGATATTATAGAGTTCTTGACTTTCTCTGATGTATGAATATGTGCAATATGTCATTGAAAAGAGATCATTGTAACTCTTTCTAGAAATTATTACAAAAACCATTGTCATTTGCAGAGGCAATCAAAGAGTATGCAACCAAGAAAATTGAAAGGGAAAAAGCATATCAAGTATTTAATTAATAAAAATACTATATTCTTTTTCTGGATTTTATGGTGTTTAGTATAGTAAGAGTCAGCTTTTAAAAATGTGTAATATGTTGTGATTCCTTCTCCCTTATTTTAAATAAGTGTTTACTCTTACACTTAAAAAAAAGGAAAGAAGATAGACTATTCTGTTTGGAAAAGAAGTCCCCTTGCTGTCTGTAGTTTTGCCCTGGGAAGCCCATCTCCAGGGTGTGCAGGCAGTGTCCCTCCCTGCCGGGGACCAGCCCCGGCTGATCCAGGGTATTCGAAGGAGAGACGGCGTAGGCGAAGATCAGGAAACAATTGCTTAATTAAATGTTAATTAAGGATATAAAGAGTAATAGAATGAGGATAGTTCAGTGAGGAAATTTAGTGGAGAAAAGCAGCTGAAATAAGGATAGCTCAGTGAGGAAATTCAGTGGAGAAAAGAGGCTGAATAATTCAGCCAGAAGGTAAGAGAAAGAACGACATGGTGAGACCAAGTTTCGGTGAACAAGGCCCACACTTTATTTTCCAAAGTAGTTTTTATACCTTAAGTTATGCATAGAGGATAATGGGGGAAGGGGTAGAGTCTTGCAGCAAGCCAGGCTTTCTTCCTGCAAACTTATCATATGCAAAAGCTTAGGTGATTTGCATCATCTTCTGGCCCGGAGGCCTGTTAACATTTTAAGACCTTCTCTTCAGAAAACTTATTTTTCTCTAAAGGTGATTGGTCAGGAGCCACCCTCCAAAAGCATTAGATAAAGTTGCATTCCTACAGAGCAAAGGTGTGGTGGGCTATAACAAGAAAAAGAATTAACTCAAGGGTCCCAGGTTACAAACATTAAAGCTACTACTTACACCAATTATATTAATCAATACACTGCCAGGGACACAGCAGGTAAGGGATATGGAAACTTAGCAGCAAACATTGGCCCAACAAGTGAAAATCCCTTCACCAATACAATTTCTAATCAATCTTTTAACTACTCAAAAGAATCTGTGTTTAGACAGTTTAGAACATCTCCTGCCTCTCACAGTTGGGAGGCTCTGAACAATCACATGTGGCCGGAAAAACCTGTTCAGGTAGGCTAGAGGATTTCCAAAGGAGTTTGTAGGTTAAACACTGTCACACCCAGGAATTATTAACTGGAGCTGTAAGCTAACTCTTTTTTCAGAGAGGTAGTGGGGGACAGCCCCCCGTAAAGTCAGAGGTGTAGGTGAAAGCACAAAGCAGAAAGTAGGCAGACTCTGGTTTTGGGGGTATATGATCGAGAATTTCCAGGGGACTCCTGAAGCTCGATCCCGCCTTTGCGTATGCCGAGCCTCCTTCCTCATGACCTTTGTCATGGGCGGAGTTCCTCACGCTGGCTACCGGCAGTGATAGAATTCCAGTTGAGCTATTCCAGATCCTGAAAGATGATGCTGTGGAAAGTGCTGCACTCAATATGCAATATGCACTCAATATGCAATATGCACTCAATATGCAATATACCGGCTCCCGGCACCTCCCACTCCTCATTCTTCTGGAGGCCATTGCTTTCTGGCAGGGTCTTTGTGTTCTGGCTGCTCTGCTTCCACATGCTGCACCCCAAGGAGATGGGAAGTGGACCAGCACTTTTCTATACCATCCACCATTGTGGAAAGAGCAGTCCTCCTTTGCTATTTCTGTCTCTTGCCAATGGCAGTTTCTCCTATCCCTAACTGCACTCTTCTATTAGTCATGATAATCATAGCTAGTGTGTCCTGTGTCTGTTCCAAGTGCTTATCATGTACTAACTCATTCAATTCTCCAACAGATTACAAGGTAAGTATTAATACCACAACCTTCATTTTACAAATAAAGGAACTGAGGCCCAGAACAGTCAAGTAATGTTAAGGAGTGCAAGCTCTTACTGCTTGCCACATGACAAGCCAATAAATTGAAAGACTAGTTGTTGGAGAAAGGAATAAGGACTTTATTAGGAAAGTCAGCAGACCAAGAAGATGGTGGACAAGTGTCCCAAAGAACCATCTTTCCTGAGTTAGAATTCAGGCCTCTTTTATACTAAAAAGGGAGAGGATGTGGTTGTTTGTTGCAAACTTTTTGGTGTCAGGATCCTTTGTTCTTGCAGTTGCCCAGTTAGGTCAGGGTGTGATGTTCCTTTAAAACTCCAACAAGACAAATGTTATTCTCTGTTCTGCAACTTTTTATTTCTCTGTGTGCCTTAGTTGCTCAGTCATGTCTGACTCTTTGCAACCCCTTGAGCTATAGCCCCCCAAGCTCCTCTGTCCATGGAATTCTCCAGGCAAGAATACTGGAGTAGGTTGCCATTTCCTTCTTGCAAAATTGAAATTCTATAGCCATTGAACAACAACTCACTATTTTCTCCTTCCCCCAACCCCATCCCTAGTAACCATGCCCTACTTTGTGTTTCTATATATTTGATTACTTTAGATACCTCATATAAGTTAAATAATGTTGTATTTGTCTTTTTTTTTTTTGACTGGCTTATTTCACTTGGCACAATGTCCTCAAGTTTCATCCATGTTGTGATGCTGAAAGCTCATATTCTCTGTACACTGGTGCTGAATTGAACCTTGAGGACAGAATTTGGGGTGAAGTAGAAAAGAATAGTTTTATTGCCTTTCCAGCAAAGGGGGACACAGCAGGCTCATACCCTCAAAATCATGTGTCCCCTCTTGGGCAAGATAGTGAGAAGTTTCGTAGTAATTGTCCAAAGAGGACATGATCAGCTTGTGGACATTCTTCTGATGGGTTGGTGGTGAGCTGAGTTAGAGTCAACATCAACACCAGTCCAACTGGTCTGGGGTCTACATGCTTGTGGGTGGCATACATTGGATAACATTAATTGTTATCTTCTTTCACCTGTGGGGGTTTCAATATCTGCAAAATAGTTCAAAGATATTGTTGTGTGTATCCTTTGATGGGGAAAACAGGACCTTGTCCCAAGGCTGCTCTTGACTGTTTCTCCTTGATCTTCCATCCCCTCCCTTTTCTGATTAACAACTGCTTGAATCTGCCCTTTGTAACTCAGGGACAGTCATGAAGGCTGAATGAAGGCTGCTTCCTATAATCAAAAAAATGTGGGACACAGAAAGTCTTTGTGCCCAGGAGCCCCAAAGGGCCCTGCTTGATATCAGTTGAGCAAGTGACAAGATTTTTTTTTCAAAGTCCAAGTAATATACTACTGTGTGTGTATACCACATTTCCCTTATCCATCCATCTGTCACTGGATACTTAGGTTGCTTCCACTTCTTGGCTATTGTGAATAATGCTTCGATGAACATGGATATGCAGATATCTCTTTGAGATTCTGTTTCCAATTCTTTTGGATAAATACCCAGAAGTGGAAAGAAAGTTTTCATTTTTTGAAAGTTTTTCTTTCCTTTCATTCCCTCTTTAACCCTCTTTGCTCCAATATCAGCCCTTGCTAATCCTTTTACATAATCCAGCATCATGTTTCCACCTTATGTTACTTGACCTCTCCATGGCATTTAGAGTTGTTTACTCTTCCTTTCCAGCTTCTCTGGTGGCTCAGTGGTAAAGAATCCATCTGTTAATGTGGGAGAAACTGGTTCAGTCCCTGAGTCTGGAAGATCCCCAAGAGAAAGAAATGGCAACCCACTCCAGTATTCTTGCCTGGGAAATCCCATGGACAGAGGAGCCTGGCGGGCTACAGTCCATGGGATTGCAAAAGAGTCGGACGCAATTTGGTTGCTAAACAACAACAGCAACCCTGTCCTTCATGAAACTTGTCTTCTTTAGCCTTGTGTCTGGTTTTCCATCTCTCTTCCTAACCATCTTCTTCTTTTTTTAGTTCCCACATCTCTGCCTACACTTCCATCTTGGTACATATAGTACTCTATTCCCAACAAACCTTTCGGCTCACTCTTGTCCCCCCAGGGTGATTTCATCTAGTCTCTTCTCATAGGATTCAGATCTGCCTGCTCCTCCAGACACCTAGAACTCCACATATCCAACTCTGACCCTCCTATTCCCCACCCCCCCACCACTCTACACACACACACACCCACACACACACACACCATCTCCCAAGTTTACTACTTTCTGGTTTTCTTCTCTGGACCTATACTGCCTCTACCATCATGTTCATTCCCAACAAAGTTTGGGGAACCCAGAGGATTACCTCTTTCTTATGCCCATGACTAATCATTTACTGGGCATTACCAACTCTATTTCCTAAATATTCCTCAAAAAGTGAAAGTGAAGTCACTCAGTTGTGTCCGACTCTTTGCGACCCCATGGACTCTTGCGAGCCAGGTTCTGCTGTCTATGGGGATTCTCCAGGCAAGAATACTGGAGTGAGTTTCCATTTCCTTTTCCAAGGGATCTTTCCTACCCAGGTATTGAACCTGGGTCTCCTGAATTGGAGGCAGATTCTTTACCCTCTGAGCTACTCAAGTTAGTCCATTTTCTTCATCCCCAATTCAGACCTGCATTCTTTTACCTATTGAGAAGTCTCTTAATTGGCATCTGAAGGTGTTTTGTATACTTAATATCATTATGTAAATAAAATGGAGGAGGCAAAATCTCCCATGTAATTTTTAACATACAACCTGAATAGTGCTTTCAAGATATCGCATAAGTATACACTTCAGAAAGTATTTCCCCAGCAGCTACTTTTTGCCCCACACCAGGCTGAACTCAGGGAATGATGCCAAGATAAAGCAGACAGTCTTTTCCCCAAGGGTGTCACACACTGATGGAGAGATCTGGCATATAAATGCTTATAAAATCAATGCACTTTATAGTGGCTGATGCCACACAAAGCATTGGATATTTACTCTGAAAATTCTTGGTGTTTCCTTGTACTGTCAGAGAATTATTAGATTAGACACAGAAATATCACATGGGTCACTGAGTGAGGAAAAAGCAAACCTGCCCGAAGGAGCCCTTTCATCAGATAGCCATGCCTTACTGATATGCCCTACATAAGGGAAATCATGAACTTTGGCTTATTTCTTTCAGAGCAAATCTTTTCGTTACAAGACTAATGAAATTGACTTTACACGGAAGCTGTTTTATTTCTTTGAATGATTTCTAAAGGTATTTAAAATAATTTTACCAGTGGATAAATGCTGCTTACACTAAGTGCAAAAGTTGTCATGGTTCAAGGGGATCTGGTTTTCAAGAAGCTAAAAAGTGTTCTGAACTGTGAGGGCCAAGGAGGAGATTCAAAGAGGAGCCCAACAGTTGGTGTTTGTCTATACTTCTTTTTCCAGTGTTTTGTTTTGTTGTTGTTTTTTTTTTCTCATTAGCTTCTGTCTTAGGACACATATTGTCTCTCACTTTAAGTAGTGCAACATTTAATGAGTCTGATTACTAGTTGAGGTTTGGGAACTCCTAATGGTCAGCTCCAGGAGTTGGTGATGGACAGGGAGGCTGGCGTACTGCGATTCATGGGGTCGCAAGGAGTCGGACACAACTGAGCAACTGAACTGTACTGAACTGAATGGTCAGCTACATAATAATTTCAATTCCTAAGCTAGTGGGTAGAGGAAAGAGGACCTGGAATGCAGAGCTCACACCCACTGGATGTGTCACCTGAAGCAGGTGCTGACTGATTGCTAAACCCATTGCATCTTGCCTCTCCTCTCTCCATCCTCCAGGACGGCAGTGCTCCCTATGGGGCCAGGTACGTGGGCTCCATGGTGGCTGATGTGCACCGCACCCTTGTCTATGGAGGGATCTTCCTGTACCCAGCAAACCAGAAAAGTCCGAAGGGCAAGGTAACTCTCCTCTGTCTGCTGGCTGAATCTGCTCAGGGAGCCGGTCACAATTCCCTTTCTCATCATGCCTGTTTTTGGCTACCATCTGTCTGTGAGTGGGCAGGTGGAAGAGAAATGAAGTATATATGCCATTAATAGTGTTCTAAGGTTGTGGTAGAAGGTCTGGAGAAGGAGGAGGCTGAAGTTGTTGGTGATTGTCACTGGCCTTTACTTCTGCGGCTCTCATGCTCCTCAAATGACTGTGAATCAGCTGTGTTCACCCTCCACTTTCCACATGCTGTGTCTGTCTTTTTGCTTCATTACCAGTTGATTTTGGATCATAGATCCTTTTGAGAACTTAATGAAACTTACAAAACTTACATGAAACTTATTACATGTAAACATACACGTTACATATATTGTCAGGGGGTTCACAATAACCTGAGGATGACCCAAGAATTTCCTAGAGAGTTTCCAGAAGTTCAGGCTAAGAACTTCTGAACTACCTGTAAAGGTAGCTCTGGAAAGATCTCATTGCAACTTTATGAAACAAAACCTAAAATACCCATGTTATCAAGTGGGAATCATATGATCCCAATGCGTCTATCTTGAATAGACCCTGCCATGGAAAGGTTTCTGATTTTTAGCCAGTCACAGAATCATAGGTAAGAAGACAAATTCAAATAAATGTCTGCATATTCTCTGACACACTAACAACTAGCCACACATATATGCATCTCTCAGTGCGGGCGATCCGACCTGAATTATTGGAATGTCAGATTCAAAGCCATGATAAGAAGTCTAACACACCATGTGAAACCAAAGAGAAGATTTTAACATGCAGGTTAGTGTATCAGGCATTTCTCTTCCTGTGATGGTTTAGCTCTTGTATATTAGCTTGTTGGACAGATAAATCTAGTGAGCAGAACAGTGCTAAGGAGTATTACATGAGATCAAGTAGAAGATGTGGAAATTCTTAGGTAGAACATTTGCCATCTACTCAGTTCTAACAAGGAGAACATTAAGACTAATTACTACTAGCTATTAATATTAAGATGATTTAAAATTAGTCAGAAAATACCTACATATAATTATAAAAATATTTCAGCAAGATATATAACTGCATATATAGACCTACATTCATAGTACCATATTCAAAGTACCATTGATTTCTTTTTTTAAATTTTATTTGGAGGATAATTGCTTTACAGTGTTGTGTTGGTTTCTGCCATATGACAACATGAATCAGCCATAAGTATACATATATCCCCTCCCTCCTGAATCTCCCTCCCACTCCCGACCCCATCCCATCCCAACATAGCACCGGTTTGAGCTCTCTGTGTTACACAGAGACTTCCCATTATCTATTTTATATGTGGTAATATATATGTTTCACTGCTACTCTCTCAATTCGTCCCACCCTCTCCTTCCCCTGCTGTGTCCACAAGTCTGTCCTCTGTGTCTGCATCTCTATTCCTGCCCTGCAAATAGGTTCATCAGTACAGTTTTCTAGGTTCCATATATATGTGCTAATATATGATATTTGTTTTTCTCTTTCTGATTTACTTCAGTCTATATAACAAGATCTAGGTACCACTGATTTCTGATCTCCATGTTTTAGCTCTCATGGTCTCTGTGACCATGTTTGTGTGAGTGGGTGGGTAGTGGGATGTGACTGCTTCTCCTCCTATTGTCTCTGTAGAGCAATGTAGATTTTAATTGTGGGGAAAAAAAATAGATCACATAGCCTGCAGGTAAAGGCACCATGAAGATCTGGACACTGTGTTTTAAAATGAGTTTACTACAAAAATATCTTAAGGTCAGAACAAAACTTGGTCCCAAGGTAAGTTTTATGTAAGTATCCATGTCCTTATCTACCTATTTTTTTATAGTATCTGAATTAACATGGTACAAATAAAAGCATCTTATTCTGTTTCCCCCAAATGGAAATAAATGCCCCCTACAGTTTTAACTTACTTTCTGCTCAGTGCCTGGCTCTCCAATTCAGATTGGAAATAGTTTGTTCCTCTCTTTGAAATAACAATAATTTAAAAATCAGCACAAGATGTAACTATGAAGAAAAGAATGGAAAGAAGTTGTGCAGAGCTGGATCAATCACTCTGAAAGCTGATTACAGAAGAGGAAATTTAAGTTACAGATTTCATACCTATGAGGGAAGGAAGGAGAGGATAGTGTGATACAGAGTCAGAGCATGCAGCAAGAACGTCACCTGAATCTGTGTGACGTGTGTGCGTGTGTCTGCTGTGGGTCAGGGGAAGAGGAAGAAGTCAAAACATAATGACAGAAAAAGACCCAGAAAGGACATTCAATCAGCCCGTTTCAATTCAACTCACCATATACTAACTGGACACAGGATTGACACCTAGTCATCTCATAGTGCCTTTTAGAAGGGCATTTCTTTCTCAGAACAGGCACTGGATCCATGTACCTGGCTTGGCAAAAAATAGTACAACTGATTTCCGCCCATTTCTGCCCTCCACTGGGAGCCCTTGTGCAGCATACACTGCAGCCTTGTTTGGACACTTCCTAAATGTCAGGCAGTACTAGGAATGAAGATGCCACAAAGACCAACCTTAAGAGATGCCTCCCCTGCCCTCAAGGGAGGGCGTCCAAGGAGGAAGGCAGATGTTAAACAAACCTCAGAGTCAGAATTATCACGAAAGGGGAAGTACAGGATGCTGTGGGAGAGCAAGCAACAAGAGACCAGGCAATTCAGTCTAAGGGGTCAAAAGAAAAGGTCATCTAAACACCAGAAAACTCTTCAGCCAAGTTGACACTTGAGCTGTTCCTCCCCGCCATCCTGGACAGTGTGGTTATCCTGAGAGACCACCCAGCACTCTCTAGGTGACCCTCCAATCCCATCCAAGCTTGACTCTATTGGCCTTAAGGTCTGGCATGTAGAGGCTCCTAATCTGGACCCAGAATCACTTCACCTCATTAACGAACTAATGAGAAGTGAACACTAAGATCTCATACTCCCAAGTCTCTCATAATCACAAAGGTCAGCAGACAGGTAGCTATCGACTGGAGGTGTCCCCAGAGGCATATGTGATCAGCATCAGCTAGGGCACCCAGCCTTCTGGAGAGTGTTGGTCTCTGGCAGCAGCTCCCCTGAGATGGGCAAATGTACTCACACTAATGAGACAGAGGCTCAGCAGTTGGAATTCCTCCTGGAGCTTCAGGCACATGGTTTGGGGGTCTTGGCAACTTAGAATACTTGTCCACCTGACTCTGTTTCTCCTCAGCTCCGGCTCCTGTATGAGTGCAATCCTGTGGCCTACATCATCGAGCAGGCGGGAGGGCTGGCGACCACAGGCACCCAACCCGTGCTGGACGTGAAGCCTGAAGCCATTCACCAACGAGTCCCCCTCATTCTAGGGTCCCCAGAAGATGTACAGGAATATCTCACCTGTGTACAGAAAAATCAGGCAGGCAGGTAGTGAGTCTGACCCACAAGCCCTCTTCTCTTTGTATGTGCTTTGTTAGGGATGAATAAGTGAGTGAATGCTGGTGATGAGAAACAAAAAGTAAATTCACTGAATCGTGTGCAGAAGAGCAGCAGCGAACTGCTCATGACAGGTCTAGAAACCAGAGGCGAGTTTGTGCTCAATGTAAAGGGCTGAAAATAAAACCCACACGTGAAAAGAACAACTGTGATTTGTCTTCTGTCATGAACAGTGGTAAATAGGATTGTTATTTATCAGCCCAAGTAATCAGCAGCTATCCCTTGTGGGCAGAAAGTACAGAGGTCAGTTAAGAATTTGTCTTGGCTGAGAATTTGAACCTAATGTCTTAATCCTATAGTGATTAATTTTCTTTCTAATAAAATAGATACATATGTTTACTATATATACTCATTTCATATATACTTATACATATATATTTAATGTATATAAGTATATCCATTATAGATATTTAATTTCTTAAAAGTTTTGTCTTATTGTGGATAGGCTTTGAGTTATAAATCTCATGGCTATTCAATTGTAAAATTTTGGATCAAGCGAACAAAGATACATCAGGACAAAGTCAAGCCATTTTTAGGAGCAATGATTTGGATGACCAATAACTACTTGAATGGAAAAATGTGGTCACCTATTGACAAAGTCACATACTAAGTGGAGTTAATATTTAAAAATTAATACCTAGTTTTCTCAGCCTTGTGACTTTTCCTTTTTAATTTTTTGGGGAAATACTTTAATCTATTCTAGATCCTAACCAGAGTACACTGGTTAATTACTTCATTTGTCCAAATTGTGTTATGATTGGGATGAGTGGCATATGCATCAGAAATCTGTTTGCTTTTCCAAGAGTTGCTATATTTGTATATAGACCCGGAGGCAAAAAATGCCTAGTGAAATATTCACAAACAAATCCAGAAATATAAAACAAAGATACATCAGGACAAAATTAGGCTTAACTCCAAATTTCAAGAATGATTCAATATTAGAAAATCCATTACATAATGCATTAGATTAAGGCAAAAGGCAATGGTGGGGAAGTGGGGGCTTGGAGAAACCATGGGAAGAAACATTCCTCACTTTAGCTTTGGACAAGGTGGTTCATACATCCCAGAGGTGGATTTCAATTTGGATATAATTCAGGACCCAACAGTGTTCCTCAGTCCACCTCTGCTTGGCAGCAGTAAGAGAAGCAGTAAAATTTAAGCATAATCAAAAAGTTTTCATCTCCCCCCACAAAACACAAAGATTTTCTTTCTCTAGGAAAAATTCTGATGCTAAGCAATGGGCTATGAATGCTTTATTAGACAGTTCATCTGAAACTTATATCTGAAAGATTCAAACTGAAGTCTTTGCTTCTTAGGAATAAATTGATATGGTGCATTTATAACACATGGTTTCAAGACATCACAACCAGGAGGAAAGTTTTTCAGGAAGCAAAGCTGAATGATAGCACCTTCAGTCATGATTTGTATTGCTCTGATGAATATGGTAGGTGCTCAGGGAAAGATCCATTCACTATCCTTCTTTAAGCTGAGACCCTTGGTCCCTGCACATCAAATCTGAAAACAGGAATCCAGTGAAGAGCATGGGACACTCATTCAATTCTTAGTGGCTACATATCAAAGATTTGAGGGTATCAGTGCAATGGTGCCTGAGTGGCCAGTGCTTTCATAAGCAGAGTCTGGAAAGACCATCAGAAAGAGGTTGTGCCTTCTGGCCTAAGTGATCTGAGAGTGGCTTTTCTCTTGGTTTCTCATTCCCCCCTGAATATCTTCACAGTTTAGATGCTGGTGTCCAATTCAGGAGAAGTCCAGTTCTTTCCACTTTCCAGCAGTACACTCTCCAGGTGTGGCCCCACTTGAGGAAAGTAGGACCATTCACTGGCTTCCTTTGTGATTTGTACAGATGAGCTTCTCAGAGCAGACCCATTAACACATCAAAAGGAGAAAAGACATTTTAGTAGGTGTTCTTTAAAAATAAAAAGAAAACATGCTGTTTCAAATCAGTGGGACAAGAAATGACTGATGTTTGAATAATTAGCTAGTCATTTGAGGGGGGAAAAATCCCAAAACCTGGATCCCCAAACATGTTGCAGATGGATTCAAAAATAAAACATAAAAAGTAAAACTGTAAAGGCATTGCAAAAAGATAAAGCATATATTTATGACCTTAAACAGGACCAAAAACACAAAGCCCAAGATATAAAGGAAAGACCGATGTGATTACATCAACATAAAAACAATACACCACAAATTAAAAAAGACAATTGATAGCTTAGGAGAAAATATTTATAATATATAACAAAAAATGAACACCAAGAATCATACATATTGAGAGAAAAAAGAAGCCATCCTAGAGAAAAAACTAATGATAAAAAACTGCAATTTGCAGAAGAGAAAATGCAAATAGTGAAAAGATGGTTAGACTCCCTGATAATCAGGGAAATATAAGTAAAATAACGTCAGATTCAGTTCAGTTCAGTTCAGTCGCTCAGTCGTGTCCTACCCTTTGCAACCCCATGAACCACAGCACGCCAGGCCTCCCTGTCCATCACCGACTCCTGGAGTCCACCCAAACCCATGTCCATTGAGTTGGTGATGCCATCTAACCATCTCATCCTCTGTTGTCCCCTTCTCCTGCCTTCAATCTTTCCCAGCATGAGGGTCTTTTCAAAATCATCGAAAGAACATTTGAACGCTGAGGAAATTCCACAAAACAACTTCTGAATGCCGGCAGAGGACATCAGGCACCCAGAAAAGCAGCCCATTGTCTTTGAAAGGAGGTAGGAAAAAATATAAAAGACAAAAAGAGAGACAAAAGAGGTAGGGACAGAGCTCCGTCCTGGGAAGGGAGTCTTAAAGAGAAGTTTCCAAACACCAGGAAACACTCTTACTGCTGAGTCTGTGGCAAGCCTTGGAACCACAGAGGGCAACATAACCAGGAGAAAAAATAAATAATTAAAACCCATAGATTACATGCCCAATGGTAACTCCCCCAGCGGAGAAGCAGTGCAGATGCCTGCATTCTCCACTAGCAAGCGGGGGCTGGGCAAGGAGGCACCGACTGCATTGCTTAGAGTAAGGACACGGCCTGAATGCCCTGAGGGCAATCTGAAGGAACTAACTTGGGCTAGCAAACCAGACTGTGGGATAGCTACCAACGAAAAGCCCTAACCTAAGCACCGCCAGGCCCTCTCACAGAACAAAGAACTGAGCAGAGCTAGCCGGCTGCAGACCATCCCCCTCTGGTGACAGGCAGCCAGAGCCAGAAGGGGGCAATTGTGGCCCCAGAGAGGCATTACCTACCAAACTGCAAGCAGGCTTTGTTGCTAACCAAGACCTCTTGGGGTTCTGGACAGTCAACATCCGCCTGAGAAGGTGTGCCGGTTGTTCACCCAGAAAACTGAGTAACTGCACTCGCCAAACACCTGGTCACGTGAGCTGCTTGGACCTGCGAAGGGCACAAAACGCAGGCGCAACTGAGTCTGCACCTCTGAGAACTACCCGAATACCTGAATCTGAGTGGCTTAGACCTGAAAAGTGCATACAACCCAGGGCCGGCCTCAGACAGTTCCTGGCAGAGCAACCTAGAGCCTAAGCAGTGATGACAGGGAAAGCCCACGTGCTGTGAGCAGGGGCAAACCCAGTGTGGCTGAGACATTGCGAGCACACGCCAGTGTTATTTAAATGTTTGCAGCATCCCTCCCTCCCCACAGCAAGACTGAACAAGTGAGCTTAAAAAAGTGTCCACCACTGCCCCCTTGTGTCAGGGTGGAAATTAGACACTGAAGAGACCAGCAAACAGAAGACGCTAAAACAGAGGGAACCTCCTTGGAAGTGACAGGTGCAATAGATTAAAACCCAGTATGCTGCTGCTGCTGCAGCTAAGTCACTTCAGTTGTGTCCAACTCTGTGCGACCCCAGAGACGGCAGCCCACCAGGTTCCCCTGTCCCTGGGATTCTCCAGGCAAGAACACTGGAGTGGGTTGCCATTTCGTTCTCCAATGCATGAAAGTGAAAAGTGAAAGTGAAGTCGCTCAGTCGTGTCCGACTCCTAGCGACCCCATGGACTGCAGCCTACCAGGCTCCTCCATCCATGGGATTTTCCAGGCAAGAGGACTGGAGTGGGTTGCCATTGCCTTCTCTGGGAAGGGGCCTATAGGTCTTGAGACATATAAGCCAGATCAAGGAACTATCTGAAAATGAACTGACCCCACACTGCCCACAACACCACCAGAGAAAGTCCTAGATATATTTTTACTATTTTTACTATCATTCTTTATATTTTTTTATTTTTTTTAATTTTAAGTCCTCTATTACTCCTTTAATTTTCATTTTTTATAACCTACTATTACTTTGCAAAAAAAAGAGACCCTATTTTTTAAAGCAAACTTCATATATATATATTTTATAATTTTTGTGAAATTTTTTCTTTAATATTGTATTTTTGAAAATCCAACCTCTACTCTAGATTTTTAATCTTTGCTTTTTGGTATTTGTTATCAATTTTGTACCTTTAAGAACCCAATCTTCAGTACCCATTTTTCCTTGGGAGCGAGATTATTGGCTTGACTGCTCTCTCCCTCTTTGGACTCTCCTTTTTCTCCACCAGGTCACCTCTATCTCTTACCTCCACCTTCTTTTCTCTATCCAACTCTTTGAATCTCTTTGTGTGTTCCAGACGGTGGAGAACACTTAGGGAACTGATAACTGGCTGGATCTGTCTCACTCCTTTTGATTCCCCCCTATATCCTCCTGGCTACCTCTGTCTCCTTCCTTCCTCTTCTCTTCTCTGTATAACTCCGTGAAAATATCTGAGCAGTCCAGACCGTGGAGTGCACATAAGGAAGTGATTACTGGCTAGCTTGCTCTCTCCTCTTTTGATTCCACCTCATCTCATCCTGGTCACCTCTATCTCCCTCCTCCCTCTTCTCTTCTCCATGTAACTGTGAAACCTCTCTGGGTGTCCCTCACTGTGGAGAAACTTTTCATCTTTAACCTAGATGTTTTATCAACAGTGCTGTATAGATGGAGAAGTCTTGAGGCTACTGTAAAAATAAGACTGAAAACCAGAAGCAGGAGGCTTAAGTCTGAATCCAGAGAACTCCTGACTCCAGGGAACATTAATCGACAGGAGCTCATCAAACACCTCCATACCTACACTGAAACCAAGCACCACCCAAGGGCCAACAACTTTCAGAGGAAGACATACCATGCAAATTCTCCAGCAACACAGGAACACAGCCCTGAGCTTCAATATACAGGCTGCCCAAAGTCACTCCAAACCCACTGACATCTCATAACTCATTACTGGACACTGCATTGCACTCCAGAGAGAAGAAATCCAGCTCCACCCACCAGAACACTGACACAAGCTTCCCTAACCAGGAAACCTTGACAAACCACCCATACAACCCCACCCACAGTGAGGAATCTCCACAATAAAGAGAACTCCACAAACTGCCAGAATACAGAAAGGCCACCCAAACACAGCAATATAAACAATATGAAGAGACAGAGGAATACCCAGCAGGTAAAGGAACAGGATAAATGCCCACCAAACCAAACAAAAGAGGAAGAGATAGGGAATCTCCCTGATAAAGAATTCTGAATAATGATAGTGAAAATGATCCAAAATCTTGAAAACAAATGGAATCACAGATAAATAGCCTAGAGACAAGGATTGAGAAGATGCAAAAAAGTTTTAACAAGGACCTAGAAGAAATAAAAAATAGTCAGTCTATAATGAATAATGCAATAAATGAAATAAAAAACACTCTGGAGGGAACAAATAGTAGAATAACAGAGGCAGAAGATAGGATTAGTGAGGTAGAAGATAGAATGGTAGAATTAAATGAAACATAGAGGAAAAAAGAATTAAAAGAAATGAGGACAATCTCAGAGACCTCTGGGACAATGTTAAACACCCTAACATTCAAGTCATAGGAGTCCCAGAAGAAGAAGACAAAAGAAAGACCATGAGAAAATACTTGAGGAGTTAATAGTTGAAAACTTCCCTAAAATGGGGAAAGAAATAATCACCCAAGTCCAAGAAAACCCAGATAGTCCCAAACAGGATAAACCCAAGGCAAGACACATATTAATCAAATTAACAAAGATCAAATACAAAGAACAAATATTAAAAGCAGCAAGGGAAAAACAACAAATAGCACACAAGTGGATTCCCATAAGGATAACAGCTGATCTTTCAATAGAAACTCTTCAGGCCAGGAGGGAATGGGGGGACATACTTAAAGTGATGAAAGAAAATAACCTACAGCCCAGATTACTGTACCCAGCAAGGATCTCATTCAAATATGAAGGAGAAGTCAAAAGCTTTACAGACAAGCAAAAGCTGAGAGAATTCAACACCACCAAACCAGCTCTCCAACAAATGCTAAAGGATCTTCTCTAGACAGGAAACACAGAAAGGGTGTATAAACTTGAACCCAAAACAATAAAGTAAATGTCAACGGGATCATACTTATCAATAATTACCTTAAATGTAAATGGGTTGAATGCCCCAACCAAAAGACAAAGACTAGCTGAATGGATACAAAAACAAGACCCCTATATATGTTGTCTACAAGAGACTCACCTCGAAACAAGGGACACATACAGACTGAAAGTGAAGTGCTGGAAAAAGATATTCCACGCAAATAGAGACCAAAAGAAACCAGGAGTATCAATACTCATATCAGATAAAACAGACTTTAAAACAAAGGCTGTGAAAAGAGACAAAGAAGGACACTACATAATGATCAAAGGATCAATCCAAGGAGAAGCTATAACAATGATATATGCACCCAACATAGGAGCACCACAATATGTAAGACAAATGCTTACAAGTATGAAAGGGGAAATTAACAATAAAACAATAATAGTGGGAGACTTTAATATCCCACTCACACCTATGGATAGATCAACTAAACAGAAAATTAACAAGGAAACACAAACTTTAAATGATACAATAGACCAGTTAGACCTAACTGATATCTATAGGACATTTCACCCCAAGACAATGAATTTCACCTTTTTCTCAAGTGCACATGGAACCTTCTCCAGGATAGATCACATCCTGGGCTATAAATCTAGCCTTGGTAAATTCAAAAAAATTTAAATCATTCCAAGCCTCTTTTCTGACCACAATGCAGTAAGATTACATGTCAATTAAAGGAGAAAAACTATTAAAAATTCCAACATATGGAGGCTGAACAACACGTTGCTGAATAACCAACAAATCACAGAAGAAATAAAAAAAAAAGAAATCAAAATATGTATAGAAATGAATGAAAATGAAAACACAACAACCCAAAACCTATGGGACACTGTAAAAGCAGTGCTAAGGGGAAGGTTCATAGCAATACAGGCTTACCTTATCAAGAAACAAACAAACAAAAAAAAGTCAAATAAATAACCTAACTCTACACCTAAAGCAACTAGAAAAGGAAGAAATGAAGAACCCCAGGGTTAGTAGAAGGGAAGAAATCTTAAAAAATTAGGGCAGAAATAAATGCAAAAGAAACAAAAGAGACCATAGCAAAAATCAACAAAGCCAAAAGCTGGTTCTTTGAAAGGATAAATAAAACTGACAAACCATTAGCCAGACTCATCAAGAAACAAAGGGAAAAAAATCAAATCAATGAAATTAGAAATGAAAATGGAGAAATAACAACAGACAACACAGAAATACAAAGGATCATAAGAGACTACTATCAGCAATTATATGCCAATAAAATGGACAACTTGGAAGAAATGGACAAATTCTTAGAAAAGTATAACTTTCCAAAACTGAACCAGGAAGAAATAGAAAATCTTAACAGACCCATCACAAGCACGGAAATTGAAACTGTAATCAGAAATCTTCCAGCAAACAAAAGCCCAGGTCCAGACAGCTTCACAGCTGAATTCTACCAAAAATGTAGAGAAGAGCTAACACCTATCCTACTCAAACTCTTCCAGAAAATTGCAGGGGAAGGTAAACTTCCAAACTCATTCTATGAGGCCACCATCACACTAATACTAAAACCTGACAAAGATGCCACAAAAAAAGAAAACTACAGGCCAATATCACTGATGAACATAGATGCAAAAATCCTTAACAAAATTCTAGCAATCAGAATCCAACAATACATTAAAAAGATCATACATCATGACCAAGTCGGCTTTATCCCAGGGATGCAAGGATTCTTCAATATCTGCAAATCAATCAGTGTAATACACCACATTAACAAATTGAAAAATAAAAGCCATATGATTATCTCAATAGATGCAGAGAAAGCCTTTGACAAAATTCAACATCCATTTATGTTCAAAATTCTCCGAAAAGCAGGCATAGAAGGAACATACCTCAACATAATAAAAGCTATATATGACAAACCCACAGCAAACATCATCCTCAATGGTGAAAAATTGAAAGCATTTCCCCTAAAGTCAGGAACAAGACAAGGGTGCCCACTTTCACCACTACTATTAAACATAGTTTTGGAAGTTTTGGCCACAGCAGTCAGAGCAGAAAAAGAAATAAAATGAATCCAAATTGGAAAAGAAGAAGTAAAATTCTCACTGTTTGCAGATTACATGATCCTCTACATAGAAAACCCTAAAGCCTCCATCAGAAAATTACTAGAGCTAATCAATGAATATAGTAAAGTTGCAGGATATAAAATCAACACACAGAAATTCCTTGCATTCCTATACACTAATAATGAAAAAATAATGAGAAAATAGAAAGAGAAACTAAGGAAACAATTCCATTCACCATTTCAACAAAAAGAATAAAATACTTAGGAATATATCTACCTAAAGAAACAAAAGACCTATATATAGAAAACTATAAAACACTGGTAAAGAAATCCAAAAAGGACACTAATAGATGGAGATATATACTGTGTTCATGGATCGGAAGAATCAATATAGTGAAAATGAGTATACTACCCAAAGCAATCTATAGATTCAATGCAATCCCTATCAAGCTACCAATGGTATTTTTCACAGAGCTACAACAAATAATTTCACAATTTGTATGGAAATACAAAAAACCTCGAATAGCCCAAGCAATCTTGACAAAGAAGAATGGAACTGGAGGAATCAACCTGCCTAATTTCAGGCTCTACTACAAAGCCACAGTCATCAAGACAGTATGGTACTGGCACAAAGACATAAATATAGATCAATGGAACAAAATAGAAAGCCCAGAGATAAATCCATGCACCTATGGACACCTTATCTTTGACAAAGGAGGCAAGAATATATAATGGAGAAAAGACAATCTCTTTAACAAGTGGTGCTGGGAAAACTGGTCAACCACTTGTAAAAGAATGAAACTAACACCATCAGTTCAGTTCAGTTCAGTCACTCAGTCATGTCCAACTCTTTGCGACCACATGAATCGCAGCACACCAGGCCTCCCTGTCCATCACCAACTCCCGGAGTTTACTCAGATTCACGTCCATCGAGTCAGTGATGCCATCCAGCCATCTCATCCTCTGTCATCCCCTTCTCCTCCTGCCCCCAATCCCTCCCAGCATCAGAGTCTTTTCCTTGCAGTCATACACAAAAATAAACTCAAAATGGATTAAAGATCTAAAGATGAGACCAGAAACTATAAAACTTCTAGAGGAGAACATAGGCAAAACATTCTCTGACATAAATCACAGCAGGATCCTCTATGACCCACCTCTCAGAATATTGGAAATAAAAGCAAAAATAAACAAATGGGACCTAATTAAAATTAAAATCTTCTGCACAACAAAGGAAATTATAAGCAAGGTGAAAAGACAGCCTTCAGAATGGGAGAAAATAATAGCAAATGAAGCACTTGACAAATGAATCTCAAAAATATACAAGCAACTCCTACAGCTCAACTCCAGAAAAATAAATGACCCAATCAAAAAATGGGCCAAAGAACTAAATAGACATTTCTCCAAAGAAGACATACAGATGGCTAACAAACACATGAAAAGATGCTCAACATCACTCATTATCAGAGAAATGCAAATCAAAACCACTATGAGGTACCATTTCACGCCAGTCAGAATGGCTGCGATCCAAAAGTCTACAAGCAATAAATGCTGGAGAGGGTGTGGAGAAAAGGGAACTCTCTTACACTGTTGGTGGGAATGCAAACTAGTACAGCCACTATGGAGAACAGTGTGGAGATTCCTTAAAAAACTGGAAAAAGAACTGCCTTATGATCCAGCGATCGCACTGCTGGGCATACACACTGAGGAAACCAGAATTGAAAGAGACACATGTACCCCAATGTTCACTGCAGCACTGTTTATAATAGCCAGGACATGGAAGCAACTTAGATGTCCATCATCAGACGAATGGATAAGAAAGCTGTGGTACATATACACAATGGAGTATTCAGTTCAGTTCAGTCGCTCAATCATGTCCGACTCTTTGTGATCCCATGAATCGCAGCACGCCAGGCCTCCCTGTCCATCACCAACTCCCGGAGTTCACTCAGACTCAAGTTCATCAAGTCAGTGATGCCATCCAGCCATCTCATCCTCTGTTGTCGCCTTCTTCTCCTGCCCCCAATCCCTCCCAGCATCAGAGTCTTTTCCAATGAGTCAACTCTTCACATGAAGTGGCTGAAGTACTGGAGTTTCAGCTTTAGCATCATTCTTTCCAAAGAAATCCCAGGGCTGATCTCCTTCAGAATGGACTGGTTGGATCTCCTTGCAGTCCAAGGGACTCTCAAGAGTCTTCTCCAACACTACAGGTCAAAGCATCAATTCTTTGGCACTCAGCTTTATTTATAGTCCAACTCTCACATCCATACATGACCACAGGAAAAACCATAGCCTTGACTAGACGGACCTTTGTTGGCAAAGTAATGTCTCTGCTTTTGAATATGCTATCTAGGTTGGTCATAACTTTTCTTCCAAGGAGTAAGCATCTTTTAATTTCATGGCTGCAGTTACCATCTGCAGTGATTTGGGAGCCCCCCAAAATAAAGTGTGACACTGTTTCCACTGTTTCCCCATCTATTTCCCATGAAGTGATGGGACCAGATGCCACAATCTTCGTTTTCTGAATGTTGAGCTTTAAGCCAACTTTGTCAGTCTCCACTTTCACTTTCATCAAGAGGCTTCTTAGTTCCTCTTCACTTTCTGCCATAAGGGTGGTGTCATCTGCATATCTGAGGTGACTGATATTTCTCCCAGCAATCTTGATTCCAGCTTGTGCTTCTTCCAGCCCAGCGTTTCTCATGATGTACTTTGCATATAAGTTAAATAAGCAGGGTGACAATATACAGCCTTGACATACTCCCTTTCCTATTTGGAACCAGTCTGTTGTTTACTCAGCCTTTAAAAAGAATACATTTGAATCAGTTCTAATGAGGTGAATGAAACTGGAGCCTATTATACAGAGTGAAATAAGCCAGAAAGAAAATCACCAATACAGTATACTAATGCGTATATATGGAATTTAGAAAGATGGTATGATAACCCTGTATGCGATACAGCAAAAGAGACAGAGATGTATAGAATAGTCTTTTGGACTCTGTGGGAGAGGGTGAGGGTGGGATGATTTGGGAGAATGGCATTGAAACATGTATAATATCATATGTGAAATGAATCGGCAGTCCAGGTTCGATGCATGACACAGGGTGCTTGGGGTTGGTGTACTGGGATGACCCAGAGGGATGGTATGGGGAGGGAGGTGGAAGGGGGGTTCAGGATGGGGAATACGTGTACACCCATGGTGGATTCATGTTGATATGGCAAAACCAATACAATATTGTAAAGTAATTAGCCTCCAATTAAAATAAATAAATTTATATTTTTTTAAAAAAGAGTCTTCTCCAACACCACAGTTCAAAAGCATCAATTCTTCTGCACTCAGCTTTCTTTATAGTCCAACTCTCACATCCATACATGATTACTGGAAAAACCATAGCCTTGACTAGACGGACCTTTGTTGGCAAAGTAATGTCTCTGCTTTTTAATATGCTGTCTAGGTTGGTCATAACTTTCCTTCCAAGGAGTAAGCATCTTTTAATTTCATGGCTGCAATCACCATCTACAGTGATTTTGATTAACAAAGAACAATGAAGCCTGCAAACATTACATTGCTAACAAGGGTGGGAAATGATCCCCTTATCCCCGCTAGTGAGACAGATAGTGGACACATTCTTCTGGGAGGGCAATTTGACAGTTCTTCTTCTTTCTTTAATGTTTTCTTATTGACTTTATTTTTGACTGTGCTGGGTCTTTGTTGTGCGGCTGTCTCTAGTTGTGAGCGGGGGTGGGGGATGGGCGGTGGTGCCACTCTTCGTTGCAGTGCACTGGCTTCTCACTGCAGTAGCTTCTTGTGTTGTGGAGCACAGAGGCTAGGGCACTCAGGCTTCAGTAGTTGTAGCTCATGGGCTCAATAGTTGCAGGTCCTGTGCTCTAGAACAACAGGCTTAATAGTTGTAGTGCACAGGCTTAGTGGCCCTGCAGCAGGTGGAATCTTCCCAAATCAGGAATCAAACCTGTGTCTCCTGCATTGCAAGGCAGATTCTTTACCACTGAGCCACCAGGAAAGCCCTGAAAGTTCTTTTTAATAGGAAAGCCCCTTTGGCCCAATAGTCCCATTTTGGTATTTACAAAAACCTATATTAGTCTTTTAAAAATTAAGTATTATTTGTGATAGCAAAAGGATGAGAATAATTTTTTTTTACCTTATTCACAGAAATCCATGGTCTATTTTTTTCTAGGTTAATATGGAATACTGAATTACAGTTGCTTCCTCCTTTAGCAATCTGAGCTATGTGTTGACTTTTGATTCTTGTAGATTTATTCCAAACTATAGTTGCTAGTATACTTAGCCTTTAAACTTCGTATATACCTAGCTGACCAGAAAAAATGAACAAGCAATAAAACAAAACAAACAAAATACCCAGGATGAGAACAATTTAAATGTCCACCTGCAGGGAGATAACAGATTTGCCATGTAGTAGTTTACATAAGTTGGGACTTACAAACCCAGTGGAAATAAATACATTAAATAGATTTATACAAAGGCATTCTTAAAATTAAAATAGATAAATGCAGAAAGAAAATATGTCTGCTAGCACCCTTTGGGGAGAAGGCAATGGCACCCCACTCCACTACTCTTGCCTGGAAAATCCCATGGATGGAGGAGCCTGGTGGGCTACAGTCCATGGGGTTGCTAAGAGTCGGACACGACTGAGTGACTTCACTTTCACTTTTCACTTTCATGCATTGGAGAAGGCAATGGCAACCCACTCCAGTGTTCTTGCCTTGAGAATCCCAGGGACGGGGGAGCCTGGTGGGCTGCCATCTATGGGGTCGCACAGAGTTGGACATGACTGAAGCGACTTAGCAGCAGCAGCAGCACCCTTTGGCCTTTTGTTTCCTTTTAACCTGAATAGAATTAATACGTTCTTTACTCTCTGGCTTCATGTTCATGAAATGAAAGCTAATCACTTTTTTTTTTTTTGGTAAGAAAGAGAATACAAATGAGAAAGATATGGAGGGAAAGTGGGAGAGGGAGGGTGGGTCTATAAGGTGGGTCTGTATGTCAGTCAAGGTTCTCCAGAGAAACACAACTGATTGGGGAAACAGACACACACACACACCATGAACCCATGCTAGTGATTTAGCTGTGAAGTAGACAAAGTCCCTGCCCTCAAGGAGCTCAGGCCTGGTGGGTGAGACATGTGTTTAATTGCTATTCACTGCGATAAGGGCTCTAGGAATAAAGTACCATATGTTTGCTCTGGAGCCATTTAAAGGAGCTGCCATTCTGAAAGTGAGGAGTCAGGCAAGGCTTTCCAATGGAAATGACTTTAAACTCAGACTTGAAAGTGAGGCCAGAAACTAGTCAGGAGAAAGTTAGGGAGGATGGAGAAGGCAAGTGAGAGGGATATGCACTAGCAGGTGAGAGAACAAAGATTTGAGAATAGGTAGAGTATGATTTCCTGGGGGCACAGCTGGTAATTCAGTTGGGAGTAGAATGTGAGGAGTGGGAGTGAGAGGTGAGTCTGCAGGGATAAGCAAGGCCTAACTCATACAGGGTGTTTTGAGTTGGTTAAGGAGTTTGAAATTCATCCTGAGGGCAATGGGGAGCCACTGATGAGTTTTAAGCAATGGAGGAACATAATCAATATGCATTTTAGTAAATATTACTTATACTATCAAGATAAGCGGGAAAAAAAAATCAACAACCTCAGATATGTGGATTATACCACTCTAATGACAGAAAGTGAAGAGGAACTAAAGAGCCTCTTGATGAGGGTGAAGGAGGAGAGTGAAAGAGCCTGCTTAAAACTAAATATTAAAAAAAACTAAGACCATGGCATCTGGTCCCGTTATTTCATGGCAAATAGAGGAGGAAAAGATGGAATTAGCAACAGACTTCCTCTTCTTGGGCTCTAAAATCACTGTGGATAGTGACTGCAGCCATGAAATCAGAAGATGATTGCTTCCTGGAAGGAAAGCCAAGACAAACCTAGAGAGTGTGTTGAAAAACAGAGACATTACCTCTGTTAACAAAGGTCCATATAGTCAAGGCTATAGTCTTCCCAGTGGCCACATACGGTTGTGAGAGCTGGACTGTAAAGAAGGCGAAGCATCAAAGAATTGATGCCTTTGAACTGTGGTGGGGGGTGAAGACTCCTGAGAGTTGCTTGGACAGCAAGGAGATCAAACTAGTCAATCTTAAGGGAAATCAACCCTGAATATTCATTGGAAGGACTGATGCTGAAGCTCCAGTATTTTGGTCATCTGATGCGAACAGCTGACTCATTGGAAAATTCCCTGATGTTGGGAAAGATTGAGGGCAGAAGGAGAAGAGGGCATCACAGGATGGGATGACTGGATGGCATCACTGATGCAATAGACATGAACTTGGGCAAACTTTGGGAGATGGTGAGGCACAGGGAGGACTGGAATGCCACAGCCCATTTGGTAGCAAAGAATCAGATATGACTGCGCAAATGAACAACAACAACTTATACTATAGAAAATGGATTTGGAGTAGTCAAACTAGTTTTGTTAGTTCACCACCATAAGAAGGTTAATGTCATCATCTCCATGAAAATTGATGGTGATAAGCAAAAAAGCCATAAGTACAGAGAAAGCTTAGGTGTTTGAGGAATATTCACGAGGGTTGAGGTATCAGGGGTTGATTATGTATGTCAGAGGAAAGGAGAGGGAGGGAATTAATGAAATGTATGTTTGTGCCATATACAAAGCCAGGGAGCACTTGCAGATGACCTGTTCCATGTAAAATTCAGCTCTGTACATTGGAGTTTGAAGTTTCTGTGGATCAGCTGGGTTAGGACATCTTATAGGCAGTTGGGTACATGGGGGGTTTCGAGCTCAGGAGAGGGACTGAAAGTCATCAGAAATTTCAGGTGGTACCTGCAGTAACTAGAGTAAATGAGGTCATTTGGGAGGGTCTGGACTTTAGGGATGGACCTAAGTTAATAGAACGTGAGGAAGTGGGGTATAGCAAGTGTAAACAAGCTGTTCAAGAGATTTTACCTGGAAACAGGAAGAAGAATATAATGTAGTGACTGCAGTAGTAACCTGGGGCTAAAAGGAGGTTTGCTTGCTTATTTTATGATGGACAAGACACATTTACATCTTTAAAAAAAAGAAGAAACAAAAACAGTGAAAAACAAAACCCCACGTGTGTTTGGGTAAAGACAAAGAAAAAGGACTACTCATATCCCTGAATTAATAATTGTGGTTGTTCCCCTGAGGAAGGGGAATATTTAAGGGGATATAGTTTCAAAACGGAGAAGGCAATGGCACCCCACTCCAGTACTCTTGCCTGGAAAATCACATGGACGGAGGACCTGGTAGGCTGCAGTCCATGGGGTCGCTAAGAGTTGGACACGACTGAGCGACTTCACTTTCACTTTCACTCTCATGCATTGGCGAAGGAAATGGCAAGCCACTCCAGTGTTCTTGCCTGGAGAATCCCAGGGACGGGGGAGCCTGGTGGGCTTCCATCTATGGGGTCGCACAGAGTCGGACACGAGTGAAGCGACTTAGCAGTTTCAAAAGGGGCCTTTGCATTATCTTCACTGCTAGACTTTCAAAGCTCTGAGAATGTATTCATATAATGTGGGTACATTGGTTATTCATTTGTCCGGATAGCAGATAATATTTTGTGCCTACTCTGTGCCAGTTCTTGTCTTCAGCGCTGAGGATAGCTGCTGCTGCTGCTGCTAAGTCACTTCAGTCGTGTCTGACTCTGTGCAACCTCATAGATGGAAGCCCACCAGGCTCCCCCGTTCCTGGGATTCTCCAGGCAAGAACACTGGAGGGGTTGCCATTTCCTTCTCCAATGCAGGAAAGTGAAAAGTGAAAAGTGAAAGTGAAATCGCTCAGTCGTGTCTGACTCTTCGAGACCCCATGGACTGCAGCCTACCAGGCTCCTCCGCCCATGGGATTTTCCAGGCAAGAGTACTGGAGTGGGGTGCCATTGCCTTCTCCGGCTGAGGATAGAGAGGTGAACAAAACAGAACCCCTTGTCTCTGTGTGGACCTCTGTATAGACTAAATGCTGATGTGTGGAAGAGACACAGTAAACAAAACTAACAAATAAAATGTAATAGCCTGATGGCGGTAAACGCTATGGGAAAAATAAATCAGGGAAGGGGAGAACAGTACTATCAGGGGTTATTTTAATTTTAGTTCTGGGTAAGGACATAATTATACTTTTGTCTGTATATATGCCTAGGAATGGGATTTTTGGATCATATGATAACTCTATTTTTAGTTTTTTGAGGAACCTCCATACTGTTCTCATAGTAGCTGTACCAAATTTCATTCCCACCAACAGTGTAGAAGGGTTCTTTTTTTTCCACACCCTCTCTAGCAATTGTTATTTGTAGACTTTTAATGATGACCATTCTGACCGGTGTGACCTCGCTGTAGTTTTGATTTACTGGTGCACATTTGATAGATGGAAAAGTGAGTAGATAAAAGGTAAGTTCTGGTTCTCACCAGGTGAATAGTTAACTCCACCTGAGACCATGTTCTCTGGCCTGTTCCTTAACAAAAGAGTTTCTCAGAAACACAAGGGTTTTTTGTTTGGGAATGCAGCTTATCTCCAGGAAGCTATCTTCTTCTCAGAAGTTAGAATGATACTCAGGACAGTATGACAGTCTGTGACAAAAGTCATGTGACAAAAGGCTCCTAAGACATCCAGGGAGAATGAGGGTGGTGGGCCAGTAAGTGCAGGCCAGGACTACCTCCTACCAAAGGAAAACAAAAGTCAACCCAGGAGTCAGAGAAAGACTCCTATTACTAGAGATCAGGAATTCAGTGTCAAAAAAGACCATAAAAGTATTCCCCAGCACGAGTTAGGCCATTTTGTGTCACGACTACTTTTTTTTTAGCAGCATTTATATTGTTAATATTAAGTCTTATTGCATCAACTCCCATGTTTCCTTCATATCCTTCTTATGATCTTTCCTGCCTCACAGAGAAAAACAGGAAACATTTGATGTTATCAAGTAAAAGTGGTGCCAGTGAGTAAAGAAGACATTAATTTTCAAGTTAATAACTTTAATTCTCACGTTAAATACAAAGAGAAGGAAGCAAAGCTTGTTTTCAGTGCATTTTAATGTGTGAGAATGTCTTTCTATGAGGTATCGACTATCTCTGGTTTGAAACACTGACCAATGCTTGATTTAGATGAGAGAGGACTTGTAAGGAAGGGAAAAGATACCCAAACTTCTTGTGCCTTTTTTTCCACTTGCTGATCATTAAATCCACTGCTAAGTCATGTAGGGTTTCTTCAGCTTCTCCTGTCTTAGCTGACTATTGCCTTGTGGTCGGTACCATTTGAAGAATTGCAAAGAAAGGCTGAGAGGGATATGAGCTGAGGGATTCCTGATGTTATCCCTCTGTGTTCAGCAGGTCTGACTCGTCTTGGGCGGTCCGGAGCCAATGAGTCCTCTTGGGCTGTCTGGGCTGCGGAGGAGAGCACAGGCGAGCTGCGCAGGCCAGGGCTGCACTGGGGCTGACATACACCACACACTATGGCTTAAAGTCATAGGAATTTATTCTCTCACTCCCGGAGGCCAGAATTCCAAACCAAAGTGTCTGCAGGGCTATATTCCTCCTGAGGGCTCTAGGGAGGAATCCTCTGTTGACTTTTCAGCTTCTGACAGTAAGTTTATGTTTCAGACCAGATTATTGTGTCAACTGAAGAAGAAAAAAAAAGCACAACCTAAAAGTTGGGAATTATGCTTTACTTACAGACTTAAGCAGGAGAGACAGCCTCTCAGATAACTCTGAATGACTGTTCTGAAGAGGTAAGGGAGGAGCCAGGATATATAGGAGTTTTTGCAAAAAACAAAATAAACAAATAAAAAAATACCCCAGGTAACTTCCCTAGAAGCTCAAACAGTAAAGCAACTGCCTGCAAGTTAGGAGACCCAGGTTCAATCCCTGGATCAGGAAGATCCCCTGGAGAAGGAAATGGCAACCCACTCCAGTATCCTTGCCTGGAAAATTCTATGGACAGAGGAGCTTAGCGGGCTATAATCCATGGGGTCGCAAAGAGTTGGATACGACTGAGTGACTAACACACAGTCAGAACATCAAAAGATAAGTGTTAATTACTTTGTGTACTTAATCGCTCAGTTGCATCTCATTCTTTGAGACCCCTTGGACTGTAGCCCACCAGGCTCCTCTGACCATGGGAATTCTCCAGGCAAGAATATTGGAGTGTGTTGCCATACCCCTCCTCCTAGGGATCTTCCCAACCTGAGGATCGAACTGAGGTCTCCTGCATTGTAGGCAGATTCTTTATCCTCTGAGCCATGAGGGAAGTCAGTTAATTACTTTAGTGCTTTTCTATGTTTGGGGAGATGCCAGAATCTATATTCCCTGCAATTAGTTCTTTGATTTGCACCTTAATTATCTAGGTCTGGTATCCTGTTTTTCTCCATCCCGAATCCCCTCAGGTTCACAGTTGGTGGCAGCTTTTAGTGGCTGAGGGGTTGATGGCTGCAATATCCTTGGCTTACTAATATGGCAACATTTGTCTAAAATAAAAATTTGTTTTCAGCTTTATTTGATTTATGTCAATTGGCTTATTTTAAAAAGCTTTTACGACAGATACTGTTTCAAACTTTTCAGAGTTTAAATAAATACAAATGTCTTTGAATGTTGCAGAAGATTCTAATATCTGTTTAATTATCTGATGTCTGAGAAGTCTTCACATTTGCATTCATATCAGCACCTAGGCATTTTCTTAGAGTCTGGGGCTGTACTTCCAAGATTACATGAAAGCAGTATGAACTAGCCTGTCATAGTGAAGCAAGGTGACAGACACTAAGGCAGTCCTTTCTAGTGGACTTTCAGAGATTGAAGGTGGCAGATAGCATTTTCCAAGGATGGCTGCAACCACATCTTCCATCCCACATGCTCTTCTACTAAGTGACCTTGCCTTGCCCCACCAGGAGGTGGACTGTCAACCCCTTCCCCTGGAACCCGAGCAACATGCTGTGAATACAGTGAAGCAGCAGAGGTTGCACTTGGAACTAAGATCAGGTCAAAAGAAGCCTCGCAGTTTCTCGTTAGGCATCCTGGCCTGTTCTCTCGGGATGTTCCTCTCCGAGCCAGCCTTCATGCCGTGGGAGTTCAGGTCACGGGGAGGTCCATGTAGGTACTCTGGTTGGCAGCCAGGGCTGAATGCCCAGACTGCAACAGCATCTAGGATAGCCACATGAGTGAGCCTGCTTGGATGTCAGCCTGTCAGAACTGCTAGCGATTCCCGAATGCACGAAAGACTTCCAATGGAAAACAGTGTAGTTAAGCTCAGTCAGGAAGTTGGAAAGATAGTTTTTTTTTTTTTTTTTCCCCAAACTGCTATGTTTCCTTATAGTTTATTTTTACAGTAATAAATAACCAGAATAGTCTTTTCACTGCAGGCCCCACTGGTTCCCCTGTGTCCTAAAAACCTAAAAATCCCCATCTCCTGCACCTTAATCTAATCACTTCCCACTTTCTCTAAATGTCATTTCTCTTTTCTAAGGGTTCTGACCTGGGAATTCTATGCTCAGACACCCACCCTTTTATCCTGTATTATTGATCGACTCAGGCATCCCTGGTGGCTCAGTGGTAAAGAATCTGCCTGCATTGCAGGAGACCCAGGTTTGATCCCTAGGTTGGGAAGATCCCCTGGAGAAGGAAATGGCAACCCACTCCAGTATTCTTGTCTGGAGAATTCCATGAACAGAAGAGCCTGGTGGGCTACAGTGCAGGGGTCGCAAAAGAGGTGGACATGACTTAGTCTCTAAACAACACAACCATAACATTGACTGGACCCTCTGGGTCCACGTTAGGTTTCTCTCCCTTCTGGTGTTTCAACCACCTCCCTCGAATAGCACCATCTCCTCCTCAGGATTGGAAATGTCTCGTCCACAGCATCACCAGGACACAGAGGATGCTACAATTCTGGTGTCTCAATCTGGCCCCAACCAGTCGAAGGGGCTCAGATTGGGAGCCTCCCAAATTTTCCTGTGGCTACAACTGGGTCGTGCTATCTCAAAACCCACAGACTTTTACTCCAAACACATCTGTCATTTTGGGTCAGGAAGTTGGAAATGTAAGCACCTGTGGCCACACTGAAGCTCCAGCATGACACACAGTCCAGTGCAGATGGACTTGACCAGAGACTGCTGGAAGTTTCGTGGGCTGAGACCCTAACTGTGCTCCACTTCACGTCCTCATAGCATTCTATTAACTGAATGCTTCCACTTGCTTTTTATTTCCCTGAGTAGGAATATGATAATTTTAAACCCAAAGACAGTAAATACTATGTGTTTCCTTAGCCTGCAGAATGTAGGGTTTTTCTTTTTAAAATCAAATTCAGGAATTAGGGACCTAGGTGTAAATTAGGCTTCAGACAATCACTTTTGATATTCACCTATTGTCCACCTCTGAGGCCACCATACTACTTTTGAAGCCCAGTCTCCAAAGTGGGTGCTTGTCCCTCATTGCTTATGGATGTGAAGACAAACATTCTTGGCAATGCTTTGGGTCTTTTGCAAAGTAGCCACGTTGTCTTCACTAGAAGTCCGGCAAGTTGCACCAGAAACAGGCCCTGGGACATTGCTTTTCACAGTTATAGCCTATAACATTGTGGGCCAAACGATCATGACCTCTAAGGCCCTTTTCTTGATTGGAAATCATATGCATGTGTGTTCACTTTTCCAAAATGTGAATTATTTCCTTATGAGAACAATTTACCGTCTTTCCTGAGGGCAGTGCCCTAGCACACCTGCGCAGCAGGCCACCCCCTGCTTCCCCCTGCCCCTCCCCCTTCCTTAACCTTCCGTCCCTTCTCCCTAGCTCCTCAATTCTTCATCCCCTTCCCGCCTGGTCTCAGAGGACCCCACTGTAGCACCACTTGTCTCGGCCCTGCCGGCAACCTCCGTGAAGCTGTCGGTACCACTCCCAGCCCACGTGGGCCCCAGTGGGCTGCCCACATCTGTCCCCCAGCTCCCTGTTCTACTGGACTTTCTAAGTCATCAGAAAGATGACTTGTCGTGGGTGGCTTTCTGAGCCGCCCCTTCCATGCCCCTCTCTGCATCTTCTTCGGCCACTTGGGACTCCGCCCCCTTGGCACCCACCCCCAACCCCGTCCCATTACCGCGTTCCCCCCGCCAGGGATCCGGCGGTCATGTGTCCCGGAATCGGCCAAGCCAGGTGAAGGGGAAGATCCTGGTGTTACTCATTCCCCTTTTCATGGGGTCCTGAGGCCCACAGTCCACCTGGAACACCTCCTGACTTCATTCTGGAGGTGGCAATAGACAAACATCCCCTTGGGATTTTGTAGTTAAGAGGCCCCATGTGGCTCCCTTCCTGGAAGAGGTGAGCCAGTGGTCCCAGCTGGTGGTGGTCACAGCAAGCGTGGAGACTCGGGGCTCTACTGTGGCTGCTGCACTGGATAATAGCAGAAGCACTCTGGAAATACTGCAGACGGCACTGCACTTGGGAATCTGGCCACTACCTCCAGGACACTCTCTGTGGTCCACAGTGACTTCTCCAGCACTGTGATCCTGCATGACTCCCCAGGGCGTACAGAAGCCAGCCAAGGTCATCCCCATCAAATCCTGGCTCAGTGACCCCAGCAATCTCACTCTTCTCGACCTGATTCTGATGCCAGATGCCCTCGGGTTCACCACTGATGTTTGTTCTGTGCTGAGCGGAAAACTTCACCAACATAGGCTCTGGTGGCAGCTGCTTCCCCTCCCCCTGAGTTGGGGTGGGGAAGGGAGGTTGAGCCCTCGGGAGGCTGTTTGTTTGATACCCTGTCCAATGGTGATGATGGCCTGCGCAGGGTCTGCCCTCCCACCCTCTCTGCCCTCAGAGCCCTGCACTCTGTATGGAGTCTGGATGGACACAAGGGCCAGATTTTGAAGCAGCCACCCTTTAACTTCATGTTTGCACTCCCTGAAAACTCCAGACTGGGACCTAACAGTCTAGGAGAGCCACAACAGTGCTCTGGCCGGTCGAGAAACACGACTGGCCAGAGTATGAGACACATTCAGTAATCTAGGAGGCTCAAAAGAGAATCCAAGCTAGCTTTGTTTTGATTTGATTTTTTAATAACTCTTGTACAAAACGACTTACCCTTGTCCTTTAGATTGTCAAATTTTGCTCTATTCAAGGGATGTCAGACACAGTCAATGGGCAGCTAACATAAGATCTGCATATTGATAACTATAAGAACCAGAAGGCCACACAGCCATTCTCCTAATAGACCACTGGCACATTCAGTTAGGGGCTTCCCTGGTGGCTCAGAGGTAAAGAACCTACCTGCAATGCAGAAGACGTGGGTTTGATCCCTGGGTTGGGAAGATCCCCTTGGAAAAGGAAATGGCAACCCACTCTGGTATTCTTGCCTGGGGAATTCCATGGACAGAGGAGCCTTGTGGACTATAGTCCATGGGGTCACAAAAGAGTCAGACGTGACTTAGCAACTAAACAACAACAAAAAATAATCAGTTGTGTCTTAAGAGCCCAATTATGTTTTTTACTCTAAAAATGTAATGTATTAAAAACAGAAAGAAGCCACCTCTATTCTGAAATAAAGTTTTATTTTAAAAGGTAAAACTGTATACATCCTTTTAAAACATAAAAGTTCAAAATTCATTAGGCAAGTTGATCATACAAACATATTTACAACAGTAGTGAAAGAAGTGGTAACATTTCACCAGTGTAAAAGGTCACAGAATTCAGATCACAACTTGGATCTTCAATGATTCAAGTCTTTCATTCCCACACAATAAAGTCTGGTCAGTTTTAAGAGAAAATCCTTCCTTTGGATATTGTTCTTAATCCAGCCTTTGAGATTTAGACAGTAGGATAACTGGCCATGGTGGCGATTCCACAGTGGTTGTTCCGGTCTTTGGCCATCTTTATGTAGCCATTCATGCCCCAGTGTTCACCCCAGCTGAAAGAAGAGAAGGTTTTCATTTTATATGAAGAATCAAACACATTTATATTTATTAATATTTAAACAGTGCACCAGAGGTCAAGACAGATTCAGAAAGAAGCAAGAAATGCAGTTGTTCTTATTCATGGTTGAGTTCTAAATGTATACATAACTTCTATCCCAAACCTTTCACAAAACTATAAAATTAGAGACATAAAAAAGAAACTCTTGGGGCCAGATGTGTTTTAGAATTTAAAAAATGTTTGGATTTAGAAATGAGATGATACCCAAACTACATCAATACCTTAGGCAACTTCAGACAGTATCTTAATGTTATAATCAAACATTAATATGCCTGTGATCATCCTAAGTGGCATAAGACTTCAGAAGTGTACTTAAGGATTTGAGGACCTGAATTCAAATGCTGATTCCAAAAAGGACTCCCCTTTTCAACCTCAAATATAAGTATTTGGGGCATTTTATACCTGTTTTTGACAAGCCAATATTTATTGTCATCTGAGTCTGCTCCTTCAAAGCCATAGCCAACTACCAGAACAGCATGATCCACGGATTCACTGCTACAATTTGGCTCATAATAAATGCCTGGGAAAATAAAATACAATGTTGGGGTGAAGACCTCCAAGTGACCTAGTCTATTAATCAGAGTAAGGAGACATCTCAAAATTAAGCTAAATGATATAAATCTAGATAAGATTTAAAAACAAGATTTTTTTTTTCATTCTAGGCTAGGGATCCAGGCCCTCATCTAACACTAGTGGATATACAAACGGCATACTCTCTTTTGTAAACAACATGTCAAGAGACATAAAAGAACACTCCTTAAAATCTTATCATTTTACTTTCAAGACATTCAGTCTAGGGAAATAGCACACAACACAAAATTACTTCAGCCAAGAAGTTCTTTCTGGTTTTAATTACAGTAGCAAAATTCTTTGGAAAATTTCAAAGGTCTAACAGTTGAAACTCTGGGTGGCTACAGTCGTAAATAGGACTTTCAAGGTGGTGCTAGTGGTAAAGAATCTGCCTGCCAATGCAGGAGACTCACGAGACGTGGGTTCGATCTCTGGTTTGGGAAGATCCCCTTGAGTAGGAAATGGCAACCCACTTCAGCATTCTTGCCTGGAAAATTCTACAGGCAGAGGAGCCTGGTGGACTACAGTCCATGGGGCTGCAAAGAGTTATGGACACAACTGAGCACACACAACTGGAAAAAAGTAAATTAAGCTATATGAATCAAATTAAGTAGCCACTCAAATATATTTATGAAGTGCTTAAAATCATGGGGACATGGTTCAAGTAATGTCAAATGGACACATCAGGTACAAATACTAACATTAACAACTATATTAAATCTATAGACCTTCAAATTTTACATTGAATTCTACATACCAAAGAGTCAGTTTTGCTGTATGTCATGGTGATTTTCCGATTTTTCTGCCTAAATTTCAAGATAGACAAATACTTACCTGACTTGTAGAACTGGAAAGATGGATTGTGTGCATCTACAGCAACAGAGATGGGACCCAAAGTTGCCACTGCCTTCATAAGAGCCTTCTCCTGCTTAGGGAGGTCCACGAAACCAGTTTCATTAGCAGCAGAATTGTTGGGATTGTAAAGGCAGGTGCCAACCTTTTAAAGGTAATGGGGAAGAGGCTTGATTAATACCATCCTCCTCCTGGGGTATATGAGTTCAAGACATTCTGCAGCTTAATGATTTCCAAGTCAAGTTTGTTACAAAGCATCCCAGGAGATGGAATGCCATTGGCTGTTTTGAAATGGAAAAAATTAGCTTGTGTCTATGCAATCAAACACTCTCAATCTACCTGCCCATAAGAAACCTTTACTCAGGAGAAATTTGTACTTATAAAGAATGATATGTATATTTCCCTGGTGCCTCAGCAGTAAATAATCCACCTTTACTCCTACAAGGTAGGAGACAGGGGTTTGATCCCTACAAGGCACGAGACATGGAGGCAGGGGTTTGATCCCTGGGTTGGGAAGATCCCCTGGAGGGGGAAATGGCAACCTACTCCAGTAATCTTGCCCAGTAAATCCCACAGACAGAGGAGCCTGGCAGGCTATAGTCTCAGTTCAGTTCAGTTCAGTCGCTCAGTCGTGTCCGACTCTTTGCAACCCCATGAATTGCAGGACACCAGGCCTCCCTGTCCATCACCATCTCACGGAGTTCACCCAAACTCATGTCCATCGAGTCGGTGACGCCATCCAGCCATCTCATCCTCTGTTGTCCCCTTCTCCTCCTGCCCGCAATCCCTCCCAGCATCAGAGTCTTTTCCAATGAGTCAACTCTTCGCACGAGGTGGCCAAAGTATTTGGCCAAAGGAGTTTCAGCTTCAGCATCAGTCCTTCCAATGAATACCCAGGACTGATCTCCTTTAGAATGGACTGGTTGGATCTCCTTGCTGCCCAAGGGACTCTCAAGAGTCTTCTCCAACACCACAGTTCAAAAGCATCAATTCTTTGGCGCTCAGCTTTCTTCACAGTCCAACTCTCACATCCATACATGACCACTGGAAACACCATAGCCTTGACTAGACGGACCTTTGTTGACAAAGTAATGTCTCTGCTTTTGAATATGCAATCTAGGTTGGTCATAACTTTTCTTCCAAGGAGTAAGTGTCTTTTAATTTCATGGTGCAATCACCATCTGCAGTGATTTTGGAGCCCAAAAAGGTTGCAAAAGAGTCAGATACGACTGAGTGACTAAACAACAACAACAAATGTATATTTCCACATTCAATAGAAATATTAACAGCTTTATGGTAACTATCTGGGCTCCCAAGTAGCACTAGTGGTAAAGAACCTGACTGCCAATACAGGTGACATGAAAGATGCAGGTTCGATCCCTGGGTCAGGAAGATCCTCTGGAGGACATGGCAACCCACTTCAGTAATCTTGCCTGGAGAATTCCATGGAGAGAGGAGCCTGGTGGGCTATAGTCCAAAAGGTCACACAGAGTTGGATATGATTGAAGCGACAGCATGAACACATGGTAAGTAGCTAAACAGAGAACTGTGCAAGGCTAACTATTTTAATGACAGTTCTGACAGTCTGCAGATAAAGATTCTACAATCTAAAATGTGGATTCTAAACACGATATCTATTTTCCCCTAAAGTGTTCAACTTTGATTACAAGGAGCTCCTCTTACCAATCCAGTGTATGGATAAGATTCCTCTGAGTCCAGGCCTCCAACATCCAAAACATACTGGAAGGCATTATCTATGAAGCCACCGTGACAACCCCGATTGCCTTCAGGCTGAGAGCAGTCCACCAGGTTCTGCTCACTCAGTGAAACAAGTTTGCCAGTTTTTTGGAACATCTGTCCTTCAAGAGCACCCGTGGCACTAAAAGCCCAACAAGAACCACATTTACCCTGAAAACAAAATTTAAAAGCATAAGTTACAAAACAAATAGCAAGACTTGGACAGTAGCCCATATATATGGAAATGCTTTTAAAACCTAGTGAATGGCATGTTGTTGCACAGTGTGTCCGGAGAAGGCAATGGCACCCCGCTCCAGTACTCTTGCCTGGAAAATCACATGGATGGAGGAGACTGGTAGGCTCCAGTCCATGGGGTCGCTAAGAGTTGGACACGACTGAGCAACTTCACTTTCACTTTTCACTTTCATGCATTGGAGAAGGAAATGGCAACCCACTCCAGTGTTCTTGCCTAGAGAATCCCAGGGACAGAGGAGCCTGGTGGGCTGCCATCTATGGGGTCGCAGAGAGTCTGACACGACTGAAGTGACAGCAGCAGCAGCAGCAGCACAGTGTATCATAGCAAGGATGGCAACTCCTATTTGGCTTTACTCTTGGAGAGAGATTTGCTGAGTACCATCATACCTGATTCTTCACAGGAGTTACATAGCCTTTCTCTCTCCAATCCACGGATGGAGGAATCGAAGCAAAGATAGTTTCATGGAACTCTTTCCCCTTCTTGTTCTTCTGCCTTTGAAAGCCATTCATCGTGTGCCTGAATTCTTCATTGGTCTTCAAGGAAAAGGAAATAGAATGTTGAAAAGCAAGAGGTTATTTTGCTAAAGTGTTAAGCAGAGAAGGCACAAAAAATTCATGCCACACTCACCATGTCACCAAAGCCATTCATTGCCATGCTGAAGCTATGTTTCCCTTGGCTGTATTCCTGATTATGCAGCTCAATCATTTTCATATTCTTCTTCCACACCGCTTTTCTCCATCCTTCTTCATTCTAGAAGCAAACAGGCCTATATTCTTTTATTCTATTTAAAACCAACTCACCAAGGGCTTCACCAGGTGGTGCTAAGTGGTAAAGAACTCCCGTGCCAAGGCAGGAGATGCAAGAAACACAGATTCAATCCCTGCGTTGGGATGATCCCCTGAAGGAGGGTATGGCAACCCACTCTAATATTCTTGCCTGGAAAATCCCATGGACAGAGGAGCCTGGTCACAGAGTTGGACACGACTGAAGCGACAGCACATACCGTCACCAAGTGGATTTGTATATAAAGAGGAAGAGAGACCATGGCCAGAGATGGCTCTATACTCTTGGGAGCTGTTCTCCAGCGCCCACATGACAGGACAAATGCCCACAGTGTACTCAGTGACAGGTGCCATGAAGTTACTGCCCTGACAAGAGCCAGCCTCAAGAGACTACTATCTGCCATAAACTCCCAACAGCATGGACCATTCTCTGCAGGGTTTCAGATGGACAGTTTCAGATGTTACCAACCAAGTCGTATGGTTTCCTGTGTGCTGCCTTCCACAATTTCCATTGTGTATCTAAACTGTGGTCAAATTTTGGAGCAGCTGAGGCTATTCCCAAGCAAAGGGCTGTCAGGAGGAGTGAAGGATTCATGTTCAAAAACCTAGGAAGGGAGAAGAAATGAGTATCTGATTAAACCAATCTTTCTAAAAGGCCATCTTTTTTTTTTGAGCCACTATGGTGGAGTAAAAACATTTATATTCCCAAGTATTTATAAAAGGACAGTAGGGGAAGTCTATGGATGTGGGTGGAGAAAAAGAGCTCTGAGACCCCAGTTTCCGCGCGGGACAGGGTGAGGCTCTTCTGGGACTCAAACAGCGGCCCGGACGAGCCACCCTCCCGCGCTGCAGGCGGGCCCAGCCCAGGGGCGGGCCCAGCGAACTCCCTCCGCTGACAGAGTATGTAGACGCGGTGCCGACAAACGCTCTGCAGTCCAGCTAGCGGGGGTCATACTGCCTTGTCACACCGGTGCCTCCTGGAACCCCTCCCCAAGCCCTCAACCCCCAAGGCTGCAGTCGCGCTGCTAGCCGGAGTGACCCCGCCGCACCATGTCTCATCCCGTGGCGCTCACCTGTGGCGAGGGCTGCCTGCCGCACAGGCACAACCGGCGGCTCCGGATCCTGCGGCGTCTAAAGTTGGGTCGTGGGCACCAAGACCTCCCATTTAAGGCTCCGGGACTGCGCTCGGCAAGCCCCGCCCCCCGTTAGCACGCCCCGCGATTGGCTGAGCCTCATATAGGCGGGGCCCGTGTGCCGGGACTCCCGGCGCGTGACAGGGCTGGTCCCAAATTGTCCAGGTGCCAGCCTCAGTGGACCCCACGGCAGCGAGCTGGGGGGCCATTGGGCAGAACTAAGGAGGGCGGCCGGCGCCTCCCTGGGGACCCAGATCAACTAATTACATCGAATTCGTGCTCTTGGTCGGTGGTTCACTAAAAGAGGCTTGCAGGGGGTCCCAAGTGGATTTTTAGCGTAACCCTGTGCCGCCTTCCTTAGGGTTTTGTTTTGTTTTGTTTAAATTTTAAGTCCTAATCCTAGAGTTCTTGGTGAAAGTCTTCGGGAGGACTGAGAAATGTCTCGTACAGGGGCTCCCGCTTATTCCGCAGCGAAGGCGGGGCAGGCTGGAGGAATGCAAAGCTCGCAAGCCGACCTCCAGGGTTAAGGGTGGTACAAGCTGGGTTTGAGGAGCAGAAGTTCCTCAGAGAATGTGGCGCCCTGGTCACTGCCCAAATCCCAGGAAGGCAAAGGGCTGGGAGGGTCTCCAGAGAAGAGGTGGTATTTTGTAATACCCTTCTCCTGTCTTCCCCAGTTAGGGGTTCTTCTTGTCTCTCAAGTTTTCCTCAAAACCAACAGAAACGAGTTGTTTACAGAAAATTTTAGTTTAATTAAGAAAAAAGGAAAAATGGAGGGTAGGCAATGGCACCCCACTTCAGTACTCTTGCCTGGAAAATCCCATGGACGGAGAAGCCTGGTAGGCTGCAGTCCATGGGGTTGCTAAGAGTCGGACACAACTGAGCGACTTCACTTTCACTTTTCACTTTCCTGCATTGGAGAAGGAAATGGCAACCCACTCCAGTGTTCTTGCCTGGAGAATCCCAGGGACGGTGGAGCCTGATGGGCGCCGTCTATGGGGTCTCACGGAGTCGGACACGACTGAAGTGACTTAGCAGCAGCAGCAGTAACTGCTTTTACTTTCCCGTTCTCCTTCCTTAGTATCTAGGTCCTTTTCTTGAGATTTAAGAAATTTAAGATTTAAGGAAAGATGAAAACCTGGAAATAGAACTGCCATATGACCCAGCAATCCCACTGCTAGGCATACACACCGAGGAAACCAGAATTGAAAGAGACACGTGTACCCCAATGTTCATCGCAGCACTGTTTATAATAGCCAGGACATGGAAGCAACCTAGATGTCCATCAGCAGATGAATGGCTAAGAAAGCTGTGGTACATATACACAATGGAGTATTACTCAGCCATTTAAAAAGATACATTTGAATCAGTTCTAATGAGGTGGATGAAACTGGAGCCTATTATACAGAGTGAAGTAAGAAAGAAAAACACCAATACAGTATACTAACGCATATATATGAAATTTAGAAAGATGATAAAGATAACCCTGTATGTGATACAGCAAAAGAGACACAGATGTATAGAACAGCCTTTTGGACTCTGTGGGAGAGGGCGAGGGCGGGATGATATGGGAGAATGGCATTTAAACATATATAATACCATATGTGAAACGAATCACCAGTCCAGGTTCCATGCATGATACAGGGTGCTTGGGGCTGGTGCACTGGGATGACCCAGAGGGATGGTATGGGGAGGGAGGTGTCAGGGGGTTCAGGATGGGGAATAGGTTTACACCCGTGGCAGATTCATGTTGATATATGGCAAAACCAATATAATATTGTAAAGTAATTAGCCTCCAATTAAAATAAATAAATTTATTTTAAAAAATAAATAAACAGGTCTTAAGAACAACAACAACAAAAAAAGATTTAAGGAAAGAAATTTAAGATTTAAGAAAAGGTCCTTTTCTGGAGATTAAGAATTGTGACTTTTACTTCAGTGATTTCTACTTTAATTTATATTGAATGTCAGGATTTAAAGGACAGCAAAACGTTTTAAATGGAGAAAAATAGGTTTATAGGTTAAATACTAATTTACATAACTAAGAACTTAGGGAACACAAGTCAAATTTTGTACATGTTTGTCCTTTACTACATAAAAACATATTCATTATAGAAAATCCCTTTTAGAAAAAAATGATCATTACCTCATGTCTGGTCCCACATTACTTTTTCTCTGCGCGTATTTTGAATCATTTAAATTAAAATGTAGTCATGATTCACTGGACTTCTGAACTAATTTGTACTTAAGGCTAAGTTTATAAGCATTTTAGAAGCACAATCAGACATGTAATTTTACCATGTTAATATCTACATAACATAAAAATGTTTATTTAAGTGTACAGTTCTGTGGCATTAAGTACATTCACACTGTTGTGCAACCATAACCATCACCCATCTTTGGAATATTTTCATGTTCCGAAACAGAAACTCTGTACCACGAAACAATAACACTGCGTTTCTCCCTGCCCGCTGCCCGCCCCCAACCCCAGAAGCCTTTGGCAACCACTATGGAATCATGTAATATTTGTCATCTTAGGCTTATTTCACTTAACATAATGTCTTAAAGGTTTATTCATGTTGTTCAGTTCAGTTCAGTTGCTGAGTCGTGTCCGACTCTTTGCAACCCCATGAATTGCAGCATGCCAGGCCTCCCTGACCATCACCAACTCCCGGAACCTACCCAAACTCATGGCCATTGAGTCGGTGATGCCGTCCAGCCATCTCATCCTCCATCATCCCCTTCTCCTCCTGCCCCCAATCCCTCCCAGTATCAGGGTCTTTCCTAAAGAGTCAACTCTTCACATAAGGTGGCCAAAGTACTGGAGTTTCAGCTTCAGCACCAGTCCTTCCAATGAACACCCAGGACTGATCTCCTTTAGGATGGACTGGTTGGAGCTCCTTTCGGTCCAAGGGACTCTCAAGAGTCTTCTCCAATACCACAGTTCAAAAGCATCAATTCTTCGGTGCTCAGCTTTCTTCACAGTCCAACTTTCACATCCATACATGACCACTGGAAAAACCATAGCCTTGACTAGATGGACTTTTGTTGGCAAAGTAATGTCTCTGCTTTTGAATATGCTATCTAGGTTGGTCATAACTTTCCTTACAAGGAGTAAGCGCCTTTTAATTTCATGGCTGCAGTCACCATCTGCAGTGATTTTGGAGCCCAAAAAATAAAGTCTGACACTGTTTCCACTGTTTCCCCATCTATTTCCCATGAAGTGATGGGACCAGATGCCATGATCTTCCTTTTCTGAATGTTGAGCTTTAAGCCAAATTTTTCACTCTCCTCTTTCACTTTTATCAAGAGGCTTTTGAGTTCCTCTTCACTTTCTGCCATAAGGGTGGTGTCATCTGCATATCTGAGGTTCTTGATATTTTTCCCGGCAATCTTGATTCCAGCTTGTGCTTCCTCCAGCCCAGCATTTCTCATGAGGTACTAAATTCATGTTGCAAGGTGTGTCAGAGTTTGTCTTTTTTCTGAAGGTGACTAAAATACCCCTGGACAAATGTTTTGTTTCTCTAGACATCCCCAGATGACTATATGGGTTATTTCCAGATTTGACTATGTTGAATGACGCTACTGTCAATGTTGTCGTACAAATGTTCATGTTTCTGTTTTCAGTTTTTTAGGAAATCTACCCAGAAGTGGACTTGCCGGATATGGTAATTCTATGTTCAATTTTTTTCTCTGTTTTCCACTGTGTCTGCATCATTTTACTAGCATCGCACAGGTTCCAATCTGATTGTGATTTGCAAATATTTTCTTGAATTCTGTGAGTCGCCTTTTCATAAAATCAGTACTGTCCTTTGGTGCACCGGTTTTAAATTTTGATGAAATCCAGTTTACCTATTTTTTCTTTGGTTGCCTATTCTTTTGGTATCATATCAAAAAAATTATTACTAAGCCCAGTATCATGAGGCTCTTTGCTTGTGTTTTCATCTAAAGTTTTGTAGTTTTAGTTCTTATGTTTGGGTCTTTAACCATTTGTGTTAACTTTTGCATATGGTATAGTTAAGTGTCCAATATCATTCTTTTGCATGTGGATATCTGACTTTCTTAGCATTATTTGTTGAAGACCTTTCCCTATTGAATGGTCCTGGCTACCCCATACAATTTAGAAAAATCAATTCTTTTAAAGTTTTAAGATCTTTGAGGAAATAGAAGCTTTCTTCTCTCAGACACAGCTAGAAGCCAAAGGTCTTAGGTGGTTATCAAGTATTGGAAATGACTGGAGGTTAAATTTTTTTAAAAATATACCATGGAGTTCAACAGTCATTCATTTAAGAAATCTAAATACATCGTCTAATATATGGGTTTTACATTTGCCCTTGGGGCACAGAGTGGAAAAACCCTACCACTGCATAACCATCTATACCTGGGGCTGCCTTCCACAGAGCGGCCGTTCCTTTGTTTCTTGGAATGTGATATAAATGCCCTGGAGAAAGCTGGACTTTTTAAAATTCCAAATGTGCCCCAGATCTAAAATTAGGCTAAGAAATATCCAAATGCCAGAGAAATATGGGAGAAGGCCATTTAAGCAAGAAACTGTAACATCTATTTATACAAAATCTGTTAAGTAATGTATTACACAAAGGCACTAACCATTTTGTTCTTATTCCTACTCTTCTATGCCATTTCTTTGCCAAATAACTTCAGTTCAGTTCAGTCATTCAGTCGTGTCCAATTCTTTGTGACTCCACGAGCTGCAGCACGCCAGGCCTCCCTGTCCATCACCAACTCCCGGAGCCTACCCAAACTCATGTCCATCGAGTCGGTGATGCCATCCAACCATCTCATCCTCTGTCTCCCCTTCTCCCACCTTCAATCTTTCCCAGCATCAGGGTCTTTTCAAATGAGTCAGCTCTTCGCATCAGGTGGCCAAAGTATTGGAGTTTCAGCTTCAGCATCATTCCTTCCAATGAACACTCAGGGCTGATCTCCTTTAGGATGGACTGGTTGGATCTCCTTGCAGTCCAAGGGACTCTCAAGAATCTTCTCCAACACCACAGTTCAAAAGCACCAACTCTTCTGCACTCAGCCCTCTTTATAGTCCAACTCTCACATCCATACATGACTACATGACGCTTTGACTAGATGGACTTAGATAAGTGCTAATTATTAAAATTGGAGGAGGAACTGGCAGTCCACTCCAGTATTCTTGCCTGGAGAATCCCAAGGACAGAGAAGCCTGGTGGGCCGCCGTCTATGGGGTAGCACAGAGTCGGACACGACTGAAGTGACTTAGCAGCAATTATTAAAATAGTCATATTTTAGCTAAGTGATCAATCCTTTGCTTTGCCTTTGATAAAATGCAATTGGTAGATTCTTACTTAAAATGCAGTATCTCTGAGAACATATTTTTGAGTGCATCTGTCTAGATTTCTTTTGCTTACTGGGGAAACAGGATATGATTCTTTACCCTATCTCTGAAAGTTTTAAATCCTAGGGGGATGAACAAATCTTGTATGGTAGTATTCAAAACCCTGAGGCCCCTTCACAGCTATCCCCAATATAACAACCAACTCCAAGTTGATTAAATTTAATGAGCTGAGAATTACTCTTAAGAAACATTATCTAGGCAACTGTCCATTTGTAAAGTGGTTTATTATCACTTGGGCTTCCCTGGTGGCTCAGTGGTAAAGAATTCACCTGCTGATACAGGAGATGCAGGTTCAGTGCCTGAGCTGGAAAGATCCCCTGGAGAAGGAAATGGCAACCCACTCCAGTATTGTTGCCTGGGAAATCCCATGGACAGAAGAGCCTGGCGAGCTACAGTCCACGGGGTTGCAAAAGAGTCGGATGTGACTTAGCGACTAAACAACAATTATTATCACTTATAATTTTATGGATGAGAACCTGTTTATAATCACAGACTGTTGATATTCATATGAAGCCATTTATGAAACAAGTTACTTTTCTGAGCTACTCTAACATTGCTTTTCCTGTAGGATTAAACAGTGAGCCAATTCATTAAATCAATCAACAAGAATTAGTTAAGCTCTGACCTTGTGCTCACTGTCCTTTGCTTGCTGTAGCTTGAGCATAAAATGATAACAGTTTTCTCAGGTTTAGCCTGTTCAAGGCAAAACACCCTCCTGGAAGCTGATGGGGGTGGGAAGAGATCCAACCCATTTCAGGCAGCATGCCTTCTGTGTGGCTCACCTGTCTTTTCCTCCTTTCACATGACACCAGGTAAATTCCAGAGCCTGGCCCTGGGGAGCTGTGGTTCCTTATCTCACGTTTCCTCAGTGCTCATGCTTCATTTTCCTCATGCCCTCTGGCAACCAGAGTCCAGTTTGCTGAGTGACTGATGGGGGCAAAGTCTCCAAAGCTTAGCTTCCTTTTCTAAGCTCTGCCGGCATGAAGCACATTTATTTCTTCACTTTAGAGAGGAATCTGGTACCACCCTTGATTTTGTATACCAACTGCGAACTTCCTGATGTTCAAGCTGGTTTTAGAAAAGGCAGAGGAACCAGAGATCAAATTGTCAACATCCACTGGATCATCAAAAAAGCAAGAGAGTTCCAGAAAAGCATCTATTTCTGCTTTATTGATTATGCCAAAGCCTTTGACTGTGTGGATCACAATAAACTGTGGAAAATTCTGAAAGAGATGGGAATACCAGACCACCTGACCTGCCTCTTGAGAAACCTGTATGCAGGTCAGGAAGAAACTGTTAGAACTGGACATGGAACAACAGACTGGTTCCAAATAGGAAAAGGATTACGTCAAGGCTGTACATTGTCACCCTGCTTGTTTAACCTATATGCAGAGTACATCATGAGAAACGCTGGGCTGGGAGAAGCACAAGCTGGAATCAAGATTGCCGGCAGAAATATCAATAACCTCACCTATGCAGATGACACCACCCTTATGGCAGAAAGTGAAGAGGAACTCAAAAGCCTCTTGATGAAAGTGAAAGAGGAGAGTGAAAAGGTTGGCTTAAAGCTCAACATTCAAAAAACGAAGATCATGGCATCTGGTCCCATCACTTCATGGGAAATAGATGGGGAAACAGTGGAAACAGTGTCAGACTTTATTTTTTGGGGCTCCAAAATCACTGCAGATGGTGATTGCTGCTGCTGCTGCTGCTGTTAAGTTGTTTCAGTCTTGTCTGACTCTGTGCGACCCCAAGACGGCAGCCCACCAGGCTCCCCTGTCCCTGGGATTCTCCAGGCAAGAATACTGGAGTGGGTTGCCATGCCCTCCTCCAGGGGATCTTCCCAACCCAGGGCTTGAACCTGTGTCTCTTACATCTAACCTGCATTGGCAGGTGGGTTCTTTATCACCAGCACCACCTGGGAAGTGCAGAACATTCATAGTTCTCCATAAAGAAGCCATGTACTTGTTAGTCTCAGTTCAAGTATGGCATGCCTTGGCTTCCTTGTCCATCACCAACTTCTGAAGCTTGCTCAAACTCATGTCCATCTAGTTGGTGATACCAGCCAACCATCTCATCCTCTTTCATCCCCTTCTCCTCCTGTGTTCAATCTTTCCCACCATCAGGGTCTTTTCCAATGAGTCAGTTCTTCACATCAGGTGGCCAAAGTATTGGAGCTTCAGCTTCAGCATCAGTCCTTCTCAGTTAGTTCCAATTCCCTCCAACCCCAGTTCCCATCATCTGCACATGGACTCTATGGATTTGTCTGTTCCAGACACGTCACAGAAATGGAATCATGAAATATGCGACCTTTTGTACCTGGCTTCTTTCATTTAGCATAAGATCTTCAAGGTTTTTTGCATAGTATAGCACATACCAGTATTTCACTCCTCTTTGTGTCTGAGTAATAGTTCAATGTATGAACATACCATATTTTAAAAATTTATTCATCAATTGATGGCATTTGTGTTTTTTCCACTTTTTTAGCTATTATGAGTAACACCACTAAAAACATTTGTGTACAAGTTTTTGCATGAAGATGTATTTCTATTTCTCTTGGGTGTATACATAGGAATTGGTATGTATTACTTTCTGAGGAAATTCCGGACTATTTTTCACAGTGTCTACATCATCTTATTTTCACACCTGCATCATATGAAGGTTCTGATTTCTCCACATTCTAAGACATCTCATTTGTCCATTTTGAGATGATATCCAGGCTGGTAGGTAGACATGCTAGCTTGTGGTTTGATTTGCATTTCCCTAATGAATGATGGTGTTGAATATCTTTTCATGCACTTGTTAGCTGTGTTTATATATTTTTTTTGAGAAAGGTCTATTCAAATCATTTGCCCATTTTCAATTGGATTATTTATCCTTTTATTATTGAGTTGTAAGAGTTCTTTATATACTTTGGATATTATACATTTATGAGCTATGTGATTTGCAAATATTTTTCCCATTCTGTCATTTGGATTTTCACTCTCTTGATAGTGTCATTTTTAAAAATGGTGGTTAAAATACACATACCATAAAATTTACCACTTTAACCATTTGAAGTATATAGTTCAGTGATAATAAGTATATTCACATTTTGTATACACATGACCACCATCTATCTCTGGAATTCTTTTCCACTTATAAAATTGGATCTTTGTCCCAGTAAATAATAACTCCCCATTCCTCCCTTCCCCCAACCACCAGCAGCCATTATTGTACTTTCTGTGAAAATACTAAAAGCTACCGAATTGTCCACTTTCATATCATAAGTTTTCTGATATGTGAATTATATCTCAATTTTTAAGAAAGCGAGAGAGGAATTGATTGAAATCATTGGACATTTTATGGTGTCTCTTAATGTTGCTGTCATCTGCTGGGATTGACTTCAATTGTCTGCCCGTCTCCCAATAGGAGACGGTACCGAGGAGAGGGAAACAGTTCATGGAAAAATGGTAAAAATGAGCATGGAGGTAAGACTCATTTTAACCAAACGGCTCGTCTAGTGACTTACAAGTGTACCAGCACAGTAAAATCATCAGGCATTGGCCGTTACTGAGCACTCTGCAGATCTAGGCACTGAATCCCCCAGTCAGTGAAACTTGCTGTAAACACAATGGGGAGTTGTCACCTCGGAATGGATAGTTTGATCATTTGCCCAGTAGATGAAAAGGCCGATGATTGGGACTTGCTTGAACTATTATTTCTGTTCTATTTTTTGGTTTCCCTTTTGAATTGAAGAAGCAGTGAAAATCACTTATACTTTCTCTTCTTGTTGTTTATCATTTTGATTGAGGTGAAAGAAAGCACTGATAAATTACAGAACATCCCAAGGTTTCTGTTGAAAAACTTTTCATTTCTGCCATGTCTGCATTAAAACAGTCATGGAAAAAAGACAAACCAACAGAAAAGACAATTTTTATATTCCTTGACTTCATGGTTTTACCACCCAATTGCATTGGCTTTGAAACATAGATAATTCCTGTCTCATCTTTGGTAATCATAAACTTTGTACAAATAACTTATCCTCTTCAAGCTTTGGTTTCATCCACTCTAAGATGTGGACAATACTAATGACCTCATAAGACTGTATAAAAAATTAAATGAGATAACATGAATACTGATACAAGCAACCACATTAAAAATTTCTCTCTCTAAAATGGACATATCCTTGGATGACTTCATTCCAAAGGCACACTAACATTGCCGTGACCTCTGTTACTACTGAGATATGATCTGTTGATCATGTTACTGCTTTTACCATTCATCTAGAATCCTACTGTAAGGCAGTAGAGAAGGTTGGAACTTAATTCAGGGAAACAACCCTCAATATCCACAAAACCATGGGAGCTGGCATCCTTCCCATTCAGGATGATCGTCTGCCAAATTTCTTCCCTTTTTTCACATTATTGTCCTAGGAAGGTCTCCCCTCCAGGAACTCACGTGAACCTGTGAGAGAATTTGAAATCCTCTAAGAGGGTGATAGAATTCTAAAATATGGTTCCAATTTCATTTAAGGAATTTGAGTGGTAGGCGTGAGACAAGGGATCTTGAGGCATTTTGGCCTCAGGTGCCAGGCCTGCATCCAGAGTGACATGAATGACTGTCACTGCCTTTACTGCCAGCCCTTTAGGCAGATCTGTAGGCCTGGGTGTCACAGCCATCTCTTCACTCTTTACCTCCTGGGGATACTGTATGAAGAGGTTGGGATGGAAGGGTGGAGCCTTGGGATAAGTGACTATTTACTTATAAGTAAGTGTAAGTCACCATCACCTTCTGCACAGTGACTGGATTCAGGAATTGATGCTTTGCAATTCATTCTAGTGTTTTGTTTAAAACCTCAAAGCTGCACCATCTTGCCACTACCTGTCCTCTCTGATTGGAATATTGGCCCTTAATTCCTCTGTTAACACAGAGGGACCTGCAGAAGGTAAGTCCCTTGTATGTTAAGCCCTGTGCTGAGGAATCAGTGATGAACAAACACTGATACTTGCCTGTGCTGGGCTCTTCCCCAAGCCCAGCCCCTGGCAATCACTCATCTGCTTTCTGTCACTGTAACTTTGCCTTTGTGTGCATGCTAAGTCACTTCAGTTGCGTCTGACTCTGCGATGTTATGGACTGTAGCCCACCAGGGTCCTCTGTCCTTAAGATTGCCCAGGCAAGAAGGCTGGAGTGGGTTGCCATTTCCTCCTCCAGGGGATCTTCCCGATGCAGAGCTTGAACCCATGTCTCTTATGTCTCCTGCATTGGCAGGCAGGTTCTTTACCACTAGTGCCACCTGGATGCTTTTATTAGAAGCTTATATAGGGCTTCCCTGGTGGCTCAGTGGAAAAGAATCTACTTGTCAATGCAGGAAACATGGGTTCAACCTCTGGTCTGGAATTGAGCCCCTGTGCCACAACTATTGAGCCTGTGCTCTAGAGCCGGGGAGTTGCACCTACTGAGGCCCTCATGCCCTAGAGTCCCTGCTCTGCAACAAGAGAAGCCACTGCAGTGAGAAGCCCTCAAACTGCAACTAGAAAGTAGGCCCTACTTGCCACAACTAGAGAAAAGTCCAAATAGCAGAAAAGACCCAGCACAGCCATAAATAAATAATATTGTATTTTTAAAAAGTGCACATAAATGGACTCATACAGTATGCTTTCTCTTGTGTCTCTCTTCTTTCACGTAGCACTATGTTTTTGAGATTCATATCTTTGATTATTAGTGCATTTTATTATCATTTCATACTGCTAAGTCGCGTCAGTCGTGTCCGACTCTGTGTCATCCCATAGATGGCAGCCTACCAGGCTCCTCCGTCCCTGGGATTCTCCAGGCAAGAGCACTGGAGTGGGGTGCCATTGCCTTCTCCTCATTTCATACTGGTTCTTTGTATTTGTTCTAAAGTAGACTGTTGACGTAGTTTTCCCGTTTTCTATTGTGTTATTGCTCCTTACATTGTAAATTTATTAAAGCACATTTTTTAAAAGTCAGTGAATAACATGGAAGTTGATTTTATTTTTCTAAAGCTTCCTGAGTGCCTTTTTCCACCCAAGGCCTCGTTGGAGCAGCGATAGCCATAGATGTCACCTTCATTCTCTCTTCTGCCACCTCTGGAGGTGCTTTTTCCCTTCCACTCCCCAGCTTACTGCAGAGGAGCACATGCTGGCCTGCTGCTCACACTGCCCGGTTGGGGCTGAGGGGCCCTGGAAGGGGACAGAAGAGGACAGAGCCCCTGCTTCCACCCCTGCTCCTTGGCGCCCATCTAGGGTGATGTCCCTGCTGCACACTTCTGTCTCCAGACCCAGCTCACTGTTCATGAACCTGTGCACCTGGTCCTGGGACCAGAGATGCTGCTTGGCCAAAGCCTGGATTTGCTCTGACCTGCAGCAAGCCTCCTTTTCGTCCTGTGTGATGGGATGAACCAAGGGGTGGAGGAGGGACTGTCTGCTTCCTCATGTTCTGCCTTGTTTCTCTCCGGAAAGACTCAGAAAACCTCCACAGGGACGGGTAGTCTCTGCAGCGGCCACTTCCAAATCCTTAGCAAAAAGGGAAATCTGGGCAGGTATATGGGACTGGGGAACAAAGGATGGTGAGAAACCTCCTGGGACAGATAGGGTCCCATCAGCCCCCTACAGCCAAGGCCGCCTGGGTGCCACCCCCATGCCTCCTTTCTCTCAGGCTGCACTGTTGTGTCATGATGCTGGAAGAGCCCGCCATCTCTTGGGCCCTGCAGGCCTGGATCTCCTGTGCTGGGACAGGTGTGTGCCTGGCTTCCCGAGAAAGCTTACTGTCCACAGAGGTGAGAGTCTATTGGGTGCCATCAGCAGGGTCCCACCTCTGGTGCACCCCGAGTTAGTGGGCTATCCTGTACCAGCCTCAGTGCCTAACCACCAAGCACTTGGCACTTGCGAGAAAATACATCTTGTTTTCCAATCAGCCCACCAGGCACACATTAAGGGCACACACGCTGCTTATAAACTGGGGTTACCCTGTTTAAAATTCAAAGAAAGCTTAGGAGTGCTTTGAGTCAGGTACAGGTGGATTTTGCTCAGTTTTCCTTTTTATTCTGTCTCTGCCTAGTTCAAGATGGCATTGAAGAGGACACATGGCAGCATGGAGTAATTCAAAATGAGAATGGTGATGATGGTGAAAATATAATCTTGGTTCAATGCACACGTGAAAGATCTTTTATTAAAAACTATTAACTGGAAAATATGTGCATAACTGTCCTCCTATGATGATTTTTGTTCCAGAATTTCTTTATGTTACTCTCTGAAATTCCCAGCTCTTAACCAACTGAATCTTCCCTTGTATCTTCAAATTCCCCATCTTTAGATTTGAAGGGCCTTGTAAAAGGTTTATGGAGATTTCTTTTTTTTTTTTTTTTTTAATTTTTCTTTTGGTTTTGGCTGTGAAGCTTGTGGGATCTTAGTTCTCTGACCTGGAGTCCTAACCAATGGACCACCAGGGAATTCCTAGGATTCTGAAGATTTTGACTCAGTAGTCAACAAAGGCTCTCCCAAACATTTTGTCTGACTCTGCAGGCCACAAAGAGACTGGAAGCCCTTCTCAGCATCTTTCTGTGGTAAGACCATCTGCTCCATCCTCTGCTGCAATACAAATGACCACCATGAAGCTCAATGGTTAGCTTCAATAAGTTTATCTTACCGTGTAGGCTTGGACTTCCAGGTACGTTTGTGCTGTATTTCATATTCAAGTGCACAGTTCCAACAGTTTATAAGTTGTACTCTTTGTCTACCTTGTATTCTGTCAAGCACCAGGTACAGAGCCATCTCTGTGTGGGTGCTCTGCAAACATTAATTAGTGATGGTCAGGATAATGATATTGACCAATGAGTCCATGAAATTGATGAATCATCTTGTGGAAGAAGCCAGGTACAGCAATTAGGTAACATTGCTTCACCCAACAAGTGATGTTTCATACCTCAGAGCAACGCAGAGCATTTTGCTGTCAGTGCCTGCTCACTATTTCCAGTCAAAGCCAAAAGGGCTTCTTTGTAGAGTAAAACTTTTCAAACACATTGACTCTGAAGGGAGACTCCTAATATAAGAGATATAGCTGTTTCCTTTGGTTCAGGCTACTATCAAAACCTGGCTCCCTCATGAGTTGACAATTGAATAAACAAAAACATGAAGCAAGAAGTTTGATTCAACTAATAAAAACAAATAAACTAATTCATGTGAGTATTAACACTTCAGTGGTATTGTTCCTAATCCCCTGTCGAAAGATCTGGACCTTTTAAAACAAATTGGCTGTAGTACAGACCAATATACAGAAAGGTTTTTAATTTATCTATATGAGATTGCTGATGTTTGATGATTTTTGACCTTCAAAATAGCAATTTCAAATGGTTCAACTTAATAAAAGATTTAAGAAGTCTTGATTTAAAACTCTAAGACTTTTAAAATGTTTTTTCATTCTATTTGACGTCCCTCTTTCCCCCTTTTCTCTAGCTAATACATTTGTATTTATTTTTTCATACCCAGTTGATATGTTACCACTCTTAAAGGGCAGTTTATCTTTTTTCTTTCCTATAGGTCATAATACAAGCTTCCACTACAAGCACTTATTACACATATTATTGATATTTTCTTTGTGTCTATTACTTAATTATGTTATGAAGTTATAAAGTGAATGGATTAATTTTTGTAACTGTATGAATAATCTAATATAGGTAAAAACAATTTGCAAAATAATATTCAAATTATATTTTTAAAAAGTGAACTCTTTTACTTAGAATGTATCTATATAAACATCAGTCCAGTTCAGTTGCTCAGTTGTGTTGACTCTTTACGACTCCATGGACTGTAGCACACCAGGCTTCTCTGTCCATCACCAACTCCCGAAGCTTGCTCAAAATGTCCATTGAGTCGGTGATGCCATCCAACCATCTCATCCTCTGTCTTCCCCTTCTCCTCCTGCCTTCAATCTTCCCAGCATCAGCGTCTTTTCCAATGAGTCAGTTCTTTGTTTCACGTGGCCAAAGAACTGAAGCTCCAGCTTCAGCATCAGTTCTTCCAATGAATATTCAGGACTGATTTCCTTTAGGATTGACTGGTTTGATCTCCTTGCTGTCCAAGGGACACTCAAGAGTCTTCTGCAGCACCACAGTTCAAAAGCATCAATTCTCTGGCACTAAGCCTTCTTTATGGTTGAACTCTCACATTAGTACACGACTACTGGAAAAACCATAGCTTTGACTATACGACTTTTATTGGCAAACTGTCGTCTCTGCTTTTTAATATGCTGTCTAGGTTTGTCATGGCTTTTCTTCCAGGGAGCAAGTGTCTTTTAATTCCATAGCTGCACTCGCCATCTGCAGCAATTTTGGAACCCAAGAAAATAAGATCTGTCACTGTTTCCATTTTCTCCCATCTATTTGCCATGAAATGATGGGACCAATTGCCGTGATCTTAGTTTTTTGAATGCTGAATTTTACCTTAGCTTTTTCACTCCCCTCTTTTACCATCATCAAAAGGCTGTTTAGTTCCTCTTCACTTTCTGCCATTAGAGTGTTATCCTCTGTGTATCTGAGGTTGTTTATATTTCTCCCAGCAATTTTGATTCTGGCTTGTGATTCATCCATGAGTGTAATTGTTTGGTAGTTTGAACATTGTTTCACATTGCTCTTCTTTGGGATTGGAATGAAAACTGACATTTTCCAGTCTTGAGACCAGGCTGAATTTTCCAAATTTGCTGACATATTGACTGAAGCACTTTGACAGCATCATCTTTTAGGATTTTAAATAGCTAAGCTGGAAATCCATCACCTCCACTAGCTTTGTTTATAGTAATGCTTCCTAAGGCCCACTTGACTTCACACTCCAGGATGTCTGGCTCTAGGTGAGTGACCACAGCCTCTTCGTTCTTTCTGGAGCTAATTCTCTGCTCTTTCTCAGTAGCATATTAGACACCTTCCAACCTGAGGGGCTCATTCTCCAGTGCCTTATCTTTTTGCCTTTCCATACTGTTCATGGGGTTCTCAAGGCAAGAATACTGGTGAAAGTGAAAGTCGCTCAGTTGTGTCTGACTCTTTGTGACCCCATGGACCATACAGTCCTTGGAATTTTCCAGGCCAGAATACTGGAGTGGGTAGCCGTTCCCTTCTCCAGGGGATCTTCCCAACCTAGGGATCAAATCCAGGTGTCCTGCATTGCAGGCAGTCTTCACTAGCTGAGCCACAAGGGAAGACCCAGAATATTGGAGTGAGTCGTCTATCCCTTCTCCAGCAGATCTTCCCAACCCAGGAATCAAACTAGGGTTTCCTGCATTGCAGGCGGGTTCTTTACCAACTAAGCTATCAGTGGTTTGCCATTTCCTTCTCCAATGAACCATGTTTTGTCAGAACTCTCCATCATGACCCATCTACCTTGGGTGGCCTTACACGTCATGGCTCATAGCTTCATTGCACCCCTTTGCCACTACAAAGCTGTGATCCATGAAGGGGAAAAGAACTAAACTGTGACTTCCAATTGCCTTAGATTTTAATGTTTTGCTGATTTGAAAAGTACATCCATTCATAAATTGCTGTCATTCTGGTCATTTTAAAAATGAGAAAATGAAGTTGAAATATTCACTTTTTTCTGTTTTTGTTTTTTTCCTTTCCCCTTCAACTAATAATCTGTGATAATTCAACCAGGGCAGGTGAATTTTTTTTCTATACTATATATGACAAAAGAACTTCACAAATAAATTAATAGTCAAACAGTTGCAAGAAATATCTTTGAATTCTTGAGAAGAAATAACACTTATGTTAGCATTATTATTATCTGCATTCAAATGACTAGAAAATTACAAGTATATCATCTAGTAATTAATCCCCCTATTTGATTTCTCTTTATCAGCAATGAGAACAGCAAGAACAAGTTACTTAAAACTGTCAATGGAAAAAAATGCAGTGTAAGAGCAGTGAGTTTCAGTTTTATTCAGGGACCTTTCTGAAAATTAGTGGTAAAGAATCCTCTTGCCAATGCAGGAGATGCCAAGATTCCCAATCCCTGGGTTGGGAAAATCCCCTGGAGGAGGGCATGGCAACCTGCTCCAGAATCTTGCCTGGAAAATTCCATGGATAGGGGAGCCTGGCAAACTACAGTCCATGGGGTTACAGAGAGTCAGATACGACTGAGCACGCATACACAAATCCACTGAAAACTATAGCCCAGAAGACAGTCTATTAGATAATTTTTTTGGCTGGGAAAGTCAGGCTGACAAGCATCCATCTTGATAAAATGTTACTGTTTTTACCAAAATAGATACCTCAAGTTAATGATTTTCATGCTTGTTCCGTGTATGGAAAGAATCTGAGATCTATGAAATTCTTCCCTAGATATGCGTCTTAACTATTTAGGGGCCAGATATGCAATACGCAGACTGCTTCATCCTGTCTTTCCATCCTGATTTTCCCTCCGAGTGCACTCTCACTGGATAACTGCAGCGATTTAAGACTTCACCCTTGGGGACTTCTCTTGTCTCTCAGTGATAAAAAGTCCCCCTGCTAAGGCAGGAGACACAGGTTTGATCCCTGACCTGGGAAGATCCCACATGCTCTGGAGCAACTAAGCCCCTTAGAGCCTGGGAGCTGCAACTTCTGAAGCCTGCTCACCTTAGAGCCTGTGCTCTGTGCAAGAGAAGCCACTGCAATGAGGAGCCCTCGCACCACAACTAGAGTAGCCCTTGCTTGCTGCAACTAGAGAAAAGCCCTCACAGCAGCAAAAACCCAGCACGGCCAAAAACAAATAAATAAACTAAACAAAAAAAAAGCTGCATATAGCTGAGTGATGAGTAAGAGTCTTTGTTCTTTTTGTTTACAAAACTGTCAGTTCAGATAGTATACAATTCAGAAAACCATCATCACCATCATTACCTTGGTACCAACAACTTATGTACTTGTTAGATATTGGTAATAATTTAAATATACCATTGCATTTACTTTTTTCCTCTCTTAATTTTTTAAAATAGGATAGTTCATTTATAATGTTCTATTAGTTTTAAGTGTACAGCAAAGTGATTCAGTTATACGTATGTCTGTATACATATTTTTCTGATTCTTTTCCATTATAGTTATTACAAGATTCACTACACTTAACTTTTCATAGTAACCATTACTTGAGAGAGTCTCTGAATACTTGCTGCCCTTCCCAATGAGCTAAAATCAGAGTTGAGGGATTCTAATTTAGTCTATATAAAGAATAAGAAACAGACTAGAAACCTGAGTAATGGTAGCTCAGGTGGTTGTAAGATCTGAGTAGCAAATGACGGATTACCCAAATTGTTGCAGTAAAAACAGAAATGAGTGAATGGCCTTTGGTGTAAACCAGCCCAACAGGCCTGCAAGAGTTAAACAATCTTGGTTATTCTTTAGGTGTTATGGCTGACAAACACTTGTAGCTGGACTTGTCCTTCACAAAGCTTCACAAGGCTAATTACTCTTTGATTCCATATAGATTATACTCTGCACCTGGCTTTCTTCTCCCCCGACTCTCTCATGTAGCATTCTACATTTCAGAAAGGTCACAGGCCAGTAACTTCAGGGACACCAGACCTGGTTGCTGAGTTGCCTGTGCCAGCTGTGGTCATTTTGAAACTTTGCACAAGAAAAAAAAGAAAAGCAAGATCATCATGAGGATATAAAAGCTCTCTCTGTTCCCAAGAGAGGGGGACACAGTGCTTGAGGCACTAGCCAGCTGTTTCCCTTTTGCCTGGCAAAAATAATAAAGCTACTCTTTTCTATTTCCTCTAAACTCTGTCTCCATATTTCTATTTGGCATCAGTGGATAGGGAGCCAAGATTTTGGCAACAAAATCTATTGAATTAGCTTTTTAAAAGTGAATTTGGGGCAAGAAATTGGGATGTTCACAGAGTCGATGGCAAGGCTGGAGAAACAAATATCAGGATTGAAACATCCAGAATTCAGAGCAGTTCTGGCATCAAAGTAGCAGGAACTACTCAGCAGTATTGTCAGGGCTCAGCTGCTGGAATGAACAGATTCACATTGTTTCTTGAATCCCTCTGTTGAAGATTCAAAATTCTGGAAGACAATATCTCATCCCTTGTCTAGAGGAGGACAAGGGACCATGATTATAGCCCCACCATGACTGCACACAGTGGGGAAGGAGAAATCAGATTGCTCCTACCAAGATAAGAAATGGATGCTGGTGGATAAGAAATAAACAACTGTAAACCATGGCAGCTGCTCTTTAGCTTCCCAACACACAGGTGAGCTTTTTTATTTTTTTCAAATTAATTTATTTATTTGGCTGTGCCAAATCTTAGTTGTAGCATGTGGGATCTAGTTCCTTGATCGGGAATTGAACCTGGGCCCCCTGCATTGAGAGCACAGAGTTTTAGCTAGTAAACCACCAGAGAAGTCCTCAGATGAGCTTTTATCTTAATTGAAAATTTTCATTTTGAGATGATTATAGGTTCACATGAGGTTATAAGAAATAGTACAGAGAAATTCCATATACCATTTACTCAAGTTTCCTTGGTGGTGACATCTTGTATAACCATAGTACAATATCACTACCAGGACATTGACAAACCACTGACCTTATTCATATTTGCTACATGAGTTCATTTGTACGTGTGTGTGTATTTAGTTCTTCAGTTTTATCACATGGGTATGTTCATCTAATAATGCCCACAGTCAAGATACAGAACAATTTTGTCACCACAAAGAGCCCTCACACTTCCTTTTAGTAACCACACCACGTCCCTCCCCTGTCTCTTGCCCTCCCCCATTTCCCCTTTTAGCCTCCAGACACCACTAATTTTGTCCTGCATTTCTATAGCTTTATCTCTTCAAGAATGTTATAGAAATGAAACCATACAGTATGTATCCTTTTGGGATTTGCATTTTTCCCATTCATCAAAATTCTCTTGCATTCTATCCAAATTGTTAAGTGTATTAACAGCTTTTATTTATTACCGAGTAGTATTCTTCCGGAAAGGCGATGGCACCCCACTCCAGTACTCTTGCCTGGAGAATCCCATGGATGGAGGAGCCTGGAAGGCTGCAGTCCATGGGGTCGCTGAGGGTCGGACATGACTGAGCAACTTCACTTTCACTTTCACTTTTCACTTTCATGCATTGGAGAAGGAAATGGCAACCCACTCCAGTGTTCTTGCCTGGAGAATCCCAGGGATGGCGGAGCCTAGTGGGCTGCCGTCTATGGGGTCACTCAGAGTCGGACACGACTGAAGTGACTTAGCAGCAGTAGCAGCAGCAGTATTCATCGGTATGGATATACCATAGTTTGCTTAACCATTCACCTATTAAAAAACAGTTGGATTGCTTTCAGTTTTTGACTGTTTGAATAAAGATGCTATGAACATCCGTGCACATGTGTGAACACAAGTTTTTTTTACTGTACTTTATATTTAAAATTTGCTAAGAGAGTAAACCTTAAGTTCTCATCATAAGGAAAGAAAACTGTATCTGTAAGAGGTGATGGATGTTAACTGAATTTACTGTGGCAATCATTTTGCAATAAACACACATATCAACTCAATATGTTGTACACCTTAAACAATACAATGTCATATGTCAATTATATCTCAGTAAAACTGGGGGAAAAAGAAGCTGCTAAACTATCTTCCAGAACAACTGTACCATTTTGCACTCCTGCCAGCAATGGACTAACGATTCGCTTCCTCCATGTTCTTACTGGCGTTTGGCGTTGCCACTACTTTTAATTTTAACCAATCTAATAAGTGTGTACTGATGTATTATTGTGGCTTTCGTTTGCATGTCCCTAATGGCTAATGGTGTTGAGCATCTTTTCATGTGCTAATTTTCCATCTGCATATCTTCCTTGGTGAAGATAGGAAGTGCCCCTCCTTCAAACATAGTGCACAGACATCAGGAGCTAACTCAGTGTCAAACAAGATGTCTGCTGTGGTTGCACATGTTCCGTGGAGGGCTTATCCATAGGAACTCATGTGGAAAATGGCTCATTTGTAGTATATGCCAATGGATGCTTGATGTTCAGCAATGCCATCCAATAGAGAAATGTAGCAGAGCATCTTCTTCTTTCTCTCTTAGCATCAAAGTTGTGGCTACTTGGAAGAACTTCTCAGGATATAGCTGTTTCTGCTATATCTGCTATATCTCCTGCTTCTCAGGAAGCTGTCTCTGTCAGTCTGCAGTTTTAGGCTCTTCGTGTTTAGTGACAGGGCTAGAGTTGCATGGCAACGCATTAGGAGTTGTTTTAAAATGTACAGCCAGCAGCTTTACCACTGTGAATAATAAAAAGCATAAAGAGTGTCACTCATGACTGAAAAAAAGAAGCTGCTAATCTATGTTCCTAGGCAGCTGTACCATTTTCCATTCCCACCAGCAATGGATGGCATGATCCAGTTCCTCCATCTCCCACCCACTGTGCATCCTGAAGGGAATTCAGGAGGAAAAATACAGGATGAGGCATTCTGTGCTTTGGACAAATGGGTCCCTAGATGGTTAAGATGCATATCTCAGAAAAAATTGCAATGACCCCCTATTCTTACTTCTCATACATAGAAAAGCACTAAAATCATTAACTTAAGTATCTGTTCTTTGTGATTAGTAGTAATCTTCTGCTGAGATGTCCGGTGACTGCATGCATTTCTTAGCCAAAAAATGTATCACTGGCTTCTCTCTTATCTCATGGAGCTGTCCTTTTAGAGCTACTGTGAGATTATTTCTAGGGCTATAGTCCTCAGTAATGTTTCTTGAATAAAACTTAACTCACAGCTCTTATGTTGTGAGTTTTTATTTTAGTTGACACTAGCAAGTCACTTTGCTGTATTTGAAGCGCTTTGTACCAACTTTTAACAAAATTTTCTAACGGAAGCGGTGAGGCTATTGGAGCCCGTGGACTACTGTTCCAATAAAGTCCCATTTTCAGGTTTTGTTGTCAAGTGTTTAAATTACACTTTATTAATTTATTTTTGGCTTCTCATACAAAGTCACTAACCTCACAGACTCCCTGGGTTATCTCTGCACATGTAAGTTCACATCCTATAAAAATCCTTGAGCCCTTTTCACTATTTAAATATACAATTATAACTTAATACAGTGAGGTACTAAGTGAGATCTTTCAGGTTTCTCCCTCAGTTCTAAAGGAAGGCCACATTCAGAGTTTAGACAAGTTCTAGCTATGAGACCAGTGCCTTTTTCTTGGGCTTGTCATGTCAGCAGGACTAGAACATCTGAAGTCCCCGTTTTTGTTAATTATGATGGTATAATACAAGATACAAAACTCTGCCTCAAAATGACAGTTATTCACTGTTTCTCTCAGGTCTGTGATTCAGCTGAGGTTTTCTGGTCTAGGCTGGTTCAGCAGGCCCAGCTCCATGCATCTCTCGTCCTCCCCGGGCTAGTCCTATTCCTCATGTGGCAAGACAGAGATAGAAGAGGGTGAGTAAAAACACAAACGGCCTCCTAATGCCCAGGCTCAGAACTGACACACTGTCCCTTCCACATGATTCCATTGGTCAAAGCAAGTGACACAGCCAAGCTCAACACCAACTGAGCAGAAAAGAATACACATGCAAGGAAGGTGGAGAGAATGAATGTTTCTGAGTAAAATCCATCTAGCAGCTGGGTTCCAAGAGCACATGTCCGCACACAGCCAGAAGGAAATGTGTGGCATTTTTATGCTCCAGCTTCAGAAGTCACATCTCATGGCATTTCCCATGCCATGTGGGGGAGTCACCAGATTCTACAAGGTTCAAGACATGGGGACACAGATCTCATAGTTAAATGGAAGGACTGCCAAGATCATTTTGTAAAAAGACCACATAGAGTTGGAGATATTGATATGGATCTCTGGAAAATGCAATCTGCATGGGAGCAATACAATAGTATTTCCAAGGCACAAGCTTCTCAGTAGTCAGGGTGTTGGGAGCTGAAACACACTCTCAGGATCCTGGGCGGTGGATGGGGTACCATTTGGTATCCTGAATAAATTATTTCCTCAAAAAAGAAATGAGCACCAGTCTTCCAGATTGTAGGTTTCCCCCTGGACACTGGGGTCTGTACTGGTTTTAAGTTACTAAATTTCTTTCTGGGAGCTTCTGACTAGCTGACTAACATGTATAACGCAGGGCCTCTCAGAGATCATCACAAGATCAACTTATACCTCTGGGTGTTTTCTCAGATAGGTGGGAGAGGCCAAATGGACATGAGTGTGCAGGTCTAAGGGCACACACTTCCTTTCCAGTCTATGAACCTTGGGCATGCCACTTAGCCTCTCTGAGCTCCAGTGTTTTTATTCTACAAAATAAAAATGAGAAGAAATGTGTTCTGAGTGGTAAGATATTCTTGTGCATATAAAGTATTAGCACTGGCACTTGGCAAGTTCTCAAAAAATACACACCAGTATAAAGATGGTGGTGACTAATGCTACGTTGGGAAGGAAAAGGAGCAGAACAACACTGGGTGTTTGCTGTAGATTGAATGTGCCTCCACCAAACCAGGCGTTGAAACCTTAACCCCCAGGTGATGGTATTCAGAAGTGGGTCTTTGGGAGGCAATTAGGTCATGAGAGTGGGCCCCTAATGAATGGATTAGTGCCCTTATAAAAGAGATCACAAACAGTTCCCTTGCTTCTTCTGCTATTTGAGGACACATCGAAAAGATGGTCATCTGTGAACCAGGAAGTGGGCCCTCATCAGACTCTGAATTGACTGGCACCTTGATCTTGGACTTCCAGCCTCCAGAACTGTGAGAAAGAAATTTCTGTCTATCGCAGTCAGAATGGATAGTGTTGACATATGGCTATCAGCTGGGTCCCAATTTCTCCACCTGGTTGCAAATGTCTGTAAGTCTGGGTGGGCAAACAGCACTTCTGTTTTGGATTTTCTTTTTAAAGTAAGACCCCAAAAGAGGGATTATTTTGTTTGAGGAGTGAGGATGACTCTTCTCCTCTACCTACCAGGACACAAGTTGAAGTTTAAGTGATTTTGGACACCAGATTTTGGAGTAGCAGAGGACCTGTTGGAAATAAAAAATGAATACTCTATACAGTGCTTATCAACCTTCCTTCTCCTTTTTTTATTTTTAAAATTCAGCCACACTGCATGGCATGTGGAATCTTTTTCATAATTACTCAACCCGGAACGGAACCTGAACCCCCTGCACTGGAAGCGTGGAGTTGCTCAACTTATTTTCTATGAAATTTAATTGCCTAAGGAAAGGATAAATTAAACTGTGATTTTCTTTTTTAATGCATCTCAAATAAAAACCTATATGCCACTTATTTTCACTCAATAATATTTCATGAAAGAATATTTCATCTTTTAATGTCAAATATATAGATCTATGTCATTCTTTTTAAAGGTAACATAGAATTCTACATATGGACATCTCTCTTGGTGGACATTTGGACTGTCTTTTGGCTGTTTCTTTTTCCTGTTGTACATTGTGACAATGTTGTACAAATATTCTTGTACATTTGTGTGGTTATTTCTTGAGATTCTTGGGAAATTTATTACCTCTCTCTATCAGTAGATCATTAAAAATTTTGTGGATATTTACAAATTGCCCTCTGAATATGGAGCCAGTTGATATTCTCACAGACTGTGTGGGTCCTCCCCTCCTTACTCATCTTAGCCAACAATGAATCTATTGGTTGAGAATTTATAGATCCAATTGTTATGGGGAGGTCTCTATGGTAGAAGTGAATTTGTAATGAGAGTCGTTGCTTTTGTCTTTAATATTAAAAAATAGTTTAGTACCATCTATAATGATCTGTAGTGGGTACTGAATTCATACAGATAGAATGATGGCAGTTCTCTTTTTTCCATGGGTGATAAAGTACAAGGCAGTTAAGTAAATAGAAAGCAAATTTTCTTTCCCTCTCTTGCTTTATCTGTTTTACTATGTATACAGATTCAATGAAGAACAATTCTTTGAAGTCTCAAGAAAATATTAGCAGGCATCATCTTCCTTCACATCCCAATCACATGATGTTTTTAAAGATCCTAGTGTTGCAATCCAGGGATCAGATTATGGGCAGCAAGTAGAGTTATGAGGAAAATGCATTAGAGCCATATGCCTGTTACACAAGACACCATTCCTTCTCCCAGAGGCTGCAGTGAACTGAGGGACCTGGAGGGCACTCAGAAGGTCAACCAGAGGGCTTCAGTGGCAGCAGCACAGGGACTAATAGTCCCTAAGACCAGTCTCTCTTGTAGATTTGCAGATAAGCATCTGAAAAAGCAAGAGAGTTCCAGAAAAACATCTATTTCTGCTTTATTGACTATGCCAAAGCCTTTGACTATGTGGATCACAATAAACTGTGGAAAATTCTGAAAGATATGGGAATACCAGACCACCTGACCTGCCTCTTGAGAAACCTATATGCAGGTCAGGAAGCAACAGTTAGAACTGGACATGGAACAACAAACTGGTTCCAAATAGGAAAAGGAGTATGTCAAGGCTGTATATTGTCACCCTGTTATTTAACTTCTATGCAGAGTACATCATGAGAAACTCTGGGCTGGAAGAAGCACAAGCTGGAATCAAGATTGCTGGGAGAAATATCAGTCACCTCAGATATGCAGATGACACCACCCTTATGGCAGAAAGTGAAGAGGAACTCAAAAGCCTCTTGATGAAAGTGAAAGTGGAGAGTGACAAAGTTGGCTTAAAGCTCAACATTCAGAAAACGAAGATCATGGCATTCGGTCCCATCACTTCATGGGAAATAGATGGGGAAACAGTGGAAACAGTGTCAGACTTTATTTTTCTGGGCTCCAAATTCACTGCAGATGGTGACTGCAGCCATGAAATTAAAAGATGCTTACTCCTTGGAAGAAAAGTTATGACCAACCTAGATAGCATATTCAAAAGCAGAGACATTACTTTGCCAACAAAAGTCTGTCTAATCAAGGCTATGGTTTTTTCCAGTGGTCATGTGTGGATGTGAGAGTTGAACTGTGGAGAAAGCTGAGTGCCAAAAAATTGATGCTTTTGAACTGTGGTGTTGGAGAAGACTCTTGAGAGTCCCTTGGACTGCAAGGAGATCCAACCAGTCTATTCTGAAGGAGATCAGTCCTGGGATTTCTTTGGAAGGAATGATGCTAAAGCTGAAACTCCAGTCCTTTGGCCACCACATGCGAAGAGTTGACTCATTGGAAAAGACTCTGATGCTGGGAGGGATTGGGGGCAGGAGAAGAAGAGGACGACAGAGGATGAGATGGCTGGATGGCATCACTGAGTCGATGGACGTGAGTCTGAGTGAACTCCGGTAGTTGGTGATGGACAGGGAGGCCTGGCATGCTGCAATTCATCGGGTCGCAAAGAGTCAGACACGACTGAGTGACTGGACTGAACTGAACTGAACCATAGGTGAACATGAAGAAAATGAGATCATGAATCCTGACCACAAAAATGTGTACTGGGGCAGGAGTGCTCCCTAGAATATGAGGCCAGAGAGAAAAGTTTATTAGTGCTATGTAGTTGAATAAGATGACAGCAAATGGTATTGGGTCCTGACTTATTCTGTGCCTCGTGTGTGGAGCACAAAAACCCCTCTAGGGTAGGGCTTCTATATGTGAATTCCACAGACCTCTTGGGTTCGTGGATAAATTTCAGGAAGCCTTTATTAGAGTTTTCCAGAGAAATAGAAGCAACAGGATTTTAATATATAGAAAAAGATTTATAAGGAATTGCCTCATGTGATTATGGAGGCTTAGATGTCCCAAAGGGCTTCCTGGTAGCTCAACTGATAAAGAATCTGCCTGCAGTGCAGGAGACCCTGGTTTGATTCCTGGATCAGAAAGATCCCCTGGAGAAGGGATAGGCTACCTGCTCCATTATTCTTGGACTTCCCTTGTGGCTCGGATGGCAAAGAATCTGCCCACAATGTGGGAGACCTGGGTTCGATCCCTGGGTTGGGAAGATTCTCTGGAGGAGGGCATGGAAACCCACTCCAGTATTCTTGCCTGGAGAATCCCCATGGACAGAGGAGCCTAGCAGGCTACAGTCCATGGGGTCCTAAAGAGTTGTAATGACTGAGAAATTAAGCAGAGCATAGTACAGAAGTCCCAAGATCTGCAGTCAGTAACCCAGGAAAGTTCAGTCCAACTCAGAAGGGCAGAAAAATAGGACTGGGTGCAAAAGCCTGCAGTTTCCAGGCTCAAGAGGATCCAATGTTTCCGTTGGAAACCAAAGACAGGAAAAGGCCAATGTACCTAATGGAAGGTGTTCAGGCAGGTAAAGTTCCTATTCTTGAGCAGTTAGGTTCGCCTTTTTATTCTCTTCAGGCCTTCAACTGATTGGATACATGCTGCCCATATTAGGGAGGCTAATATACTTTACTCCATGTACCAATTCACATGTTCATTTCATCCCAAAGCACCTTCACCACAGATATACCTGAGTTTGACTAAATGTCTTGGTACTCTGTGGCCTGGTCAAGTTGACACATATAACTAGCCATCACAAGTCCCCCTTTTTAACTTGGACATCCACATGTATATAGACAATAACAAGATCATAATTCTGTCTAATATGATGCAACTATCCTGATACAACCAAAAAATGCACTAAATCCCTTCCCCAAAAGAGGAGATAAGGTTCTTGAGTGCTATTCTTCTTGATATCCTGTAACTTAAAAACTAAGATACAAAGTCAATTGTCTTATGTTACACAAGAGAAAAGAGATGGAAAAAACTAAGGATGTTTAAGTACACACATGTATACATAACAATAGGGACAAAATGTTCACAATAATTACAATTTTCATTTCTATAACTGCTCACATGGTCACCCATGGCTGGTTATTTGTAACTCCTTTCTTCTATCATCCATTCACATTCCTTTTGTCTTCAGCAAGACATCAGCAGGGTTTTTTTTTCTTGTGTGGTGACCCAAATCTTCATTCCTGAAAGATCTAGGCTCTTACTAGTCCTGCCTGGATTGGGTTGCTAATTCTCTATTGACCTTAACCACAGGACACCCTAAGATATCATTGGTACTGCAGACACGCTCTTCCTTACCTCCACTGTGGAGTAGCAGTCCAATTTCTCCTTGGAAGTGAGGATCAGTCACCCCAGCCAGCACCGTAATTCCCTTCTTTGTCTGTTAGCTCAGGTGTGAGTAACCCAAAGAGACTGGCAGCATTCTTAACTTCCAGTTCACTGGAATCATGGTATTTCCTGCTGGAAGAATTCCTCCTCTGGAACAAAGACTATTAGGCTGGCAAAACACAGTGTTGTGGTAAAAGGAAGCAAGTTTTACTAGTGGGTCATGAGGGATAATATTGAGTGGTTCTGCTCCCATTTCCATCCCTTGATTCTTGGACCCTTGAATCTTGGCTGTTGGAGAAACAGCATTATATACTGGATGCTGATTCTGACTGTATATGGATTGTTACCTAGCTGGTGCTGAAACTGAGTCTTCAAAAGTCCATTCCACTGTTCATGGTAGGGAACACGGTAAGACCAGTGAGTTCTATGAGGATGGGCCCAATGATGCACTTCATTGGCTGATGGTTGAGGTCCTTGAAAAGAGGCAATGTTGTGTGGAATACTACAATGGTGGACAGGAATTCTGTAGCTTTTGGCAGAAACATTGCATGCAGGGAAGGCAAATCTAATCCATAGTAAGTGTCTATTCCAGTGGGAAGAAAATTCTGCCCCTTTGGGATGGAAGCACCATCTGAGTACTACCAGGTAGCTGGCTGATCACCCTGGAGAATGGTGTCATATCAGGGACTTAGTGCTGGTGTCTGCTGCTGGCATATTGGGCATGCAGGCAGGTTGGCCTTGGGCCACAGCTCATGAATCAAACTATAATTACCTGTCTAGCCATTTCTCCTTCCAAGAAAAGTGAACAAACTAGAGACTAAGGTCTGTCCCCCCAGAATTCCCCTTTACCACTCTACTTCAGGCATGTTCCAGAAAGGGGCATTAGTGCTGCAACTGGCCTCTTTCAAACAGTGCTTACATAGTGTACAGAGTCATCAGTAAACCAGGACCAAGTTTTCTCTTTCTCTGTTGATTGGTTGTAGGGAACTCCCCATGAGGCCACAGGCACAGACCAGGGGAGAGAAGGTAGGAGTTTTGGGGCCACTTCCTGATATAACTGATTTGTGCCTTAAGGGCAGATCATGTACATACCACTTACATTTGATGGTGGAGGATTGCTGTGCATTTCCAATTTTATGGTTTAGTGTGTCAGATAACATCTGTACATAATGGGCAGCCCAGGTCTCATTGATGACCCATGGTTAGACCTTCAGTCTCTACGAAGGCTCAGCAGCAGGCAGGATCTGTTTCTTAAAAGGAGAGTAGGGCTTTACTCCTAAATCCTTAGGGTCTGTGCTGTGATTCACCTCTAGGAGGTGACAAAGCCTTCAAACAGCATCCTGACTTGCTGCTGCCACATCAAGCACCACTAGATATGACCCAGGTGGGAGAGCACTTTCTTCTGAGCTTCACTTAAAATTAGCAGTGTGGACTTGAAAGGTTGTTGCTGGGCTGTGAAAGACACCAGGATTCTTGGCCTCTGGAGGAGAGGAATTCAACCCAGGGCCAGTGACGAGGCTTGATCACTCAGAGCTTTTGTGTGATAAAGTTTTATTAAAGTATAAAAGAGACAGAGAAAGCTTCTGACATAGACATCAGAAGGGGACAGTAAGAGTGCCCTCCTACTAGTCTTTAACAGGAAGTTATATACCTACTAGCAGGCTGCTAATTACAGAAAGAAAATGTCTCAAAACTCCAAGAGTGACACCAGGCCCCTCACCCACAACATGCATTTTGAGATAATATTGGTACAAAGTGAGTCATCCTGGGATATAAAATGGTTGACATGAATCTTGAGAAAGGCAGGTTTCCAAGTAAATACATAGTCTCATTAACATAAATTAGGAGAACAATTGTAAGTATGTATGTATGTAAAAATCATACTGGTTTGTTGAGCCATTATCCCTTCTGAGTCTTAGGCGGAAACGACTAGAAGAAAGACAGTGAAAGTGAAGTGAAGTCGCTCAGTCGTGTCTGACTCTTAGCGACCCCATGGATTGCAGCCTAACAGGCTCCTCCGTCCATGGGATTTTCCAAGCCAGAGTATCGGAGTGGGGTGCCATTGCCTTCTCCGACAGAGTCTAAGGTAAATACATACTTTACTAACATAGCTACATCTTTTAGGATTTGAAATACCTCAGCTGGAATTCCATCACCTCCACTAGCTTTGTTTGTAGTGATGCTTCCTAAGACCCACTTGATTTTGCATTCCAGGATATCTGGCTCTAGGTGAGTGACCACACCATCATGATTATCTGGGTCTTGAAGATCTTTTTTGTATAGTTCTTCCTTGTATTCTTGCCACCTCTTTTTAATATCTTTTGCTTCTCTTAGGTCCATACCATTTCTGTTCTTTGTTGTGCCCATCTTTGCACGAAATGTTCCCTTGGTATCTCTAATTTTCTTGAAGAGATCTCTAGTCTCCCATTCTACTGTTTCCCTCTATTTCCTTGCATTGATCACTGAGGAAGGCTTTCTTATCTCTCTGTGCTATTCTTTGGAACTTTGCATTCAAATGGGTATATCTTTCCTTTTCTCTTTTGCCTTTAGCTTCTCTTCTTTCCTCAGCTATTTGTAAGGCCTCATCAGAAAACCATTTTGCCTTTTTGCATTTCTTTTCCTTGGGGATGGTCTTAATCACTGCCTCCTGTACAATGTCATGAAACGGTCCCAAGTTCTTGAGGCACTCTGTCTATCAGGTCTAATCCCTTGAATCTATTTGTCACTTGCACTGTAAACTCAAAAGGGATTTGATTTAGGTTATAACTTAATGGTCTAGTGGTTTTCCCTACTTTCTTCAATTTAAGTCTGAATTTTGCAATAAGGAGTTCATGATTTGAGGCATAGTCAGCTCCCAGTCTTGTTTTTGCTGACTGTATAGAGCTTCTCCATCTTTGACTGCAAAGAATATAGTCAATCTGATTTTGGTATTGACCATCTGGTGATGTCCATCTGTAGAGTCTTCTCTTGTGTTGTTGGAAGAGGGTGTTTGCTCTGACCAGTGCGTTCTCTTGGCTAAACTCTGTTAGCCTTTGACCTGCTTCATTCTGTACTCCAAGACCAAATTTGCCTGCTACTCCAGGTATCTCTTGCCTTCCTACTACTTCCTACTATTTGAGCTATTTCAAATCCTAAAAGATGATGCTGTGAAAGTGCTGCACTCAACATGCCAACAAATTTGGAAAACTCAGCAGTGGTCATAGGACTGGAAAAGGTCAGTTTTCATTTCAATCCCAAAGAAAGGTAATGCCAAAGAGTGTTCAAGCTACCACAAAATTGCACTCATTTCACACACTAGCAAAGTAATGCTCAAAATTCTTCAAGCAAGGCTTCAACAGTCCTTGAACTGTGAAATTCCAGATGGTCAAGCTGGATTTAGAAAAGGCAGAGGAATTAGAGATCAAATTGCCAACATCCATTGGATTGTCAAAAAAGCAAGAGAGTTTCAGAGAAACATCTACTTCTGCTTTATTGACTATGCCAAAGCCTTTGACTGTGTGGATCACAACAAACTGTGGAAAATTCTTCAAGAGATGGGAATATCAGACCACCTTACCTGCCTCCTGAGAAATCTGTATGCAGGTCAAGAAGCAATAGTTAGAACTGGACATGGAACAACAGACTGGTTCCAAATAGGAAAAGGAGTATGTCAAGGCTGTATATTGTCACCTTGCTTATTTAACTTATATACAGAGTACATCATGAGAAACGCTGGGCTGGAAGAAGCACAAGCTGGAATCAAGATTGCCAGGGGAAATAACCTCAGATATGCAGATGACACCACACTCATGGCAGAAAGCAAAGAAGAACTAAAGAGCCTATTGATGAAAGTGAAAGAGCAGAGTGAAAACGTTGGCTTAAAACTCAACTTTCAGAAAACTAAGATCATGGCATCCAGTCCCATCAGTTCAGTTCAGTCACTCAGTCGTGTCCGACTCTTTGCGACCCCATGAATCACAGCATGCCAGGCCTCCCTGTCCATCACCATCTCCTGGAGTTCACTCAAACTCACATCCATCGAGTCGGTGATGCCATCCAGCCATCTCATCCTCTGTCGTCCCCTTCTCCTCCTGCCCCCAATCCCTCCCAGCATCAGAGTCTTTTCCAATGAGTCAACTCTTAGCATGAGGTGGCCAAAGTACTGGAGTTTCAGCTTTAGCATCATTCCTTCCAATGAACACCCAGGATTGATCTCCTTTAGGATGGACTGGTTGGATCTCCTTGCAGTCCAAGGGACTCTCAAGAGTCTTCTCCAACACCACAGTTCAAAATCATCAATTCTTCAGTGCTCAGCTTTCTTCACAGTCCAACTTTCACATCCATACATGACCACTGGAAACACCATAGCCTTGACTAGATGGACCTTTGTTGACAAAGGAATGTCTCTGCTTTTGAATATGCTATCTAGGTTGGTCATAACTTTTCTTCCAAGGAGTAAGCATCTTTTAATTTCATGGCTGCAATCACCATCTGCAGTGATTTTGGAGCCCCCCAAAATAAAGTCTGACACTGTTTCCACTGTTTCCCCATCTATTTCCCATGAAGTGATGGGACCAGATGCCATGATCTTCGTTTTCTGAATGTTGAGCTTTGAACCAACTTTTTCACTTTCCTCTTTCACTCTCATCAAGAGGCTTTTTAGTTCCTCTTCATTTTCTGCCATAAGAGTGGTGTCATCTGCATATCTGAGGTTGTTTCCCCCGGCAATCTTGATTCCAGCTTGTGCTTCTTGCAGCCCAGCATTTCTCATGATGTACTCTGCATAGAAGTTAAATAAACAGAGTGACAATATACAGCCTTGATGTACTCCTTTTCCTATTTGGAACCAGTCTGTTTTTCCATGTCCAGTTCTAACTGTTGCTTCCTGACCTGCATATAGGTCTCTCAAGAGGCAGGTCAGGTGGTCTGGTATTCCCACCTCTTTCAGAATTTTCCACAGTTTTAGCATATAGCTAAAAACTGCTATTCTTCATGATGTTTTGGAATTTAAGAGTGCCCTTATACCATCAAAATGCCCTTGTTGGGGTCATACCTCAAGATATATCACTGAAGATTTTAGAGTTCCCAGATAATACAGAAAAATAATTGGACATGTGACAAGCCCTTGAGGCCCGTCACATACCTAAGGCCTTAGGACAGAGCAGAGATGAGCAGATTAGGGATACACAAACATTCACCTGGAGCCACATATACTCTCCTGGCGCCATCTCCTCACGTTGAATCAGGTGTGCTTGGTTCTCGTGGTTCAATTTAGAACTAAAGAACTACTGTGCCCCTGGAGTTTCTCAATCAAAGCAGCTTCCATCATCACTGCCTTCTCCCCAGCTTTTCTTTGGTTGTTGAGCCCCATATACGCAGGAAGTACTGACAGAGCCTAATTGTGGGCATATCTCTGGCAAAATGCAGTATTGAATCTAGCCCTTGCCTCGGTGAACCTGGCTGACTTGTGCTCCATGGGGGAAGCTGCTATTCTTCCCCCTCTTTTGCACAATCTCAGAAAGATAATAAGTCCAAAACGACTTTTTTGACTTCTAGTGAGCTGATTCAAATTATCCTGGTAAACTGGACCTATGAGGTGACATGAGCAAATCACTGCATTAAAGTTTTAGCCTCTAGGCCCTGACCTACTCATAATCTAATAAAAAAGCATTGGTTTGTTGTAAAAATATAAAGTATGTGAATGTTTCATTACCAAGTGGATCAATGAACCAAACCAATTATCTGGCTTAGGAGCAGTAATGTCATGATTTCCCTAGAGCATGTCCTGGGGGAGGGACAGTAAGCCTGGCACAGCTTGCTTTCCTCCCAATAGTGCTTTCACTGAGGAACCTGGTAGTGACTATTTACAAGGATTTTTGGAGAGACATTGGCCATTGTCCTCCCAGAAGTTTCTTCCATTTCTTCTTTTCCTTCTTTTTTTGGGGGTTAAAACACAAGTAATCATTATGAAAAACTTAGAAAATACAGATAAGCAAAGTGGGGAAAAAAAGTACACAAAATCCCACTGACCTCTTGACATCAGTAGACAACTCAAAATGTATAGCTCAGTCATGCACACGCTGCTTTGAGTTATGGCATTTGCTCACCATAATAACTCTTGTCTCCATTTTACAGAAAAATAAACTGAGGCTTAGAGAAGTCTGGGGACTTCCTCAGCTGACAGTCAGTGTAACTCCAGACAAGCCAGCATGCAGCGCCACAGGGCTGTCTCAGCCCTGGATTGAAGGTTGATGGTTGTTAAAAATCATTCAAGACAATTATGCTAATAGGACCTTTCTCACAGTGCAGGGGAACAACAACCAAGAGCCCACACCCTTCCCAGTGCCCTATACAAGGTCATTCTAGGTAACTTAGAGACCCTAACCCTCTGTCACTGCCTCCACTGAAACACTTCCTGAAGGGGCTTCCATACTGTGATTCTCCTCTGACTTAAAGGGAAATCCTACCGAGGCTGATCTTAGAGATGGTGGACTCTAGAAGATTCCCATGCACTGACTTGGCTTGGAGGGGGCAGGTCCTGCATCTTGGGATGACCAAGGGTGGCAAAACAAACTTCCCATGAGACCTCAGGCCCTTTGCACAACCTCAGAGAAGAGTGGCTCCATGAAGAATGAAAGAGGCTAGGTTTTGCATGAGTGGGGGTCCAAATCAGATATATTTTAACAATAAAGGAATATGATAGTTCTCAACAGTGTGGGAGAATAACTAGCTCCAATGGCAGGGTTACAGTCATGGATGAATCTGAAAGGGGGTAAGTGGTTCCTAGAAAAAGGAAGGAAGTGCAGAGGGTGCATGAAATTTGGAGAGCTCAAGTTTGCAATTTCTTCTAAAGCTAGTCTTATGATTCCAGCAAATACAAGTTCACTTATAGTCCTACTCAGACACTAACAAGGGTGAAGATTGACAAACATGAAGAGCATGCCAGTCTCTCTAGTGCATTAGGACACTTGATGTATATCAGGCACATGTGTTCTGCCTGGGGTTCATGCTTCCTGGCTGGTGAACTCCCTTCCCATGCCCCACTCTACTCCACCCCGAGTGCTATACATTTCTGTTGCAAAATGGAGCTGTTCTTGGTGGGTGCCCCACAATTTGTATTGTGGAATATTCACTGAACTCAGAGGGATCTAAACAATCTAGGCACAAATCCAGTCCAGGCTGTGCCAAATACTGTCTTTAAAATGGTCAGGGCTTGGTGCCAACGATTACCTATACACATGAGAACCACGGGCTGTGAGCACGTGGCTTGAGTTGAATGTGGTGAAATGTGGCCCCCCACAGCCCCCTCTTACAGGCACCTTTGAGCAGTTCCCAAAGTGCATTACTGTTTGCACAAGTTGGATGGGTAGTAGACTGCTGTGTGTAAAATACACAGAATGCTCCACCCCTGCTTGCTAAGAACTCACAATCGAGGGTAATTTGGGCAGGCAGAAAGTCAAGGCTGGTCTGTCACATTAACTATAGCATCAGAAGATGAGTCTTGTTGCTTCCAACTGTCTCCCAGGGGGTCTCCAATGCCCTCCTAAGAGCACCCACCACCATTGTTTCCAACTTCTTTCTTGTTCTACCGGAGAGATGGAGCAAGAGAGCTTCCTTTACTCACCTGCTCACTGGGAAGCAACCTTCTTTTCTTTTTCACTGTGGTAAAATGTACGTAACAAAATTTACCATTTGAACCAGTTTTGATTTAGTACATTCACCTCATTGTGTAACCATCACTAACATTCATTACCGGAACTTTTTCATCATCTTAAACTGAATCTCTGTGCTCATTAAACACTAAGATCTCATTCCTCTTTCTTCTTGGTCCCTTAATTTCAGCTGTGATGAGAACAGTATTTTGAAATAATAAGGCTCATTTCTTACTGACTTTCTTATATGCAACCCTCCCTTGATTCAGCCAGAGGTTGCCATTCATTGGAAAGTGTTAGGATTATTAAAGGAGAAAGGAGAAATTATTAAAGGAGAGAACAAGATGGCAGAGGAGTAGGTGGACATGGAGTACTTCTCTCTCCATGGACACATCAGGAATACACCTTCAGACACAGAAGTGCATGCAGAACACCAGCTGAGGGCAGACAGGAGTACCTGACCAGAGGAAAAGAATATATAGAACCATGCAAAACTCGGTAGGATGAAGGAACTAAGGGGAAAAACAGGAGTGTTAGTAGGATTGGACCTGCCCTTGGCGGGTGGGGGAACTGAAGCAGGGATTCAATCCCCACGTCAGGGCAATTGTCTGAGTCAGAGGAGAAACATGTAAGGCTGGGAGTGAAACAGCTGATCTGAGGCAGCCTAAATGGAATGAGAATCAGACAGTCCTTGCTGCAGCCATCCATAACCCAGATGGCGCAGCGGCTGGGAGCTGGAGTTAGGGACTGTGGAGCAATCCCAGGGCGAGGGCTGATGTTGGCTGCGAAGAGATGGCTCGAGGGGATGTGAGGGAGGAGATTGTGGTGGGAAATGCCTGTAGGGGAAAACCGGGCAGCCATGGAAGCAAGGCAATACTGCTGAGTCATGCATAGGGGTGGAGCCACCACTATAGCCTCTCTCCCTTCTCTCTCCAGCCAGCATTGGCAGCTGAACAATAAAGAGGCTGGCCCATCAAATGCCTGATGCGCCAATCTACAGAGTAGGACCTCAGACTGGGGGAGGTGGGGGGCCCTCTATGTGATTGATGCACTGAACAATAGAAAAGAACCCAAGGTAAGCAAGCCCTCTAAGTGCCTGAACGGGCGGAGCTATGAAGAAAGTCTGGCCAAAGAGGCCTTCTGATTGCTAGCAAAAGAGGCTTGAAAAGACTTTGATAGGGCCACAACTCCTGCGGGGGAGGCTGTCTGTGTTCCTGCACATTTGGCACCACCAGGGTCCCCGCAAGCCAAGCAGTTGCACCACCTTCATGCTCAACTCTCACTGGAGCAGAGCTGCCACAGTCAAAAAAGGTCTGGCACCTATGCATGCAGGATCGCTTCGGTGGTGTCCAACTGAACTGAACTGAGACTGTGGCCTGCCAGGCTTCTCTGTCAGAGAGAGGGGTTCTCCAGGCAAGAATACTGGAGTGTATTGTCCAATACTGGTTGCTATACCCTTCTAGAGCATTGTATTTCCTGCTGCCCTAGCCGCCAACTCCCCTGAGTACCTGGTGCTGCCAGAATCCCTGTGACCCAAGTAGCTGTGCCACCTCCACACCTGGCCTTCACTGGGGCAAACCCAAGTCCTCCAGGGAAGCCTCAGGAACAAACCCTGGTGAACCACCCACATGCAGAGGTGGCAATAAAACCACAATTGAAACCCAGGGGCAGTGTGGCTAAGAAAGAAGACCCAAAACCTTCCGACCAGCGATATAAGCTGCAGATTAAATCCACACGATCCACTAGGCAGACTCTGTGTCTATGGAATACATAAAAGGACATTGACAGATCCCACAAAAGACAGCACACTAGTCCTGATAGCTGTGGACATTGGAGGCAAGAAAACAGAGGAGTAGGACTAGATTAGAATCTGAGCTGCCCCTGCAGCAGGTCCAGAGATCAGCACAGTATTAGAGGGCATCCTAGGGAGGTGAAGGCTTCCCTGGGGCTCAGAGGGTAAAGCTTCTGCCTGCAGTGTCCAAGACCCGGTTTGATCCCTGGGTCAGGAAGATCCCCTGGAGAAGGAAATGGCAACCCACTTCACTATTCTTGCCTGGAGAATCCCATGGATGGAGGAGCCTGGTAGGCTATAGTCTAAAGTGTTGCAAAGAGTCAGACACGACTGAGGGACTTCACTTTCACTTAGGGAGGTGAGGTGGACTGTGACTCCCAGATAGGGAAAGGACCCTGACAGCAGAGACTCAAGAAAAACATTTATTATTCTTATGTTTTGACTTGTTCTGTAAATTCTTTTGATTTTTTTTTTCTTTTTCCCCTCTCTGTTGTAGTTGTCAATTTTATTGGCCCTACAAAATCTAATTAAACTTTTTTTAATTTTTATTCTCAGTCACATTTTTTACTATTGTTATAAACCTCTGCCTCTACATTGGGCTTTTGCAGTTCTGGGGAGTTTTACTACTTTATTTTTGTTTTTTTTCTCTTAAAAAATTTTTTTAAACCTATTATTATTTTTTCTACATTTATTTCTTAGTTTGCTTTTCCTACTGTTCTTTTCCCCTTGCAGTTAATCTTTAATATGTATAAATCTTCTTTAACTCTATTTATTTATCTCTATTTAACTTTGCATATCTATTCTTTTTTTTTTTCTTTCCTCTCAACATATTTGTTAGTTTTATTTTCCTTGCTTTATCCCCCAACTGGCACCTTGTTTTAATTTTGTTTTCCAGTTTGTACTTTAGTTAGTTTTGTTCTGGTAGACATAATTTTTGGTTACCTTTGCTGGGTCAGTCTATTGTACTTTATTTTTGTTGGACTGTTTTGATTTTGCTTTTGGGTGTATATGTATATATGTATATTCAGTCACACTTTTTATTGTTGTTATAAACCTCTGCCTCTATGTTGGGCTTTTGCAGTTCTGTGGAGTTTTCCTCTTTCCCCTCTTTTTTTTTCTTCTTCTGTTTCTTTTTTCTCTTTTATATAATTTTAACTTTTAATTTTTTTCAACCTATTACATTTCCCCACATTTATTCCTTTGTTTGCCTTTCCTACTTCTCTTTTCCCCTTGCAGTTAATCTTTAATGTATATAAATTTTCATCTGCCCCTATTTAACCTTGCATACCTATTCTTTCTTTCTTTTCCTCTCAACATATTTGTTGGTTTTGTTTTCATTGCTTTATTCCCCACTTGGCACCTTGCTTTAGTTTTGTTCTCCAGTTTGTGCTTTAGTTAGTTTTGTTCCTAACTGGTAAATATAATTTTTGATTTCCTTTGTTCATCAGGTCAATCTATTGTACTTTATTTATTTTTTTAACTGTTTTGACTTTGCCCATGGGTGTGTATATATATGTGTGTATATTCCATCATTTTAATTATTATTTGCCTGATTATATAACTGTCATTTGTCTGGGGTTCATCTTTGGTTTCTGTTTTTGGATATTTGTTTTAATTTCACTTAATGCCATGACAAACCATTTGTGGAATCTTCCTTCCTGACCAGAGATCAAGCCCTGACCCTTTGGAGTGGGAGCAGTGACTCCAAGACCCTAGACTACCAGAGAAGTAACCCTAGTGGGTATCCAACAGTGAGCACTCACACAAAGGAAGCCACGGGAATACAAGACCTGGCATCACCCAACCACCAGCAGCACCCTGTGCAGGACGCCTCATCTAAATCACAAACAAAACAAAAACACAAACCAAATCATCAGCAGACAGGATTACCACCTCACTCAGCCTTGCCCATCAGAGGAAAAACAAAGAAACAGACAAAAACTCAGCACAAATCTCACCCTATAAGCTTACACAAAACACTGGACCAACATTAGGAGGGCAGAAACCAAAGGGAAAAAAGAATTCAACCTTGAAGGCGGGAAAAGGAGACCTCAAACACAATAAGTTAAAAAAATAATAATGAAAAGGTAGAGAAATACTACACAAATGAAGTGACAAACTAGAAACACAGAAGTCCAAATAAAAGAGGAGGAAATAGGCAAACGACCTGAAAAAGAATTCAGAATAATGATAGTAAAGATGATCAAAAACCTTGAAAGCAAAATGGAGAAAATGCAAGAATCAATTAACAAAGACCTAGAAGAATTAAATAATAAACATGCAGAGACAAACAACACATTTACTGAAATTAAAAATACTCTAGAAGAAATCAACAGCAGAATATCTGAAGCAGAAGAATGAATCAGTGAGCTGGAAGATAAAATAGTGGAAATAACTTCTGAAGAGCAGAATAAAGTAAAAAGAATGAAAAGAACTGAGGATAGTCTCAGAGACCTCTGGGACAATATCAAGTGCACCAACATTAGAATTATAGGGGTCCCAGAAGAAGAAGAGAAACAGAAAGGGTATGAGAAAATTTTTGAAGAGATTATAGTTGAAAATTTCCCCAACATGGAAAAGGAAATAGTCAGTCAAGTTTAAGAGGCACAAAGAGTCCCATACAGGATAAACCCAAGGAGAAACACACCAAGACACATAGTAATCAAACTAAGACTAAACACAAAGAAAGAATATTAAAAGCAGTAAGGGAGAAGCAACAAGTAACATACAAGGGAAATCCCATATGTGTAACAGCTGATCTTTCAGCAGAAACTCTGCAGGCCAGAAGGGAATTGCAGGATATATATAAATACTGAAAGGGAAAAATCTACAACCAAGATTACTGTACCTGGCAAGGATCTCATTCAAAATTGATGGAGAAATAAAAAGCTTTTCAGATAAGTAAAAGTTAGAGAATTCAGTACCACGAAACCAGCTTTACAACAAATGTTAAAGGGACTTATATAGTCAAGAAATACAAGAGAAGAAATAGATCTACAAAATCAAACCCAAACAATTAAGAAAATGGCAATAGGAACAAATACATCATTAATTACTTTAAATGTAAATGAATTAAATGCTCCAGCCAAAAGACATAGACTGGGTGAATGGATACAAAGACAAGACCTATATGTATACTGTCTACAAGAAACCCACTTCAGACCTAAAGACACATATAGACTGAAAGTGAAAGTATGGAAAAATATATTCCATGCAAATGGGAAGCAAAAGAAAGCTGGAGTATCAATCCCCATTATCAGACAAAATAGACCTTAAAATAAAGAGGGTTACGAGAGATAAGGATGGACACTACATAATGATCAAGGGATGAATCTAAGAGGAAGATATAACAACTGTAAATATCTATGCACCCAACATAGAAGCACCTCAATACATAAGACAAACACTAACAGACATAAAAGGAGAAATTGACAGTAACACAATAATAGTAGGAGACTTTAACACCCCACTCACACCAAAGCAAAGATCATCAAAACAGAAAATTAGTAAGGAAACACATCTTAAATGATACATTAGATGAGATAGATCTCATTGATATCTTCAGAGTATTCCATCCAAATGCATAAAAATACACTTTATTCTCAAGTGCACATGGAACATTCTCTAGGATAGACCACATCTTGGGTCACAAATCAAACCTCAGTAAATTTAAGAAAATTGAAATCATGTCAAGCATCTTCTCTGACCACAACACTATGAAACTAGATATCAGTTACAAGAAAAAAATGTAAAAACAACAAACACATGGAGACTAAACAATACTCTTCTAAATAACCAACAGGTTACTGAAGAAATCAAAAGGGAAATAAAAAAACAGACAATGAAAACACAACTCAAAACCTATGGGACGCAGCAAAAGCAGTCTTAAGAGGGAAGCTTGTAGCAATACAATCCTATATCAAGAAACAAGAAAAACATTAAATAGACACCTAAAATAACTGGAAAAAGAAGAAGTAAAAAAATCCCAAAATTAGTAGAAGGAAAGAAATCATAAAGATCCAAGCAGAAATAAATGAAAAAGAAATGAAAGAAACAATAGTAAAGATTAATAAAACTAAAAGCTGATTCTTTGAGAAGATAAACAAAATTGACAAGACTTTAGCCAGACTCATCAAGAAAAAAAGAGAGAAGAATCAAATCAACAAAATTAGAAATGAAAAAGGAGAGGTTACAACAGACAATGCAGAAATACAAAGGATCATAAGAGACTATTATGAACAACTATAAGGCAATAAAATGGGTAATCTGGGAGAAATGGACAGATTCTTAGAAAAGTTCAATCTTTCAAGACTAAACCAGGAAGAAATAGAAATTATGAACAACCCAATTACAAGCACTGGAATTGAAGCTATGATCAAAAATCTCTCAAAAAACAAAAGCCCAGGACCTGATGGCTTCACAGGAGAATTCCATCAAACATTTAGAGAAGAGCTAATGCCTGTCCTTCTAAACTCTTTCAAAAAATTGCAGAGGAAGGAACACTTCCAAACTCATTCTACGAGGCCACCATCAGCCTGACACCAAAATCAGACAAAGACAACACAAAAAAGAAAACTATGGGCCAATATCACTGATGAACATAGATGCAAAAATCCTTGACAAAATTTTAGCAAACAGAATTCAGCAACACATAAAAAAGCTCATACACCATGATCAAGTTGGGTTTATTCCAGGAATGCAAGAATTCTTCAACGTATGCAAATCAATCAATGATATACCACATTAACAAATTGAAAGATAAAAACCATATAATAATCTCAATAGATGCAGAAAAAGCCTTTGATAAACTTCAGCACCCATTTATGATTACAACTCCAAAAAATGGGCATAGAAGGAATCTACCTTAACATAGTAAAGGCCATATATGATAAGCCTACAGCAAACATTATTCTCAATGATGAGAAACTGAAAGCATTCCCTCTAAGATCAGGAACAAGACAGGGTGTCCACTTTCACCACTATTATTCAACATAGTTCTGGAAGTCCTAGCTACAGCAATCAGAGAAGAAAAAGAAATAAAAGGAATCCAGATTGGAAAATAAGAAGTAAATCTCTCACTGTTTGCAGATGACATGATACTGGACATAGAAAACCCTAAAGATAGTATCAGAAAATTACTAGAACTAATCAGTGAATTTAGCAAAGTTGCAGGACACAAAATCAATACACAGAAATCACTTGCATTTCTATATACTAACAATAAAAAATTAGAAAGAGAAATTAAGGAATCAATCTTATTCACCATTGGAACAAAAAGAATTAAATATCTAGGAATAACTAGTTCCTTCACCCTACCGAGTTTTGCATGGGTCTATATATTCTTTTCTGCTGGTCAGGTACTCCTGCCTGCTCTCATCTGGTGTTTTGCATGCACTTCTGTGTCTGAAGGTGTATTCCTGATGTATCTGTGGAGAGAGATGTATTCCATGTCCACCTACTCCTCCGCCGTCCTGTTCCTCCCAAAGCAGTCTTGAGAAAGAAGAAGGGAGCTGGAGGAATCCATCTTCCTGACTTCAGATTATACTACAAAGCTACAGTCATCAAGACACAAAAACAGATATATAGACCAATGGAACAAGATAGAAAGCCCAGAAATAAGCCCATGTGCCTATGGGTACCTTATTTTTAAAAAAGGAGGCAAGAATATACAATGGGGCAAAGACAGCCTCTTCAATAAATGGTGCTGGAAAAACTGGAAAGCTACATTACAGAATGAAATTAGAACACTTCCTAACACCATACACAAAGATAAATTCAAAATGGATTAAAGACCTAAACGTAAGACCAGAAACTTTAAAATTCTTAGAGGAAAATAGGCAGAACACTGGATGACATAAATCAAAGCAAGATCCTCTATGACTCACCCCCTAGAATAACAGAAATAAAAACAAAAGTAAACAAGTGGGATCTGATTAAACTTAAAAGCTTTTACACAGCAAAGGAAACTATAAGCAAGGCGAAAAGACAACCCTCAGAATGGGAAAATATAATAGCAAATGAAACAACTGATAAAAGGTTAATTTCCAAAATATACAAGCAGCTCAGTCAACTCAATGCCAGGAAAACAAACAACCCAATCAAAAAGTGGGAAAAAGACCTAAACAGACATTTCTCCAAAGAAGATACACAGATGGCTAACAAATGCATGAAAAGATGATCAACATTGCTCATTATTAGAGAAATGCAAATCAAAATCACAATGATTTATCACCTCACACCAGTCAGAATGGCCATCATAAAAAATTCCACAAGCAATAAATGCTGGAGAGGGTGTGGAGAAAAGCAAACATTCTTACATTGTTGGTGGGAATGTAAATTGATACAGCCATTATGGAAGATGGTATAGAGATTCCTTAAAAAACTAGGAATAAAACCACCATATGACCCAGAAATCCCACTCCTACGCATATGCCCTGAGGAAACCAAAATTGAAAAAGGCACGTGTATCCAATTGTTCATTGCAGCACTATTTACAATAGCTAGAACATGGAAGCAACCAAATATCCATTGACAGATGAGTGGATAAAGAGCTTGTGATACATATACACAATGGAATATGACTCAGCCATAAAAAGGAACGCATTTGAGTCAGTTCTGATGAGGTGGATGAACCTAGAACCTATTATACAGAGTGAAGTGTGTCAGAAAGAGAAAGATAAATACCGTATTCTAACATACATACACAGAATCTAGAAAAATGGTACTGAATAATTTATTTACAGGGCAGCAATGGAGAAACAGACATCGAGAACAGACTTATGGACATGGGGAGAGGGGAGGAGAGGGTGAGATGTATGGGAAGACTATCCTGGAAACTTACATTACCATATGTAAAATAGATAGCCAATGGGAATTTGCTGTATGACTCAGGAAACTCAAACAGGGGCTTTGTATCAACCTAGAGGGGTGGGATGGGGAAGGAAATGGGAGGGAGGTTCAAAAGCGAGGGTGTATATGTATACCTATGGCTGAATCATGGTGATGTATCATGTATTATGTTTTGACAGAAAACAACAAAATTCTGTAAAGTAACTATCCTTCAATTAAAAAAAAAAATATATATATATATATTTTTTTTTTTAAAGGAGAAATGAAAGGGAAGAGTCAAATGTTCAGGCTTTAACTTCCAAAATAGGATTTTAAGCTCATGACGTTCAGTAGAAATTTAGAGGTTTTTATTATAGAGAGAGACAAAATGTCCTTCCAAATCCCAAAGATTTGGAGAAGCAAGGTCGGCACCTACGGTGGCCTGACTCAAGTCCTCTTGTCTCCCGTGATACATAGAAGGTCAGCAAGCAGTGTGATAACTTTAAAAAAATATATGTGTAAGTGGCTATTTTGGTTGATGAATCAAGATTTGTATACATTGGCAAAAGAGAACAAAAATGACAAGCGTTAGCACACTTAGGAATTAACACCCACTTTTGCAGTTCCTCAGCCCAGGGGGCTTGTTGGAGCAGAAACCGACTGACCTTTGCCATTCCTGGCGGCCTCATGCCCTAGCCAAACCTCCTGACTTCCAGGTTTCCCCTAATGCTGAGATCCTGTGACCTTCTTTCCAGAGCAGCCAGAATTTCTGTGCCCCCTAAAACCTGGCCTTGCCTAGAGAACAGTAGGTGAGTTTTACAGTTTTCAGGGGATAAAATCAAATGGCTATAAAATACTTCATGGGAAGGAGTCTGTGGGGCTCTGTATGTACTTCTGTATATAGCAAAGAGCAAAGCCTTCTGGACCAACAAAACAATGAATTTTAAAGCCACACTGCCCATGACCAACTAGTCACTAGTCTCGTGACATGGAGAAAATAAGGACCACAGGGTTGTTTTTTTTCTCTATGCTTAGATTCAATGGAAATTCAATGGAAAGAAATGTCCCTTATTCTAAGACTCTAACTTACCTAGTTTTTGGAAGGGGGGGCATTATAACGTTAATTTTTTTTTTTTTTGTCAAGGACTGGTGACAATATTTGGTAGTCACTGTATCTAAGTGGTCTTACTTTGCAAAACAAAGTGTCAGGCGCCCATGCCCTTTATGACATTTTACTAGTCCATGCATTTCCCAAAGCACGGAACCACTGACACAGTAGTATGTCTCCGAGTTCAAGAGTCAGTAAAACGAAAAGCTACTTATTGGGGAAAAGCTTCAGGCTATAGCTTTTGGGACCAGAGAGAAGTAGAATTCACTTTTATTTTTCATTTTCAGGATGCACAGTCTTGCTAAATGATGGATGAGAGTCAAATCTAAGCTTTAGTCTTCCTTTGTTCAGTTCATGGAGAGATAAGTCAAACATCATGAGGAGGAAGCAGTCAGCTAAATCCACAGATTAGAACCTTCTACAAAATAACCAGCTTCACATTTTTGCACTGGGGTGGAGTGCTCTCTGCGTAAATAAGTCTTTAGTGGGGATCTTCACTACCGACAGCTTGTTTTGACTGAGGTGTTCATCCTGTAGTTTCCCAATATGCTGGATAGGGGCCCAGTGGTACAGCTGGCTCTCAGGGTCAGCAATGTGTGTCTACTGGAGAACTGGGACTCTTGAGCAGGATGGCTGGGGAGCCACATAGATAGAAGAGACCAGAGTACCAGGAAGCCTGCCTTCCCAGTGAGGGAAGTCTGCACAGAAACTCAGCACAGTCCATCAGGTGGAGAAGGACATCCACTCTGACAACTGGCTAGTGAGCGTGTACAGTTAAATGAACATATAAAATAAGTTACTAAATAAGAAAACTCAGCATGTCAGAAAATCCTACAGCTCATATATATGCTTGATAGAATTTGCTTGGATTTGAAAACAATTCTCAAAATTTATATAGCATTACTAATAATGAATTTTGAAGCTGAAAGTTTTCTAAACAATCAGTAACTGTAATTATTAACTAACCATTTTCATGTCTCATGATGGTGATATTGACTGAAAAAATACACAAAGCCTAAAAGCTGAGAGTTATCTTTTATTTAGAGGGAATTTTTCAGTTGGTAAAGAATCTGCCTGCAATGCAGGAGACCCTGGTTCAAATCCTGTGTTGGGAAGATCCCCTGGAGAAGGGAAAGGCTACCCACTCCAGTATTCTGGCCTGGAGAATTCCATGGACCGTATAATCCATGGGGTTGCAAAGAGTTGGACACAACTGAGTGACTTTCGCTTCACTTCACTTCACTTTTAGTGTTTAAGTCTGGAGGTAGCATCTCAAGAACCCTGGGAGAACTGCTCCTAGGAGGTGAGGCGAGGAGTCAGGTTATATAGAAGTTTTGGAACAAAGGGCAGGTAGTCTGAAGGTCAAAAGTACTTTTGTGAATTAAAGAAAACCAAGCAATGGCACCCGACTCCAGTACCCTTGCCTGGAAAATCCCATGGATGGAGGAGCCTGGTGGGCTGCAGTCCATGGGGTCGCTAAGAGTCGGACACGACTGAGCGACTTCACTTTCACTTCTCACTTTCATGCATTGGAGAAGGAAATGGCAACCCACTCCAGTGTTCTTGCCTGGAGAATCCCAGGGACGGGGGAGCCTGGTGGGCTGCCGTCTATGGGGTCGCACAGAGTCGGACATGACTGAAGTGACTTAGCAGCAGCAGCAGCAGCAAGCATCCCAAGTTCAGGAATTTAACACTTTTCTCTGTATAGAAGTTGCAGGAGTCTGGGCTCATGGAAGTCATTCCTTTCATAAATGCATCTCAGCTATCTGAGGCCATCTCAGCTATCTCAGCTATCCTGTGTTTTCACATCCTGAGCTCCTTTGGGCTCACCGTAGGTAGGGAGTGGCTGTAGTCTGCTGGAGGCTGATGGCAGGTATTCTTTTCCTTCCCCAGTGCCCTTAGGCTCACCAGCTCACTCTGGAGGGCTGTAATCACTGATGGCGGTGACAGCCTTGTTTACTGATATGGCAGGAAATATTTCATCTCTCAGTGGAAAGACTGAATTTTCTTTCCATTCTTGCTAAAAGAATAATATTATAAAAGTGGTTATAAGCAGCAAAAAATGTAGTAAGAGACCATCATAAAGTGTGTTAACAGTTAATAGGTAAAATAACACTTTTCTGGAAAAATACAAGTCCAGACAGAGTTCAACACGAATGCAGTTTTTTTTGCTCAGCAATAAATGTTTCTGACCTTGGATTTTTAATTGTCATATGACAAAGCTCCACCCCTACCCCAAATGTTTCATGGCTAATCCAAAATGCAGGAGGGAAAAATGCATAAAGATGTTTGTCCCAGTTTTATTTATAATGGGGGAAAAAGATCTGAGTATTTCATGGTAAGGAACAGCGAGGCCAAATTGGGATATGACAATGCTATTTTAGTATTATGCAGCCATTAAAACTAATGTTTTCGAAGAGCTTCTAGTAACATTGAAACAGCTGTCATATTACATCAAAGAAAAAGCAAGCACACCAGAAACTAAATGATAGAATATGTCAACTATACTTCAATTTTTTAAAAGAGCGGCATATAAAATTGTACATCTTAATGTCCATTAAAATATGTCTAGAAAAAGAGTGAAAGGAACAAACAACTTCCATTGCATGGAATTGCCTCGAAAGCCGAAGGACACAGTTGAGCCCCAGGGAGGGCCGGTATACCACAGTTTGCTGCCTTCAGCACAGGGGCTTCTCCTTCCCAGGCGAGAACTGGTCCCAGATTCCTGTGATTTAGAGGAAACAGCCCTGGCCTCCCTCTAGGGTGAGTGCCTCTCCCTTCTGGGAAGACAGGAACTTTGTCATCAACACTGGCTGTGATGTAATGAGGGCTGTGCAGAACCCCAGAGGGTCACACTGGTGCGGGAGGTTGACACAGGATGGGGCAAGAAATTTCTCGTGATGTTGTTAGTCACCCCGGCTGTGGGAAATAGGCTGTCAAGCCTGAATTAGCAGGAATAGAGGCTCTTGCCCAGAATAGCTGCTCATGAAACATAAACACACACTTATACACAATACACAACACATACACATTTACACACATATACACACATACATATACTCATACACAAACTTATACATGTATATACACATACACTTGGGTTTCCCTGGTAGCTCAGCCGCTGAAGAATCTGCCTGCAATGCAGGAGACTCTGGTTCAATTCCTGGGTCATGAAGATTGGCTGGAGAAGGGATAGGCTACTCACTCCAGTATTCTTGGGCTTCCCTGTTGGCTCAGACAGTAAAGAATTTGCCTGCAATGTGGGAGACCTGGGTTCGGGAAATCTGGGTTCCATCCCTGGGTTGGGAAGATCCCCTGGAGGAGGGCATGCAACCCACTCCAGTATTCTTGTCTGGAGAATCCCATGGACAGAGGAGCCTGGTGGGCAATAGTCCATGGGGTCACAAAGAGTCAGATAACTAGCACAGCACAGCACATGTACACTTAGACACATGTACACACAGGTACATGTAGGCATGGACACATGAACATGCTGCACACGTATACACATACTTACACACATACACTTGTGCACACTTATGCATACACACACAATATATACATATACACATGCACTCATGACACACATACTACATTACAACATAAACACTTAGCAGAGGAGTATAAAGGACCCCAGTTGTGGTCAGAGGACCTGACACTTAGTCTAAATTGTGACTAACTGAACCACACTATTTGGTCTAAATCTCTTAAAACACTTTCCCTCCAAAGTGTGGTTAAATCACCATCTGTAGGATCTCTTTTCATCAATAAAATTCTGTGATTTCAGTGGGACAAGACACATTATTCAACAGGAGCTTGTCTCGGTCCCTTCATGGTACTGCTGACAGGATCCCCACAGGCTAGTGTCTGCCTTGGGCACCTGGCCAGGCCACCATCACCAAGCAATAGCCCCTAGAGTGACGGGCATCAGAGTCCGATGCCACGGAAACCTTTGCTGTAGTATCTGTGAAGCTTCTTTCCTGCCTTCCGCTCCAACCCCACACATTTCTTTTCCTCAGAGAATTGCCTTGTGAACAATAGACACAAGCACCTGTTTGAGGTGTTTCCACCAGGATTAGCAGCTGTTTCCTTCTTGGGTCATTTCCTGCTCCACCACACGCATTTCCAGAAATGCATATCGAAGTGGCTGACTACTCCCTGAAATCCCTTTTCAGGGGCACCTCCCTGACCAGGTGTTCAGCAGGGGCAGAAGTTGCTGGCCCTGACCTGGCCCCTGCCTGGCAGCTGCTGAGTCCTCCCACCCGCACATGACCTTTGGTTGCAATGATAAAATGGACCTCAACCTCAGGTGGCCTTGCAAACACAGTCACAGTCCCTGAAAATATCCCCCTGAGAGCAAATTTTTGGGCTCCAAAATCATTGCAGATGGTGATTACAGCCATGAAATTAAAAGATGCTTACTCCTTGGAAGGAAAATTATGACCAACATAGACAGCATATTAAAAAGCAGAGACATTACTTTGTCAACAAAGGTCCATCTAGTCAAGGCTATGGTTTTTCCAGTAGTCACATATGGATGTGAGAGCTGGACTATAAAGAAAGCTGAGCACTGAAGAATTGATATTTTTGAACTGTGGTGCTAGAGAAGACTCTTGAGAGTCCCTTGGACTGCAAGGAGATCCAACCAGTCCATCCTAAAGGAGATCAGTCCTGGGTGTTCATTGGAAGGACTGAAGTTGAAGCTGGAACTCCAATACTTTGGCCACCTGATGGGAAGAGCTAACTCATTTGAAAAGACCTTGATGCTGGGAAAGATTGAGGACAGGGGGAGAAGGGGACAACAGAGGATGAGATGGTTGGATGGCATCACCAACTCAATGGACATGAGTTTGGGTGAACTCTGGGAGTTGGTGATGGACAGGGAGGCCTGGCGTGCTACGATTCATGGGGTTGCAAGGAGTCGGACACGACTGAGCGACTGAACTGAACTGAAAGAGTTTAGTTGAGCCCGAAGGCCAGCCTGGGGATCAAGTGCCAACTCACCAGGCTCTGTGTGCCTGGGGCTGGCACCCCCTCATAGCAATAGGTGCCCAACAGACATCTGGGGAATGACAAATCAGAGCACCTTATCCTCATGAACAGCGTGGCCTGATTAAATCTTCAAGAATCCAAAGTCCTGAAAAGACTATTGTTGCCTTCACAAGTATGAATTGAAACTTTTCAACAACAAAAAGAACTAAAACCTGAACAAGTAAATGAAAAAAGAAAAGAAGTCAAACAAAATTCTCACTTCTTCCTTCCATGATAACCATTTTACAGGTTTTTTTTTTTAATAACAAATATCAAATCCTTCAAAAGGCAATCTTTCATTTTTTTATTTCACCTTCCCCCTAAAGTGGGGGGCACATGCTTTGCTGGGCTGCACTAAACACGTGAATAGTCTCGTATATTACCAAACACATGAGTAGTCTTATATATTACTAAACACATGAGTAGTTTTGTATATTACTCAGCAAGCTTTACAGTTACCTGGGTATTTTTAGGTTCCAGCTTTCTTTTTTCTCTGTTCTTAAAAAACTGGGGTAAAATAAATATAACATTTTTTTTTCATTTTAATAACTTGTAACTGCATGGTGCAGTGGCAGTAAATACACTGATATTATTGTGCCACTGGCACCTCCAGAACTTTTTTCATCTTGCAAAACTGCAGCTCACCTTTTATTCTTAGTGAAGGTCTTCCCCTATTAACTCAGATCTCTTGGCTACCCTTCAGTTTTACAGCCTGGCTAGCATCTAGTGCTGTTGATACAGGAGTAGCCAGGCCCAGCTCTTCACTTTGGTATGGCTTTTCTGCAGTCACACCAGCAGGATTTAGAAAGACTGGTGGAGACTCTGGACACGGAAAGGGCCAGAGAGTGTTTAGTTGCTAAGTCGAGTCTGACTCTTTGCGACCCTTTGGACTTTACCGCCAGGCTCTTCTGTCCATGGGATTTCCCAGGCAAGAAGACTGGAGTGGGTTGCCATTTCCTTCTCCAGCGGATCTTTCCAACTCAGGCACTGAACCTGTATCTCTTGCACTGGCAGGTGGATTCTTTATCCAGTGAGCCATCAGGGAATCCCAGAAAGGGCCAAGGGTAGTTTTATGGTTTTCAGGGAATCCTGTAAGTGTAATGGTAAACTGCTTTCTGCAAAAAAGACCACCCAGAATTCTGATTCCTTTTCAAAGGTGTGGGATCCAGATTTTTGAACCAATCAGAATCCCCAGAAATCCCCTCTAACCCATGCCTTAGAGACTTTGGGTCATTAGGATGCTCCTTTCTATAGGGGAACCCTGGGCACCCCAGAGCAACCACAGGGGATGAGGAACATGTGCCCAAGTGCATTTTACAGCAACTCCAATAAAGGGTCCACAAAAGGCTTTTTCTGGCTCCTAAGAACCTAAACCTTTGATTCTCACTGTGGGGCAGGAGGCTACGAATGGCTTGGTTTCTTCCCTCCTGTAGGAGGCAGAGTCATCTACTAATGTTGGGGTTTTGCAACAGTTCTAACCTAGCTAGAGTTCATGGCACTGAAGACCCCCGAATGTCGCCTGGAATGTCCCCACAGCACTTGCCAGGGAAGGGCAGTGAGCTCAGTGGTCCTTAAACTCTGGGTAGTAATGATTCTGAAGTATGGCTTCAATATTTCAGGAGCTTAGGTGGCCCCATAATCGTATGAACAGGCACCTGCATAAAACAAAAGTCTCAAGACTCGTGCGGGATGTTTGCCGCCTCTGCTTTATTTACCCAGCATCCTCCTTCTGTCCCTTTCTCCTGCTGACAGGACTCCCTTCTTGGGGGAAATGCTCCTTTCCCAAAACTGTCCCAGGGTTCCCGGGGCCAGGCCAATCATTTGAAGCACCGGGACAGAGCATGACCCAGGCTGGAGCAGTCAGAATCTTTCTCTGGGATTTTACTTACTGATGCAGCCAGACACAGCCCTCGCCTCCTGGGCCCTATGTCCTGGTGCTAGACCCTGTGATGTGAAGCACTTCTGAAGCAGGAGGAAACAAAGCTGACATTCAGGAGGGAGTTGACACAAGAGAAGGAGGTTCTGGGAGTTCTCTGGTGGCCTAGTAGTTAGGATTTCGAAATTTCATTGCCTGCATTCGATCCCCAGTCAGGAAACTGAATTCCTGTAAGCTGAGTGTGGCCAAAAAAAAATAAAAGGAGGTTCTATTCCTCTAAGGCAACTGTGATTTCAATTTCAGTGCCATCCTTTTGACACATTATCTGTATGCAGCTTTAAATTTTATTTCATTAAAATTTATTTTCTCCCTATAAAAGTAAACCATGTTTATTAAGGACAATTTAGGCAAAACAGAAATGAATTCTACTTCCACCACCACAGAAAAACATCAACCACACCACTGCAGTATTTTTCCTTACAGTTTTTTTTCTTTGCTAATTTTTTTTTTTTAAAGAAGTATTGAGATTTTACTAAAGATGGGTTTTGTCACTTAGAGTTTTTGACACTTACAGCTATCATACAGGACTGAACCTGATGGCCTGGGGCAGTGTGGTCTCTGAGTAAAGGCAGGCCGGTATGTATCTTTTGTAGCAAGTTTTCTCTTGCTCCCATAGGGCACTAGTCTCTCCACCTTTGTACAGAAATAGAAAGCTTCCTGTTTCCCCATAGCAGAGAACTAAATGATACAATTTGGTTTTGGGGCTCACCTAAGGAAATGGAAAGAGCTTCTTTTCTACATCATCCAAGCTCTTTCTGCTTTTCCACACCTTTCCCAACTTCAGTAATAATTAAGCACCTAATAAACTGCTGTTGATTTCCAGCCCTAAGAGTTTAGGTTTAATCACTTTCTAGACTGGCTGGTCCCACGAGGTGGGGTACTGACAAATGAAGACATGACAAAAAGAATCATTTTTGAATTAAAGACCAACAAGCTAATGCAACAAGCAACAGTTTATTTATAAAAAAAAAAAAAAAAAAAAGGAAAAGAAAAAAAGAACAAAAAAGAAAACTTTTTTTACTACATCTTAAAGATTAAGTAAAAATACCTGTATTAATATATATGTATATACATACTGCATATATATATATACATATGATATAATATTAAAATTACATGCTTCTCAGGACAGAAGAATTAGGACATGTTCCCTTATTTCAATTTAAAACTCCATTACAATTCAAAATCACTGCAAGAAAACTTGCTTCCTTTATTTTCTTTTTGCGACTTCAAGTACAGGAAGTTTTCAAACCAGGATCTAAATGTGGAGAACCATCTGCTATGCACAATGACAACAAACTGCCACAAATCATGAGTTGGGGTCTTCTGAATTCTCACACAGGTCTTGGCTCCCTATGACCGTGTCAGCCTTCTACCTGAGACGACAGGGGATGAAGAAGCATGACAGCCTGCAGGTTCCACGTGAACGTTCACACTGACGATGAAACAGAAGCAAACACGAACATGTCTTGCAGTAACAACACTGGCCATGAAATTGCTCTAGAGGAGGTTTCTTTCTCCCCTTTCCTTGCCAAAGGAAACACAAGTTTCCAAAAAAAAAAAAAAAACAACCAAAAACCCTCGGGTGAAGCACCTCTGGCGATGATCAGCATACAGCAAGAGACAGAGAGGGAGTGTTTCTTTCTCAACAGCTTCGGGCTGACTTGGATGATTTCAAACACACCCTCTTCTGCAAAAGGCACTCACATATTGTCTGTTTATAAATCATACAGTGGGATTCCTTACATGGGAGTTTTTCCTACAAATATAAAAGAGATAAGCTGAGGACATGATATAACAAAGAAAAGAGTATAAGAAATACACATCTTGGATAAATGTGCGCTTTTTTTTTTTTAAAGGACATTTAATATAACAGTTTAAAAAAATTTCATTGAAAAGTTAGGAATTCCAATAAAATTATCATTAAGAAGCAAGGTACTAGAGGATGAGAGGTGGAGGGTGGCTAGCTTTTCAAATGGCCAAAGGTTTAAAGGATAGGGCCTGCTCTTGAACTAGAAAGACCATTCATTCACACATCAGGGAATGTGTGAGAGGAGGGAGGTAGTGGCAGAGAAATAGGTGAGGCGGGGAGGGAGGGGGCGTCCTTCAGGATGTGGGCGTAGGAAGGAACGCGCCAGAATCTCTGGTGGGAAAGATGGGCTGTGTCCCCCTTGCCCCTGCAGTTGGAAGAGACCCTGCCCAAGCCAAAGGCTGCCCTCACCGGGACACGACCGAGCTAATGGAATTGTAAGATGTGCCACTGTTGCAGCTTGAGGCGTAGGCCTCCTGGCCGTTGCCGTCGAGGTTGATTTTGAACACAGAGGACGCCTTCAGCAGGAAGTCCGCTGCGTCCCGACGCCCCAGCTCCCGCAGTTTGGACATGAGAATGCCGACAGTGCTCTCGGGGTAGGAAGTCCATTCCCGGAGCAGGGCGTGGACTGGGCTCGGGAGGAACTCCTTGGGAGACCCGTTATTGGTGTTGTACTTGGCCACAAGGTCGGGGAGGCCCAAGTTCATGGCAAGGAGGCACCAGTCCTTCCCCATGGGGTCGGGCGGGTCCAGCAGGCGACTGAGTTTCCTCCGGGTCAGGAGGTTCAGATCTGACGCGTGGATGTCCATGCCGAGGCTGGCCTGCGAGTAGACGTCGTGACAGCCGAAGCACATGATACTGCTAAAGCTCTCCTTGTACCCGCCCATGGTGTTGGTCAGTGAGGTCTCCTTGAGAGTCTGCGCCCGGAAGAAGTCCCGTGGCTGGTAGATCATGACGGGCTCGTGGTGCTCTCGTAGCTGCTGGGGGCTCAGGTAGTGCTTCACCGTCAGCAGCCCGGGCAGCGTGGTGGCCATGACGTTCTCGATGGTGCTGCACACGGAGTCCAGCAGGAAGCAGCACTTGATCTTCTCCGTCTCCAGTCCACGCACCTGGACCTCAATACCCTGGCCGTGGTTGACCAGGAGCACCAGCAGCTCGGCCCCGCGATTGGCGATCTTGCAGCCGTTCACCCACAGGCGAATGTCTGCATCCCCCTCGTTGCTCTGCTGGTGGATCCACCGGCACAGGTTCACCTGCACCTTGTGGAAGATGCCACATGGGAAGGGGGTGAGGTGCTCCACCGGGACGACTCGCACGCCGCCGTAGACCCGCGCCTCGTCCTCCTCCTCCGTCCAGGAGCGGTGTAGGCTGTCAGTCTTGATCAGGGCGGGGATGTCCACCATGGTCCCGCTGCTCAGGTCCCGTGCACAGATGTCCATGGCATCCAGGATCTGCAGCAGCTCCTCCACGTCACTGTCGGGCACCAGGCGCTGGACGTCCTCCATGGTGTAGCGGCCGCGGTAATGGTGCAGGGCCCGTGGGGTCTCCACAGAGAGCAGCTTCCCCAGAACGTTGGTGCACAGCCAGCGGGGATCCAGGAGCAGCACGTCCTGGACGGTCTCGCTCTGCATGATGTTGATCTGTCCAAGGGGACAAGGGGAAGTCATGCATTAGGAACACAGAGGGCCAGATAACCCAGCTGCTCAAACCACTAAGGGGCCTGAGCAGGGATGAAATCTGTGCAGATGCCATAAGGAAGGACCCAGGACATTCATATGGAGGGGTCTCAAAATCAATTCTCAGCCAAGAAATACCAGCTTGGCAATGTCATAAGGGAGATTCTGAAAAGACTACCTTTGACTCTTATTATAAAAGGCCAATGCAATAAGAGAGGGAGAGACAGAAGCCAAATGCAATGGGTGATTTTTGGCTGGATTCTGAATCCCAAAATAAATACACAAATGAATAAAATTAGCTGTAAAAGAAAATACTGGGACAAGTGGCAAATACTTGAAAGAGGACTATAAATTCAACCATAGTATTATATCAACGTTGTGCTTCCAGGATATGATAATCAATTATATTATGGTTATGTGGGAGAATGTCCTCCTTAGCAGATGTGAGCTAAATTATTTAGAGGTGAAAGGTCATGATGTTTGCAAAGCAAATAAATAAACAGAAGAGAGACAAAGCAAATTTAGCAAAGCGTAAACAGCTAGTTAAATTAGGTTTGGAGGATATGAGGATACATCCTACTGTTCTTGCAACTTCTCTGAAGGCTTGAAATTTTTCAAAAAAGATAAAGAATGTTATATTAGACTGTTCTGGAAAGATATGCTACCATAGTGGTTGGGCCTGGAGGGGAAAGGGAGGAATGAGACGAGAGGTGATGGCCAAAGGGGACTTCAGCTTTTCCTGTCATACTCATTTCTTTAAAAAGCAGAAGTTAGAAAACAAAATGACACACACACACACAAACAGAAGCAACTTTCTTCTGTCCTTGGTTAGTTCTACAAAGATCAGTGATCTCGCATGGAGGCTGAGACCTGTTTGCACTGGGAGTACTTTTCTCCGCATGAAAAGTGAAAGAGAGTGTTAGTTACTCAGTGATGTCCAACTCTTTGCAACGTCATAGACTATATCCTCTGTCCTTGTAATTCTCCAGGCAAGAATACTGGAGTGGGTAGCCATTCCCTTCTCCAGGGGATCTTCCTGACCCAGGGATCAAACCCAGGTCTCCTGGGATGCAGGCAGACTCTTTACCATCTGAGCCACCAGGGAAGCCCCCACTTTTCTCCCTGTAGTCTTAAGTCTTTGAGATGCCCTCTGTTCAAACTTGAGACATTTCTGGAATGCAGAACAGTGTCTTTTAGTTTTTAATAAGGCATTTGGTAGAATGGGCTTCCCTGATTCCTCAGTTGGTAAAGAATCTGCCCGCAATACAGGAGACCCTGGTTCAATTCCTGGGTTGGGAAGATCCCCTGGAGAAGGGATAGGCTACCCACTTCAGTATTCTGACCTAGAGAATTCTGTGGACTATCCATGGGGTTGCAAAAAGTTGGACACAACTGAGCGACTTTCACTTTCACTTTGGTAGAATACTGTCTGCAGTTTAGTCCTAGACATAACTATCTCCTCAGGGTCACCGAAGACAGACAGATACACTGTGCCTTATTGATAGCGACTAAGGAGACAGATGACTGAGTGCAATGTGCGATCCTGAGCCAGAAAAAGACAGAACAACTGATGAAATCTGAGTGAGAACCTTAGATTATTTTCTAGAGAGCAGAACAGTACTGGAGAGGGGCTGGCAGCCAGAGTAGGGCATCCTGATTCAGATTTCCCTTCTTTTCTTTTTACCTTCATTTACTTATTAAAGTCTCAAGAGCAAGGAGAGAAGAATTGCTGAATTGACTAGCTAGAAAGTTGCTGGTCAAATGCCAGAAGGCAAGAGAATACGTTATTAAAAAGAGTGAGCTTATTATTGTGGTTAAAATACATACGTTTATATCTAGCACTATAAGGTGAGCTTTGGTCCTTCGTTTTTCCCATCCTTGGAGGCAATCGTTTAAAGTACTGCTGGAGGGGCTAGTGGATTTAGCCTGTGGTTTCATGGGGATTCAAAGACTGACACAATCATTGCCTGAGGCTCTAGGTTTTTAGGATCACTGGCTTCTTGATTTAATCAGAATTTCAAGCCTATATGATCCATGGCCAAGGGCCCAATGTGGCCCCTGAGAATGGGGAGGCAAACTTCTTGTTTGTAAGATTCTCTGAACTGCTTTTGGGTTTTCATGTTCAGAACTGTTCTTCTTGTTCCAGACTAGCGTATACTGTTTCCTGATTTCACAAGATGGAAGCATGTGAAGGCTACGCCCCCTTTAGAGGGACAGGCAGCATATGAAGCAATTAGAACAGACTTCCCAAACTACATCCCAGTGCTGAATGTAACACAACCAGAAACAGAGATTTCTATTTCTTGATCATCTCTGGGGACCACCGCTTGGCACATCTTAGTGTCTCCAGATGTCATCTCCCTGAGGATACATCACTGCCATTTCTTGACTGTCTGTGAACCCACTAGGTCTGTGTGTAGCTGACACGCCTCATGGAGAGCAGTCATCCAAGCTGCAGGAATCACAGCTAAGCACCAGGTGCTATGCGGAGAGGGAGGAGAGGCCCAGTCACCCAGGGTAGTGGGAATTCTGCCCTCAAACTTAGAGAAGCCAGAAAACCAACCAACTAAAGCAAAGCGAAAAAAAAAAAAAAAGACAACAACAAATAAACAGCCCTTTTAAGGTGGACAGGAGAGCAGAGGATCACAGTTCAGGAAATCACTCGAGCCCTCCTGTGAGGCATCAGGGGCAGTGAGCAGTTGCCACTCTGCCCCTCCAGCTCATCCCACCTTCAGATGCTGGAAATGCATCCCGGGGGGCTCCTCCCAGATCCCTGCCAGGCTGGAGCGCTCACCTCGCCAGCACTGTGGAGCTGCTGGGCGATGTGCCGGAGGTCTGCCTCGCTGGCCAGGGGGTTCAACTGGTCCTGTACGTCGTACACGAACTGCTGCAGTGACATCAGCTGGTTGGGGCCATTGAGCTTCCTCCAGGAGGGCAAAGTGGAGATGATCTTTTCACATAGGTGAGTCATTGGAGGGCAGACCTAGAACATGCAGGATGGGCAGGTCAATGTTCTGCTGTGGGGACTCAGGGGGAGCTGGGATTAAAAATGACGCTGCTCACATCTGCACTGCTGCATGGAATTTTTTGGGTGCACTCATGCTTTTTTGGCTAAGTACTGGGGCAGGTCTTTTTTTTTAAATTTGAACAACACTAATAGCTTTATTTAACAAACACTGAATAACTACTATGTGCAAAAAGCACTGTGTTAGGTGCCTGGGGCAGTTCTTTTCTCAGACTGCCTTTAAGCAGAATCTATTTCACAAATCTACAAGTTTACAGAGGCTTTCACTTCTGTTCATGTTAGACAGATGGTGAGGCTTTGCAATAATGGTTCTGGAACTGTGGACTCCGTGACCTAAGGTGCACCAACTTCTGATGTTCCCCCACCCCCTTGTAGTGAGGGTTTCAGCCAGGGGATGACCACTTTATGAACAAAGAGACAGGAAAAGAGAGTTAAGTATCATTATATCAACATTAGATGGGTTTTTACCAGTAAATTAGGTATCGTTGAGGATTACTGTTGAGATGTACATGTGTGCTAAGTCACTTCAGTCGTGTCTGACTCTCTGTGACCCTATGAACTGAAGCCTGTCAGGCTCCTCTGTCCATGGGATTCTCTAGGCAAGAATACTGGAGTGGGTTGTGTGCCCACCTCCAGGGGATCTTCCCAACCCAGGGATCGAACCTGTGTCTGTTATGTCTCCTACATTGGCAGGTGGGTCTTTACCATTAGTGCCAATTTGATTAATTCTTGATAATTGTCTTGTAATAAGCTTTTCATCTCTTAACTTGGTTAAATAAATCAGTCTGTGCTACAGACTCATATAATCAACACATCTTCCTAATTAAACCTCCTATGCTTTTGAACTGTGGTGTTGGAGAAGACTCTTGAGAGTCCCTTGGACTGCAAGGAGATCCAACCAGTCCTTTCTAAAGGAGATCAGTCCTGGGTGTTCTTTGGAAGGACTGATGCTAAAGCTGAAACTCCAGTACTTTGGCCACCTCATGGGAAAAGTTGACTCATTGGAAAAGACTCTAATGCTGGGAGGGACTGGGGGCAGGAGAAGAAGGGGACGACAGAGGATGAGATGGCTGGATGGCATCACTGACTCTATGGACGTGAGTCTGAGTGAACTCCGGGAGTTGGTGATGGACAGGGAGGCCTGGCGTGCTGCGATTCATGGGGTTGCAAAGAGTCGGACACGACTGAGTGACTGAACTGAACTGAACTGGCCATACACTGCACTGCATCATTTGTTGGGCAGTCCCTTTTTCAATCACATTTTTATGCCCCCTAAATTCAACAACATTCCCAGGGCTAAAAGCAGTGGGTTTGGTGAGTTCTATCTGCCTGATTTCAGGAGCTATGGGGTACAGGGACGTGGAGCAGATATATGCCACACCTCAGCTCAAAACGCTGCAGGGAACACAGGCCCTTGTCCCACCTGGTGGGCAGGCACTGAGCCCTTCACAGACCACTGTTCCTGATTGCCACCCACGGGGTTCTGTGACCAGGTTCTCTGAGGCCCTCCAGGCTTACTCCCTGCCCACTGAGTGCTGTAGTGCGACCCCTTTCAGAAAGTCGGGGTCAGGCTTCATGAGAGAGGAGAGAGTTCCTGAAAATTCCTAAAGCACATCCGGAACTGGAGCCTGGTGTTGTAAACAGGTCACTTCCATCAGGTAAACAGTAAATTATAACTGAAGAGGGCCTCTACCAGGTAGGGGGGTAAGAGCCGTATCCTTGTTACACTGGAGCTTAGACAAAAAAACAGTCCCTGGAGCACTTTTTTTCTCTTTTTTTAGCGTTTTCCATTAGAACATTTGCTCATTTCAGATAGCTTTTTGAATATTATGGATAGTAATCTTTCATATGCCAGAAGCATTGAAAATATTTCTTTCCCCAATCCATGTCACCTTTTAACTTCATTTATGGAATTTTGCCAGAAAAAACTTTTTAAACTTTTATGTTGTCCAATGTATTTGAACAAACTATTGGTGTATTTTCTTTGAAAACTTCTGAGGTTCTCTGTCTTGGTTTAAAAGGTTTCTCGAACACTCTCGAGGTATTTTAAAAATAAATTCTCTTGCATTTCTATTCAAGATACTGCTTTTTACATTTAAATTCTTTAATCTGCCTACAGTTTATTTTGGGGCTGCGTAGTGAGTAGGAGTTCAACTTTATTTCCTTCCAGGCAAATAGCCAGTTGTGCCAGGTCATTTATTAAATTTCCCCATTAAAGTTAAATAACATCTCTGTTTTCTGTTAAATTTCTGCAGATGTTCTGAACTATTTCTGCCCTCACTAATCTATTCCATTTATTTACTGATTGCAGAGCCTTTGTGTTCACTTATTCTTCTATTGAAATATTAAGACAAAAACCCCATGTCCTCAATCTCATTCAGATCCTAATGAGAACTGTACAAAGTTTACATAACTTAGGAAAATGAAACACTTCCTAAGATCTTGCCATCTAAGAACACCATCTCATTCCATTTGGTCATCTATTATTTCTTCAGTGAATTTTGTTGGTGACTGTTTTTCCACTTTTCTGCATTTCCCAAATATTTCACAATATGTTTATTCACTTTTGAATTGCTTTTGTAATTTTTAGGAAGCAATTTTACTCTTAAACAAACCACTAAAACTCAGAATTTCATACACTCTAAGGTAGTCTGTCTTGCCCATAACAGCTCTTCATCTCGAGGCCATCTCCTCATTTCTCTACTCTTGCTCACCCTAGAACAACAGGATAAAAACGTGGCCATGTAGACACCTTGTACTGGGTCCCCTGAAAACCAGACCAAACCACGAGAACCATACAAAGAGGCACAAAGAGGTCCAAATCCCTGGCCACTGGCTGGTCCGGCTGAAGGTTGGGTCCAGCCCTCCCCAGGTATACTCACCGAAACAATCTGGCTCCGTATTTCTTGCAGGTGATTTCGAAGCACCTTCATGTCCTTAGACCCAGAAGCCCCGGCATCCAGAACAAAGAGCTTATTTGAAATGTGAAGATCGTTCCCAAACCTAAGGGAAGAGCAGTGGCCTCCTGAGAGTGACGCAGTCTCCCCAGCTGTTTCCACAGAGGGCCAGGCTGCTGCTGGTCCAAAGAGCTGGTGGGGGGCAAGGAAGGGCTGGTGGCCTTGTGGAGACACACTCCCACCTGCTGTTGGCTGGCCTCTGTAATGTTGCCCTGGTGTGGAGGCCTGGGGACACCGCCTGCTCCAGGTGCAGACAGGTGCCAGGTTCCACAAAACTGGGGAACACAGCTTCCCCCGACACAGGAAGGGGAGGCCTAATGAACTCACTTGACCAGGGAGGAGAAGAGATGCTGTGGAAGCTGATGGAGTGAGAAAGAGGGATGAGCATGAAACAACACCTTAGACCTAAAGTATTAACTAGTAGGTCACCAGAAACCGTAACAACATTGTTAATCGGCTACACTCCAATACAAAATAAAATGTTCAAAAAAAAGTATGAGTAGAAGCCTTATTTTTCATATCAGGAAGATAATAGGTAAGTGTGAGTTGATAAACCAAGAATTCAAATTACTAGCATATTAAGTAGAGCTTGTAGGTTCAAAATTTTGGGGGGGATAGACACTAAGTAAAAATAGATACTTCTACGCTGTGATTCTAAGCACATCCATATTCCTCAGTGAAACAAAAAAGTTTTCCAAGAATACTGGACATAAAATGCACTCTGATATTTTCTATCATGTTCCTCTTACCTACATTCTACTGCAGGCCTCTGAAATGAAGTTTATGATCCACTAGCAGGTTGCAACTTATATTCTAAGAAATAGTGATTGATGTCCTCATACACAAAAAAGAGAAATATGCGAAGTGACTGATATGTTAATGAGATGGAGAGAATCCTTTCACATTGTGTATATATATATATTGAATCACCACTTTGTATAATTTAAATAGCTTACAATTTCACTTGTCAATTATATCTCAGTAAAGCTGAAAAAAAAAATGCATAAAACAGCTAAAAAGAGTTACCTCTGGGCAGTGGTACTCCGAGGCTGCTGATTTTTATCCTGTGCCTTTTACTTCTGTTTCATTTGTTATTATGTGTACTGGTGGCTTTGGTAACAACGAAACATACAATAAAAATTTCAGCCCAGCCAAAGAGACCTTTCAGGGCTTTCATTCCTCCCTCTGGGTCACCTGATTTCGGCTGCATTGCCTGAAGATACAGCAGCCACCTTACCTGTTCCTGATCTCTTTCAGCAACGAGGTGTCTTTGTCATATCCAAACTCGCCTCCAGCTGAACGAGGAAGGTTCACGATGTCGGCATGGGTGGCCACCAGGACAACTCGGAGTGGGTTCTTCAGCTTGCCGCCAAAGGCTGAGGGCAGAAAGTGAGCCATTTCACACCTGCCCAGGTGTGAAGAGCAAACCTCCACCCTGCCGAGGTGAGGTGGGGTGCTCGGCCTCAGGTCTGGGCTGCCTTGCTAGGTGGACGAGACTGGTACATTTTGTCTGCAGACTTGCAAACCTATGCCTGCTGATCGGAGTGACCTACAAGGTCACTAGAAGGTCTAGGCCTGGCCAAAGATGGAATGAGCCTATTTTCTGGGCCTCAAGGAAGGCTGCTCAGAAGTGGACCAGAAGCGACCACAGAACATGTCGCAGCTTCTCAGATCTTCCAAGTAGGCCTTGTTTGCGTGGTGAGGGGAGATCTAACCTCTGGCTGGGGGATGCCCTTTTCCAAGACCAGAGCCAGCTCCTGAATGCAGCACAGCACAGAAATGGCTCAGAAGGGAAACTCCTGTAGTTCACATCAGCAGAGAGCCTCTCACTTATGGCAGTGTTTAAAATGAAAACATGAGAAAGGAGGGGACAAAAGTGGAGGTACCCTGAAGGGAATTAGCCCAATTTATTTTGCTGTTATATGCTTTTCAGGAAAAGAATTGACTGCTGAGTTTTACATTTCACCAGGGAAGGCTGCCTCTTTTTTTGTCTGAAAAGAACAAAATAAGTCTGTCCACGCTGTCTTTTCCTCTAGGAGTAAGGCTAAGATACTACATTCAGTTAACATGGTTCCCTTTCTTTCATTTTTGATGGATGAAGGGGAGCTTGTTCTGTTTATTAATTACGTGCCCATTAGGTAAAGGCACAGCAGCTGTCAGATAAGGTGTCCCACTTTGCACCTAACAGAAATGACCACAGCTCAGAAATACAGAAAGAAAGTGAGAAATGACTCTCAAGGAATTGTTCAGAACTGAGTCTTTGTGGCAGAAATATGCAGTCATGAAACAACTCCTTGCAGAACAAAACCAACAGCTGAGCCTTAGAAAGCTTCCCGAGTGGAAATCTCCTGATAGAAAGGAGGAATAAGGGTGGCTTGCTGGCCACAAGCTGTCGGATCTGGGTGTGAGCGGGAAGCAAGGTCAGGAGGAAGGGCCATCCACCCCCCGGCATCGTGGCTCACCTATCGGTTCTTCCACTGGGACAAGAGACTTCAGGAAACTAAGCCAGAAAATCACTTGATTCAGCTGAATCTCATAGGGTTCTTCTAGACTGAAAACGATGACATGGATGGACGTGGGATCGTTTGCAGCAAAATAGTCATAACAGCAGAAGTAGACAGGATTTCCAGAGAACTCCCACACACTGAAGTCACCAATGCCTACAGAGAAAAAGGAAAAGAAAGATTATGATCGTGAAACGCCACCAAATTTCAATCACAATCTTTCTCAGCACTTTAGGGTTTGTGAAGAGGGACAGTGACATCCACTGCATTCATCTGTTTATTTATGCATCTACTTAAGTACAGATCTACATATGGAATATTTACACATCCCTATATTTTCTGTCTATGTCTGTTTCTATACCCACGCCTTGTATCTATACATCCATAGGTGGCTTAGGCGGTAAAGAATCTGCTTGCCATGCAGAACTTGGTTCAATCCCTGGGTCAGGAAGATCTCCTGGAGAAGGAAATGGCAGCCTACTCTAGTATTCTTGCCTGGAGAATCCCATGGACACAGGAGCCTGGTGGGCTACAGTCCATTGGGTCGCAAAGAAGTGGAGATGCCTGAGTGACTAATGCTATTACTACAATAAACCTGCTTGTACCTGTCATCTGCTTTTCCATTTTCCTTAACACTTCCATTATCATATCTGTATCACTATTATATGTGTATCTCTATCACATCTACTTGTAACACCCCAGAGTGGTACAAACACACACACACACCCCCTACACGTGTGTGTATGTGCATGCCTGTAAGCATACATGGAAAGGTGTATGTGTACAAATACTTTGTTTTCTACCCCCCAACACTGGAATCTTCACTATGAAATGTGACCTTAATTTTGGTTAAATAGTGACTAAATTCGCCTCTACGGCTAAGGGAGCACCCTGTTTTGGATGGCCACTGTACACAGGTGTAAGATGCGATAACTGATGAGCGGCTTGGCACATGAAGGATGTAAGAGGAACTGCGAGGAGATTGGGTCCGAGAGGCCAGCCACACTGGGGGAGGCAGTGGAAGGGTCAGGCTAGGGAGGAAGTGTGTGTGTGGGGGGGTGGGGGCGGGCGGTGCGGTTGTTTTCCCACACAGGGGCTGTGGTGTAGCTGGTTTTCCTATAAGTATCATGGGTGAGATTCTGACCTGGAGTTTCTAGGGCACCCAGAACCTCCTCATGATCGTCCAGACACTTGGACACCACAAGGTCAGTGACATCCACCAAATGGCCTCTGGGAAGTCAGGCAGGACCACTTAAGTTATAGGATTTCAGGCTCCTTTTCCCTAATTTTTCCCCTTGGTGTTTACTCTGTGCCAGAAAGTCTGCAGTCGAGACATTCTGGAAGATCCTCAGGGTTTTTCTAGAGCCCAGCACTCCTGGGGAGCATGACCCTCTAAGTCTGGCAGCTAAGACCTCAGTGGGAATAGTTTTGGGAACACAGAAATTGGCCCTTTGAGCCTGCAGAGTGCTGGGAGCCAGACATGGGAAGGGGGTGAGACCAGGGGAGGAGGCGGGGTGAGGGTGTGGGTGGTGGGTGCTGAGCACACACTTCTCTCCCTACGCGGCGGGGCCAGCTGTGCTCCCCGGAACTCAGACAACACTCAGCTTTTAAGGGAGCAAAATGCATATGAACTTTATTTCCTTAGGGTCCCTGGCCCAGTAGCAGCATCGCCAGGAAAGGCCCCAGATGGGCTGAATCAGAGGCTTAGGGGCAGGGCCTGGCAGTCTGTTTCCAGTGGCTCCAGGGGATGTGTGTGTATGCTGGAGTTTAGGAACCGCTGCTTTAGGTAAACACCCTGAGTATTCTATTTTTCACTGGGTTTAGTATATAAAAGGGCTTTCATGAAGATGCCCCCAATTTCTTCTGAGTTCCTCTCCCTTGGACCTTTAATAGACACCAGCTCATAAAATCCTCACAGTTAAGGGAACTCAGCCTCAGAGAAACTGCTCTATCCCTGTTCTGAATGGACTGCATCTCAGCAAGGTTTGTGTTCCTGTTGGGGGCCCTGGGAGCTCTGGGGAGAGCACTTGGGTTTCAAATTGGGTATACCAACTGCTAATGGGACTGTATTTTATGAGGTTAAAAAATGCACTAATTTACTCAACAGACTCAAAAGACTGTTGAGTAAAGTCTATTTTAAAAAATTTACTCTAAGTCTTTGAATTTGAGTCTTTAAATTTATTCCAAAGAGTAAACATACTCTTTACTCAAAAGACTCTTTATTTTTACCCAAAAGACTCTTTACTTTTACTCAAAAGACTCTTTACTTTTACCCAAAAGACTCTTCACTTTTACCCAAAAGACTCTTGAGAGTCTCTTGGACTGCAAGGAGATCAAACCAGTCAGTCCTAAAGAAAACCAATCCTGAATACTCACTGGATGCTGAGGCTGAAGCTCCAATACTTCGGCCACTTGATGCAATAGCCGACTCATTGGGAAAAGACCCGCATGCTGGGAAGTACTGAGGGCAGGAGAACGGGGCTCAGAGGATTAGACGGTTGGATGGCATCACAGACTCAATGGACATGAGTTTCAGCCAAGCTCTGGGAGAAGGTGAAGGACAGGGAAGCCTGGCATGCTGCAGTCCATGGGCTGGCAAACAGTCGGACACGACTGAGCGACCGAACAACAACTTAACAGTCATTTGTTAAGCACCTACTGTGTTTAGTTTTACTTTTGGGATATTAACCAGCTGTGCCTCAGCCTTGGGTCACTCCTACGCTGGCCCTTTCTCCACCCTTCATGCTCGCCGGGACAGGTTCCCTGCTGGAAACTCTTTCGTTTGGGCAGGGTGAGCCATACCGTTCAAATAGGCATTCTGGATGTCGATTGCCTTCGTGGACTGGTCATCGGTGGCGCAGTGCGGATGGTGGGACGGGGCCCCGAACACCTCCAGCACCCCCTTGGTGAGGCCTGGCTCGAACATCATGCTGCGGCTCCTGACACTCACGTTCTCACAGCCCGGGTACAGGTTGCTGATGCTCACGGACACTGCGGGCCAGAGAACAGGCATGTTAGATCTTGCCTGCCCTGTCCCTCCCAGCCTCCGCCCTCTGTCTCCCCCTCCCTTCAGGCCAAGGTGTGTGTGTGTGTCCCTCGCATATGCTGGGCAGCAACGTTTCCCAGGGACATTGTGTTGATTCTGTTTGCTCCACCTCTTGTATCCTTTCCTGTGCTGCTCTGTGCACTGAGAGGCCGACCTGATGGACTGCCTCTCCCAGGCTTGCTTGCCATTTGCCTCCAGTTAGGGTCCGCTGATGGGAGACACTGGAGAAGAAGGTTGATGCCCATGTCCCCTTGCACTGCCTGCTGCTTTTCTGATGCCAGTTGTGTCTCTGACTCTAGACTTCCCTGAGCAGCTTCTCCCCTGGAGCTCCAGCTTTCCCAGGATTGTGACTTCTTCCTCTTGCCCTTTCCGCCCCAGGGGTGGTAACTAACCTGGCCTCTGGGTGCTTCACCCTCTCTTTTATGTTCCTGAGAATTGTGTCTGTGACTTGAACCTTTCATTAAACCCTCACCAGGAGCCTGACTGATACAGGTGAGATGAGTATCACTCTGGTACATGAGAAGTTAGATCGAATGAAAAATGATCTTAGATGGTGGCAGGCCAGAGCATTAATTAATGCTGAATCACACAGTGAGAAGGCTATTGCTTTAAAAGATCCCCTTGAAAGTTTTTAAATTGCTTTAGCAGCAAGTCTCAGTTTGTGGCATTAAGTCTTTACATGTCTTCAATCCTTGCTAATCTTCCCTTTTTATAAGGAGGGAGTGGGTAACAGTATATGAGCTACCCTGGTGGCTCAGATGGTAAGGAAACTGCGTGCAATGCAGGAGACCTGGGTTTGATCTCTGGGTTGGGAAGATCCTCTGGAGAAGGGAATGGCTACCCATTCTGGCCTGGAGAATTCCATGGACAGAGTAGCTTGACAGACTACAGTCCATGGGGTTGCAAAGAGTTGGAGACCACTGGGAGACTTTCACTTTCAACAGTATATAGCTAGGTTTTCCTCACATCACTGTTCACGGTATCTATTTTTATTTACTGGTAGCAGTGATATTGGTTTTCTATTCATGGAAAGGACATGAAGATTTCATTTTCAAATCTATATATTTTAGTAAATAAAAAGAACCAGTTTTAAAGATGTTATCATGAATAATAATGGTAGAACTTTGTGAGAGATCAGTTGAATAACACAGTTGGGTCCCCTGGGCCACAGGCAGAGCCCTGTGTGTCCTCAGCCTGACTGCTCGCTGGCTTGCTTGTCTCTCCAACAGACCTCCAACAGTATGGTGAAGGCTAGGACTTGGGTGGGCACATGTGGGGGCTCTGAGAGTGCATCTGGGAGGGGCTCAGTGAACTAAATCCTACTACACAGTTAGTGCCTTTGCTTCAGAGTTGATAGCGACAGACTCTGCAAGGTCATCACATCTGGGCCACCTGACTTTTAAAACTGGTGATCCGAACACAAAGATAACCCTTGTTGAAAGACCAAACATTCTAGACAGAGGACATAGACAATAGGAGTTTTCAAGAGGTTTGACGGGGAGGAGGATAAAATTGGAGCTCAAAGGCTGGGTCAGGTACAAGGGAGGAAGAAGGGGCAATAAGATGAGAAGGGGAAGAATTATTCATATATTTGTTCTCTGCCCTACAATCTTCCCCCAGCCCTGGTATAAAAGGGGGAAACTTGGCAAACAGAAAGGTAAAGACCAATACTCTAGGCCAACAAGATAGGCATTTTAGTGTATTTCTTTAGAGATTGTTAGTCCAAGTCTGAGAAAAGCCATGTGACTTCCATAAGAATGGGCGTGTCCATTTTCCTGTGCTCCAAAACCTGTGTCTGGGACGGCCACTGTCAGGAATAAGTTTTGTCTTAGGAGCACCGTGGAGAAGGCAATGGCACCCCACTCCAGTACTCTTGCCTGGAAAATCCCATGGACGGAGGAGCCTGGTGGGCTACGGTCCCTGGGGTCGCTAAGAGTCGGACACGACTCAGCGACTTTTCACTTTCATGCATTGGAGAAGGAAATGGCAACCCACTCCAGTGTTCTTGCCTGGAGAATCCCAGGGACGGCGGAGCCTGATGGGCTGCCGTCTATGGGGTTGCACAGAGTCGGACACGACTTAGCAGCAGCAGCAGCACCAGCAGCACTGGGGGCTTGCCGAGGAAGAACAGACCAGATTCGGTAAATGACAGGAACTCCTGCATCTCACTGACAGTTTTTGTTGGGAGGATGAAAATCAGGACATTGTTGTACACGGTATTATTAAAGAACTACTTTACAGGGAAACAATAAAACCACGAGGGAAAATCACTTCTCAGCCTTTTGGCTAAGATCAAGTGTAAATCACAAGGAAAGCATTTTTGCTAACCACTGACCTCTAGTGGTAAAAAGTGGAAGGCCCCGATGGAGAAGCCACTTTAGCACCCAGGTCAGAACAGACTTCCTGCAAACACTGCTCTCTGGTAAGCAGGCAACAGCCTTCTGCAGTGCTCTTTCTGGACATTCACTCCTCCGCTGGCACCAGGGGCTTCCTTCCTACCGCAAAATCACTGTTCAACAGCTGTGGCACAAAGGGAGTGTGTGTGGCAGCCATGTGCCGTGAGCGGCTACACCAGGTCCCCTACGCCATGCTATCCTGTCTCCTGGCTGATGGCTCAGGCCTCTAGCTCCAGCACAATGCAAAAGGCAAGTTTCTAAAAGCCCACAATCTTCCTGGCGCCTGAGTGACGTAAACGTGCTCATTCAGGCATCTGTCCCAGGGAAAGGAGGAAGGCCTGACCATTCTAGCAGAAATCAGGGGTGTCCAGAGCTGGGGTGCAGCTGAGCCTGGCTGCAACAGACCTCCTTCCCTGAAGACCATGCTCCAGAGCAGCCTTTCCTCATGCCTTACAAAGAAACACTGCCCCGTCCCTTCTCCTACGGTACACAAGGCCCCCAGAGCCTGCCGCCCTCTCCAAGCCGGGTCCTCCCAAGGTGGCCCTCCTGGTGCTTCATATCTGTGCCATGCTGTTTTCCTGAGGACCCCCTTCTGTTTTGTGAGGGTCAGAAAGTGACTGTTAGGCTGCCTGGTCTGGGGCTGCGGGGGTCCAGGCTTCATGTGCTGCTGCCTCCTGCCTGCATTCTGAAGCAGGGGGCCTGCTGGCCCCTCACTGGGCAGGGCAGGAGAAGGGCCTGACACAGAGCCTCCTGCAGAAAACACAGCCTCCCAGCTCTTATCAGCCTCAGCAGGACTAGAATTAGCTGTGAGTGAATCAGCCTCAGCAGGACTAGAGTTAGCTGCAAGTGAATCTTGTCACCTCCAGGAACTGTCCATATGGACACTTCAGCCACCCTCAGAGCAGACCAGCCACTGGGACACGAAGCCGGGTGAGCCTCTTCCGTCCTTGCCCAGGCCCTCTGGGAGGCTGCCTGGCCTTGGTCAGACAGATTTGGGATGAACTAGGAGTGACCTTAGCCCAAGGGTCACACACACCAATGCACTGCTGAAAAGTCATTTCTGTCACAGGGAGAAATTTCAGACACAGATGTGGGGAGTCTACTCCTGAGCTCTCCCTCCTGGAGTTAGGGGGCTGGGTGGGGGCAGGGCAAAATGCAGAGCCTGGGCCCCTCGATATGGTGCTACGCCCCTCATCTCAGCCACTAACTGGTTCCAGGTAGAAATGTGAATCCAGTGTGGCCAGAGCTCCCAAGTTTGTTTTTTACAAGAAACCAAATAAATATCCAACTTTTTAGGTGAAGTGTCTTGATTTGCAAATGCTGGAAGTTAATTCAACTTTTCTCCTTCCCTTTCCTCATACTACACAAAATGCTGCAGCTTACCCGGCTGCTGACCTCTGACTTCACATCCCTGCACCCCGAGTTACTTTTCTCTGTGCTGATCGCAGTCAGGGACACTCATCTGGTCCAGAGCACCTGTCGTCCTTGAGAGAATCTGTGTAACTCAGCCCCATGACTCACATCTCTCTAAGCTCTGGCTGGAAGATGCAGTGAGATTTGCCGATAATCTAGTCATCCTGAGGGGCGTCCCTGGTGGCTCAGATGGTAAAGAATCTGCCTGCAATGCAGGAGACCTGTTTCGATCCCTGGGTTGGGAAGATTCCCTGGAGAAGGAAATGGCAACCCACTCCAGTATTCTTGCCGGGAGAATCCCATGGGCAGAGGAGCCTGGAAAGCTACAGTCCATGGGGTCACAAAGAGTTGGATATGACTGAGTGATAACTCCTTCTTTCACTTTAGCCATCCTGAGTTGTGTTTTATCAAGAATCTACTTCTGGATTCTTCCGGACATGGGAACTGATCAGAGGAAGAAGAATGGAGATCCAACGTCTGAGAAGTGAGGGTAGAGGGTAGAGCTGTTTTCCCTCCTGGAGAGCCTGTATGTCACCTGAAGTATGCTCATGAGCTCCTGCAGCATAAGTGAAGTGAGAAAGTTGCTCAGTCGTGTCCAACTCTTTTCGACTCCACGGACTGTAAAGTCCATGGAATTCACCAGGCCAGAATACTGGAGTAGGTAGCCGTTCCCTTCTCCAGGGGATCTTCCCAACCCAAGAATCGAACCCAGGTCTTCTCTTGCATTGCAGGTAGATTCTTTACCAGCTGAGCCACAAGGGATGCCCCCTGCAGCATAAATTCATATCTAATATGGCTAATGAAAATTCCAGATCATGGATCTGTAGAGATCCCATCTTTGTCTCTGCTCTTTGTCTGTTTCTCTCTGCCTCCCTCCCGCTGCACCTCCCAGCCTCAAGTCATTGAGACTGGAGTGACCTTACCCACAGCAGGTGAGAATTGGCTCCTTCTAGGGGCAACCCCAGGAACTGCTAGAGAAGCTCACTTTGAACCTTATGCAAACGTTGGCATGTCCACACACACAGGCTGAACTTAATGGTCAAATCTGGAAAACTACTGGCTTCTGAGAAGGTATAAACCTATCTTACATTCTGAAATTGAGCAAAATTACAGTGGAAAATGGAAAATGTGAGCACAAATATGCCCCAAGTCAGATGGAGTTATAAGCGTTGTTAACAAGCCCTGGCTCAGGAGCCAGACACTTCATGAACTGCCAGCTGTGTGACTCTAGGCAGTGTATCTGACCCCTCAAGGCTTCAGTAAAAGGGTGGAAAAAATGCCAATAAAGCTGTCACGTGGATTAAATGAGGTGTCAAACGTACCACATTTTGCCCGTTCCTGGCACACGGTTAGTGCTCAGTTTGCACTAGCAGTATGCGTTAGCAATATTATAATCATTCTAATTATATGTCCATTTTGGCCGTACTTCTTCCCCTAGTTCAAATCCTATTGCTGTGCTCAGAGCAAAAAAGTTGAAAGGGCATGAAGATCTCAGTCAATTGTCCCTCACCCTACTAATGCTGCCCAGACCTCCCTCCTCGTGGAGAGAGAAATACATAGAAACAAAACTTTGAAATCCGTTTTCATTCTAGGTAACAGATATGACACCTTTGTATTATGTACAGAAAGTGAATCCGAGGCACAGAGCTTCAAAAATGACATTGTTTAGAAAAGTCTCTGAAGGTCTATATTCCTATCTTTGAAAAACTTAATTCCCTTACTCTAAAAGGGGGGCGGGGTCAGGAAAAACAACACCCCAGACTGTTCAGCTTCCTCTTGGTCATCTCCGGTGTTTCTCCCTGGGAGGGACAGGTCACCCTGCAGTTCTGGGTGTGGGCCCGCTGATAATTGTGTCTGTGGGAGGTGGGGTAGATGGCAACATCTGCTTTCCAACCAGGGTCCAGGTGAGCAGATGGACCAATTGAAAAACCATTAAGGAGACTTTCAAAACCACCACCCCACTTTCCAGATACGCGTGGATGGGCCTCCCCATGCACCCAGACTTGTTGCTCTGCGTTCTTGCATTCCTGGACGTGCACACAGCATTCCAAGGAGTGTCAGGGGAGAGGACCCATCCTGGGAGCTGATATTCCATCTGTGGAACCTTGAATCTGTGTCAGTCCCAGTTCTTTGCGTCTTCAAGGGCAGAGTCCCTGAGCAGAATACGACATGGTTGTGCTATTTTGCACGTCTGTGACTATGGACTGTGAGTTCAGTGAGGCCCTTTCCTTACTAGCATGGGGGCAGGGTGTACTTGCTGCCCAAGAGTGAGGTGGACACAGGGCCAAGAGCCAGGGGGCCCACACCTTGAAGCCACCAAGGCGGCAGGAGTTGGTCAGCCTCAGGCCAAGTGCTCAAAACAAAGCCACCCTTCCTCCCAGGCTTTGACTTTGGAAGCACCCAGTGGAGAGACAAGGGCTGGTGGGGTGCACGCATACCTGCCGGCTTGGAGGCCAGGGGCGAGGGTGGGAACCGGGTAGAGTTGGTGGAGGAGAGCCGGGGCCGGCGTCTTCGGAAGAAGCTCCTTAGCAGCCCACACTTGAGAGATTCCACCAGAGTGGTCTTCCCAGACCCCGAGTGGCCGAACAGCTTCAGCTTGATTCTTGGCTGCAGGTTCTGTGTGGGTCGCAGTTGCTGGATGAAGAGTCCTCGGTGTGTGTCCTGCATAGAGATGAAACGGGGCCCTTAGTCAGGGAGAAGAGCAGGCCCTGAGCAAAATGCACATGCTGATTCCCACGGTTCAAGAACCCGGCTGCTTGGGACTTCCCTGGGGGTCCATTGGTTAGGACTCTGTGCCCAAGTTTGATCCCTGGTCGGAGGAACTAAGATCCTGCAAGCTGTGCAGCGACGGCAGAAGATAAACAAAAACATAAAACAGCCCCCAAAACAAACAAACAAAAGACCCCCAATGCATCCTTCTGGTCTGTGAGTTTTCTTTGCCTTTAAAAAAAAAAGAGGTAAAAATAACCTTATTATAACATTAGTTTCAAATCAATGTAAATGATTTGATGTTTGTATCTATTGTGAAATGATCATCATGGTAAGTCTAGTTAACATCCATCACTACCCAGAGTAAAAATATTTTTTTGTGATGCGAATATTAAAGATCTATTCTCATCAACTTTTGAATGTGCTATAGAGTATTATTAACTCTAGTCAATAGCTGTGCATTATAGCCCCAAGGTTTATTTAATTTCTAACTGGAAGTCTGTACTTCAGGAGGTCTGCAATTTCTAGTCATGTGGTAGATACCTCTTGTTCTGTCCCCATGGCATTAAAATTTTTTAAATATAAAACAGACATAACGTAGGCTCCCCAGGTGGCCCTAGTGGTGAAGAACCTGCTGCCAATGCGGGAGACATAAGAGATGCAGGTCTGAACCCTGGGTGGGGAAGATGCACTGGAGAAGGACATGGAAACTCACTCCAGTACTCTTGCCTGGGGAATCCCAGGGGCAGAGAAGCCTGGTGGGCTACAGTCCATCGGGTCACAAAGAGCCAGACACGACTGAAGTGACTTAGCATGCATGCAGACATAACATACAATTCACCATTTTAACCATTTAAAAACAGACCTTTCAGCGGTTTTTACTACATGTACAACTAACTATCACTGCTATTTGGTCCCAAAGCACTTCCACCTGCCCCACAAGGAAACTCTGTACCTATTGGTGGTTACTTCCCAGCCCTCCCTCTGCCCTGCCACTAGCAACCACCGATGTGCTCTGTCTCAGTGGATTTGCCCACTCCCATTGCACTTGGATGCACGATGAACTAGGTAGAACAATTTCTGGGAAGCAGTCTAGACTGGCCTGGGCGCCTGCCCCTTCTGTGTGGAAGAGTCCTGCTCCTTGACGACATTCTGAAGGTACAAGATGATGAGAAGAAGGGTGTCTCAAGGTACAAAGTTAAATGCTGGGGAAGGGCCTGCAGGACATGATAACATTTCTGCCGCCTTCTTTCTCAGCCCTACAGGGAGAAGCAGAAGTCTCCCCAGCCCTGGATGATGCACAGATTCATCAACAAACATTCGTGGAGGACCTCCTGTGTGCCAGCCCCAGATCCGCAGCTTTGAGGAGAGACAGACACAAGAACAATGTGCTATTAAATATAACATGGGTGCTTTTGAAGAGATGGTGCTGGCGAGGAGCTCCGTGGCCCCGGAGAACCCACCTCAAGGGCTACATGGTGGAACGCTGGTCATGTCATGCTAGCTCCATCCTGGCCTCATGCACCCTCTTGGCTCTCAGCTCCCAGCTGTGTAATAACAGCCTCTGGCTTGCAGCCTGAGGACGAGTCCTTCTCCCCTACCCACGATGACTCCCTATGCTTTAGCCTGTTAACTCCTTGCACCCTAGGAGACCTATCTTGCTGTGACCTCTCCCAGAAGTTTCCTCATGGGCAGGCTCCAGCCCACACGTGGTTCTCCATCGTGACCCCACTGGACTGGAGGGTAATCATGTGATACTTTTCCCCTCTAAAACAGAGGCCAACTTGAGGGCAGGATGGTATCCCCAGCACCTGGCTCACCTAGGATGGCCAGTAAAGGGATGCTACATAAATGAGGTACTCAGGGTGACCCATGCAGGAGTGCCTCAGAGCTAAGGGTCTGCCTTTTTCTTTCAGTGCGATCTCAGGCCTGGCTGGGCCCCTGCTTCCAGACCTAAATCCTAGGAGGTGCTGATTTAATGCTCATCTCCTCCTCCTGAGCCATTGTTACATTTTCCACCAACAACCCAGGATGGGAGCCCTAGGGCACGCTCATGCCCTAGTAGCAAACTCACAACTCTCCTGCGTTCCTTCCTCTGTTTCCTCCTGGTAAACTCCGACTCATCTTTCTCGACAAGGGGAGCACCACCCAGGAGCTGGCATTTTGAAAATGGAAGGTGGCAGTTTTAGTTCCCGGCACTGGGGGCATGCTGCTGGCGGGTGGTGGGTAGGTGGGTGCTGGGCTCCTGACAAGTGCACACAGTGTTCTGAATGGGACGAATTCTCCCGAGTCTGCTTGACTTCTGAGTGTCTGCTAAGCATTTATATAAGAGAAAGACCTTGTTTGTGATCATCTGAACTTAGGACTTAACTGCATTTTAATATGACCCAGAGGGTTTTGAGAGGGTATGGCTTAATACACACTGACTTTCCCAAGAGTGCACCAATTGTATATGTTGGTGGAATTATACACACATCCTTTCCCGCTTAATCTTTCAGAAGCTCTGATCCCCACTTGTAAAATGTCAGCCTGTGGCTGCTGTTTTGAGTTGCTGTCCCTCCAACATCCATGGCATCTGTAGGTGTTACATTCGGGGATTCTGTGGATGGGCCCAAGCATCTGTCAAGTTAACAATGTCTCTTCATCGCCTGTGCTCTGCAATTACATACTGAAACACATTTTATTATGTCACATATATATTACTTTGATGTCTTTGTTATATTACAGTTAGGGCATTCTGTTGATCTTTTAAAATTACCTCAGTAGGTACACTGTTACCTTTGAGTTTTATTTCAGGAGAGTGACGGCAGCATCACAAAATGTACATTATAAAGCAGGGGTCCCCAACCCCCCACCAGTCCTTGGTCTGTTAGGACACAGGAAGCACAGCAGGAGGTGAACAGCAAAGCTCCATCCACTGTTCCCCAGGGTTGGAATTACTGCCCAAACCACTCCCCTATCCAAAAGGTTGGGCACCACTGTTAGAAAGTATTGGTTCTCCTAGGGTTGGAAACCACACTTTGGACAGTGATCTGTAGAACATGGGGTTGTCCTTGTTGGGTTTCTTCTTTTAACCTCAAATCTCAGCAGGTACTGAGACAAAACGCTGCACTGGGTGGAAAGGGCTGGAGTATCTTGCCAGCACTTCCCCTGAATTATGACCCAGGTCAGCACAGGAGTTGAAAAGTTCTATTCTGAGGCAGTTACTCATTGGGGTGTTGCTGATCAGGCAAGAAGAAATGGGGCACTGGCTTCTCCCTGATGCCATTTACTGTGGCAGATGAGCCCATGACCCCTGAAGCCAATCTACCTCCTTTCATCACAATTGAATCTTCAAACTAGCCCTTCTATCTTCAAGTCGTGGGTGCCGCATGCTAAGTTGCTTCAGTTGTGTTGACTCTTTGCAACCCCACAAACTGTAGCCCCCAGGCTCCTCTGTCCATGGGATTCTCCAGGCAAGAATACTGGAGTGGGTTGCCATGCCCTCCTCCAGGGGATCTTCCCAACCCAGGGATCGAACCCACGTGTCTTATGTCTCCTGCACTGGCAGGGGGTGCTTTACCACTAGTGCCATCCACTGCACAGTGAGTGTCTGAATTGGGAGTAGCTCCCTCCTTTAGGAGTATCTCATGAATAAATAAAAAAGTTCTCCACCTAGTCCATGACACATGGCTAACTAACACGGACAGATTCTTTGCGTGAAGCCGGGATGTGCTTCTCCTGAGATGCGGCAAAGGCAGAAAACCTGCTTCTGGCTTTAGTCCCATCACTGAACCTGGGGGCATTACCCATAGCATTGCTCTATTCTGTCTGTTCCGTGTCCTCTGATCCTGACACTCTGAGGCTGGGCCAACACATCTGTCCTGTGTGAAGAAGGAGTGAGGGCACCTCTGTTCCCTCGCATGAGTCCCACAGGTCTGAGCCCAAGTCTGAACAGACTGCAGTAACACTCGGACACAGGTGTTATCCCATTGCTTCCAGCGGCTGCTCTGAACCAACGTGGGCTTGTCCCATGCCACTGATAGAGGGTGTGTCTTGGCCTTGCTCAGTGCTGCCTGGGCTGAGAGCCCTCTGCTCCTTCCAGTTCCACTCAGGACAATGGTGGGCTAGCAGTGGCTGGTGGTCTGTCTGCCTGCTCCCCAAGTCAGCCCCAGAAATGGAGGAAAGCGGGAAGAGGGGCTGGTGATGGTGGGCTGTGTCAGGCTGGGTAGTCCAGGATGAACAAGAATCCTGCAAGGTCAAGTTTAGAGGAAATCCCCCACCCTTGACATCTGAGCAAACTCTTCATGCCCAACCTTGATATCTGAGCACCTGCCCTGCCTTTAGCAATAATCCTGATGAGTATTATAATCTTTAAAACTTCCTATGTTTCTGTTGCCTCAACGTCCCCACAAATAGAGGATGTGAGTGCCAGCCCAGGTATACCAGTGTGTAAGTGGGCTCAGCCACAGGTTCCCCTTCCTACTTTCCCACTGTGACCCCTGACACTCAAATGCCCCAGTGACACGCCCTGCACCTTTCCATGTGTACCCACCCTGACCCCAGTAAAGCACTTGCCCCAGGGGCTCTCTGCTTCTCCCTGCTGAACTGAGTCTGAGTTCCACGACCCAACCCTAATCCCTCTCTCTCTGGGACCAATGATATACACACTGCATTTCCCCTGAGCCTCCCTTCCGTCTCCTCTTGTGGCCTCAGCTGGCTGACCATCTCATGAAAGAATCCAAGGCATGGGTTTCTAGCAAGAAACCCCTTAGCCTTTGGGTTTTGTCTTAGTGATTTTCCATCCATGAACCCCACCTAATTCCTTGGTTATAAATCCCCGCTTGTCCTTGTTGAAGTTGGGGTTGAGCTGATCTCTTTCCTCTGCTCCGCACCCACTGCAGTACCCCCAAATAGTCAATCCTACTGTCTTCAAAAAGGGTCCCAAACTATTCTTTCATGAACACGCCTAGGAGTTGTGACAGATGCATTTCCTGTCTGCAACAGTAACTTCCAGGTTTGTATCTTCCAGCTTATGTTGTGCTTTCACTCACATTCCTCATTAAACCTCAAAGAAACCTTTGTGGTTACTGTGGTCGTTCTCCCTTTCAAGTGGGGAAACCAAGGCTCAGAGAGGTCAAGGCCCTTTCTTGACCAAGGCGAAGACAGAACTAGGTTTCCTTTCTACCACTGCTGTCACTGAAAGGGAGGTGATGGGTTTCTAGAAGGGGAGTGGGGAGCAGGGAGGAGTAAACAAGGATTTACAAAGTTGAGAACAGAAACTGAAAGCTGGGTTGTGCTTCAGCTATTAATCCTAGGACTATGAATATCCAACAAGGGCCATTTCCAGTTCGTTTCACTAAGAAAACACTTCCCAGTTAGTGCAGAGTTCTGATTTAAAGTAAGGCTTATAAGCCATTGCTATGAAAAGGCTCTGTAGGATGAGAGTGCACCCCGCCTCCCCACTCTGGATTTGCACAGACAAAGAGTACACTCGGGCACCTCATTTTTCCTAAGCAAATGAGTTGGACTGCTGGCCTGTGTTAACAGGCTCCATGTCCTTGGGGAGCTCCAGGGGAGTACCTTTTTTTTTAACTTTTTATTATTTTTTACTTTACAATATTGTATTGGTTTTGCCATACAACAACATGCATCCGGCACAGGTGTACAAGTGTTCCCCATCCTGAACCCCGCTCCCATTTCCCTCCCCATACCATCCCTCTAGGTCATCCCAGTGCACCAGCCCCAAGCTTTTTAATCAGAAATACAGATTGAACCTTCTTCTGCAGGGACTGCGTTCATGTCAGAATCCATCACTAGCTCTCATGGTGTTTCCCAAATATAACAATCCTCAAGAAATCTTGTTTTGTCCAAGAAAATACTGCTTCATGGGACTGACAGCTCAGCTTTTACAGTGTCCTCGATTCTGGGACGATCATACAAACACACACACTTTCTCACCTTTCAAGTGGAGATGAATGGCAGGCAGGTGAGAAAAATATTTCAATGGCCAGAGAAAGGGGTGTAGGGGTTGCAAGCCATCCCACATTCCTACTCTCTGCCCAGGGCCTTCACACATCTCCCTGCCCTCCCTTCCCCTGCAGTCAGGACCTGCTGGCCTGGACTGGGAGGGACTCTCACCCTTTACTTTGCCCTGGGGAAGATGGGCTGAGAAACTGCTAAAGGCAAGGACAAGCAGAATATACTCCAGTCTTCAGTCCAAGGAAATCTAACCTTGTCCTCAAGGAGGGCCCCTCCCCACTGGCACTCACTAAGAACCATGAAGAATCTGAACACAGAATTTGAGACAGCCCTCTGCGACAGAGGTGTGGTACTGGAGAAGATTCTTGAGAGTCCCTTGGACAGCAAGGATATCAAACCAGTCAGCCTTAAAGGAAATCAATCCTGAATATTCACTGGAAGGACCAATACTGAAGCTTCAGTATTTTGGCCACCTGATGTGAAGAGCCAACTCATTAGAAAAGACCCTGATATTGGGAAAGATTGAAGGCAGGAGGAGAAGGGGGTGACAGAGGATGAGATGGTTGGATGGCACCATCGACTCAATGGACATGAGTGTGAGGCAACTCCAGGAGACAGTGAAGGATAGGGAAGCCTGGTGTGCTGCAGTCCAAGGGGTCACAAAGAGTCGTGAAGACACTGAGTGACTGAACAACTCTGCAACAACAAGTTTCTGACATCTCTCTCCTCCTGGTGGGTGGTGCACTTCCACTTTTCACCATTAGATGTCGCAGCAGGGACGAGTGGCATGCTCAGATTAGCGTCTGTCCCCAAGAAGGCAGCTTCCAGCAGCAGCCTTAGTGTGTGTGCCCTCTCTGGTTTTGATGCAGAGAGGGGGAAAAGAGAGGTACAGAGTGTGCTCCTGGTTAGCTCGAGAATGTGGAAGAATGTTGATTTCTTAACAGAAGCTCCAAGATGCCCCAGCGCCCAGTCTGCTCAGGCCCTCAATGGCTGTACCAGGATAGTGTGAGCAGGGACACTGCCCAGAGGAGAGGAGGGTCAGGACTTCTGGGTTCCCTAAGTCTTGACTCATGCCTCAAAATATTCTTGTGCATCCCATCCCCCTCGACCCCACAGGCTGGTGGATGTGGCTGGGACACGGCAAGGCCTCGCGTGCGGGCTGGGAAGATGGGAGGGGAAGCAGCAGGGACCCTGAGGAACCAGACCTCTAAACCGGAACTCAGGCTTCCAGGTGGTCACAAAGGTGCATTTGTGTAATGGGAGGCCAGAGTTTCCCTGTTAGCTTTAACCACATACTTCAAATATTTACACAGGAAAGCGAGCTCTCATTTGTATTCCTGCCTCAAGCTCACAAAGTAACTGAGCCTGAACAGCACCAGTCCAAGCAGCCGTCCCATCTCGCCTGGCTGCCAAGACCACCTTCTGTCTGGTTTCTGGGTGTGAGCAGTCAGAGGGAAATCCCAAGGCAGGAGGAGAAGGGGTTGACAGAGGACGAGATGGTTGGATGGCATCACCGACTCAAAGGACATGAGTTTGAGCAAACTCTGGGAGATGGTGAAGGACAGGGAAGCCTGGCGTGCTGCAGTCCATGGGCCGGCAAACAGTCGGACACGACTGAGTGACTGAACAACTTACTTAACACACTTGGCCCCGTACCCGATCGCCTTTTCAAGCCAGGCCTCTTTCTGCTCACCATAGGCACTGTCCTCTGCCCCAACAATCACACTCAAACTCTGCTGCTACCCCCACAGCTCCCTCCTTTTTGATCTATTTCTAACTCTTTACCTTCTCAGGCCCGTTCCACTCACTGCTCCCTCTGTCTTCTCCCAGCCCTTCTTCTGGCTGGTTCCTGTAAAGAACCTGGTGGTCTCTGTTGTGACTGCCATATATGGATCTAGAAACCAGCCATAGACAGGAGTAAACAGAGGGGTATAGCTGTTCCAATAAAACTTTATTTATAAAAGCAGGTGAGGGGCCGGTTTTGGCTCTATGGTCCTAGTTTGCCACCCTCTGACCTATCTCACATTTTCTTGTTTGTTTATTGACTGGTCTTGCCCCTTTCCTTTACTTGGTCTCTCATAGTTCTTTCCTATGGTAGACACTGTGATTATCTTTTAAATGAGCATTATTTGGTAACTGCATTGCTTTTTGAAGCCCTGGTGAACTCTGGGGTGAAATGAAAACATCTCCTGCCATATTAATAAACAAGAAATGTCACAGCCATCAGCGATTTCTGGCCTCCAAATGTGAATGAGTGCAGATGCTGCCACCTCCAAGGGTGACTGCTGAGGAGCTGGGAATGCAAGAGGCGATGTGAACTAAGAACAGGGTTGGCCCCAGAAAGCTGAGATGCATTTGAAAGGGAGGAACTCAGTGAGCCCAGAGGCTTGCATCTCCCCATACATAGAATGCTAAATTCCTTCGTTTGATATCCAATCTTTGATGTTCAAAATGCCTGCTCCCTTTGTTACAAAATTGTATATAGCCTGACTTCCCCTCCTGCCTCTTTGGAGCAGTTTTCTCAGAGCTACTGAGATGCTGTCTCCCTGCCTCAGAGTCCTAAATATTCCCACCAAATAAAATAACTCTACTTTCACATTCTGACTATATTTTTTAGTCGACAGGGGTTTCTAATTTCCTTTCTTCCAGCACCTTCTACCCCCTGGCAATTCAGCTTTCACTTTCTCATCGGCAAAAGTGACTAAACAGCAAGGTTGATGGGAGATCGAGAGCCATCTCCCTGCCTGGGAAAGAGAGATAAGAGAATGGAGAGGTGACGTGGCTCTCTGCACGTGGCAGGATGCAATTAGACCCACAGGATGGGAGCAGCAACTCTTAATTATGCAAATGCAGTTTACTTGTGGTGAATTCTAAATTTTGGGCAAGCTCCCAACTTTGTCCTATTTTTTCAAACTATTCCTGGGCATCTTTCTTCACCATCTAGTCTCAGACTTAGGAAAAGCAACTACTTTTAATATCAGTTTACAGAAAAGCTGATTAGAAGGACAATCAAACAAAATAAAAATAAGCTGACTCCTCAACCCCCTTAAAACTAGTGTTTTAAAATCAGGAAAGAATAGACCTTGATATGATAGTAAAAATGGATGCCAGTACAAAATCTAAGTGCTACCCCCTTCCCCGCCTGTTATAACAAGCTCCCCTTTTTCTAGGAGCAGAACTGGTTTGGTTAAGTGAGCAGAGTTCTTGAGCAGGTTTGGAGGGCTGAAGGGGGCTTTGTTTAGCAGTGGGGGTGAACACAGGGGACAGAAGAGGGTGCAGCTCCTTATAAGAAAGTGATACCTACCATGCATGGTGGAGCTAAGGGGGCCCCCAGAGGCCCCTAAAACAATGGTGTGCTGGGAAACCAGCTCACTGCAGGAGATGGCGGGGGGAGCAGGCTGGGGTTTCGGGCAAAAGGTGAAGCCTGACCAGTGTTTGCTGATTCCTGTGGTGTAAATACCACTACCACAGCTGATTTCAGCCCCGAATGTGACGGCACGGAACACGCAGTTGGGGAGAGATGTGTATGGTGGGCTCTCCCAGACATTACCATGGGCTCCCACATGCCACCACCCCATCATCTCCTGTTGAACTGGGTCAGAGAGGAAGATTCGCTGTGTTCTTCCTTCCCTCACAAGCCCCAGCTCGGCTGCCCTCTCCCCTACCTGCCCAGATGCGGATGCGCTGGCTGCAGGTCTCACCTCCCACGGTCAGCCCCCTGCTTTAGGGATGTCATCTCCTCTCACTCTCCTCCAGCCCACCCTCCGCTGCCCTATGCAGCTCAACAAGATGACTTTGGTTCTTTTTTCAGAAGAGAAAGCACCATGGCTTACCCCTAACAGATGTTTAAGAACACGTTCCTAGGCTTGACAACTGATGAGAGGTGAAAACACAGGGAGCATTTCTGTCGCTAATTTGGCCCTGAAAAACCAAACGGCTGAGCAAGGCACCTTATGGCCAACCCCTGCTGCTCCAGACACAGACTCCACCCAGTGACTGCGCTTAGGATGCACGTGGAGTGGGTGAGCAGAGGCTGGCACCACGCCTGGGGGTGTCAGGAAAGGAACAGAGGCAGTCTTTTGGTTTCCACAATGAATGTGGGAGGGGGTGCTTGACATTAGATCCTTGGGGGTCCTTGCATCCTGCAAGGACAGGAAGTTCCACCCACCCCCAAATTCTGACAGCACCCTGGTAAGAAACACTGCAGCCTGGAACAGAAAATGACACTGAAGGAAAGGTGATAAAATGCCCCTCAGTGTAAATTACCTTCTTCCATTCCCCTCACCCACTGTACAGGGCTGTGGGCAGTCTCTTCCTGCAGATGACCCATTGCAGGTTACCACTGCAAACAAATCACCTTTCTTGGCTTTCTCTGCAGGTAGAGCCTGCTCCTTAAGGCAACCGCCCACGAGTCCTCTGCGATGCATTTTCCAGACACACTGGGACATCATGATTATTTTCAATAACCAGGTTCCAGTACTGGGTGTCCCGAAATCCCAAGCAGTTATTTATTTTGGGATTTACATTTTTTTTTTTTTTAAAGATAGAGAATGGTTAGAAATGTTTGGCAGTCAACTCCTCCCTTTCTGGCTAAGGGAAAAGCTGAGGAATAGAGTCATTTGAAGGCATGACTAAAGCAAATGATTACGAGGATCTTGTCGAACATGAAGTTGGGGAGACTCCGCTGAAGGGCACAGGGCTCTGCATTATCTCGAGGGAAGTGACCCATGTCTGCCACCAAGCGGGTGACCCCACTGGAGGGAAGGACCATCCTGGGCTGTTGGAGAATTGAGTCTGAAGGAGTCCTGAGCCCCTGATCGAGCCCCGAAAGCAGGCATTTCTGTTTTGGTCTGGGTCTCTGCTCTGTAATTAGCATGTTGCTTAACCTAGTGGAGACCGGGTTTCCTGCGGGAACATCCGCAACTCAGGGATGTAAAATTACAGGGCTGCCACACACACTGAGCGTCAATGGTGGCTGTTACTAAAAACGACTCTCAAACGTACCCTGCCAGAGCTGCCACTGCTGCCACTGCTGCCACCCCAACATCTGCTCCTGCGGGCTGGGTCACAAGAGGTGGCCCCAAGGAAACCTCAATAGTTCCCCTGGACCTGGAGGGTGGTCTGCAGGATGCGAACTAGGATGCCGACTGTGGCAAACTCACGGTGCTCAGGGTGTGCAAGGCACTGCTCTAAGGACATCGTTTACACCACCTGCCTGACCCTTACCACCATCCTGTGAGTAGCACTGTACTCATCCCATTTAACAAACAGGGAAACTAAGGCCCAGCCTGTTAAGCAGATTGGTAGTTCACCCAGCATGAAGGTGTGGCAGAGCGGGGACTCCTGAATCTGTGCTCTCAGCCTTTACCCTATATTTTGCCTCTCAAAGCAAAGACGAGAGGGGAATCTCCCAGTAGATTCTGGGCTCCAAGAGGGATGATGTACTATATTCACAGGCATCGTAATGACTTTCTTCATCTCCTTACAAAAATCATAGGATAATGGTAAAAGACTAAACGCTGTAATATTCCTTCTCCCACCCCTCTTGAAAAAGTCTAGACATCAGAAAGCAAAAGTACTAATTAATGGAAGGAAAGAAAAAAAAAAAGGGGAAAGCCCCAAACTGGGACTGTACAAGAACCCACGCCACACCGAGTTCAAAATTCCAGTCTGGGGACAGCCACCCTTCCTTGAGCTGCATGTGGCTTCACTTACTATTTATATTCCTAATTATAAAAGTGGTTGAAGCACAGCAAGAAATACAGGAATCAGATAACGTGAGAAAGTGCTTTGAGCCCCACTCATCCAATCCACCCAACCTTGGCTATCTTGTAGAGTGCTCTCCTTCCTGTCTTTTTTAATGGCATTTGTCTGCTGTTTCTGACCTGCTGGAATGGACATCTGGGCTTGGGCTTGTATCTAGCATAGCAATGTTTTTAAATAAAAGTATCTTCCTAAGGGGTAGATGGGCACTAAAACAGCACAGTCCAAGGAAAAGCCTTGTCCCTTGGCCAGAAGAGGGTGTTTCCTGGGGTGACTATTAGGCCATGGAAGATCATGGCTTGCAGCTGATTGTTGCTTTAAGATGAGCAGGCTGTACCTTTCCCTGGAGCACTGCTGTGGAACAAGCGTTTCTGAGATGATGAACCGCACTTCAAGCCAAGAAAGTATGAGGCAACAGTACTGTCCAGAGTGCTACATTTGTGAGAGGGGCTGCCCGTGCACCAACTGAGCCCACAAAACACCGGCAAGGACGATGCTGGGCTCAGAGCAGGACGATGGTGCCAGCGGAGGCAGGCAGGTTAAAATCCCGCTTTGTGGAATTTGGGAAACCTAAGAATACCTGATTCAGCATGTTTATATACCTGCTAAGGTGTTGAGCCTAATAAAATGTTTCTTCCTAATAGTGGACCATACTAGAGGTATTAACTGTAAAAATGTGTACTCACCCAAACTGTGGAAAGGCCAGATTTGCTTCGGTTTCTTTTCACTATCAATGAATATTATAATGGGGGACTCAGTTTAAAACAGCCCTTATTATGGGACTTCCCTGTGGTCCATTGGCTAAGACTCCGTGCTCCCAGTGCAGGGAGCCCAGGTTTGATACCGGGTCAGGGAACTGGATCCCACATGCTGCAACTAAAACCCGGTGCAGCCAAAGAGAGAAATATTAAAAAACAAGCAAGCAAGCAAAAGATACTGTTTCCATTTAAAAAAAAAACAAAAAAACAAAAAAAACAGCCCTTAAAGTGTGATAATCTATATAAACATAGAATTCTATACTCAAATGCGGGGCTCCCTACAATAAAATCCAGCAAAAGTCAGAGGTTACAAACTGGTGGCCTCTGAGTCAATCTGGCTTGAAGTTGTGTTTCATTTGGCTGAATATCACTTCAAATAAAGCGAGTTTTAAGATGAGGAGATTTTATGTGAAAGTTCATTGCTGACTGGCTGACAGTCTCATAGGTTCCTGCACAGCCCCCTTTTGTTTTGCCTGTAAACAAAAAGTTTTCCCTTGCTTTGCTAGTCCAGATTCTCCCCCACAGTCTGTGGGGGCACAGAGTGGGAGAACATGAAGTCCAGAGTTAATGTAAGTTTTTCCTCTAAGAATGTGTGAATAAGCCGGGATCTCTTCCAGAAATTCTAGATCAAAGGGGAGACTGAATCCCAGCAGTGGCCTGGGGGGATCTCAGTGTTTATCAGTTCACAGACTCCAAAGCACAAAGGTGTGAAAGTCCATTATCTTCCCCGGGCCAACTCCAGGCACTGAAATCATTCCAATCTCTGCATGTGTCCCCTTGCCCTTTCCCTGTAACCAGGACCAGGGGACCATTATATCAATTCAAACTTTTAGTAGCTGTGAAAGTTAAAACATTGTTATCCCTCCCCCAGGCACTTTTCAATTTATATGGCAGGGTCTTTGTAGGATACCCTGAGCTTATTTGAAATAATACTTTTTCATGAACACTTAAATTAACTGAGTAATTTTTAAAATTTCTATAACATTTGTCCTTTTTTTAAAAAGTTATTACACGATTATTTTAGGAAGTTTGGAAACAACAGAGTTATGTTTAAAGAAGAGACTGTCAATTAAGAAAGCTAAACCCAAAGACATCACTGTTAACATTTTCTTTATATGTATTTGAAAAAACATAGCTGGAATTATAATGTGCACATAATTCATCTTCTGCTTTGCAGCCTAGGAACATCTGAAACATTAAATTCCTGTTACTAAAACCTCTTTAGGAACATTTTAAAGGCCAAAATCCATTCCATTTTATAGCTGTATGACAGTTTATCAGACATTATTGTTGGTCATCCAACATTTCTGATTTTAATTGCCAGTTTTTATAAATAACACTGCAATGGACATCTTCATGCATACAACTTTTTTTTTTTTTTTTAATGCATTTCTTTGATTTCTTTAGGATAGAGTCACAGAGAATCCCTAACTTAAAGGGTGTGACTGTTTTGAAGTCTCTCCGTACACACTGCTGTGATGTGGGCTGAAACGGCATACCTGCATTTATTTATTTTTGTCATATCTTCTTAAACCTTACAGCCATGATGTTTGATAAGCTAGAGCATATGTGATATTTTGGAGCTCGAAACATTAAGAAAGAAAGAAGCAGGGTCAGCTTTTTCATTTCCCCTCTACTTCACGGGAGCAGGTATTATAGACAGGGTGAGAGGAGGAAAATCAGGCACAGTGACTGCAAAAAGAGGCCAGTGATTTCCAAGTCCTAACACAGAAGAAGAAACCAGAGAGGTGGCCGACACGTTTATGCAAATCGATAAGCAAACCACAGCCCAGGACAGGTGCCTTTTGGTACCATCTGTGTGTCCAACAGATTGTTCATTCTCAGCATTTATAAGGGACAAGACAGAATTTTTCACATAAAAAGCACAGAGCATTTCAGAGCACAAACAATTTCTCACCTTTCGGAGTCTTGTGAGGAGGCCTGCTACGTGTTCATGCTGTTCCGATTTCGCAAGATCTTCTGCTGTCTTTCCATCCTGTTGGAGAGAAATGATTAGTTTTTTCCTTCGCTGCAGAGAACTGTGTGTTCCACACACCAACATCACCTTCTGAGACAGAAACAGTGTAACAGGCATCAGAAGCAAATAAGGTGGACAAAAGACCCTGTCCTGAATTATTCCCTTTTCTGTGGAATCCTGATTTCACTGATGGTCCAGGAAAGGAAGATAAGGAAAGTAGGAAAAAACCATGCATTGGTGCTTTGAGGTCCAAAGGCAAGATGTCTCAGGCCCACAGGCTTTAATCAAACCGGGCACCTCATTAGCAGGCAGATTACTCTGCATCCTGAACCTCCCTCCAATTAGGCCAACGATAAAGACTGTCATTAGCTGCCAAATTCTAGTTAGTGGAAGCTAATGTCTTAGAATCCTTCCAGGGACAAACCTCAGCACTCATATCAAGCTAGTTACTGGTAATTACTGTGCATTTCAAAGAAAAGGCTGAGTTTTACAGACAATTTGGATCTGAAGATCTTCAGTGAAACATAAAAGGTGGAAATAAGGGTCCACGGCACTTCAGTGTTTGCTTTTTAATTAGAGAATTTTCACAGGGCTGCAGTCTCATACTGAACAAATTTGTTTCCAGGCTGTGAACATGCACGATGATGGCTAATGTTTTTCGAGCGCCTCCTCGCAGTCTCAGTGCGTTGAGCGTAGAAACCTCAGAGGTGCTCCCGGGCGGTGGGAACACTAGTTGTTCACCCATCACAGAGGAGGGATCGGAGACTGAGGGACTGCTCTGCTGCAGCTTAGGAATCATTACAAATTTAAAAGTAGAAAAGATGAGAAGCAATTTCCAAAGAAATAAAAGCAATATTTCTTAAATGAGAAGACTAAGCAGCCTTTGGCCCATCTGTCAGTGTTTTCTAGGGACAGTTCAAGTACCATTCCTGAGGAAGCGGGGGGATGCCCGGATCTGACTGACAGCATACCTGCCAATCTCGCAGCCCAGGTCACAATCCCAACCATCACATCACCTCAGTCTCAGCACTGCTGACATTCTGGCCAGGACGATTCCCTGCCATGGGAGGCTGTCCCGTACACTGTGAGATGTCAAGCAGCACCCTGGCCTCTACCACTAGACACCAGCAGATTTCCCTTGCACCAGCTGTGCCAACCCAGTGTCTCTGTGCTGTGCTTAGTCGCTCAGTCATGTCTGACTCTTTGCGACCCCGTGGACTGTTGGCCCACCAGGCTCCTCTGTCCACGGAGATTCTCCAGGCAAAAATAATGGAGTGGGTTGCCATGCTCTCCTCCAGTGGATCTTCCCAACCCAGGGATTGAACCCAAGTCTCTCACATTGCAGGTGGATTCTTTACCATCTGAGTTACAAGGAAAGCCCTTTACCATCTGAGCCACAAGGGAAGTCCAGTGTCTCTGGACATTGCCAAATGTTTCCTGAGCAGTGAAACTGCCCAACTTGAGAAGCATGGTCGTAGGCTGTGGTTGGAGCTCGGTGGGTGCTCCTGGGAGGTGTGCTCTGCACTCATGTTGCCCACCTCTCTCTGCCCACTCCCCGCTGTCAAGTCCTGCAGTGGCCCCAGTGGGCAGACAAAAGCTTCTAGTTTGCTTTGGGGTGAATGAGGTAAGTTGTCGGACACCGCATCCAAACAAGGGGGTCATACCAGACTGTAGGTCCTTACTGACATGATAAGGACAGGCCTTACTTCTCAAACCCCATGGCGCCCTGGAGTCACTGGGGTCTTTAAGAACTTCTGCTGCCAGGTTCCCACCTGCATACTCACCTTCTACCTTTCTGAGGTGTGACCTGGACATCAGGGTTCTAAGCCCTCCCACGTGATTCTATTGTGCAGCCAATAGAATGGCTTCCAACTAAGGCAATGGTTCCAATAGGTTTTGGAACCATTGCCTTAGTTGGAAGAAATCTGAACCTCAACTTAAAATCTTCTGTCTTCTGGTGTGACTGACCATAGATTTCTCTCAAAGGCCTTAGACCTGCATAGCACTCAGACACAGGATGTTTGTTCACTGGCAAAGTTATTCTCCACTGTCGAGTCTCTCAAATGACAGGAAAACTGCCACCAATACTTCCTTATGTTTGCATGGTACTCTACAGTTTGCAAAAAGTATTGCTCTAAAGGACACTGTTCAGCTTCCAAAAGAACTCTTTGCCAGAGTTTGGAAAGAGGCTGAACTCTAGAGTGAGAAGGACCCGGGTTTAATTCAGATTCCGTCCCTCCCAGACTATGTGGTCAGTCACTTGGCCTCCTAGAACCTGGGTTTCTTCACCCATGAGATGAGAAATGACACTCTATTGCATAGGTTCTTGGGCAGATTAGACAAAAACAAATAAATGAAGCACCATGAGCTGAAAAAGCAAGCAGCGGTAATTAATGAAAAAAGAGCTGAGAGTGTCCCCAGCGTCCCCCTCCCCAGCTTTCCGTCCAAGAAGGAAAGGTGTAGGAGCTAGATCTCCTCATCCCAGTCCCATGCTAAGCAAGGTGCCAGCTCTGAAGCTGGCCCACAAGTGAGCCCAAGCACTCTCTGCCTTCTTTGTCATACACGGTGGTCTAGGAGGCTGGCATCATTGAGAAGGTGACCTTTGAGTCAAAACCTGAAGGAGGTGAGAGAGCAAGCCATTTGGATACCCAAGGAAGTTTTGCAAAAGGAAAAAAACAAATAACAACAACAACAAAACAGCAAGTGCAAAGGCCCTGAGACAGCAGAAATGGCAAGGCTTGGTGCCAGTGCTCAGGAGTCAAACAGGGCTGGAGATTCGGATGCGGGTCTGAGTTCCCAGGTGCAGCTACAGCCATGGGGCTTCTGAGAGGAGCAGAGGGCAGAGAGTGGGAGGGCAGCTTGCCAGGTGGGGTGGAGCAGCAGCAAGAAGACCTAGAGCTGGAGGAGGGCAGCAGAGGTGGGAGGGGAAGAAGGGCAAGTAGGATTTTCTTATCTAAGACAGGGGTGGGTGTCAAGGAAGTACCATGTCCTGAAGAGATAACTAGATGTGACTGCTGGCTCATGGGTGAGAAAGACCTCAAAGAAAGGCAAGGAAGGAAATGCTTAGAGAACTACAAAGTCAGAGTGGGGCTTACACTCGGGGTGGGGGGTTGGGGTGCACTGTGGCTGGGACAGGCCACGGGGAGCTTCTGGGGTGGCCTCTGAAGTTCTATTTTTTGATCTCAATAGGGCTACAAAGGCGTTTGTCAAATTCACCAAGTTCTTTTGTTCCTGTCCTTTCTTAAAAAGAAAATCTGCTTTATTTTACAACAAAGAAGTTTTGAGGGCTTCCCAGGTGGCCCGGTGGTAAAGAATCCGCTCACCAAGCAGGAGACATAGGTTTGATCCCTGTGTCAGGAAGATCCCGCGGAGGAGGAAATGGCAACCCACTCTAGTATTCTTGCCTGGGCAATCCCAAAGACAAAGGAGCCTGGTGGGCTCTACAGTCCTTGGGGTCACAGAGAGTCAGACATGACTTAGTGACTAAATAACAACAACAAAAAAGCGAGGTGACTCCCTCTGCTGAGTCACAGGGATTCGACGACAGACTGTGGCGGGTAGAGGAGAAGTGGGAAGCAAGGAAAAAGAGAACCAGATAGTCAGAAGATTTCCTGGCCATCCTGGCTGAGGAACAGGTTGGGAGAGGAAAGGGAGCAGCTGGGGGGCGCTGTAGGGTCGAGGGCTGTGGTGCTGACCGGGAAGAGCAGTGCTGTCAGGCAGAGGAGAAAAGCCCGCTGACAAAACGGGCTGGAGGGTGTTGTCCATAATGTGGCAGCCAAATTCCATGGACAGAGGAGCCTGGTGGGCTACTGTCCATGGGGTCACAAACAGTCAGATACGACTGAGCGACTTACTTTCATTTTCATTTTCCATTCCCCATGCAGCTTCTGGGGCTGGAAATGTGGAGCTAAGACATGCTGTGGATGAAAACTTAAATCAGAGAACTTAAATCAGACAGATTTTGAAGACTTAAATCAGAGAACCGGATATATCTCAGTAATTTAAATATAATGATTGCAAGTCAAAATGATAATATTTGGCATATTATGTACAAAATATTTTACTTTATATATTACTTTTAGTATATGACTGATACTGACTTCCTGTCTTTTTCCTCATCAGATGTGGCTATTAGAAAGTTTAGAATGACACAGGCAGCACGCTGTCCTTCTATGGAGCCAGCCTAGGCCTGCATCAGGGCACCTCCATGATAACGCCCTTCCTGCGTGGAGCCAGCGTGGTTTCCACTGCGCCTGCTGGGGAGGCCATGCACATCCAGCCCCGTCATCCCCCTATGCTCCAGCCCACAGTCTTTCTTCTGGGCTCAGACTGTCCTCCTCTTTCTCTGAGGAGTGCTCCTGACCTCTGGAAACCCCTGGGGACCCTGGCTCCCAACTGGCTCAGGTCCCACTCTGTAGCTGCATATTCACTGTGATCCTTGCTGTGACCCTTGGTTCTGACTCTCCCACTAGACTGGACGTTTCTCAAGGGAGGGCCAGCTCGCCTATCGCGGCCCCACTGTGTCCCTCGTGTCTGTCCGGTGTGCAGTGTGTGCTCAGTATCTGCTGAATGAATAAACAATGGAGCCCCCAGGAAGTGGACTCGCAGGACCAAGAAGGAGCATCTGCAGTGAGCTGGCAGGGAGGGCAGGTACACCTGAGAGCCTCCAGAGGGCGAGCCCAAGGCTGGAGGCAGCTGCTGTGGGGAAGGCATGGGGAGACAGCTGTGGCCTCACAGAGGTCAGGGCTTCCCTGGAAGCTCAGCTGGCAAAGAGTCCATCTGCAATGCAGGAGACCTGGGTTCGATTCCTTCCTGGGTCAGGAAGATTCTCTGGAGAAGGGAACAGCAACCCACTCCAGCATTCTTGCCTGGAGAATTCCATGGACAGAGGAGTGTGGCACGCTACAGTCCATGGGGTCGCAAAGAGTCAGACACGTCTGAGCAACTTTCACTTCACTTTCACAGAGGTCATGGGGAAGCCTGAGGACCCAGTAGAGGCCCAAGACCCTGACCCACACTGCCAGGCTGGCAGCAGGAGCAGCTGCTGGCATCTTCACAGCCATTGTCGACAGTTTACTTTTTATGAGGCAATATCTGTAAAAAAAAAATATTTCTTCTTGTAAAAATGTATATAAGTGCTCTACTGTGGAGTAACTGGATTGAGTGCCTACACATGGTTGGGGAAAGTTTGATAATGGAACATCAGGTTCATAGGTGGCTGTGGGTGGGCTTGTGATGGGTGAGCAGGTGCCCTAAGAAGGTCCAGTCCCATGTAGAGCACTGGTCATCACTGGGCCTGCAGAGGAGCCCAGCTCAGGGCTCAACACTGCAGAAAACAGACCCCCTGCTTGTGGACAGGGAATGACATTCTTGTCACATTTGTGCAGCCAGGGAGGCAACACCCTAGGCCAGGAGTTAGCAACCATTTTCTGTAAAGGGCCTGAGAGCAGATATTTGGGGGTCTGAGGGCCTTAGGGTCTCTGCTGCAATTGCTCAAGTCTCCCCTTGAAGAGTGAAAATGGCTGCAGACAATATGTAAACAACAGGCATGGCAGTATCCCAATAAAACTTTATTAACAGAAGTGGGCAGCAGGCTGAATTTGGTCTGTGGTCCACAGTTTGCCATCCCCTGTATGAGTCTCCAGCTTCAGATCCCTGATTTTCCCAAGGTTAGCTGCCATGTTTTAAAACTCCAGTGGGTCTCCTCTAAAGAAACAATTTGTGTTAGTAAAGCTCTTGTGAGTTTTAGGAATCTCCCACATGAGCCAGTGGAGACTCAACCCACTGCCGGGCCAGAAACAGCTCAAAAGATAATGTTTCACTGCAGCTGTAAAACAGCAACCTTATCTCATCCGCAGACACGTTGTTCTTCTCTGGTATCCTCGAAATGAGGATCAAAGGGTTTCTTCTGCAGGGAGGTACCAGGTCTGGAATGGGGAGTGTCAGGAGTGAAGGAAACTAAAGAAACCTCATTTTAAAATATGCTGTGGCTTCCCAGGTGATGCTAGTGGTAAAAAAAAAAAAACAAAAAAAAAACCACCTGCCAATGCAGGAGACATAAGAGATGTGGGTTAGGTCCCTGGGGTGGGGAAGATCCCCTGGAGAAGGGCACAGCAACCCACTGCAGTATTCTGGAGAATCCCATGGACAGAGGAGCCTGGCGGGCTACAGTCCATAGGGTCGCAAAAGAGTCGGACACTACCGCATGCACGCAGGCCTAAGAGCAAAGCCAGACCTTTCAAAGACGAGAGGACAGTTCTTGTCACCTGTTCCCCCCCACACCGAGGGGCCTTCCTCCTCCCTCTCTGAAAGCCCATGGCCCCTCCAGTCCCCCACAGTGGAGGGGGCACACTTAGAAAAGATAAACACAAGCTAATACAAAACATGAAGGCCTGTTGTGTAACACAGGAAACGAAAAGGCCAGTGGGAAACAGCAGGTGTTCCCCGCAGTGCGGGTCTGGGGAAAGGAGAGGATGAGGCATTAACAAGATCTTACCCTGGGTTTGTGTGGGCAGATGTTTACATAACTGCCTGCGGAGGAGCTGGAGCTTAATAGCAGCCTGTCTGCTTCGCAGTGCAGTTGCCAAGCAATACCTTCCCTCTCGTGCCCTCGAGGCCTGAGACATTTGCAGTCATTTTCTTCTGCCAGAGGGCTACTCACCGAGGTCAGCGCCTCCACATTGGCGCCCGTCAGACACAGGTAGCGGACCACGTCCAGAATCCCGTTGTTGGCGGCAAGGTGCAGAGGCGTCCGTCCATACTGCAGGAGACAAAAAGACCCGGGAGAGTCCTCACTCTTGCTGACAAGGATGACATGTGTGGAGGGAATCTCACGGGGCCAGCACTGTGTAAGGATCTGGGAGCCACAAGGAAGAGATAGGAGGCGAGGTCTCCTTTCTCCAGAAACTTGCCATTTCCTTGGGGAGGCAAGCCAAACAAAATGTTTTCAAGTATTTCTCAGCTAACAGAGTGACTTTAAAATAAAACTTCAAAGGCTGAAAGAGTGGGAGGCTTATCATAAAATAACTAAATTAAGTCTCCTGCTGTGCTGGCAGAAAGGAGGCATGAGTCAGGGCTGAAGGCCCCAAAGTTCCGGAAAGATTTGCACTGTGGCTCAGATTTAGATACAGCAAGGGAAGAAGGCATGGAAGGACAGAAAGTGAAGACGCTCTAATGAGGTGAAACGCCACGGCCATACCCAGCAGTTTTGATTGCCTACGGCTCCCAAAACGTGTGCCAAGGTATCTGGGGGCACTGCAGTGTATTCAAGGGGATGCTGAGGAATATTTTAAATTTTTGATGGAACCAGCAGGTTCAGACATCAGGGAAACTACTAGCTTCAGGCAGTCCAGTGTCTCAAATTAGCTGGGACTGCCTTCCTTTCAGTGACATTGTGTATGCACAGCATGGGGTTGGCGGCGGCTGTGATACAAAGCAGGTATCTTGTGAAGATCCACATAGAACAGGATATAGGGGTGGTGGTGTCCACTCTGAGTCCAAGGTTTAAAGAGTCGTGAGGTGCCCAGCAAGCACACACCTTCCATTAGTACACAACTGTGGTCAATTGAGAATTAAATAAAAATAGCTTTCTTTCAATTTATGTGAATCGTTTGTTCCATCAGCTCCTGAAATATTAGGTTGTTTGGGTGGAATAACTTAATAAACAGAACTTAAGCAGCCTGGAGTGCTGCAGTCTACGGGGTAGCAAACAGTCGGACACAACCGAGCGACTGAACAACAACAAAGGCATTTAAACAATTTTTTTTTTTTCTTTTTTGGCTGCGCGACACAGCTTGTGGCATCTCAGCTCCTGACCAGGACCGAACCTGGGCCATGGCAGTGAAAGCCCAGAATTCTCACCATTAGGTTACTAGGGAACTCCTGGAACTTATTAAGGTTTTTCTTTTGCTCTGGGGAAACCAGAAAAAAATAAATTATTTTACACAATGGAAATTATGAACTGAGCAAGTTTGGCTGTCTCTGTTTTGTGCTGTTTATGTACAAATAAATGTAGGTTTTTGTTAAGAAGGTAACACATGCTCATTTAATATCCAAACGACATAGAAGGATACACAGTAGAAAAATGAAGACTTTTCCTTCCGCTCCCCCAAGTTCCCGCACTCAGAGCTAGCCCCACACAAACCTTCCAGGCTTTTCTCTACGAATTCATAAGTGGAGAGAAATAATTTGAAAAGCGAAGACATAATCATATTCCACCTTCCATTCTGTCAACTTGCTTTATTCATCTGACAACAGATTGAATACTTCTCCATGTCTATAAGAAAACCTATTACATTCTTTCAGATACCTGAATAATATCCAATATTTAGATATAGCATAACTTATTTAGTTAGCCTGCTGAGGATGGACACTTAAGGTGGTTCCATTTTTTGCTACTATAAGTAATGCTGCAGTGTGTGTGCATATTTATGTTTTGTTTACTGTTAACTCCTAGAGTCACTTAGAAAACAGATATGAAGCTCTCAAATACCCCAGAGCTAAAGTGAAAAGTAAGGAGTTGGTTTGGAAGATTTGGAGGACGTGTTTGGATTTCTGTGTAAGGAAGACAGTCCTGGGTAACAAGATGCATAGTTTTACAGAAGGGGAAAGGGTCAAGGAAGAGACATATGATGAATAAAAGACCAGGAGAGTTTACACTTTGATGGCCTCCAATGTTTGACCGAACAAAACTCAAACTCCTTAACATTATATTCAAGGTCTTTCACCATCTGGACTCAATTCCCCTTCCTGGCTGCCTCCCTCTTCTTGAAATATGCTTTTCCCCTCTTCTCCATCTGTCCAAATCCCAATCATTTAAAATAATCACCTGTGAACAGCTTTTCCCAGTTTCTTTAGTGTCCAGATGCCCATGCTTCTGGAGTGCCAGTGTCTCTATCACAGTAGTGGTTATAACACGAGATGCTCTTATAGTGAAATGTCCCTGTGTCTGTCTGCAAGCAGCCTGAGGACAAGAATCACTCCCTGCTGCCCACCTCCCAGCCCCTTCACATCACACCTTGCACAGTGTTGTCAGAAAAAGGCATTCGTTCATCAATACCTGGCAGGCACGGAATTCTTGGGCAGATCCTGGGTGTGTGTGCACATCTGTGTGTGTGTGTGTATGTGCGTGTACACCTATGCATGTGTCAACATGCTTTTTCTCCCTTTGCTGATCAGAAGAGCCAATCCAGAAGAGAACAAAGGGTTAAGTGTGTACTGTCTGTATCGTCCAGTTCCTCTCTTCTTCCACATTCCCTGATGCAGCCGAGTTAAATAGCCAGTCTCCTGATTTACACATGAGAAGAAGGCAGATAGAGAAATGCCTGTTTCACTGCAATGACTGTCAGAAATCATGACAAGCTCCTGTCACATACTGATGACAGGGGTAGGATCTGAATGGCCGTGTGTATCTCTGGGGGAATGGAATCCAGGTAAGGAAACGGCAGGGCACGGGAAAGGAGTGACAGTCTGCCTGGGCGACGTGGCTGTCACTGTGCCATGGCCATGCAATTGGTTACCAGGGTCAGTCCATGTAAAGTCAGATATGCTTTCTGGGGAAACAAGGCCTTTCTCTGACTTTAAGTTCCTCTATAGACTGCATCATCTTTCCTAAAACAAGCAACAAAAAAATGGAAGAGAAAAACAAGCTGACACCAGCTCTTCTGAAGGTGTAAGACTCACAAAGTCAACATGTACAATGGCCAAGTCACAGCCATTCAAATGAGTGCCACGAGGTCCCTAAATCTGCTTTTTATTCATTTAAAGACTCCTGGAAGGAAAGCCAACCTCTTGATGCTGCTTAATATTATATTACATTTAGTTTCTTCCTTAAGCCACTTATATAACTGACTTGGCAAGATTAGAAAAGGATAAACTAAGAAAGCAACCAGCAGCTGATGGCTAGGACTTAGGATATTGCCTTTTCATATTTCCAGAATATGAAGATTACCTATTTCAATTTCTATTAGAATTAATCACATAATATGCAAGAAGGATTTTTTTTTTGGTAGAAGCATAATTTTCCAGGTATTTCAGTTATTCTTTTACCTTAAACAAACCATATTAAATTCTGCTGGTATCATGTCTGCCACTTATAAACAAATATTTCCTGCAATTACAAAATTAATTCTACTTGGACTTTGTTTTTAACATAATGGTAATAGAATAGTGCTTGCCTTTCATACAGTTACAGAGCTGAAACCACATGACTATCCACCTGTTCTACCATACTTGGTAATGAAAATCTAGATGGCATTCAGGGAAAAGAGAAGGTGTTAGCTAATTTCTAGAATTTCTAGAAGTCAACATATGGGGATTTTTATTTCTTTATCATTCACCAAATGATAGTATCCCCTTAGTCTTACCAAATGTATTTAGCACAAGAAAGATGTTATGAATTTTTGACCATAAAACTCTCAAATGAGGGAAACTGGAGAAATCTGGTTCTAGGAATTTCAATCATATAACTCATTAGGTGTTTTCCTGAACACTCAGTGCCCTGATTTGTACCGTGTTCTTTGATTCTTCTCCAGGAAGAGAACATACACACACACTCTCTCCCCTGCCCTCCCTCCTTCTCTCTCTTTCTGCTCCTGCTGCTGCTGCTGCTGCTAAGTCGCTTCAGTTGTGTCTGACTCTATGCGACCCCATAGACGGCAGCCCACCAGGCTCCTCTGTCCCTGGGATTCTCCAGGCAAGAACACTGGAGTGGGTTGCCATTTCCGTCTCCAATGCATGAAAGTGAAAAGTGAAAGTGAAGTCACTCAGTCATGTCTGACTCTTAGCGACCCCATGGACTGCAGCCCACCAGGCTCCTCTGTCCATGGGATTTTCCAGGCAAGAGTACTGGAGTGGGGTGCCATTGCCTTTTCTGCTCTCTTTCTAGATGCTCATAAATGGTAAGCCAGTCTCAGCAGGAAGTATTAATGTAATACTTTTCTGTGACTATTATTAAATTAATAGTCTATAGGAAATTAAATAATTTCCTATATAATATTTATTTAATAGTTAAATAATTATTGAACAATTTATTAAATTAATAAACTATAGGAAATTATTAAAAAGTCATACACAAAATACACTTAAAGTGGAGAGCCCTATGAAAAAGAACAGGTCCATAAAAGCAATACTGACTATGAACAGTGAAGAGAGAAACTTGCCCAGACCCAGAAGCAGCTAGACACAGAGACTGTGCAGAGATCTTCCCTCCAGCTTTACCTTGTTGGAGAGATCCAAATTGCAGTTGGCTTCACAGAGGGCCAGCACAATCGGCACGTTGCCATCTTTGCAGGCCACATGGAGGGGGGTGTTGCCATGCCTGTCTTGGAAATCGACGGAACTGCCCTGGCTGATGAGAGTCTGGATGACCTCCATCTGACATCGTCTCACGGCAAGATGTAGAGCAATGTGTCCATCCTGTAACAAACGCCAGGGCCGTGAGCAGTTTTGATCGGGCATGTGGAACTGGCTGGTTGCCTTTCTAGCCTCACTGGGTCAGGTTTAACTGGTAATGGGACCGTTACTGCAAAGCCTGAAGGAGGATTAAAAACCACAAACTTTACTCCTGGCGGGGTTGAGGTGAGGCCCCACATGTCTCACTCTGAATAATCACGGGTAAAGCTGACCATCAGTTTAATTAATCTAGGCTTGGCCAGTACATTCAGGTAGGAAGACACCACACTCCTTCTTGTGTCTGAATTCATAGGACTTACGTCATTGTTGGTTCTCCAGTGGCCTGTTTTATCAAGTATTTGGAAAACATTTGCTCAGTGATCTTTACTAACTTCCTAAGTAGAGAGTTTATTGTTTTATTTTGTACTCTGAGAAACTGAGAAAGCGAGGTGATGTCTATCACACAGATGAGAAGCAAACTGTTGTTGCTTAGTCACTAAGTTGTGTCTGACTCTTTTGTGACCCCATGGACTGTATCCCACCAGGCTCCTCTGTCCATGGGATTTCCCAGGCAAGAGTACTAGAGTGGGTTGCCATTTCCTTCTCCAGGGGATCTTCCCAACCCAGGGATTGAACCCACGTCACCTGCACTGGAAGGAAGGTTCTTTACCACTGAGCCACCAGGGAAGCCCTAAGAAGCAAATATAACATATTTAACCTCTGCACCCACACAGCACCAGCCTGGGAGTTCATTCTCCCTGTAGAGCCCCTGGTGAAGATAAGTGCTGAGTTTTAGGAGCTGGGTAGAGGGAGCTTAGAAGCATTTCTGTAACTCATCTACTCTAGGGTTATTCAACCTCAGCCCTGTTAACATTTGGGGCCTTTCCTAGGAATTGCAGGCTGTTCAACAGAGCCGCTGGGCTTTATCTTCTAGACACCCTATCCTCGCTGTGACGACCCAAAAATACGTCTCCAGCCACTTCCTAATGTCACCTGGGGTCAAGGTCACTGCCCACTTGAGAACGGCTGCTCTGTACCAAGAGAATACTCCACAGAGGGCAGTGACTAAATGAACCACAGTGTTCCAAAACCACCATGGATGTAGCATCAGTTTCACTGCAGTTCACAGTAAGAAAAGATTATGCTGAATTGGCTTAATTAAAGAAGGGAAACCTTGTCTAGAATTGTTAGCAAACAAATAAGAATAGTTTATTGTCTTTCTACAAAATAGCAGGTGATGGAAGTAAATAAACCACCTATTTCTTTGTCTATCTACAAATCAATAGTGCATTGCCAATTTCAGTACTAAATGAGGATTTGTCTTGGGTTCCATGATCATCACTGTACCTACTCCAAAGCTAAAAATAAAATAGACTTGAATTGTTTGACCACCTCATAAATTTTGCTGCATCCCACAAATGAACATTAATTATGAAACAGAATTGAGAATCCTAGAATGTTTAGATTGGAGAAGAGAAAGGATAATTATAACTTGTGGCATTTAAGTTATTTTAGGTAAACGAATTGAGAAGTCTTGTGGTCCCTGTAGCCCCCACTAGATGACTTTTCAGCAAGTGGGATACTTTCACCCAAAAAGCACCTTGTCGGATGCATTAAGGTCGGCTCCGTGCTCGGCCAGACACTCCACGATGTCTTGGTAGCCCCTGGCGGAGGCCGTCAGGAGGGGGGTCTCGCCTTCTCTGTTCTTAATGTTCACATTGCAGCCGGCTTCACAAAGGGCTTTGGCCACAGAGTAATAGCCGTGCCAGGCAGCACAGTGCAGGGGGGTTTCTTCTTCCTGGCCAAGGAGAGAAGCACAGAGAAGAGGAGAATGCAATAAGATGAGAGAAAGTACAGGCATGGTGAGAGTCCTAACCAAATTTGGCAGCAAACTCAAGGCAGTGGAGAGAAAGGGCTTGCAGCTATTGGAGCAAAATGTTAACATGAAATAATGGGCTGGGTCTGATGCCTTTCCTTAATTCAAATCCAGCTTTCTCCAGCATTTTACTGACAATTGACTTTGCAGAGCCCACTGGCACCATGGGCTCAGCTCCTCTGAACAATGGAGCCCCTGCGTGTGTGGACATATAGCATCTTTCCTGTGAAAGTGCAATAGTTTACTTCATTTGTGATTACTAACAGAGGGAGAGCATTTCTTTGAGCAAGAACTCCTCTAACAAACCTGTCTCAAGATTCCTGTCACGAACATAGCACAAAGATGAGTCACATAAATGGATTATTGCTCTGGCAGAGAAAGGGCCAAGATAACCATGCTTCAACAAAAAGGACTGGTCATCAGGTCTACATATTCATGACCAACACCATCAGACACATAGATATTTGTCTACAAGAGGCTGTTACACTGTAGCGGTTATGAACACAGACTCTGGAACCAGTCTGTGCGGGTTTGAGCACCAGCTCCACCACTACCAAGCTGTGCTATCTTAGGCAAGTTCCCGAACCTCTCTCTGCCTCAGTTTCCTCATCTGTAAAATGAGAACTGAAGGGTTGTTCAGAGGATTCATGAATGAATGAATGGCAGTGCTTTTGTTTGAGTCCCTGCCCTCTGTAATTTAAGCAGAAAACCTAACTTGGATGCACCTCCAAAATACCCAAGCCTATCATTTGGCTGTGTGCATGCATGCAAAGAGTAGGAAGAAGTGAGGACATCAGCTACTGTGACCCACCTTGTCCTGGAAGTTAGGATTCGAGCCGAAGCTGCACAGTAACTGAACCACATCAGCGTGGCCGTAGCGAGCTGCCACATGAAGGGCTGTCTCTCCAGACTGCAAAAGACACAGCCAAAGATTCAGAGCCCCCTGAAAACGTCTCCAGGGACTAGAACACACAGGACTGGAGGCCCACTCCCACACATGCCTGGCTCCACGTTCCCCCTGAGGCGGTGCCTGTCCCTCTCAGGCCAGATGCCCCTTTGGTGACTGGGCCAGGGACCCCGTGGTGGGGTGTCCACCATGTCGCTAGTGTTAAACTCACACACCTGGCCTCTCTTGTGTGTAATGCCACCCACCCTACCCACCCCACAGGTGAGAGTCCATTTCCTTTTCTGTGATGGATGTTCCTAATCTTCATAAACTGGTGCTTCCAGCTATGTGAATTTTTTTCAAAACACAAAATTCCTTGTTTAATATTAAGTTACTTGAACACAAGGTTTTATTTACTAGCAAGTTTCTGATTTCACTACGTTTAGAATATAATTTCTTACATCCTCAGAGATTTTTGTAAGTATTACCACTAGCCCCTACAATAACATATTCTGTGAATTTGTAATAGATGCAACTTCTTAAGATATTTTACTTATATCTGCCATAAAACTGTCAGAATAAACTTATCTAAAACAATGAGATATTTGTTGCCACCTGACATAAAACTGCTATAATAAAAGTATGTCTTTAAATGACAACCCATTCCAGTATACTTGCCTGGAAAATTCCATGGACAGAGGAGCCTGATGGGCTACAATCAATGGGGTTGCAAAGAGTTGAACATGACTGAGCAACTGAACATGGAATGTGAATGTCATCCCTTCTCCCTTAGGTATGGTACAGTGCACAATCCATACAACTGTATGTGACAGCCCTGACTGAACATAACAAATCAGTCTACTAGTATTAGAAGCAGAGAAGGGTTACATACATAGTAGAATACATACAGATGAGAAAGTAGGAACCCTAGGTGCAAGCCCCAGCCCTGCAATTAACTCACAGGAGTATTGTGTGGAGTGGATGAAACATGGTGTGTGAAAGCAGGGTATCTTCCCAAATTAATAATATTTATACCATTTTAATCCCCAAAGCCTTAACTTTACTTGCACTGTCTCATTACCCCTTCTAGTACCAGTGGTCAAGGTCAGCAGAGTCAGTCATGTCAAAGAGGAAGAGGAGGTGAGAGGAGGACCAGGACTCGGGTCACTTTCTGGTTATCCTTCTAGCAGAACTTTTGAGTTTTCATGTTACAGGGAAGATAGTTCACGGCTCACATAATATGAAGACCACTTGGCATATTTCAGCTAAAATCAGGTTTTAATGTTAGACCAAGTCACCAGCAAAAAGAAACTTCTAAATTAAATTTTCTGTAGGAAGATTTTGGTCCCGAATTCTTATTTTTTGGGTAATGATGCAGATGGCATGCCAACACTCAAATGCAGTCTTTTATCACTTTCCATAAGAAGAGAAGTGGCCTTACCTTGTCTTTAACGTCCAGAGGGCATTTGTTCTCATTGAGAAATTTCAAGGTATCTACATGGCCATGCCGAGAGGCCCAGTAGATGGCATTGGATCCACCCTGTACAAAAACCAAGGCAGAGTCATGCTCCCAGATGGATCTGAACACACACATCACTCAGTTGCTATATTTCTTTTCCTGTGTGATGGCAAACACCAAAGGAGCAACTCCCAAGAGGAATAAAACCCCACTTCAGTTTCTGGTTTGACAAAGGGACCAAGGTTATGTAAGACATGAACATTCCAGAAAGCTGGGTGAAAGGGATAAGTGAGCTTTCTATATTATCTCTCTAGATTTTTTTTTAATCTAGAATTATCTTAAAATAAAAAGGTTTTTTTTTCCCCCTAAAACCTTCATTTCAACTTCCAGTTAGAATTCCCTATATTGTCAAGGGCCAGTTCTAGGCTATTAACAGTGCTGCTGAAAGTCTATGGAAGCTGATGACAGATCCATTGTAATGACAATTAGCTGGTCATCACTTGTGTCTACACTCACAGCAAGGTATACACCTCAAAGCATATCTGCCTTATTCTGTTACCCTAATAAACATGTGGGAAAATACATTTCTGATGAGATTAATTGGATAATGAAAACTTCTCCAAATATAACATCAATTAACACCACTGAGTCAATGTGATCAGTAAGGAGTCAGTCTGGGCAGGGCACAAAGAAAGGCAGACGCTGAGTAACAGAGCCATGAGGAAGATCAATGTTTGCCTTTTCCCTTATAACCTGTTAGACAGGACCAGACTACTTAATCAGTTCATCTCCCTTTACAGGAAACTAAGAAATGAAGTAGGGCATATGTGGTATTTTTCTCTGTTACCTCTATGATTAGAGACATTTGGAAATACTTAAAAAATAATTCCTTTTGCAATAAAACAGAATTATGACCTTATCCTGGATGTCAATTCTTGAGCCTCTCTTAATGAGCAACTGTAGTATTTGAATATTCCCACAGCCAGCAGCAATAAGTAATGGAGGAGTCCCATGCTGGAAAAGGCAAGAAAAAAAAAATACAATTTTTCAGGTTTGATAGGAAAGGAAAAGCCTAAACTACCACCGCTGCCCCAGACGCCTTCCTGTGTCTCCACAGACACAGACCTGCCCTGCCTGACAAGAGTAGACACAGGAGGAAATGGTAGCCTGCCCTCTTTTGGATTCACAACCAAAAGTGACATTTTCATTTGCAAGATGAGTACATATAAAATTTCATGGTTAGAGGGGCATGCTAGCTGCGTATAGAAAGGCCTTGTGTGAAGAAAGGCCCTCAATGCACAACGACCTTATTTCTAATTCAATTCACTTTCTAAGCAGAAGTGATTTTCCCCACAGTATGGAGTTTACACAGGAAAGACGAATGGAGAAGCAGGTGGGTTCTCTCCACCTTGGACTTGGAGGAGCACAGTCACTATGACCCCTGACCCCTACCCCCCCTGGCAGGACAGCATCAGACCTTGTTGGGCTGGTTAACGTCGTAGTTGGACAAGGAGCCCAGGAGGTGCTGCAGGCCTGGGACATTGTCATCGTTGATGGCATGGATGATAGCTTTCATCACAAAGGAGTCTTCCTCATCCTTGAGAGAGACACGGAAGAGGGAAAAAGGCTTACACAGCTGGCTGTGCTGCTCCTTTTACCAACATCAGAGAGACTAAGGCTCATTTGTTAAAAGGAGCCTTCAGGGGGCAAGTAAGCCATTTAATCCCCAAATCTACCTGGTCATGAAGGGAAGCAGGAAGTCACCTTTTGCCCCTCCCACATTGGGAACTAATACCACCTACTATTTACCTGTGACTTTATGTCACCTGCATTACAACCCAGACAGCAAACAGCTCTGAAGATTCAGATTTAGGACAATGATTGACGACAAACTACTCTTTGTGTTTATCTTAGGAATCTTTCAAAACATACAGTTCCAGAAACCACTGTAGAAAATTTCAGGTGTAACTCAGACTCTAAAACTATTGAACCAAGGAAATGACGTCTTTGAATAAGAAAGACTTATTTTGCGATTTTTGCAATTACAGATTGTCATTTTTTGATTACTAGAAATTCCTGTATTCTATAACATAATAAAATTCTCTGAAAGTTGGTCACAATTTTTTTTAAAAGGTCTTAAAAGGGGAGAAATGTAAAAATAAAGGCCAGATAAAACAAAGTAAAATGGATGCATTTCTATTTATAAAGAGAAAATAACTAGATACTATAGAACAATAAATTTACTAAATTTTTGCCACTTTGTCAAAATACTTTCTTAAATATATATAATAAGATATTTGTAAAATATGGTAAATTAAAACCAAAAACATAAGCTAGAAAAATTCCACACAAAAGTTTTGGACTTATAGAGGTACAGCTACTACAATTTCAGATCTGGAAAAGCATAGCTACAGAGGCTGAACCTCTGCCTGTGGGGGTGGGATGGAGAAAGCATTTCTCTGAACTCTGCTTTCTCTTTATAAATCTGAATTCAAACAAGCTTTGTAAGGGCTGTAATACTATTTGTAGAGAATACATGTTGAAGATTACCATTGGTTTTCCTTTTCAAGTTGAAGACTAAGAGACATTTGCCTGAAAGCGAGAGTGACGAGAAAGGGGAGAATGGAGGAGCAGGCAAGTTGCTGTAACACCTCATGGTCAACAGGACACTGAGATGACATGAGAGAGAACCTGAGGGCTGCGGGGGCGGGGGGGTCTTCCCACCTGGAGCTCCTTCACAAGCCCAGGCCCTCTCCTCCCCTGAACTTTTCATCGCAATGTATTTTCCCCCAACTGACTGTTCTGTGATTTTAATTTATAAGATTTAATCATTCTCATCACCTGACTTAGATTAATAGTTTATATCTTGTCTTGGTTCCATTGTCACCCTCAGACAATTTCCCAATCCAGACTTCTTCCTCTTCTTCCCCTCTCTTGCGTCTCTCTAACTTCTTTTTTTTTTCTTTTTAATATTTCCTAACTCTTTTCATTCTATAAGGCTAGACCTGGAACTTGAGTAAAACTGTTAGCTTCAGGGGATTAAAAAAAAAGAGCTGGTGTCTGCTGATATGTGACCTTGCCCTTGGAGTCCCCAGATCCCACTCAGGAAGCCCTGACTACTCAGTTACATGAGCCTGCAGGTTCCCACAGAACCACCCTTCCTGCCTTTTCTGGAGTCTCCTTTTCCTCCGGGGTTCACAAAGTCCTGTTGTCTGACTGTCAGGTAAAGTCTTGTTGAATTTTGATGTGTCCACTATATCTCAACAGTTAATCTATGATTAGGTTTCAGTTTGGATTAGGGAAAAAAATTGTGCAGTTGTTCTCAAGGACCTTTGGAAGTCGATACAATGTCAACAAAGAGAGTGGGTTTAGCCTTCTGATCTACCATGAACTATATCATCGAGCCCCACGGCACTCTCCCTGATTTTCTGCTGTGTGTGTGTGTGTGTGTGTGTGTATGTTCGGAAGCAGGGCTGTCTGTCCCTTTTGTACTATTACAGTTCAAGATTCTCCAAGGTCAGTGGAAACAGAGGGCTCTCGTTTTAGTTCATGAAAATTAGATGCTCTTTCCCCTTTACTGGCCAGCCTCTCTTTTATCAAACTGTGTTGGAGGGGCAGAGGAGGGTGGGAAGGTGGAGGTTGGAGGTAGTGGGTATAGCCAATCAAAACAAAGAGGAAAAAGGACCCCAAAAGTATAGAGTACATCAAATCAGCCATCCCAACTCCCTCTTCGAGAGGAGGAAGAACAGGCCTGACATTTCCAAGATTTCAGGTTTTCTGGGTTGCTGAACAAGTCAAATAACTTAAACATTGTAAATACACAGCACTAAGAACGAATCTATCCAGGGAAAAGGATTGCTTACCAGAGTATCATCGCTTCTGGCAACACTCATGTTACTTCTGGACAAGAATGACCTGGATAATCTTTGGCACAGTGATATCAAGCGAACAGATTGCTTTATTAAAAAAGAGAGAGAGAGAGAGAGTGAATAAAAGGCAGGGAGAAAGGAGGAGAGAGAGCTTATGTAACAATACTCAAATTAGTGCAGATGACAAAGTCTTTTGAGATAGCATTCACTGCTGACTGCACATACTCTTTAGGGGTGGGCAATCCCAGAAGCAGGTTAGATTATATTTGCTTAAAGAAACTTCTAAAGGTCTTATAAATCAAGACAACAAAAGAGAGATTCTCCTTCTACATTTCATTATCAAACCATAGAAGTGGACATGTCTGTTCTCTCTCCATATTTCACTCTCTACTCTTTGAGGAATGTGATTTTACCCTAACAAAGCCTATGGATGTCCCCCCTTGGAGAAGCATGGTAGGCAAGGGCCCTGTGCCTGTGGTGCCCAGGCAAGCTGGTAATGGCAGGCAGTGTGACACTCAAAACTCTTACAGATGTTGGAAATGAGCAGATGGGGTACTTTTTTGCCAATGGGACAAACACCTCTGCATTTACTCTCAAAGGCAGAAGCAACATGTAAAGACTGTGTGTGTGTATATGTGAGAAAGAGAATGAGAGAAAGAAAGTTATGGTGGTTCACACTACATTTTAAGCCATATTTTCAGGGGTTCTTTGAGAACTAAGAGTCAGGTCTTGAGTAATCTATTGCTGTGGTCCTCATCTCTATCAAGGCATCCCAACCTGATGGGCATGACAATGAGGTATACCTCTGGGCCAGTGATGAGGAGACATGGCAAGTACCTGCTTCCTCTGGGCTTGACATGACCCTGTGCACAAGAAGCCATCCTGTCCCCCTCTGAACCCTGAATTTGTATTTGTTCAAGTTGGATGGAATGTTCTTTAGAGCCACATCTTTCTCAGCCCCTGAAGAAACCATTAACACTGAGAAGAGATTGTAGCAAATGCTCCTGGCCCACCCTACCCTCATCTCAACCACTCACAGACCAAAGCTGGATTTAGAGAACCATTTACACAAACTCTGGGATAATCATAATGCCATGCTGCTTACCACAAGGAACAAATCTATTTAAAATGTGGTTTGTTGCATTTAGAAAAAACTGCACTATAATTTTATTGTACTGATTTAAAAACGTGCCTTGGGAATGGCTTTGATTTAAAAAATAAATGTAAGATTACATGTAAAAAGAAGAGTTAAATAGGACTGAAATAATATTTTTGCTTGTGTTTGAAAATAGAGTAATGGTACAGATGTGAAATTGAAAAAAGGATGCACTTTTGCATTGCTGATATCAGACATGTACCCTCAGCAGAGAGAACCATATAGGAAATTGAATTAGTTAATTCCTTCAAATCAAACTATCTTACTTTCCATTTTTTCCGGGCTGCAAACTTCTTGAATTTCTCCATGTTTACTGCTGATGCTTTTCTACTAAGTGCTTGTTGGGTATCTTTAGGCTAAAATGAAAATTCAAGACAATTTAGAGCTCTCAAATTGACAGAAATGTGTTACATGACAACTTCTGGATACCTCTTACTATTTGGGATGCTTATTCACCTTGCTAAAGTAACAAAACCATTGGGATAATACAGCAGATCTAGGAACCTAGTCTCTGAAGGCTAACTTTTGTGCCTAAAGATTTGAGAAAAATCCATAAAGACTGGGTCTTGGGGGAAAGTTGAAAAGTTAGCTTGGACCAAGCTGAATAAATAACTCCATAAAAGAGTCTGGGAATGGGATGATTCATGGTGGGGCCATGTTATGAGACGCTGTTATGTTATAAACTTAACATCGTCAAGTAATTTAGAGCTGTTTGAGACCTCAGAGGTTAGCAAACTCACTCTATCCCACAGCATTAAAATCCCTCCTCCACTGCATCTTTTTCAGAAGGCCGTGAAGCTCTACCTCCAAGAGAAGCAGATATCATTGCCTTCCAGGGAAGCCAAGGTAACTGCTGGGAGCTGGCACAGGTGGAGTTTGCCAGCTGCCCCAAACCTGCTTCTGCATTGCAATCCGTTTACTGGTTCCATGATTTTAGTCTGCAACTGCCATGCTCCCCGACCCTTAGTCCTTTCTGCTCTATCTGAAGCAGCTTTGATTCTTTAACCCAAATGCCAACAGGCGCCAGGCAGGTAGGTATATGTATGGTGGGGGTGACCCTGGCCTGGCACAAAAGCAGCAGGGTACGAGTTTCTGGCAGACTTGTGGAATGAGGTCTCAGTGTTGGCAGAACTCCAGATTTTTCAAGAGAAGCTGGGAATCTAGATTTGATATCATATTTAAATGCTTAATTTAATTCAAAAACTTAACAAAAATAGTGTTTGGGTTAATATCCCATAATCAAATGCAAAGTGGTTGAGTGGCTCTGCCCTTCAGCTTCTCATCACCATCCTGCCCTGTGGTAGTTCACTCCTGTCTACCTCTGTTATCATGAGTATTGTCTCAGCTGCCTTAAAATACGGCACCAACAGCAAACACAATACTCCAGACGTGGCCATGGTTAGAACCCACAGTGCCACGTGATATCCTGTGTTGTGCTTAGTCACTCAGTTGTGTCCGACCCCATGGACTCTTTGTGACCCCATGGACTGTGGTCTACCAGGCTCCTCTGTCCACGGGGATTCTCCAGGCAAGAATACTGTAGTGGGGTGCCATGCCCTCCTCCAGGAGATCTTCCTAACCTAGGGATTGAACCCAGGTCTCCCACATCACTCTTTATCATTTGAGCCACCAGGGAAACCCAAGAATACTGGAGTGGGTAGCTTATCCCTTCTCCAGGGGAAACTTTCCAACCCAGGAATCAAACCAGGGTCTCCTGAATTGCAGGTGGATTCTTTACCAGTTGAGCTACCCAGAAAGCCCAGGGCAAATGAATTCCAGGACACCCTATCCCCAGACCAATTGCAATATGCAACTCACCTTGATCCAGGGATGCTGCAAACTATCTTGAATTGTCATTCTCTTCCTTTGTGGGGGGGAGGGGAAAGAAAAAAAATGCAGTGACCATAGAAGCAAACATTAAGGTTGGTTCCATGCCGGCTGGACCTACCAAGCAGATGCTCTGGAAAACGCAGTTCGGGGCCTGCTTCACGGAAGCAAGCCGAAAACGAGGTCAGTCTTTGTGTGATTATTTCACTGTGCCCACCGGGACTGAAAGGTACAAGGGGCCCTGCCTGCATTTGCTGAAGCGTTTCACGTGGCATGCTTCTCTTTGCCAGGTGGAAACAACCAGCGAGGAATAAACACGGCTATGTGCACAGGACAGATGCTAACCCTCGTCTAGCTGAGGCCACGGCTAGGGAACTTTCAGGAGTAAGGGACACTCACTTTGGATCCTTGACGAGGAGTCTTCTTATGAAATCTTTGGCTAGGGCGCTCGTATTACTGAAGTACTCTTCCTCAAATTCATAGTTGACGGCAGATACGTTCGCTAACGTTTCTTGCTTACTGTCTCCGAGAAACGGGGAGGCCCCACTGAGGCTGTTAATAAAGCGGGGCATAGAACATGAGTAAGTCTTCCTACTGTTATCATGCTGCTCCTCTAGTATCTGATTAGGAGAATGAGGAATAACAGTCTAATCTGGTGCTTGAGCAGTCACTTCAAAATTCAATTACATTTTACGGGGCGTTTAATTGTCATGCACAAAAGCTTCAGCTTATGCAAAGGACACATTTAAAAAGTTAATTTAGAATAGCGTTAAGTAGTTTATAAAAGAAAAACCTTTCCTATTTTCTCAGCAGTGATGGGCTGTCAAGCTTTCTTTCGGTGATTATGTTGCAATTTCTGATGACTCATTTCAAATTAAGAGAAAATGTGTAATTAGTATAAACTAAATGTGTTCTGGAGGTGTAAAATGATTATGTGTACATAAAAAGCATGCGTAACCTGAAGTGATCAACACGGCACATAGTTTCAAAGAAAAAGGGGAGGAACACAAATAGTGAATTTGGGTACTTACAGAATATAGGTTATTACCCCAATACTCCTAGACGTGAAACAAGAAGAAAAACAATATTAGACAAATAGTAAAATAAATCAGAAAAATGACAACATTAATGACATGTTCCTTACCACATATCTGCCTCAAGACCAAGAGGTTCATAGTTGACTATCTCAGGAGCTATGGGGAAATGAATGCACATTTAGTTTTGGAAGGAAGTGAACCAACAGAGTCTAATCTTCATGTATAAATCAGAAACATGTACCAGGGAAATGATGCTGCAAGCAGGGGGAATTCTGCCAGCATAATGTTCATGAAAAACAAACAGAATGGCCATAGGAATGAAGAAAACTTACCAACAAATTCTGGTGTCCCAAATATATTTTTGAATTCATTTCCAAAGTCAATTTTATGGGCCAACCCAAAGTCAATGATCTTGATCCGAGGCTTGGGAACATTTCTATCCAAAAGCATTATGTTTTCGGGCTTTAAAAAGAGAAAAATAGTACCGCAATGTTCATAGAAGTGTTATTCACAGTAACCAAAAGGTGGAAATAACATGATGTCCACAAAACAGGGTCTATCCATACAATGGAATATTATTTAGCCTGAGAAAGAAAGTAAACTTCTGACATGTGTGTCAAAATGGATGAACCCTAAAGACATTGAAATGTCAATCACAAAAGGAGAATGTTGTATAATTCTAGATACTTATATGAAGTACCTAGAATAGGCACAATCATAGAGACAGAAAGTAGAATGATGGATGTCAGCAGCTGGGGTAGGAGGGCTGAGGACTTAGTGTTTAATGGATACATAGTTTCAGTTTGAAAGAACAGTAAATTCCAGAAATAGATGGTGGTGAAGGCTATGGTTTTTCCTGTGGTCATGTATGGATGTGAGAGTTGGACTGTGAAGAAGGCTAAGCCCGAAGAATTGATACTTTTGAACTGTGGTGTTGGAGAAGACTCTTGAGAGTCCCTTGGACTGCAAGGAGATCCAACCAGTCCATTCTGAAGGAGATCAGCCCTGGGATTTCTTTGGAAGGAATGATGCTAAAGCTGAAACTCCAGTACTTTGGCCACCTCATGTGAAGAGTTGACTCATTGGAAAAGACTCTGATGCTGGGAGGGATTGGGGGCAGGAGGAGAAGGGGACGACAGAGGATGAGATGGCTGGATGGCATCACTGACTCGATGGACGTGAGTCTGAGTGAACTCCGGGAGTTGGTGATGGACAGGGAGGCCTGGCGTGCAGCGATTCATGGGGTCGCAAAGAGTCGGACACGACTGAGCGACTGAACTGAACTGAACTGATGGCTACACAACTATGTGAATAGACTTAATGCCACTTAAGTGCATACTTTAAAGTGGTTAAAATGGCAAATATTATATTGTGTTTATCTTTCCACAATCCAAAAAAAAAAAAAATACTATCATATGTTATGCTGAGGACAAGATGGCAGTGTAGTTCTTCCTCTCTCCTGAAAAAACAACAAAAAGTAGGGATAAAAGAGGTTGCAAGAGAACACCTGGAAAAATAAATGCCTTGGTTTAGGTTCTCCCAGAAACAGATCCAGAAAGGGATTTGGCTTAAGTGGGAGGGGACCCCAGGGCAGCGAATGGGAAGACAGAAGGAAGGAAGCTGACATAAAGTGTCTTATCAAGGTGGGGGTGACTGGAGCAGTCTCTTTGGAAGACTCGGGGAGAAATGGTAGCACTCAGAATTTTCCAACTGAAGCACAAGGAAGCTGGGGTATTTATCCACTATCTCCCCAGATCCACTGCTAAGAGCTGCTTCAGTGGGTATTTATGCTTTGGCATTTCCAGCTCCCAGCAGCAGTCTTTGGGGTGTGTGCCAGTGAGTACTGGGGGATCCAGATGTGGTCTTGACAGCTCTGCTACAGTAAATATGGAGAAAATCTTCCCTTCTCTTACATCTTATCCTAGCTCCAATGACAGGAGTCATTCACTTGGCAATCCACCACACACTGCTTGGTGATAATCTTCTCACTGTTTTGGACTGTACCCTGAATCTTACATTGTCACTTCTGTTGCTCATATGGATGTCTTCCCCTCCCAAAGAGACCATAACCTCTGTGATGGGTGGGAGTATGACCTGCCCCTCTCCCCCTTTTTTTTTATTGCTGATAATGCCTTGCCCCTAGTCAACAAAGACCCCAAGTAGACAGTCTCAGAGTCTGGCTTAATTGATTGCCAGACAGAGTCAGCCCAGAAGCCTTTGCATCAAGAAAGAGAGTAGAGATTAAAATACCTTCCATCTTATATGATAATAACCACAGGTAGAGAGAAATGGAGCAGCCAGTGGCTACTCCAGGCTGAAAATATCCCATAACTAACAGCAGCCCCCTTGCTTAAAGACTTGGCTGGCAAGAGCCCTCAATTCTTCCCTAAGAAAATTCTAGAATGTGATGATTAATCCTAAGCCTCTATTCCACACAATCGTTAGGAACTGCTGTAGTAAGCATGCATTATACACTTGCTGATTTATACTGATAACTGTTATGTGTTAAACCCCTCTAGGGAAAAAAAAATACATGTATCTCTTTTGGGTGCCTCCATTTTTCCCAGCAAACAAACAAGTGCTGTGATATGCATATGCTTTCATCTGGTTTACACCACACAACGTACCTTAAGATCAAAGTGGGCAATCTGAAGGGAGTGCAGATAGTAAACACCATTAAGAATTTGTTTGAGAAATTCAGTTGCTTCCTCTTCAGTCAAAGATTCCTTTTCAGCTAAGAAGTCAAACAGCTCACCACCTGCAACGCTGAAAACCAGGAAGCAGAGGTTACTGATGACAGCTTCTGTCTCCTATTGATTTGTTTTCTCAAAGACGATTTGCACACTCAAACTTCTGGCAAGAAAATAGCGTCGAGGACATGCTGAAACTGCTAAGCAAGGAATCAGAATTCTCTGTGCTTCTCATTGTTGGATGACAACTCTGCATTCAGGTATGCTTGTGCTTGAAAGCAGCTGGGTATTGCTCTCCTAATCTGCTAGGTTCACAAATGGGGGAGGAGCAGAAATGTGATGGAAAAAAAAAATCAATGCGTCTTTCAGACATCTTATTCAACATATTCATATGTGAAGTCTTAACTCACTGATTGGAAAAAAAACCCTACAATCCAACTTCGTGTAGAATTTATAGGATATATCTTCCTAGCCCAGTCAGAGACTACCTGGAAACTTCAAAATCTGTATGTTAGTCAATTAAAAAAAAAAACAACAAAACACTCACATTACAACCTATGGCCTGACAAGCAGTGTTTGTTTGTATATTCTGTATTTGTATCTATGAAAATACTTTCATATTTATAAAAATCACAAACATACACAGAATTGAAATGCCTGTGGTTGCTGGGGATTTATCGAATCTGTCTCCTTGGCCAGACTGTAAATCCCTGGAGAGCAGTGGTCAGCCTCCAGCTGTGGACCCACTGTATGTGTGCTCCCCACTCCTCCCACAGGGCCAAGCACACAGCAAGAACACAAAACTTTTTAATTAAGTAGATGAATGAAGAAACTCCCCTAAAAAAATCCACAGTAGTGATTAATGGCAAATAACAGAGAACTTGTAGTAAGAGTTTTTATAAGTTGATCTTTATAGAGTTTAACCATACATTCACAACACAATAATTAACTGTAATTATGCACATAACTGTGTGTGCATTATCTTTCTTTCAGCAAGACAGCTCCATAAACATACCTACCACATCTACATCCAGAATAAGAAAACTGGTGCTCATGAGATTAAACTATAATGACAAACAAGCTGCTTTCACAAAAGAAGTTTGAGATTTTGCCCCTTCACCCTCCAAGTCCATGTTTTTCGTAGCCTGGCTCAGGAGCCACTGGCAGCAGAATGGCTTGGGGTGTTTTAAATATGCAGATTTGGGGCATCACTTCCAACCTGCAGCATGAGTTTCCAAGAGTGGGCGACCAGGAGTGCAGCATTTTAAACAAGCACCTCAGGTGATTCTTGCACACGTGCTAAGTCGCTTCAGTTGTGTCTGACTGTGCAACCCTAGTGTTCCAGGCTCCTCTGTCCATGGGATTCTCCAGGCAAGAACACTGGAGTATTGCCATGCCCTCTTCCAGGGGATCTTCCGGATCCAGGGGTTGAACCTGCGTCTCTTGCATCTTCTGCATTGGCAGGCAGGTTCTTTACCACTAGCACCACCCGGGAAGGCTCAAGTGTGATTCTTAGCACACTAAAAACAGAGGACTATTTTTCCAAGTGTTAATGACGTCCCTGTTTCAAGGCTTATACCTGAGGATGTTTATCTGGAGGGGAGGCAAAGTGACTCCTCCACCCCTGGGGCCCGAGGGCATTTCTGCCGCAAACCACAGAGCCTGAGCTCTGCCTGGGGGGCAGGGGCCTGGTGTGGCCCTTGATAACACCACTGTCTGCACCCTCCCAGTCTTGCTCCCCTGGGCCATGGGGCCTCACACTGGCTCCCTGCTCAACTTTATGGAGCCCTTTGCTTCTCACTTTTTTGTTTTATTCCTCTTAAAACCAACAAAACAGAGAGAGGGACTCCTTCAACTATAGGGAACAAAAAGGAGGAAAAAATGGGAAACTGTGAACCACCTAATGCTGAGAAAGTCACTCTATGATCCTTTTGCTTCTTTGCTCTCCGGCCTGCATGGCCACCCCTTAGGTAGACACTGCAGGTTGCAGGATGGAGAGATGGGCCAGAGTCAGCCTGTCACACTCAAATCTTAATTCTGTGGCCAAAAGGTTATTCCTTTGTGCTGAGCCTCATTCTTTTCATCAAATGGGAATAACAGGACTTACTACTTTGAGGGTTTTGAAGGTTTATGATAATAAATATACATAAAGCCCATGGCAGGCAGGTCTGGCATGAGGCTGAGGTGCAGGAAGTAGCCTGGTACTATTATAAAGGAAGGATCCATGCACCTACGCTCCAACATGAAATCCCCTTCCTGCCTGTCCCCCTCTCCCCCTTCAAATCCACTCCCTACACACTCAGTTGTGTCTGACTCTCTGTGATCCCATGGACTGTAGGCCATCAGGCTCCTCTGTCCATAGGATTTTCCAGTCAAGAATACTGGAATGGGTTGCCCTTTCTCCTGGAAGAGGAAATCTGATGTGCTCAAAGGGAAGGGACGTGTTCAAACAGCTCTGAGAGCTGGTCCAGTGAGGCATTCCAGAGATGGTGTAACAGCATCTCCCACCTCCTTCTCTGAGCTGTGATCTTGCATCTGGTTCCACCCCCTTGAATCTGGGCAGATCCATCACAGCTTTGACCAATTAGACATAGCAGAGTGATGCTGTGTCAGCTCTGGTGTGCTTTATCACAGGCCCAGGGCTTCCATATCCCACCTCTTGAATCCCTCCTATAAGTGTGATGATCCTAAAATCACCCTGTAGCATAGAGAAACCTTGGAAGATGAGATGACTCATAAAGAGGGAAAGAGGCAAAGAAGCATTGAGCAAGGAAGGAATCTTGGAAGTTAGACTGTCCATCTGAGTCCTTCCAGAATTCCTGATCCATTAAATGCAATGGTCATTTTAATCCTCTATGATGGACACCATCATATGAGCTCAGCCCACATTTCCCTTGAGCAAAGACCTACTGTTCCCAATGCTGGGGGTGGAAGCAGCATAGCCCCAAGCCCTCATCCAGCAGGGCTCATCTCTGCTGCAGAACCGCTGTCCAAGGTCTTGTTCTTTCCCTGGAAGCCCACAGCCAATGGCTACTGTGGCAACATAAACCTGAGGTCGACTCACTTCTAGAAATAGTGAGATACTAAATGTTTTAGGCTTTATGGGTAATACAGATTCTGTCACAACTGCTCAACTCTACCCAAGCACCCTGAAAGCAGCCTTAGATCATATGGAAATGAAAAGTGGAACTGTGTTCCAATAAAATTTTATTTACATAAACCCTTACTTGTCTCTTGAGAAACCTGTATGCAGGTGAAGAAACAACAGTTAGAACTGAACATGGAACAACAGATTGGTTCAAAATTGGGGAAGGAGTATGTCAAAGCTGTATATTGTCACCCTATTATTTAACTTCTATGCAGAGTTCATAATGTGAAATATTGGGCTGGATGACTCACAAGCTGGAATTAAGATTTCTGGGAGAAATATCAACAACCTCAGATATGCAGATGATACCATTCTAATGGTAGAAAGCCAAGAGGCACTAAAGAGCCTCTTGATGAAGGTGAAAGAGGAGAGTTGAAGAAAAAGAGAAAAAAGCTGGCTTAAAACTCAACATTCAAAAAATTAAGATCATGGCATCCAGTCCCATCACTTCACAGCAAATAGATGGGGATAAAGTGGAAACAGTGGGCTTGTCTTGGGCTCCAAAATCACTGTGGACCATACCTGCAGGCACAAAATCAAAAGGTGCTTGCTCCTTGGATGAAAAGCTATGACAAACCTAGAAAGCATATTAAAAAGCAAAAATATCACTTTTCCAACAAAGGTCCATATAGTCAAAACCATGGTTTTTCTAGTAGTCGTGTATGGACTTGAGAGTTGGACTACCAAGAAAGCTGAGCGCTGAGGAATTGATGCTTTTGAACTGTAGTGCTGGAGAAGACTCCTGAGAATCCCTTGGACAGCAAGGAGATCAAAAAATTAAAGGAAATTAACCATGAATATTCACTGTAAGGACTGATACTGAAGCTGAAGTTCCAGTACTTTGGCCACCTGATATGAAGAGCAGACTCATTGGAAAAGACCCTGATGCTGGGAAAGATTGAAGGTAGGAGAAGGGGGTGCCAGAGGATGAGATGGTTGGATGGCATCATTGACTCAACGGACATGAGTTTAAGCAAACTCCAGGAGATAGTGAAGGACAGAGGAGCCTGGTGCGCTGCAGTCCATGGGGTCGCAAAGAGTCAAGAAATGACTTAGCGACTGAACAACAACAAAACAGGTAGCCACCTGTATGTGGAAAACATGCTCGTTTGTGCACCCCTGATATAGAAGCCAGGTCGTCCCAGCCCAATTTGGGGCAACTCTCAAGGGTCATTCTGGCTCCAGAACTCCGTTGGGCCAGCCAGGGCTGAGCTGCAAGACAGTTCCTTCCTCTCCCTTGGAAGAATTAATTCTAAGAGCAGTTCTTCAGGAACATCCTGTACATTCTACTCCAGCCCAGAGTCTGCTTCCCAGGGAACACGCCTTGCACCCTGCTAAATGTGGAGGTAGTCTGTTACACAGCAGTAGCTGTCTGGAACACTCCCCATCTTGACTGGGTCTGTTTCCTCTGAGCAGCCAATGGACATCAGGTTTACCTCAAAAGGCTGGCCACCTCATGCCCTATTCAGTCGTCATGTCCTAAGTAACTTAACTCTAACAGTGCTTCCTGACCTCAGAAGTGAGAACTGGGAACTCCCTCCTGGAGTGAGGGAGCAGACAGCAAAGTGGCAATGCTGTGAGAAAGGAAGCAGGGGTCATCTTTGATTTTCTCCATCTACCCTCAGCCTCTCCGTCTACTCTCAGGCCCTTTTCAAATTCTGTGTTGTTCACAACGAGGTCCACACCATCACTTGTGCTGGGAGCCAAATCTTTTGGCTAGACATCAGGAGGGTTAGGACAGTCACCATCTCACTGCACCTGGACCCATCACTGACTTCCTGATGCCCTGAAGGTCTCCCCTATATCCTCATTCTCCTTCATGCCAGTATGGGAAGGCTGATGTTTCAGCCAAGGGCCTCCACTTACAAAATCTTTAATCAATAATCAAAATAATTGAAACTAAGTGATTCCAGCAAAGGGTGGGAAGAATGATAATCATCCCTTGTTAATTTACCCCCTGCTTGTTCCCCTAAACTCAGAAGATAGAAAGTGACCTGATATTTTCACATAAACTTTCACATGCATGCTTTGAGCCAGAACTCAAATGCTTACAATGCCATTGCTGCACAGCAGAATACTGTTAACAAGATCAGTCAAAACCCTAGTATTTTCACTCTTTGTTCCAAAATGTACATTTTGCTTAAGAGGAGGAAGATTGATGGAGAGAGGGGAAGAGCAATCTGTACAGTAAATATAGAAAGTGAGTTTCACCTTCTTTATTAGGGCTTTGAGTCAGTGTTTTAAATTACAGCATCATAATAGAAATTGTGTGGAATGCATGTTAATAAGCATAGGCTGTTTTCATCAAGAGCTCTGGAAAATACGAAGGTTCACTTTCCTCCTCATGACTTTCATCAAACACCAACGCCTTCCCTGAAGCTACTGTATCTGAATGTCATCAGGACATGTTCCAGCTTTAATGATGAGGTGGGCCTTCAGAGTGACCTAAGAGAAATTACTATAGGATTCCAGTTTCTAAAGTAAAACACTCTTCAGGGTCCCTGACTCTTATTAGGAATTGTCCAAGATATAACAAGACTTGATTTTGGACCAGATTTGGTCATAATCTAAACTTTAAGGGACTCTTGACTATAAGTTGATAAGGCTTTTCAAGGCACATGCCGTGATTCTACAGTGTTGGATTGGATTTCTATGCTGGTGGCTTAGAGCAAGTCTGAGTGGTTGTTGAACTGGGGGCCATTCAGGAACTGAGTATGCTCTGCCAGGGCACACCATCAGGGGCCTGGCTGGCTATCACACAGAGCCCTGGGAGGTGGCCTGGCAAGCGGACTGGATGGGCCTCATCACACAGGCCCCCACTCCTGCTCTGGCCTCAGGCTGTGGGTGGACAAAAAGAAAGAATGGAGGTCACGTCACTTCTCTGCACCTCAACTTGGGTGTCTGTACAATGAGAGAGTTGAACTGGTAAGTGACTCTCTAGCCTACCGTACATAACAAGAATTGGGAGGTTTGGAAAAATGCAGTTTCCTAGAACCACTCCCTGAGGTTCTGGCTCAGCAGGTGGGGTCCCAGAACCTGCATTTTAACAAGTCCCTTGGGGGTCCTGATGCTGGTGGACCACACCTGGAGAAGCCTATCTCCTGTCCCTTGCAGCTCTGATAATATAAGATTCTATGAATCTATGTGTGAATGGAGCCGAGCTTTGCTTCCATCACGCTCACCTTCTCCTCCTGGCTGCACAGCTAATCTGCACTTTCCAGCTCCCTTGAGCTGAAGACTAGCCAGTGCAACATGAACCAGAATGAAGTGCACCACATTCCGGCCTGGCCCCTGAAATATCTCACGCAATCCTCCACTTTCTTTCCCCCTTCTCTTTGGCTACCTGAACACAGACAACCCAGCAGAGGACCCCAAGGAGGACTAGAAACAACAGAGACATTGGTTAGAAAGTATATGGATCCCTGAGTTAATGCTTGTAGGAGAGCCACTCAACCTGTAGCATCCACACTGGACTTTGAGTGAGAAATAAGTACTATTAGGTTAAGTCATTGAAATGCTGTGGTTGTAGTCTGTTTGCTCTAAATACAAATCACTTCAGTCAGGAGTAAAAATGCAATCCATTTTTTAAATTAAACTCGAAAGATGGTACTGATGAACCTATTTGCAGGGCAGCAATGGAGATGCAGACATAGAGACAGACTTGCGGACACAGCGTGGGAAGGAGAGGGTGGGGCGAATTGATACAGTACAGAAACATACACGTTACCACATGTAACACAGGTAGCCAGGGGGACTCTGCTGTGTGACGCAGGGAGCTCGACCCAGTGCTCTGTGACAACCTAGAGGAGTAGGATGGGGCAGCAGATGGGAAGGGGGTTCAAGAGGGAAGGGACGTATGTATACCTGTGGCTGGTTCATGTTGATGTATGGCAGAAACCAGGGTAATTATAAAGCAATTATCCTCCAATTAAAAAAAATTTTTTTTTTAATTAAAGGAAAGCAACCAAAGCAAAGCACAGAGTACATTAACTGTTCTGGTCACCTACTGCTGTGTTACAAATCTCCCTGAACTTAGTGGCTTTAAACACAGCTATTATTATCTCTTAAGGTTTCTATGGATCAGAAATCTAGGAAGGGCTGGGCTGGGCAGTAGCTCTGGCTCAGGGTCTGACATGGGGGTGCAATCAGTGGCTGAAACTGAAATTACAGGGGTGCCAGAACATCTGGGATTGTCTGGGCATCTCTCTCCACATAGTCTTGCATAGTCTTGTGTCTCTGTGTGGTCTCTCCATTTGGGGTAGTTTGGACTTCCTCATGGGATGGCGGACTCAAGACAAGTGAACTATTTGCATGGCAGTTTAGGTCTCCAGGGCAAGTGCTCTAGAAACAGGGTGGAAGCTGCCTCAGAAGTCACAGAGCATCAAAAGGGAGTCACAGCCCGACCAGATTCAAGGGGAGGAGATTTAGGATTCATCTCTTGATGGGGGAATTTCAAGTGTCCAGATGGACATGGAAGACAGGGGAGGAAGTTGCAGCCATCTTTGGAAAATATAATGTCACATTAACTATGAGAGAGATGAATAGAAATCCTCACTCTTACTTATCCTACATGGATATTTGATAAGGGCTAGGTATAGGCAGCTGGATTAGTTTACTAGGGCTGCATAAACAAACTGGATGGCTTCAAACAACAGAAATTTATGGTCTCACAGTTCTGGAAGCTGGAAATCAAGGTGTCAGCAGTGCCTTGCTCCCACTGAAGCCTGTAAGGGAATCTTCCTTGCTTCTTCCTAGTTTTCAGAGGTTTGCCTAAAAGGAAACCCTGGGCTTTCCTTGGCTGTGGATACATCACTCAAACCCTATGCTTGCACATGGCCTTCTTTCTCTCTGTGTCTTCACATCATCTTCCCTCTCTGCAAGTCTGTGTTTATGCTTAAAATTTCCCCTTTATATAAGGGCACAGGTCAGATGGATAAGAGCCCACCACAGTAGCCTCATTTTAACCTGGTTACATCTGCTAAGGCCCTATTTTCAAATAAGGTCACATTCTGAGGTACTAGGGATTAGAGCTTCACCATATCTTCTTCTTTTATTTTCTTTGCAGGGGGCATAATTCAAACCATAACAGGTAGTAACTGCTCACAGGGCTGCAACAAAATACTATGGCTAAAGCAACTCGGGGAAAGGAGAGGATGCAACAGAAAGGGAGGATAAATAGAATCCGCTGATATTTTTTGTTAGTCTTGCTTTCAAATTCTCTTATCAAGGAGGGGTTCATTCATGCACTATTATAAAAAACTTTTAAATTCAAGTCAGAAAATATTGGTGAAAAATGCATATCTGATCCCATCCTGAAGTAATTTCCCCAAGACTTTGAGATGCTTTTTTTTTGGAAAACCAGCTCTCCTGGTGGACTCTGTGTGAAGGTGTGAGGGGAAGTACCCAACCGTTTCTCAGCTCTGCCTCGAAATAAACCTCAAATTAAAAAGCAATGCTCCATGGTCATTACCAAGTGTTGAATGCTCTTTCTTGTTAATCTAGGGGAAGTCCTGAAGGGTTTTCACATTCTCACCTCTCACTAATTTAAATTCCCTGGGTAACTGAGGTCTTTGGGGAATGCAAAACTGAAGCTGGAGAACTCAAAGCAAAGATGTGGTACAATATCTTCCTTTTGCATCTGTGAAACAGCTGTGAATTTAAGGTCAAGGGAGATTAGGGGTTTGACAACACCATTCTTTGATTATAGACTGTTGCCTCAAATCACATAAATAATATCAAAGGAGTTCCCAACCTCCACGCCTCCTCTTGAATTAGTCCTGCCTCCTGCATCCAAAAATGCAAGCCGTATCTGCAAATAAGTTCTCTATTTTTACTTCAACTCAAGTAGAACTTAAAAGGAGTTCTGGGGATTCTCATGGAAAAGAATGCCTGGGACTCAAAACTCATGGAGGAAGTGCTCTTTCATTTCACCCAGGGCGGTTGTGCCCAAAACAGGAAGACTTCTGAATGTTTCTAGAATGAAATCCCTGAAGGAAGAAAGAATATGGCTCAAGTTAAAAAAAGCATTGGAGGCAGGGTTTCAGTCTGGACTCTGTGACCTCAAATGGGGCAAGTTAGTTTCTGAGGCGCAGTTCATCTGTTTACAGAATAGGAATAACACCTATTATCACCTCTGGGGATGCATGGGGATAAGACGTAGGGTAAGCTTGTTGGCCACGTGGTCAGTGTATCAGTGTTCCACGTAGCTGTCCTGGGCCTTCGATACTCTAGGCCACAGGCATCTGGGTGAGGAAACCCTCGAAGCTACTCTCTGTGTATCTCTTGTCAAAATGGCATCATAAGGCGTGGACTTCTCGTGCAGCTCTCATGCTAACAGTAGAATGACGCCACACACTCGCCTGTGGTTAAACATAAGAGTTTTCCTGAAATGGGGGGACATTCCTAGGGCCCATAATCTGGGGAAGAGGTGGGTTCCCAGACATGAAATAGGTAAGGTGGAAGGGAGCCTTGGCTCACTTTCCTTGGGTCTGGACACAGAGGGATCTAGTCCGGCCTGAGAGCTGCCCGGGGCACTGGGATGAGAGCCTTGAGGGGGAAGGTGGCAGGGTGGCAGAAGCCAATCCCAGTCCAACACCATCCATCCAGTGTGACTCCAGTTCCCTCGTTCCTGGCCAGTCTCAGTTGAGCAACAGGAAGTTAAGGACAACAGCCTTTTCTTGGTTAGGCAAAAGTGTTAAGGAACACTGAGACCTTGGTGGAGATAAAAGAGTCCTCAAGGGAAGTTCAGGCTCATGGGCCAAAGTGATCACCATTCTCACATGCCCCTTCCCAAGTATGCCCCTGTTGGCCAACCTGGTAGATGTGGTAATAGCCAGGTAGATGGCACAGAAACCCTTCCATGCAGGGAGGACTGAACTTTAACTTGGTCTCTTGAAAATATTATACAAGAAATACATGAATATACTTGCCTTAAGGAAAATTAAAACATCCATGTATAACACTAAAGTTCCTTCTATCTCTCTCCCCTTCTCCTCAGTCCTGGTCTTCTCTGTCCCTCCCCTTCCCCAAAAGTACAGATCACACCGATTCAATTTATGATTTTCCAGCTTCCTGATGGTGCAAAAGCCATAAGCATTCAATAGAAACTCTACATCGAATTTTGAAATCTAGTCTTTTCCTGGGGCTACTGATAAAAGGTACAATCTTCGCCCATGATGCTGGGCAGGGCAGCTGTGCCCAGCGGAAACAGCCAGTACTCAATAACATAACATGTTACCAGTGTTTATTGCATATTGTGTTTTATGTTCCCAAATTCCATCATACCTACAAAATGCTCAACTGTTTCTCCCGCTTCTGGTGAGAAGAGGAAGGTAAAATAATTAGTTTTAGCTCAAGATAACTGCTCAACTGCAGGCTGATGCAAGTGTTCTGTGCATGTTTAGGAGAGACCAGGCTAAGCTACAGTGCTCCGAATGTTAGGTGTATTAAATGCATTTTCAGCTTATAGTGGGCTTACTGCTAAGTTGCCTCAGTCGTGTCTGACCCCTGCGCGACCCCATAGACGGCAGCCCAACAGGCTCCCCCGTCCCTGGGATTCTCCAGGCAAGAACACTGGAGTGGGTTGCCATTTCCTTCTCCAATGCATGAAAGTGAAAAGTGAAAGTGAAGTCACTCAGTTGTGTCTGACTCTTAGCCCCCTGAAACTTTCTATATATGTCCTATGGGCTACACAGCATTCTCTCATCAACACTCTAAGAACATAAATGGTATCAGACAGCACGAGCCGTTCGACTCTGTTAATCTCAGCTCAGCTATGCCCATCGGTTGGCACAGGGCTCCAGGGTCCTCCTTTCCGCTGCTGCCTGGCGCTCACTGGAATGTTCACATCAGCATGCACTCAGCCGCTCCCTCAACTGAGGGGCTTTATGCTGTTTCCAATGGTTTACTATCACAAACTAAAAGGCAACGATATTTTTGTGTCCCTGGCCTCTTCTGAAAATGTGAGGGCTTTTCTAGGCCATAGGACACATAGCCTGATTTGGAATTTCTGGGTCAGAGGTTATTTTGTAGCCATGATGCGATTTGAAACATAAAACACAATATGCAATAAGAATGTCTGTCGGTTCCCCTCCTGTGGCTGACTGGGAGCTGCCCAGAATCACGGGAGATCACTAGACCCGGGAAAAGATTAAAATTCAGACTTCAAAGGATGGTTTCTACTGAATGCTTGTTGTTCCTACACCATCATAAAACTGAAAAATCATGAAGTTGAATTGGGACCATCTTTACTTTTGGGGAGGGAGGGAGGGAGGAGGCCGGGGTTTGGGACAAGAGGAAGTAGAAGGAACCTCAGTTTTGAATACGGATGTTTTACGTTCTTCCAGCTGCAGTGGATGAATGTGCTGTGGATCACAGCCTCACTTGCTGGTGTCATGACTTCGGGCCAGTTTGATGGATGAAATGAAATCCTATTATTATCCCACATCTCCCTGCTTAGTAGTGAGATTGGTACTCTTACGTACTGAAAGATTAGTCATCTTTCATATGCTATCAGCCTTTCATATTTGAGTGGAAATACACTGTCCACACCCTTTGCCCATTTTTCTCTTGGACTGTCTTTGGCTTTAATTTTAAATGATTGATAGGCATTCCTTACATCTTTTTGACACGAGATATGGATCTCTGAAGATTTTCAAATATCTTCTTCCAATCTGTCATCTACCTTCTAACTTTGTTTAAAGTGACGTTTTCTTAAACAGAAGTTCTCAATTTGGATGCAGTCCAACTTTTCACTCTTTGTAGAAATCAAGATTTTCTAAACCCAACGTGTGGCAGTGAAATGGCAAGTGTTTGTAGCAGCTATGTAATTCAGGGCATGGAACTTCATCTTCCTGTGCTTGCAGATACTAACAGCGGCTGCCTGTGAGCCCAGAGAGGCAGAGGGAATGGCAGAAGCTTTTCCTGCACTGCTGTTCTTCCTTGCACCCCTGAAGCTCTCTGGGTTGGAAGCTACCAGAGGGGAGCATTACATAGTATCAATTCCCAGTTCCCTGAACTAGAACTCCAAGAGCCAATTATGTGCATCTCTTCCCAACTCCATCCTTAGGGCTATCATGTCAGAACTAGAAATTGACCATAGCGAGATCTGTACCAAAGAAATAGACAAACATTACATGTCAGGGTTTATCTTGCCTGGAGAGCCAGTTTTTATGCATTTACCAGCACACCACTGACAGCAGCATCCTAGGCACACAGCCCTCTGCCTGCACGGCCTTCAGCTGAGGGCTACTGTTCGTGCATACGGACAACTCTAGACAGAAAATTCTCCTTATGCTAGACATGAAATCTAGCTCCGCTCACCCAGTCCTGATTCTGTCTTCTAGAACAGAGGTCAACTATTTCTGTAAGAGGCTTTGTGTGCTACACAGTCTCTGCTGCAACTATTCGACTGTTACATTTTCTTCTTGCTTTTTTCTTCAACCATTTAAAAATGTTGAACCATTTTGTTTTCTTCAAGGGCTACACATAAACAGGTGGCAGGCTTTGGTTCACTGGTTGGAGTCTGACAACTTCTACTCATGAACAACACAAGATGAAGAACACAAGCTACACTATGACAGACACAACCATCGTTCCCGGATCCAAAGATGCTTCTTACATAGCTCTGGGTCTTTTCTTCTCAAGCCTAGGATTCTTTCAGGGATGTTTTTGAAGTCAACCCCAAATACCGGAGCAGTGATTTAGGAATGTTTCTAGAATCTGCTTCACTGGGCATCAATACTATAGGTTGGGTTAATGGTAGGAAAAGGAACAGAATTCTGGACTGAGGTTAGTCAGGTGCTCTGGCCAACTTGGGAGTGTCACAGGATCTAGAAGAAGCAGAGCACAGGGGAGCCGTCTACATGTTGGCTGTGTGGTCCAGGGCAAAGCACCTAACCTTTCTGGGCTCCTGGTAGGATAAAGATGACTGCCAATGCTTTGGTACTACTGACTGAGAGCTATGACCTTGGTCTCCTCGCCTTGAACCTGAGCAGGCTCTGTGTCTGCTTGACCAACAGAAGACAAAAGAAGTGATGCTGTGTCCATCTTAAGACACTGGCAGCTTCTCCATCCTGCTTGGAATTCTTGCTCTGGGAACCCAGTTCCATGTTGTGGGGGAGCCTGGGTGGCTTTGCGGAGAGGCAGGCACATGTGGAGTGAAGCCAACACCCCCGCTGAACTCGTGGCTGACAGCTGCCCATCATGTGAGGAAGCTGTCTAGAAGGGGGTCCTCCAGCCCCAAGCAGTCGCCACAAGGAACAGAGATAGCATGCATGGCTGATCCCTGCCCACGTCATAGATATGTGATCAAAACAAATGGCTGTTTCCATTTTAGATCATTAAGCTTTGGGGTTGTTTGTTATGCAGCAAAAGACACCCAGAGTGGGGTCCAGAACACTACCTCCTTGGGCTTTTGTGAGGATTAAATGACATGATGTATATAATGTGCTTAGCTCAATGCCTGGCACATAAAAAATCCTCAGTAATCTGCAATTACTTTTTAGAAAAAAATATAGCTACTTGAGTTCCCTTCCAAGAATAGGGGAAATGTTTCACTTCCTTATCTTAAGAGGTCTGCTCCTAACACTCAGCTTTCTAAAGAGGCTGATGTTTCTTGTGACTTCCTCATTAAATAAGATTAAACAAAAAGCATTTGGCAGAGTATGGCATAAAGTAGTTGCTCAGAAAATACCAAAAAATCCTGCTTGGATGCTCAGAAACGTTCACACAAGCTCTAGCTCATCTCACATCTCCAGTCTACCATGTAACCACTCCACCTGAGTAGCTCTACCTGATCCTCAAACTCCTCAAGAATTAATAATTTCATTTCAGTTTCTCTGCCTCCTGGTGGACATGGCACCTCCAGTGATTTGAGAATGACTGACTGATGTAACTGGCAAGAAAACCTGAAATGGTACTGAATAAATGGTGAGCTGGTCTATGTGCTTTTAGGGACCTACGCTTTGTGCAAGAGGTACCATACTTGTTAGCTCTGCCAGCTATGGCAAGAAGAGGAAGACTGCAGTCTTGTACAAAAGACACATTTGGAAATAAGCTGGGGTCCCATAAAGGTCCCCTGTTCAAAAATCTAGCCTTCTATTGTTGCTGCTGCTAAGTTGCTTCAGTCGTGTCCGACTCTGTGAGATCCCGTAGACGGCAGCCCACCAGGCTGCCCCATCCCTGGGATTCTCCAGGCAAGAACACTGGAGTGGGTTGCCATTTCCTTCTCCAATGCATGAAAGTGAAAAGTGAAAGTGAAGTCGCTCAGTCGTGTCTGACTCTTAGCGACCCCATGGACTGCAGCCTACCAGGCTCCTCCATCCATGGGATTTTCCAGGCAAGTGTACTGGAGTGGGGTGCCATTGCTTTCTCCGAGCCTTCTATTGTTAGGAAGGACTAATTTGTGACGCTGGATTAAAGTATGGCTTCTGTGAAAAAAAAAAAAAAAAATGATTTTAAAGCAATCACTTTCCTTCATGAATGAAAAAGCAGAATCATGACTTCTCTTTCAGTATCCAAGATGGAAACAGGATGCTGGATTGGTAAACAGAAAATGCGTCATGATTTATCAATACAGCAGGCACGATGCACAGGAGCAGCAGAATCATGACTTCTCTTTCAGTATCCAAGATGGAAACAGGATGCTGGATTGGTAAACAGAAAATGCGTCATGATTTATCAATACAGCAGGCACGATGCACAGGAGCAGGCTGCATCGCTCAGCTGATAAGGTAGCAGTAGCTGCGGACAATACATAATGAGTGATTGTGCTGAAGTCTGAGTGGTCCCAGATGCGATTATCCAACCCCTCACTTACATGACTACACGTTCAAGGTCAAAGCAGAGAGCCACAGTTGCTGAGGCAGGCTTTCAAACAGGAGGCTGCAGTTTTCAGCTAGATATGGTACTAAAAAAAAAAAATCCCTAATTTTCTTAATTGAAGAAGCTCTATGTGGAATATAATGAGGCATTTATAAAACAAGCCAACAAACCAAAACCAATTTTGTTTCTTCCTCTCTCAGGAATCAAAATCTACTTGTTCTCTATCATTGACCAGATCAAAATCATTACAACTCTTGAAAATATGCTATTGGCTCAGAGATGCAGTTTGTTAAACCAGGTCTCTGGAGAAGAAAACCTTGATGGCTGTTTTTTGGGGTGTCAAGGCCTGCTGCTCAGGCAGTGGGTGACATGACACACTGCAGGATGTCTCACGTAGGTGGTCATCACAGCTACAGTAGATTAATGTAAGCCAATTCTGAGCACTTGCTCATTTTCTGATCCCCCACTTGCATTCCCCGCTGCCCATACTGGATAGGGAGCAAGGGGACATGGGAAAGAGAAATGGATGGAGGAGGGAACATAAAAATATGCCCCCCCCCAAAAAAAAATCAGTTTAAACCTGAAACCCACCAGAAACGAAAAACGAGGGAGTATATCAGTTTAGGGAAGAAAATAGGAAAAAGGTATATAATACAGAACAAAAACCTCTGTAGAAGACTCAATGGGCTTTCCAAAGAATTCCACTAGACCGAAGAATGCCCTTGGTCAGAGGGAATAGTGTGCAAGAAAGGGCTGTGTTGGGAGCCCAGCATGACTTTGGGAGAACCTTGGGTTTCTGAGTTAGAGTGATGAGGAGCCCCAGAACTGGAGGCGCCCAGGCCTCTGTTCTAACAGGGGTGGAGGGGAAGAAGAAAGGGAGGGTAGAGAGGGAGTGTCAAAAGTGCTCACTCCAGGTGAGATTATAAACAAACTCAAATGAGAAAAAGCAGACGCTCGCATGCAAGGAAGGGAACCAGGGTCAGACGAGACCCTCAGCCGCTTGTGTTGGGAATACAGGTGGATTCAGAGCCTGAGCACAGGGGACTTCCCTGGAGGTCCAGTGATTAAGGCTCCATGCTGCCAATGCAGAGGGCGCAGGTTTGGGGCCTGGTCAGGGAACTAAAGTCCCACATACCATGCGGCACAGCCAAAAGATTAAAAAAATTTTTTAAATTAATAAATTGGTTAATTCTTTTCATCCCTTCATCAGTCAACAATCCGAGGACAGCACACTGTCCCGGTCCTACATTTCAAGCAAGAGGCGGAGTCTGGAGGATACTCAGGAAATGCCAGGCCAACAATGGGGGTGATGCACGTAAGGCTATAAAATACACATAAAGACTGCGCATGCCTGAGGAGCTTAGGGAGGCCAGGAGCTGGGGGAAGACAAGACACAGGAATGCAAGAATCCTGGCTGAGGTGGTTCAGGCAAGAAACTCACTAGAAAGGCCACATGTGGCCTCCTGGGCATAGTGTTCAGGGCTCAGTGGCAGAGCCTGCCAACTGGGTTACCACAGGTAAGAGATGGGTGTGCAGAGGTGCCCGGGCCCCAGACTTCAGGTGTCTGTGGATGGGGCCCAGAGGTGCCTGCCTGGACGTACAGGGTGGTCACTTCCAGCAACGAACAGCCTCATCTGTTTACACCAGGGCTTCCCACACCAGTGTAAGGTGGCAAGGAAGAGTGGCACTGCTGGGGGCGGGGGGCTGGTAGACAAGGTGCTGAAGGACAGACTGGTCCCTCTTTCCAGTATGTCCATGCAGATTCCTTCAACTAAAAAATGTATTCATGTAAAGGGACAGGAGAAACTCTTCAGCAAGACTAAGCACAGCATCCGACAAGCCTCTTTCTATTTTAATGGATCCAGCCTAAGCTTTGGAGACACACAGAAATAATCAGGTCAATCAAAAGTGGGGCAAATGGAGAAGCCGGGCAGCTGGATACCTCCCCAGCCTGGGCCATTGTAACTGGTGTGAGAACAAAAGGCCAGCGGGAAGAAAACCACGCTGGGACAGCCAGAGATGGAGGCTCATTCCAAAACCATCCTGTCTCGTCTAGCTGCAAACAAGGCAGGGCTATCATCTGGGGAAGCCCAGGGATCCACCCCTCCCACCCCTTGACCAGGTTTATCGTCTCTGACAATCTAGCCCAAAGGGCTCAGATGAAAGCTGCTTGTAGTTGTTAATGCCCTGGAAATCCCAGGATGGAAAGCCACTGGCCTGTCACACAGGGGGCACAGGCCAATCTGAAGCACAGAGTGGGCCAGGCTGCCCCCAGTGTGGAAAGCTGTGATTTTAAATGGGCGCAGAGTAGAGTGGTCCTTCCCTTGAATGTGAACATGGATTTCAGGAAGAGGAAGAAGAGCTGGAAGAGGAAGAGGTGGAAAAGGTAAGGGAGTTGATAGTCACTCAGCAAGCTGGAGGCTCTCAGGTCACATTCTACCTTGGCTTCCCTGCTTAGAGCTCCAAAGAACCTGGCCACCACTGGCAGAAGACCAGGAGTCACAGGCAGAGGAGGGGCGGGAAGCTGAGCGCCTCCTACTGGCCACCTCGGTCAGTACAAGGAGAGAAGGCAGGAGAAGGGAAGCCTGAAACCGGCTCTCCCCGGAAGAGGGGGCCGAGAGTGGACAGTCACCCTCACTGGAGGCATCAAAGAAAGATGGAGAAGGGATGTAGACCTCCTTTCTAACAGTATAGTCAGCCTGGGGCAGGCTCTATGAAGAATGCTATAATGGGCAAAGGTGACTTTTGACTGTCTGAAAAGCTTTCTTTTTTCATTCGCATAAATATTTATTGAGAACCTGCCTTGTGAAGGGCATTATTATACCAGATGCCAATGACAATCAGCAGCTTTAATTTTAGCCAACTACCTCTGATTGTCATTGGCATCGAGCCTCACAATGTCAGGCACATCAGAGGTTCTCAGTTCTGTCCCTCAGAATCCCACCAACCATCCCTCTTTACCTACTCTTTCCTTATCCCTCAACTTAAACACATGGTCCTATTCAGGCCCAGGATAGAAACTAGCTAAGGTGACAGATTGCTCTGTTCTCAGGAGAGAGGGCAGCCTTCACAGGTCACAAATGATGCAGAGCTTTCGGTTTTGTTAATTCTTCTCATTCCCACTGTCCTAACTAGAAAAGCCCCTCGTTGCTGTTCATGAGGATTTCCCCACTAGTCTCCTTGACTGAATTCAACTTCAGCAACTTTTACTAGGCACTGACTGTGCGCTAGTTTTCATATCCTCTTCTAGGGGCTTGGGATGAAAAAAATAAGTAAGTAATACACTGGCACAGCTCCTAGAAAGCTCACAATCCATTACAGGGAGGCCATACAAACATTGAAGATATAGTACTACATGTGCTATAATCAACACACTTCTCAAAGGTGATAAAGACACACAACAGAAAGCAATTAAATCTAGCCAGGCCAAGTAGGAAAGTCAAACGGAGAGAGTGATGTGTGAGGCAGCTTTGAGAGATGGGTTGGAATTCTCCAGGTGGACAAGGTATGGTGTGTCAGATAGAGGGTAACGGCATAAACTCAGGTGAGGGGTGCCAGGCAAGAGGAGCAGAGGCAAAGGGATGCAGGGGAAGTGGCTGGCTATAAGGAGGGGGTTGGACATGGGTTCAAAATCCTACACCATTCTATAGATCATGGGCTTTATTCTGTGGCCAGGAGGCAGCCATCAGAGATATCTTCTAAAGCTTTCTTGAGATATGACTCATATACCACACAATTGACTCTTTCAAAGTCTACAATCCAGTGGTTTTTAGTATATTCACAGAGTGTGAAACTACTACCATAATCTAATTTCAGAACATTCTCATGGTTCCAAAAGGCACCTTGTGCCCACTGGTAGCCACGCCTCGTTCTCTGACACTGGGAGGCAACTGCTAATCTGCTTTCTGTCTCTACAGATTTGCCTCTTCTGGACATTTCATATTCATCAGATCATATGATATGTGGTCTTTTGAGACTGGCTGCTGTCACTTAGTATAATGTTTCAAAGGTTCATTCACAGTAGCAAGTATTAGTGCCTCTGTATTTTTCTAATTGCCAAATATCAGTTCATTGTAATAGATATACCATATTTCTTGTTTGTTCATTCATCAGATGATGGATATTTGGGTTGTTTCAATCTTTTTGGCTACTGTGAATAATGCTGCTATATATTTCATGAGTAAGTTACGTGGACATATATTTCCATTTTTCTTGGATATAATCTGAGGAGTGGCAATGGTAACTCTGTGTCGAACATTTTGAGGAATGAAAGAAAGAGAAAGAAAAAAAGTGAAGTGGTTCAGTCGTGTCCGACTTTTTGCTACCCTATGGATTGTAGCCTGCCAGGCTCCTCCATCCATGGGATTTTCCAGGCAAGAATACTGGAGTGGATTGCCATTTGCTTCTCCATTTGAGGAATGGCTGAACTGTTTTCCAAAGTAGTGGAACCATTTATAGTCTTACTGGGAATGTAACTATGCTACATAACACTATGTTTACAATGTAAGGTTTTGGAAAATGTTTCAATTTCTCCAAAACCTCAACCAACATTTGATATTGTCTTTGTTTTATTATGGTCATCCTGTGTATGTGTGTTAGTCACTCAGTCCTGTCTGATTCTTTGCAACCCCATGGACTATAGCCCTCCAGGCTCCTCTGTCTGTAGGATTCTCCCAGCAAGAATACTGAAGTGAGTTGCCAGTTCCTTCTCCAAGGGATCTTTCTGATCTAGGGATCGAAGCCAGGTCTCCCACACTGCAGGCAGATTCTTTACTGTCTGAGCCACCAGGGAAGCTCCACAGTTATCCTACTGGATATGAAATGGTCTCACTGTGGTTTTGATTTGTAGAGATACCTAATGATGCATGATGTTGAGCATCTTTTCATATGCTTATTAATCAAAGATTTTTAAGTAAGAAATGTAGATGTTTTATAATAAATTTGGGGGTGAGTTGGATGGGAGGGAAACTAGAGGCTGTTCTAACAACTCAGGGGAGAGTTAATGAGGCCCTGGGTCAGGGGAAAGTATGAGCATGGTATAAAGAGAGGGACTCAGAGCTCTTTCAAAACCAGAGTCCAAAAAAAAAAAAAAAAAACAACCCAGAATCCACAGGACTTAATGAAAGATTGACTGAGTAGCACAGTGGGGAGTGAGGGGAGAAGGAAGTAGCAAGGGTGGTGCTAAGCTCTCCAGGCTGGGCAACCAGGAAGATGGTGATACCATGAACTGAGCTAGGGAAGGAGAGGGCAGAAGTAGATTGCAGAAGGCGAGATTATGAGTTCAGAGAGGACAGGTTCGGTTTGAGGTACCTGGAAAGATCCGTGTGGATGGAGATGCTGGATAGGTAGCTGGAGAAGCAATCATGGAGCTGCAGAGAGACTGAGAGATAAAGCTGTAGGGACATCAATATATTGGTAGCTGATGGTTGAGTAGCATGCGTTGTTTACATATTAAGGAATTTTGTGAATTAGGAAGCTTCTGCAGGAGTCCTTTCAGTGGCAAGTAGAGAAATGGAAAGTAGACTAAAGAGATTTGAAAAGGGAATGCAAGTCATGAAAAAAGAAGGGGACAGATAAAAAGTGCTTCCCATCTCCATGGAAATCCTTCCCAGTGCATCTGTTAGATCCCTGTGTGTCGAGGCGCATCAAGACAACTCCTGTCCCTTCACAGAAAGATGCGGCACTCAAGGGGTAAAAGAGGTGAGGTGAACATCGCTCTCCTGCTGGGCAGGTTGCCCTGGCAACAGAGAACTACTGCCTGTCAAAGAGCCAGGACTTTGAGCCTTGCCTTCCATGTCTCCACCTCCTCACTCCAATAGAGTTTTCAACAAAGTAAAAAACAGGGGAAACAAAAGGGAGTTACGCTTCAAAAAAAGCACTTCCTTTTTAAGAATCTGTGATGGGCACACAGCCTTTGAGAAAGAAGGGCATGAGATCAAGTGGATCCCAACCATCCACGGACAAATTGGTATATTTTTCAGGCCTGAACAAGTTTCATGGAGGGGTGGTGGTGCCAGGAAGTTTGAACTGTAACTATTTAGTGTCAAAAGATTAGAGAACCAAGAAAAAAAATCCTTCTAAACCCAGACCAAGATTACCTCTCCAGACCTGTGTTATATTCTTGTCCGTCCACATTTGGGTACAAGGAGGCTGCTCACTGAGACAGAATGAAAAGGTTCCCTTGTCAATTGGCTTCTAGTTTGGTTTGGCAACAAGCAGCACCAGGAGAGAGGGAGAGTGAGGCAACTCCGCTTCCCCTGCCAGAGTGCCAAGGGAGGGCTGAGTCCCTCTGCTGAGTGCTCAGCTCAGGTCAGGTGGGCTTTCTCTCCAGGAAGTTATCCTTTCCAGTTTCCCCAAATCACTCCCTCTCCTAACCCCTCCTCACTCCCCGACCTAAGGGTGGCGAGAGCGCCATGCTATCACTAGTCCTAGGGTGCTTCCTTATCACTTATTTTCTTTAACCCTTGGACACACTTTTACTAACAGTCGCTATCAAATGCTCTTCAAATTTCCCTGTTTGTGTGTGCCATCTGCTTTCTGGTAGGATCCAGACTGACTCAGATCCCAGTGTTAAAGGTGTTATTCCTTACCGTCTAAGAGCCTTAGTCAAGAGTACATTTCCAAGCAAGCCGATCAGCATCTCACAAAGAAAAATACGGTCAGCTGGCTCTTGAGCCACACGTGACTCTTCCATCACACAGCATTCTTCTGGCCCTGTCTGCACACATTTATCAGGTCAAGAATAGTCTTAGGGGCTGTGGAAGCCAAAGCAGGACATGGTCCTGTGCTCAAAGAAACATTGATGGGGGCAAATGTGCGCATGAGAGCCCTCACAGCGTCCTGAACTCCATCATTCCCATGGGAACACGAGAGCGTTTTCTGCTCTCTCCCAGCACCATGGAAATGTTAAGAGACGAGGGGCAGGAATAACATGACTGCTGGAGAAACAGCACCAAAGAGAGAAACCGAAAGGTCTTCAAAGTCCAGATTGGCTTTCAAAAGCTGCTACGTCACTGCTTTGAAATTGAAAGCAGCAAAGTGCAGCTCAGGAGCCACTATCATGTGAGCAATGCTGCTCTCAGGGTCACGTCCAAGTTGACTGCAGCCCTGGAAAGAAGAGGGTGGGGGGCAGGCCTGGAATGTCCTCCCCGCTCCATAGTGGTCTTTCATTTCAGTCATCCTCCCCCAACCCCCATAGACGACTGCTTAGAAAAGATGGGTGATAGGCCTGTTGGCTAAGTCCTACAGGGGCTCAGCAGAACCTCAGGACTCAAATGAAACACTTCTCTCCCCAAGAAGCTATCTGAGAATTAGAATTCCCAACCGCTCAATGTGGACTGACGTGCATAGCTTTCCAGATCTGGAGGCTGGTGACAACACCACCCTGCTGGGCTTGTGTCCAAGGACTGAATGAGAAAACATAAAGCAGGGTCCCCGCCGTGGCTAATTGACCCAGTGAAGACTCCAATGAAGTGCGCGTCCCTTTCTTCTCCAAGGAAGCCTCTCTCATCCTCTCTCCTGTCTCTCATGGAAGTCTGTCAAGATCCACGTCTATTGGATGTGCCTCAAAACAAGAGAACAGGGCTTCCCTGCTGGCTCAGTGGTAAAGAATCCACCTGCCGATGCAGGTGACGTGGGTTCAATCCTGTCCCCAAAGCAGACCCCCAACCATTGCCTCAGAATTCTGGGCTCAGCGTGCCTGGACATGGAGGGCTGTATGACTGGCGTGGAGGAAAGCAGGCTGAAGGTTTGGGTGGAGCTTGGACCACAAACTGGCAGCCCTCAACCCGGGAGGGACCTGGATTCTAGGGGCAGGCACGCAGCTGAACATTGCAGGGAGGCTGTGATTATGTCCGGGATGGCCCCACCATGGACAGAAGAAACCAGAGCAGCAAGGGGAGGGAACACAGCAAGGGGAAACGAGAATGCCTGGGTGGGTGGGGGTCAGTTAAAGCCACAGTTCCACAGAGTACCTTTCTATTACATCCTCTTCAGGTTGATGGTTAGAAGAGGGGTTAACCAACACAGGAAGAATAATAAGATCTGTGACATAAATTACCTTTGTGAGCTTCCAAGAGGAAGTGTGAATGATTCCCAGGGATTTGCAGTACCCTAGAAGGCAATGGCACCCCACTCTAGTACACTTGCCTGGAAAATCCCATGGATGGAGGAGCCTGGTAGGCTCCAGTCCATGGGGTCGCTAGGAGTCAGACACGACTGAGCGACTTCACTTTCACTTTTCACTTTCATGCATTGGAGAAGGAAATGGCAACCCACTCCAGTGTTCTTGCCTGGAGAATCCCAGGGACAGGGGATCCTGGTGGGCTGCCGTCTATGGGGTCGCATAGAGTCGGACAAGACTGAAGTGACTTAGCAGCAGCAGCAGCAGATCATCATAAAGTAGAATCTGTGGTCCATTAGGAGGGATTAAGAATAGCCCATCCCTGGAGCTCTGGAAGCCTCTGAGGCTGGCAGGCAGCAGTGTTATCCCAGTTTACTTTAACTAAAAGTATACACCTTTCTTGGAGACAAGCAAAGACTTCAAATACTCACTACCTATAATTTAGGTATACAGCACAGAGTATATTGAACCAGATACTAAAATTATGAATATATGATAAAAACGACACATCTCTGAGTTCACAGATACTATATGTGGTCTGCTTTTATGACTTTCATTGTCCCACTTCTTTTAAGGCCATCTGGAAATCAATTAATCCATTTAAGTGAGTAAAAATGCCCATTTAATAAACACTAAGGAAACACTTTCAACTGAACTGGTAAGAAGAAAGAGCATAGGGGAAATCATACATAGGGGGTTTTATTTCTCAAGAGACTGCCTGAGTGGAAAATAACCTATTCTACACCATTTAATTCTGTTGTGAAAGGTTGCGACTGTTGCCAAATGCATTTCAGTTCTCTGTTCTTGCCTAATAGTAGATATCCAGGTGCCAGATGCCAAAAGTGTAACCCAGAACAGTTCTTGAAATTACCTTTGTGAATAAAAACAAGAGTTCAAAAAGTCAAAAGAGCTGGCTGGAGCTCAGAGAAGAGAGAACAAATGTAGCTGCAGGAAAAAAAAAAAAAAGAAAGAAAGAAAGAAAGGAAAGCATTTAAGAAATTTGAGTGTGCTTTTAAGTCTTGGGAGAACCAGGAGAGCAGCAGAGAGTAGGGATGGGGGGCTGGAAGGCCCCTGGCATCAGACACGCCCCGTTTACCAGCATCACTTATGTCCCTACAAATGTTTTCAACTTAGTACAACTTTGCCACTTAGGCAGCAGCTTGAAAGCATCACTTAAATCACTGCATTTGCTTCCTGAAAGGCTCCTGCAATTCTGGATTTGCTGACAGGGCAGCATGAACCCAATCCACATGCATTCACTGTGCTGACACACATGGAAAAACCATATTTATATTCTTATTGATGTGTATCTCAGTCTGGCTACAAGAGACTGAGCCAGCTTAACAGTGATCCCGCATAAAGTGATCTAATACTGCACAAACGTTTGAATACAACTCAGCAGTTGTTTGCAATGAACAAACTGAATTCCAGAAATTATTAACTTATACAAAGCGGAAAAAAAAAAGAGCTAAGAAAAGAGGGTTGTTGTTTCATAGGTTTAGAGTTTCTATTTTGCGAGATGAAAAAGTTCTGCAGATTTGTTGCACAGGTGAATACATAACACCAGTGAAGCGTATACTTAAAAGTGGTTAAGATGGTCAATTTTACGTTATGTGTTTTCTACCAGATTGAAAAACTAATAAAATTTACTTTATTAAATGCAAAAAAAGAGTGCATTAATTTCATGTCCCATACTTGGCTAAAACCACTGCATACTGCACTAATTAAATGGAGTTTCCTGTGAAAAAGAGAAAATCAGAGAGAAAGAGAGAGAAAAAGGTTACTCGGATATAAAGTGAAGTGAAAGTTGCTCAGTCGTGTCCAACTCTTTGTGACCCCATGGATTATACAGTCCATGGAATTCTCCACACCAGAATACTGGAGTGGGTAGCCTTTCCCTTCTCCAGGAGATCTTCCCAACCCAGGGATAGAATCCAGGTCTCTGGCATTGCAGATGGATTTTTTACCAGCTGAGCCACAAGGGAAGCCCAAGAATGCTGGAGGAGTAGCCTATCCCTTCTCCAGCGGATCTTCCTGACCCAGGATTTGAACTGGGGTCTCCTGCATTGCAGGCAGATTCTTTACCAACTGAGATATCAGGGAAGCCCCCCTCCAATATAAAGACCAGCTTTAAATTCCAATCAGAACAAAAAGGAGAAAATTTAAGGTTGGAGAGCCCAAATCGGCTTGATTTCTTTGGAATAGTCCACCGTGACAATATGACACGGCAATTCCAAGATTTTTACTTTAAAAAATCTTAACGGGGTGACCTCAGATAGGTCACCCAAAGTTCAGGTGTCCCTCCTGAAGCAGGCTGTGATGGGTGAGGTCCACTCCTGCTGAAGGTAGACCTAGAACCACCTACCCCACTCCAGTCCTCCTCAGCTCAGGCCTCCAGTTCAGAGGAAGATTCATACATCCCATTGTTTTTCGGTTGCCCAATGGAACTACCACAATTAGGTATTTAATTTTGTTATGAACTGGCTTACAGAGTTTTACATTAACATGTGAGCGGGCTCCGAGTCCAAATAGGAGCCTAGTAGTTTTCCGTTCAACTAGTGCTTCTGTTGGAGAAGGCAATGGCACCCCACTCCAGTATTCTTGCCTGGAAAATCCCATGGATGGAGGAGCCTGGTAGGCTCCAGTCCATGGGGTCACTGAGGGTCAGACACGACTGAGCGACTTCACTTTGACTTTTCACTTTCATGCATTGGAGAAGGAGATGGCAACCCACTCCAGTGTTCTTGCCTGGAGAATCCCAGGGATGGGGGAGCCTGGTGGGCTACAGTCTATGGGGTCGCACAGAGTTGGACACGACTAAAGTGACTTGGAGCAGCAGCAGCAGCAGCAAAGCGCCATACAGTGGGTGGCTTAAAAAACTGATTGTCTCAAAATTCTGGAGGCCAGATGTCGGAAAGCAAGGTGTGGCTCGTGGTCTTGTTTCCTTCTGAGGATTTTGGAGGGGAATCTGTTCCAGGCCTCTCCCCTAGCAGTGTGTGGATGCTACTGCTCCATCACTCCAACTCTCCATCCCCACATGGTCTTCCTCTTATAAGGATGCCGGTCACATGGGATAAGGAGCCTGCTCTACTCTAGGATGACCTCATCCTAACTAATGACACCTACAAGGACCCTAGTCCTAAATAAGGGGACATTTTGTGGTAAAAGGGATTAGGACTTCAACATATCATCTGGGGGCAAGGGACACAATTCAACCTACAACAGCTTCTCCAAAGATGAACCCTAGGGATTCCCAGGGAGCACAGTGGTGAAGAAACCACCTGCCAATGCAGGAGATGCAAGAGAGGTGGGTTCAATCCCTGGGTTGGGAGGAAATGGCACCCTGCTCCTTGCCTGGGAAATTCCATGGACAGAGAAGTCTGGTGCGAAAAGGTCAGACATGACTGAGTGACCAAGCATACACACAATAATATATAAAAATACGAGTTTTTCAAAAGATGAACTCTAAGACCAGCAGCATCAGCATCACCTGGGAATTTGTTTGCAACGTAAATTCCTGGACATTACCGTAGACATACTGACTCAAATCTTGGAAATGCAGCCAAGATGGTATATTTTACAATAATGTATATTTTAACAATAACGTATATTTTACAATAATGTATATTTTAACAAGGCTTCAGGAAATTCTGAGGCATGCTAGAGTTTGAGACCCACTAATAAACCATCAGATCAGATCAGATCAGATCAGTCGCTCAGCTGTGTCCGACTCTTTGCGACCTCATGAATCGCAGCACGCCAGGCCTCCCTGTCCATCACCATCTCACGGAGTTCACTGAGACTCATGTCCATCGAGTCAGTGATGCCATCCAGCCATCTCATCCTCTGTCGTCCCCTTCTCCTCCTGCCCCCAATCCCTCCCACCATCAGAGTCTTTTCCAATGAGCGGCTCTTCATATGAGGTGGCCAAAGTACTGGAGTTTCAGCTTTAGCATCATTCCTTCCAAAGAAATCCCAGGGCTGATCTCCTTCAGAATGGACTGGTTGGATCTCCTTGCAGTCCAAGGGACTCTCAAGAGTCTTCTCCAACACCACAGTTCAAAAGCATCAATTCTTCAGTACTCAGCCTTCTTCACAGTCCAACTCTCACATCCATACATGACCACTGGAAAAACCACAGCCTTGACTAGATGAACCTTTGTTGGCAAAGTAATGTCTCTGCTTTCGAATATGCTATCTAGGTTGGTCATAACTTTCCTTCCAAGGAGGAAGCGTCTTTTAGTTTCATGGCTGCAGTCACCATCTGCAGTGATTTTGGAGCCCAGAAAAATAAAGTCTGACACTGTTTCCACTGTTTCCCCATCTATTTCCCATGAAGTGATGGGACCAGATGCCATGATCTTCATTTTCTAAATGTTGAGCTTTAAGCCAACTTTTTCACTCTCCTCTTTCACTTTCATCAAGAGGCTTTTGAGTTCCTCTTCACTTTCTGCGATAAAGGTGGTGTCATCTGCATATCTGAGGTTATTGATATTTCTCCCAGCAATCTTGATTCCAGCTTGTGTTTCTTCCAGTCCAGTGTTTCTCATGATGTACTCTGCATATAAGTTAAACAAACAGGGTGACAATATACAGCCTTGACGAACTCCTTTTCCTATTTGGAACCAGTCTGTTGTTCCATGTCCAGTTCTAACTGCTGCTTCCTGACCTGCATACAAATTTCTCAAGAGGCAGATCAGGTGGTCTGGTATTCCCATCTCTTTCAGAATTTTCCACAGTTTATTGTGATCTATACAGTCAAAGGCTTTGGCATAGTCAGTAAAGAAGAAATAGATGTTTTTCTGGAACTCTCTTGCTTTTTCTATGATCCAGCGGATGTTGGCAATTTGATCTCTGGTTCCTCTGCCTTTTCTAAAACCAGTTTGAACATCAGGAAGTTCACGGTTCACATATTGCTGAAGCCTGGCTTGGAGAATTTGAGCAATACTTTACTAGCGTGTGAGATGAGTGCAACTGTGCAGTAGTTTGAGCATTCTTTGGCATTGCCTTTCTTTGGGATTGGAATGAAAACTGACCTTTTCCAATCCTGTGGCCTCTGCTGAGTTTTCCAAATTTGCTGGCATATTGAGTGCAGCATTTTCACAGCATCATCTTTCAGGATTTGGAATAGCTCAACTGGAATTCTATCACCTCCACTAGCTTTGTTCGTAGTGATGCTTTCTAAGGCCCACTTGACTTCACATTCTAGGATGTCTGGCTCTAGGTCAGTGATCACACCATCGTGATTATCTGGGTAGTGAAGATCTTTTTTTACAGTTATTCTGTGTATTCTTGCCACCTCTTCTTAATATCTTCTGCTTCTGTTAGGTCCATACCATTTCTGTCGTTTATCGAGCTCATCTTTGCATGAAATGTTCCTTTGGTATCTCTGATTTTCTTGAAGAGATCCCTCGTCTTTCCTACAAGACCTTTTAGAACTAACACCCCAAAAAGATGTCCTTTTCATTATAGGGGACTGGAACGCAAAAGTAGGAAGTCAAGAAACACCTGGAGTAACAGGCAAATTTGGCCTCGGAATACGGAATGAAGCAGGGCAAAGACTAATAGAGTTTTGCCAAGAAAATGCACTGGTCATAACAAACACCCTCTTCCAACAACACAAGAGAAGACTCTATACATGGACATCACCAGATGGTCAACACCGAAATCAGATTGATTATATTCTTTGCAGCCAAAGATGGAGACGCTCTATACAGTCAGCAAAAACAAGACCAGGAGCTGACTGTGGCTCAGACCATGAACTCCTTATTGCCAAATTCAGACTTAAATTGAAAAAAGTAGGGAAAATCACTAGACCATTCAGGTATGATCTAAATCAAATCCCTTATGATTATACAGTGGAAGTGAGAAATAGATATAAGGGCCTAGATCTGATAGATAGAGTGCCTGATGAACTATGGAATGAGGTTCGTGACATTGTACAGGAGACAAGGATCAAGACCATTCCTATGGAAAAGAAATGCAAAAAAGCAAAATGGCTGCCTGGGGAGGCCTTACAAATAGCTGATAAACCATAGTGTACATTAAAAAAAAATCATTTTGTAATGCTAAGTGTGTAACTTGCCCTTCCAACAGAGTTGCTAGCCTTCTGGGGCTATCTCTGACTGTATTCATCACCTATTGCTAATACTTATTCCTTACACAAAAGAGGTAAGAATCTGAAGTTCTATGAAGGCCACATGTGACCTTCCAGGAAAGTTTTATTCCATCTGCTTGTAAGTATTATGAATTAACTGCCAAAATTAAAAGCCTAGATACCAGACTTTCCTTGGAAAAAACTGCAGGATCTGGCAACACTGGATCCAATAACCCACATGGCAACAATCCACTATTGAGTGGCTGAGAGTTTCAACCAGCCACAGTCCTTACCATTCCCTCATACATCCCCAACACTGAGACTCCGAGCAGAACAATCCCAATCATTTACGTCACCTGTCCAGCCCCCTAAGGGCATTTGGATTTGATTAATGTCTGGGCAGGGGCTTCCCAGATGGCTCTAGTGGTAAAGAACCTGCCGGCCAATGCAGGTGACATTGACATGCCAGTTCAGTCCCTGGGTTGGAAAGATCCCTTGGAGGAGGGCATGGCAATCCACTCCAGTATTCCTGTCTGGAGAATCTCATGGACAGAGGAGCCTCGTGGGCTTCAGGGTCACAAGGAATGGGACACAACTGAAGCAACTTAGCACTCGTGCACACACGTCTGGGCAGAGGGAAACTAAATTATCCGCTGCCTGAAATACTTAGCTGTTTCTGAGCAGCAAGTGTAGAGCAGAATTCTAGAAGCCAGTGTCTCTGATTAGCACTGCCTTTGTTTGGCTTCACTTTCCACCAGGTAATGGAGCAAGTTATAAAATGACACAAACACCGAAGGTCAAAGTCTTGTAGTGACTTGCCCACATGACGATGCATGAATGAGCTATAATACGGCAACACGAGATTTTCATTAAGGAACAAAGGGATGTGGAGGACATGAAGTTGCGATTTTTGAGACATCAGATTTGCCTCATTCAAGTATGTGCTCTGCTGAGTTGCAACAGCATATCAGCCTTGTTTCCAGAGAAGCATGTGGAGAAAAAGTCACTCTTCAAAAATACTTACAGAAATTTTAAGCCAAATCCTGGAGTGGAATTTGAACAAATTTGCCTTTAACACCAAGTAGTTTCTGTACAAAGGACACAGAAAGTACCATTTTTGCATTTTGCCCAGATCCCTGGGAGCAGCTCATGAAATACTGAGGGGAGTGGGGGTTTGGGGTCTCTGTCTCAGTGGTAAGGACAAGTCCAGAGAGTGGTGGTGGGAACTCACACATCCACGTGGAGGTAGGCTTCAATAACAGAAGTTTCGACAACAGAACACACTTCATTGGGAAGCCTGAAGGAAGCTCTACTTGCCATGGAGTTCATCCCAAATATATATTTTAAAAATATATATTTAATATATATAATATATTTCTTAAAACTTTAATATATTATTTTATATATTTATAAATATTTAAAATATATTTAAAATATATATTTAAATATATATATTAAAATAATAATTATACACTTAAAGATAACTGAACCAGAGGATACAGACAAGACAACACTATGAGTTGCAGGGCTGCTTTCTGACAAATTCTTACATTTTATTCTCTCCTTAACTACCACTGCATCCCAACACCCTCAAGAAAGGAAAGAGAAGATGGAATTTGTCACTGATGACTAAATGTTCTTTAAAACTGTTAGAATTTACAACAAGCATGATTTTCTCAAAGGCAAAGATGACTCTCTCAGAAAGACCTAATATTTTGAATAGTGTATTAAAAGTTACAACATTTCTTTATGGCAAAATAAATCCTATATTTGGGTATTTATTTTGGGACAAAATGGGACAGACTTGTAGTGTGAAAACAAGAGTGCACTTTCTCTCCTTAGTCCTTGGTATCACTGTATTAGTCAGGGTTCTCCAGAAACACAGAACCAATAGGATGTACATATGTAAAGGGCGGAAGAGATGTATTGTAAGGAACTGGCTCATGCCATCACGAGCTGACAAGTCCCGAGACCTGCAAGGTGAGGTGGCTGGACGTAGCTGGTGACCCAGGAGAGTCAGTGTGTTAGTTTCAGTGTAACGGCAGGAAAAAGCAATGCACCTGCTAAAGGGCTGTAAGGTAAGAGGAACTCCCTATTATTCAGAGTAAAGTCAGCGTTTTTGCTCCATGCAAATCCTCAACTGATTAGATGAGGCCCACCCTCAATGGGGAGGGCAATCCACTTTACTCAGTCTACAATTCAAATGTTAACCTCATCCAGAAACACCCTCAACACACAATCCAGAATAATGTTTAACCAAATCCTGGGATACCCTGTGGCCCAGTCAGTTGACACATACATGTAATCATCATGGCTCCCCACATGCCCAATGGGTGCAAAAGCAAAGACAATCACCTCACAGGGATTTTCGAATCTGTGAGGAGCAAATACCCAGGGAAGACAAACATTTGTCTGACACTGGTGAAGAGGCCATCTCCTGAGGCCCCTCCTGCCTCTTCCACCTAATAGCTGCTCTTTGTAAGCTCACTCAACTTTTACTCAAGATCAGTTCAATTCAGTTCAGTCGCTCAGTCGTGTTCAATTCTTTGCAACCCCATGGACTGCAGCACGCCAGGCTTCCCTGTACATCACCAACTCCTGGAGTTTTTTCAAACTCATGTCATTGAGTTGGTGATGCCATTCAATCATCTCATCCTCTGTCGTCCCCTTTTCCTCCTGCCATCAATCTTTCCCAGCATCAGGGTCTTTTCAAAGGATTCAGGTCTTTGCATCAAGTGGCCAAAGAATTGGAGTTTCAGTTTCAGCATCAGTCCTTCCAATGAATATTCAGGACTGATTTCCTTTAGGATGGACAGGTTGGATCTCCTTGCTGTTCAAGGGACTCTCAAGAGTCTTCTCCAACACCAC